>NC_136551.1:1803457-2403457 GCF_910591455.1 Pholis gunnellus
AAGTGAGACTCTTGCAGTCTTATGTCGACGCCGACGTATCCTTAAACTTTTCTAACTTCCTCATTGTCATCCCGTCACTCGGACATGTTTTAAATCCAACCATTTGATGTGAGATGCGAGTCTCTGCAGGAACTTCTAGTTCGCGTTTTAATTCCTTGACTGAATGTGTGAAGGCCGAGGAGAACTTCTACACGTGCGCTTGGACCTACGACACCAACACGAGTCATCCTCTGCTGGCTGTCGCCGGGTCCCGCGGCATCATCCGGGTGATCAACCACATCTCGATGCAATGTATCAAGGTGAAGATAAATAACACGACTCTACAGTTTCAGTTCAGGTGGTTCCGATCAGACTGTTGTTCAGTATTTATCTGAATCGTGTCTGGACTTTGAACCGTTCTTGTGTTTAAATGCAGCATTATGTCGGTCACGGAAACGCCATCAATGAGCTCAAGTTTCACCCGAGGGACCCAAATCTCCTCCTGTCTGTCAGCAAAGGTAAAAAACCTTCAATCATTCTATTAACGTCATTAAACTCTCACACAGAAAAGCCAGGAAGAGGACAGTGGGAATGCAACTTCAGTTAACGTGAGTTAACGGCCCAATATTCAACATCATCTTTATCTTTATTGACTCTGTGATTCGTTACCTTCTTTATGTCACGAGTCTATAAAGTCTTTATGTCGACAGTTCTTGTTTTTTATTACCGTGTGATTGTCACACGGCTCACCTGATGAGGCTCGTGTGGAGTTTAATCATTTATTTAATCAGGTGAACGTTGACGGAGCACATTTCATGTTGTTCCCGTCACAGCCTGCTTTTCGGTTGTTAAATCATTTGACTCCCGCATGAAGAAGCCGGTGATAAACTGTCAAACGAGCATTAAATATTCTTCGCTTTCAACAAAGTCGTGACTTGTTCCCTCAGATCACGCCCTCCGTCTGTGGAACATACAGACGGACACGTTAGTGGCGATATTTGGAGGTGTGGAAGGTCATCGGGATGAAGTCCTGAGTGCTGTGAGTGTTCACTTCAATCAGAAGAACAATAAACTCAAAACTATACCTGCGTGTGAATATCTATTTTTGATATCCCGCTGCAGGATTTTGATCTTCTGGGTGAGAAGATCATGTCGTGTGGGATGGACCACTCCTTAAAGCTTTGGAGAATCAACTCGGAGAGGATGCAGAAAGCCATCCGTGGGTCTTATGAGTACAATCCCTCCAAGACCAACAGGTAAAATAATAACGCAGCACGTCAGTGTGTGTGTGGGCCGTCAAACCGTCACTTTTCGACATCTCGTGTTTTGTGTCCTTCAGGCCTTTCGTCTCGCAGAAAATCCACTTCCCCGACTTCTCCACCCGAGACATCCACAGAAACTATGTGGACTGTGTGCGGTGGCTCGGGGATCTTATTCTCTCCAAGGCAAGTCTGAATCGCTCTCTTTGATATCGTACGTTGTTGTGAACAGGCACACGAGCTGCTATATGTAGCTGTCACCGTAGAGTCGGTCTAACGTGCTCCCTGTCTCGCCGCAGTCCTGTGAAAACGCCATCGTCTGCTGGAAACCAGGGAAGATTGAGGAAGGCCTCGACCACATGAAGCCAAGCGAGTCAAACGTGACGATTCTGGGACGCTTCGACTACAGCCAGTGTGACATTTGGTACATGCGCTTCTCCATGGACTTCTGGCAGAAGGTGGAGTCATTTATTGTTCATTCATAGCTGCACATGTGGTCATTCTACCTTTGAGTGGTACGATCTCTGATGTTAGTGATTTGACCCGAACGTCGTCTGATTGGTGGACTCTAGAGGTGCGGCTTAGATCTCTTTGTGCTGTTGCTGATCTTTTGTCTCCTGTGATGCTGATCTTTCAGATGCTGGCTCTGGGAAACCAGGTGGGGAAGCTTTACGTGTGGGACCTTGAAGTGGAAGACCCACACAAAGCAAAGTAAGACACTGACAATCATCCATGTAAAAGTCATTATACGGTGGAGAACAGTGTCTTATTTTGTAGGATTTGTGTGAGATGTATGAACATGTTTATCTCCGTCCTCCAGGTGCACCACGCTGACGCTCCCCAAATGCACATCGGCCATCCGGCAAACCAGCTTCAGCCGCGACAGCAGCATTCTGATAGCCGTGTGTGACGACGCGTCGATCTGGCGCTGGGATCGACAGCGCTGAGCAGTTTCACCTGAAGAAGAAGAACTTTTGGTTCCATCCTGTCGCCCCGTTGTTCAGATTTACACTGCAACAAATGTCTGTTTGAACATTTAATCTTAACGTGGGGTCTAAAAAAATACAGCATTTCCTTTAAAACAACAGAGAAGTGAGCAAAGGTGCCGATGCAAGATGAGGTGATTCCTTTTGTTTTTACGATGAGCTTGATGTCTGATCAAGGAACTGTTTCTGTCCAACAAAACATCCGTGGGATTCTTCCTTTAATGAGCCGCAACACTGAAGAACAAAAAGATAGACGTAGTTCCCGATCATAGAAGAGTATTTAGGTGAATTAAGATTTAAATGTCGAGCTATAACAGCATGTCGGTGACGTGTTTAACTTCAGCCCCGTGTGTGCCTTCTAGATTTCTATGCAGTCTCATCCATCGACGGTTAATAACAGACGAGTGGAATCATCTCAACCAACTGCATTTGTTTTAGGGAAAATAAGCTTTTAATTAAGAGACAACCGATAAAATGACCAAAGATGGATTTTCTTTGCAGTGGGCCACATCTGACGTTCATTAGTTCACACAAAAGAAATGAAGAGTTGTTCTTTGTTGTCTACGTTCCTTTGTTTGCGTTGATGACCTCCCCCCCCCTCCCTCCCTCACACACACACACACTGACTGGAGGCTTCGAGAACACTCAATAAAATGTATTTTATAAATATATATACTCAAGAGTCTGTTTGTATTGATCGTGGACACTTTCATTTGGCTACAAATCTGATGAAATTGTGTTTTAAGGCAGCATTAGTGGTATTTTGCATTTATGTAATTTGGCTTTTATTTTGAAATTACAACCTAATCCCGCTATAATGCAGAGTCTGGGTTATTTTGCCTTCATGCACTGCTTGTACTTACATTTATTTGGACTTGAATAAAATTATTTTTCTACAGATACATTGGTTTGTTTCTGTACCCAACTTTCTCCTCAAAGAACTACAAAAGTTCTCAAATTGTAGTTTAATGCAGGTATGCGCGTAAATAAGTCCTTCTCTCTGCACGTTCTGCAGAAGTCATGTGATTGGAGGCTTTGTCTACACTTTTCTGAATCACAAACCTCCTAAAAAAAAAAAAACTTTGAACTTCAAAAGCATGACGTTTCCCCGGAGTGCGCACCGGCGCTGCGCTCCTCTCCTCCAGGAACAGACCGGAGCGCTTGGCACACTGCGGACTTTTGCCCCCCGACTGTGATAGGTGAAGATAAGCCAACAGGCATTAAAGCAGCGCAAACATGTTTTCACCAAAGTTGCCTAAAAAGCCGTCCAAGTATGTCTCCAAGTCGTCGCGCGGCGCGGTGGATCAGATCTCTATGGTCGACTGTGGCTGTAAGCCGGACTGCACCTGTAGCGTCCACTCGGCCGGCAGCAGGAGACACTGCGCGCCCGAGTCCAAGGTAGGCCTCCGGGGAGCATGTGGTCCATCTGCGGCAGAAGTTTCACTTCACTTTAGAAGTTGTGTTGGTACAGACCCACATGTGTTTGGGTTCAGTTTCATTTGGCACATCAGGTCAGAACCAGTGGAGATCTTTAGGTGAGTTTCTGTTGTGCAGAAGCGCAGAGCTGCAATCATTACAGAAGTGGAAAGTAGAAGCACAAATGTATACTTCTACAATTAGAGGTAAATATGTATCCCACAGCTTTGGCTAGAAATTACTTTGAAAATTGTGTTTTTACTGTAAAAAATGTTCATTCATTTATACAATACGATGCATTTTTGTCGATTGAACCTGTTAAATGCATCAAGTATTACTCCAGTAAAGCTGTGTAACATGGACCACGTCCTGTATTATGATGCATTAGTGCTTTTGATACTTAAAGTATACTTTGCCAATATTTATTTAGGCTGTAAGTGCACATTTTGAGTGCAAGACATTTACTTGTAAAGTATTTATATATTGCAGTATTGCTAATTTTACTTTACTTTTTACTTTTTACTTTTACTTTTACTTTAAGGAATAAGTTCTTCAGGAATGGTTGATTAATCGATGGACAGAACAAAGAGTACAATGTTTTTCTCTAAAATGTGACAGTAGCATAAAGTGGAAATACTACCAAGTACCTCAACATCTTACTTCAGTTCCACGACTGGAAAACATGCAGTATATTTTATATATACTTGTATTTCTCTTGGTGAGACACTGCTCACATTTAACCGGTTACAAACCCTCATTATGTGTCGCATCATTTGATTTCTGTTGCAGCGATCGTGCGTCTGACAAACGTTTGATTGCCGGGAGGTGAAGGAAGTTTGTGATTATGTGTCATCTGTAACATGCAGCTCATGTGTCCCTGCAGGTTGAATGCTGTTATTGTCTGCGCTTTGGACAAAAGCCAAATGACTCATGCAAGTCATTGTGTCCCAGACTGGTTTAGGATGACTCTGTGAAAGTGTCGAGGGAAATCAATCATACACGATTGTTACATTAACACAGTGACATTGTTTTGTTCATGACACAAATATCCAAACAAGATGTGTGTCCACCACCTAAGAACAAGAACTCTATTTAGTCCAGCAGTCAAAACTCACTCAGTCCACTTTTACACCAAATCAAACAAACGATCCTAAATTATAGTGAACACACATAAACTGTCTCATTTTAGTCCAAATTATGATTTTTCGTTGTCTGAGAACTTTATCGTAATCGAAGCAAAACGGTGGTGAATTATTGAAAACAAACAATAAATCTTAGTTTTGTAAATACATCCCAACGATCATTTTAAAGTAAAGAGAAGGCTTTCTATTCTAATCGATAGAAAGTTACTGCAATAATATTAGAAGTATTAGCAGATTGATTTGACTGGTGCTTCAGCTGTCCAATCATTAACACCTGGGTAGTTTTCTTCCTCATTAATAACATGTCAGATCATATTTATATACAGTTGTCAAACAGGCCTGTAGCTTCATGAGTTCCTGTTTCCTCTCATGTCTACAAGATAAACCATGAAATACAGCGGGGTCACTGGGACACAGTTTACTCTGTGACGCTGTTTCTGGGAATTGTTTGTCGTGATTCGCTGTCTGTGTGTGAGGTATTGAACTTTGAACAGGTGAAAGCACCAGAAGTCAACATGCCACTGTTTGTCTTAGTCATTATTAGGCAGATCTGTAGTCACTGTGGTGGATCTCGTGTTTTGCGATAGACGATTAAAGTGATTTGTCATTCTCATAAGGCTCTGGCCTCCTAAGGATTGTGGGTCTGAGGCTCATCTGGGGTGCAGCAGAAGTGTGCATGACTTTGCAGACATCCTCTACTAGAAGGCTTTAGAAGTGTGCAGAGGTTTACAACCATCCTTTTCTCCCCCCATGTGGCCTTTGGTTACATCAACTTGTACTTAAGTACCAACTTACAGGTTTTTAACGTGGGTCACTGTGGTTTTAAGATGCATTCCAAATTAAAGTAAAGTAATCAAGAATTGACTTCTAAAGGGTCATTTACACATCTGATAAAGAAGCATTTATCATGGAAAATGTAAGCAGCATGAAAGTAAAGTAGAGCTCCATGTTGTAGACTTAGTGCTTCAGTTCTGTGAGGGGCCTGTTGCCTTTAAGAAGAGTCACGTTGGGAGATTATGTGAAGGACCAGTCATGTGGATTTTAGCCCCAAACCAGCAATGCTGGACTTTTCTTCCCGTTGGACCCCCATTTTAGCTGACAGCCTATTGAGAGGGTGAAAGCGTCAAGTGTTATTTGTACCATTTAAATGTACCACCTAATCCTTCTCTAGTTAAACTCCTGCAGTACATTATGTAGCAACCAGGTCTGTGTTTTAACAAAGAGATGGCCTCGCTGTGTTTATTCACAGGGAGATTAAACTCTGCATGTGGAAAACCGATGTTTTACCCACGAAGCTTAACTCTCATATCACAGACACATACACTCACAATGCAAAATATTTTTTCCTGATTTCATTATTTCCAGGAATGCATTCATTCGTATGTAAAAGTTGCAAAGAATACAAGCATAGAATGGAAGAAAGCAACTGTATAGGCTGACACATATGATGCTGCATTCATTATTTTTACAATAGTTAGTTTTTATGATTCTTGCACAAGATACCCCCCTCACCATCTCCAAAAGACATATTCATACAGTCCCTGAGCTCATAGAAGTGAAGCGTACTGACTTTATTTCTCTCATCTGTCCAGGAGAATGGCCTCGACATCGAGAAACAAGGCCTTGACAACTTGGCCTACGAGTATGGGAGTCAGAGCGAGCTCTGCCCTCCACCCAAAACGGCCTCCGGAGCTACTTTTAAACTCCTGGGACTCGGCCCCGAGCACCAGAACCAGGCCATCGAGAGCAGAATCTGCAGCCTGAATGGAGTTCTCGCCGTCAGCTTGTCTTTACCCAGCAGCTTGGCCAAAGTGGACTATGATGCCTCAGTTATCACAACCAAAGAGATCGCCCTGGACCTCCAGAGGCTGGGACTCAACGTGGAGTCAGCGGCGCGGATCAGGGTGGATGGCATGCACTGCCAGTCCTGTGTGCAGTCCATTGAGGGACAGATTGGTCCTCTGCCTGGGGTGTCACATATTCAGGTGTCCCTTCAGGACGCTGCAGCGCTGATTGTGTATCAACCTCATCTAGTGACCCAACAGGAGCTGAGAGACAGCATCGAGGATATGGGTTTTGGTGCCTCTTTATCAGCCGATGATCCATCTGGATCTGATATAAGCTACTGGCAGAGGGACGTATTGAACTCGACTGTAACCGTTTGGATTGTAGGGATGACTTGCAACTCTTGCGTGCGGTCCATAGAAGGGAGGATCTCTCAGATGACAGGAGTGCAGTCCATCGCGGTGTCACTGAAGGAGGAAAAGGGAACGGTGAACTTTGACCCCAGTCTGACGGCGCCGGAGCAGCTCAGGGCAGCTATCGAGGACATGGGCTTTGACGCATCGCTTGAAGGTTGGCAGAGATGTTTAAATTGTGGGTTAATCTCAATCAAACAGAAATGATTTTAGTATGAGTGCAGAGGTTTTATTTTGAAAAGAAACATGACAATGGGTGTCTCCATGGAACTCTTTATGGAAAACCAGCATTGTTTTATATTTCAGAGGCTGGAAATGTTAATTATTTAGAGTTTTTCCACTTTAAAAATGTCTCAAACAAATAATCTGTTATCAAATAGATAATCCTTCAAGTCCTAGAGGTCCAATATCCAATCTTCACAGTGTCACCTGTGGATTAAGTGGATGATATTTAAGTTCTCAAATCTCCAGATTTGTGTCCACAAACAACTATTTTTGTTTCAGAAAAGAGACACATCACGTTTGTCGTGTAAACAAGTCTGAAGAGGAATAGTTGGACATTTTGGTAAATGCTCTCATTCTCTGTCTTGCAGACGGTAAGATGAGAACAATGGTACCACAGTTAACTATGAAGCTACAACCATGAGACCGTTTATTAAACTGTTTAACGACAGATGATTGCATTGAACTGGTTTTACAGCTCAAGGCAGAAAAAATTTCGACATTCAAGTTATGATCCCCCCCATGAATTCTTGTGCATGATATGTTAAGATGCATTCAGGAAAACTACGTTATTTATATCCCCTGGTTATGAGCAGAAAGACTTTGATTAAATTCTTTCCTGCACACCTCAACTCAGTTTCCTCTGCTTACCGTGGAAACCAGACAAAGTATGCTTGAGTGCGACATTGAGGGCTCTTACGCCGGCCGGTGCTTTCTTGCTGGATTTAATGACAGAAACAGCTTGCCAAGACGTGGAATTAACTCAGAAAGCAGATTAAGAGCAGATTCTTTCATGTATCGTTTGCATTTTCGGCCGTCAAGCTCGACCTGTGTTTAGGTTTTAATCTCTAAATCAGTGAGAAGCATAATTCACACTGTAGCATAAAAGTTATGTTTTACATCTTGGTCGATTTGTATTGCTTTGCTGATATAAATGGAAGCAGAATATGTGTTTTATATATGTTATGTGCAAGAGCATGGATGTTAACTCCTGATAGCTTGAAGTTCATAACATTTGAAAGAGTTTTTATACAACACGTTGTAATGTAAAAGACTGTCAGAAAATTATTATTTTATTGCTTTTTAATGTAAAATCTTAATCAGAAAAGTAACAAGTAACTACAGCTGTTGAATAAATGTTAGGGCAAGGAAATAGATTGTTTTATTCTAATTTTAGGAAAGGAACACACCTCCGTATGCATAACAGCTGAGTAAAAAGGGTTACCTTTTTGCATTTACATTCATCACAATAGTATTTGGAAATACTCAAGAAAAGTTCCTCAAAACTGTACTTAAGTACTTGAGTAAATGTACATAGTTAGGTTCCACTATTAAAATGGGAGAAACTGCAGTGTTTATCCTGTTTATAGTTTGTCACTATATTTAAGGATACTGACACACTACTAATCTACCTTTAAGCATCCTTCTGCCTCTGACTTTGTTCCTCCTTCTACAGAACCTGCATCTGCAAAGACCTTCCAGCCTCATGTAAACTCCAGGCCTGTTAGCTCTGGACTTTCTGACCTCTCTGACTTGCAACCGCCCAATAAAGCGGGAGTCAGCAATGGCACCGGATCACAGGCGGCCCCTGGAAGCCAGATTAAAGCACAAAAATGCTTCATTTGCGTGACGGGAATGACGTGTGCCTCCTGTGTGGCCAACATTGAGAAGAACCTGCACAAACACAAAGGTAAAGCAAGCTCAGGTGTTGTTATAAAGTGTGTGTTTCAGTTCACGCGTGTGATGTTCGGCTTTGACTTCCAGGAATCATCACGGTGTTGGTGTCACTCATGGCTGGAAAGGCGGAGGTGAAGTATGATTCAGAAGTCCTGGACGCTGCTGCTGTAACTCAGCTCATAGAAGACTTAGGCTTTGGTGCCAAGCTGATAGAGGACAATGCAGTAACACACGGGAAGCTGGACCTCACTGTGAGTCAACTGAGAAGAATAAAACACATTTACTGGTTGAAGATAATACTCGTTATTTAATCCCACCATTCTTCACTCGCAGATAACAGGCATGACATGTGCGTCATGTGTGCACAACATTGAGTCCAAGCTCACCTCCACCAAAGGGATCCTTGAGGCCTCCGTCGCCCTTGCAACCAAGAAAGCCCAGATCCAGTTTGACCCAGAAGTGCTGGGAGCTCGAGATATAATCAAGACCATTCAGGTGTTGATCACGTTCCTTTTTTTAACCCCCTCCCCTGTAAAGCAGTGATTTTACAGAATAACCTGGTTTATATGTCTGGTTATCTAGAGTCTTGGATTCGAGGCCAGTCTGGTGAAGGCGAGCTTCAGAAACAACCTCGATCACACCGAAGAAATTCGACAGCAAGTATCTGTTTTTAAAATGTCGTCATTTAGAGAAAAAGTCTTTTCTTAGAACATCATCTTTAAGGCCTTCAGGCATAAAAAAAAAAGTATATATTCCGTCTGTTTATAGGCATTTTAATTACTGTAAAATCTTAATTAAACCTTGATTAAATATGTGCAAATTACATCAGAAACGTGTCCTGCATGAGGCAGACTATATGAAGATAATTCAGAAATTGCAGTGACCCACATCAGAAACCTGTCATATAACAAAATGGTGCAAAATCACCTCTCATGGGACTCAAATCCACGTTTATTTTTCCAGGTGGAAGAACTCCTTTCTTTTCAGCCTTGTTTTCGGCCTGCCCGTCATGGGCCTCATGATCTACATGATGGTGATGGACAGTCAGCACCAGGAACATGGAGGCTCCATGCCTGAGGAGCAGAACCTGCTGCCCGGCCTCTCCCTCCTCAACCTGGCCTTCTTCCTGCTCTGTACACCTGTGCAGGTAAGGGGACGTGTCTGGGGCTGGGACCCCTTTCAGGACTTTAGTTGTTCCTGTAATGGGATTGTTTCCTTTATGCATTAAAGTGTGAGGCCTTTAATCCAATATAAATGCATTCAAAGCGTATTCTTAAAATGTAGGTGTGCTGTAAGTGGAGCACTCCTTCCTTCTTTTCCTCGAAGGAATTTAAAGTAAATTCATACTTTAATGAACGTCTGGCTCACCAAACTGGTAAATAATCTGCCTACGACTTTTATGAATGAAAGTACCAAGTATTCCTTCTTTTCTTGTCCTTCAGCAAACGGAAGATTTTGTCTTGAGTTTGTTCTTTTAATCCAAACGCTAAATCTGTTTTTCTTCCCTGCAGATCTTTGGAGGCCGATACTTCTACGTCCAGGCTTATCGCGCGTTAAAACACCGCACAGCCAACATGGACGTGCTCATCGTGTTGGCCACCTCTATTGCCTACATCTACTCCTGCGTGGTCCTCTTTGTAGCCATGGCCGAGCGAGCCGGCCAGAGCCCCGTCACCTTTTTCGACACTCCACCCATGCTGTTTGTGTTCATCGCGCTGGGTCGATGGCTGGAGCACATTGCAAAAGTAAAAGAACATATTTTCCCTCAAAGTTTCTTTATGTCATTAGTATAACAAAAGGCTTATCTAAAGGTGCAATGTCTTTTATTTTGAAACTTCAATATTATTATGACATCTTGGAAAAACCCTGTTAGTTTGTGTAGTCTATGTTTTACAAGTGGTATTATTGGACCACATTTCCCATAAGCCCTTGCTCTGCCGTCTGACATTTAGAGTAAAACCTCAGAGGCGTTGGCCAAATTAATGTCACTTCAAGCCACTGATGCCACTGTGGTCACTTTGGGACGAGACCACTCCATCATCAGGTGAGACACAACGCATACCGAGAGCATTTTAAGTGTATCACTTTGAGAAACTAGAACTGAGATCTGTAACTGTCAGTGCGTTGATGCTTCAGTGAGGAGCAGGTGGTGGTGGAGCTGGTCCAGCGGGGCGACATCGTAAAAGTCGCTCCGGGAGGAAAGTTCCCCGTCGACGGGAGAGTGATTGAGGGAAACTCCATGGCAGATGAGTCCTTGATCACAGGTAGGAGGATGGGACTCCTGACTGGTGAATTTACAGCCTCTTGACAGATAATGCTGGAGGACGTATGAGTCTCTTGGAGAAATGTTCACAACTTTATTATTGTAAAATCAATTTACTTTATAGTAGAAGTTTTGCAGCAATACTACTTCTTTCGTTGTGATGTAAAAGCAGTAATTGCATATAAAATACTTAAAAATAGACTATTGTTAATGGATGCATTAGCTGGCACCATTTACCTCCAAGCCATTAACAAAGAAAACATTAGTTTGTCCTATTTGAGAAGAAGAACTCTTTGATTAAAACATTTATATTGTTTGCCTCTCTTCTTCTATGGTGGTAAGGGGAGCCGATGCCTGTCAGTAAGAAGGTGGGCAGCTTGGTGATTGCCGGCTCCATCAACGCTCACGGGGCTCTTCTGGTGGAGGCCACTCACGTCGGTGCTGACACAACTCTGTCTCAAATCGTTAAACTGGTGGAAGAGGCCCAAACCTCGAAGGTAAGACGCAGTTTGAACTTTATCTTTCATGCTGTTACACAAGGTGAAATGCTCTCACAACATGTTGTCCAATAGAAGTATTTCCTCTGTACTCTCTTGTGTGTTTTCAGGCCCCCATCCAGCAGTTTGCAGACAGGCTCAGCGGCTACTTCGTGCCCTTCATAGTTATTGTTTCTTTGCTGACACTGATCGCCTGGCTGGCAATCGGGTTTGTCAACTTTGACATTGTGAAGGAGAACTTCCCGGTAGGTGCGCACACATTTTGTTTTCACACGCAAACAAAAGCTGCTTTCATAAAAAACAATTGGCATCACTCCAATAACACATTCTTTTCCTCACAGGGTTACAACAAGAACATCTCCAAGGCGGAGGTTATCGTCCGCTTCGCCTTCCAGGCCTCCATCACCGTTCTGTCCATCGCCTGCCCCTGCGCTCTGGGGCTGGCAACCCCGACAGCTGTCATGGTGGGCACTGGGGTCGGAGCTCAGAACGGGATCCTCATTAAAGGAGGCGAGCCGCTGGAGATGGCCCACAAGGCAATGCTCTTTACATCCTTACATTTGATCAGATTGTATTTTGTGTATTATAAATGCATAGTTAATTTCTTATGCTCTATATTTACACGTGACTCATAGCAACCTGCTGTTTTCCAAACAAGACTTAATCTTCAAATATCTTTAATCTTTAATCTCTGAAGATCTGATTGATAACTGCTAAATAAGTAGAGTTATGTGACTTAATCGTGGAGTGTAGAGTTGGATTCATGACTGTGTCTTTGTGTTTCTGCTCCCTCAGATCAATGTGGTGATGTTTGACAAAACCGGTACGATTACCAACGGCGTGCCTCGGGTGACCCGTGTGCTGGTGTTGTGGGAAATGGCCCGCATGCCCCTGAGGAAGATCCTGGCGGTGGTCGGCACAGCGGAGGCCAGCAGCGAGCACCCGCTGGGCATGGCCGTCGCCAAACACTGCAAAAAGGTGACAGAGATGCTCTCCGTGTGTGTCAGTACTGTGTTTACTACAGCTTTAATAACGGTTCTAACAGTTGATAATCTGTCTGTGTGCTCGTAACAGGAGCTGGCCAGTGACTTGCTGGGCTACTGTCAGGACTTCCAGTCCGTGCCCGGTTGTGGGATCAGCTGCCGGGTTTCTAACGTGGAACATCTGCTGCAGCAGCCGAATGAAGAGCGCTTCCTGCTGCCGGGAGCCACCACCGACGAAAGCAGCCTGCTGTCTGCTGCCGAGACCACGTCTGCAGGTTGGATGGCTTTCAGTGTCTGAGGTTGCACTCACAATTATGGTGTTTGAAGAACAGCTTCACTTTTTGTGCAAGCTAAAATTGGTGCCGTTTGGAAAAACAAATACATACAAGGTCTTTAAAGTAGTCAGTTAAAGTTATTCAAGTGAAGATCCCCCTTCTTATCATCATAAACAACACCATGGACCAGGCTGGTAAGATCAAATGTTTAGAGTACGGTGCTATTAATGCAAAGGTCACGGGTTCAATTCCCATACCGGTCAGTTCTAAGCATTTGCTGACTGTCCAGTAGTTCCCATTTAGGAAGGATTTGTCTCTAAATAATCTCCTTTAAACACAAGTTTCAAAAGCTCCAAATTAACATATTAAGTATATCTTAAGTGCTTTGTGGTTTTAGACTTAATTTTCATACACATTTTTAAAGATGTACACACCTATAACTATTAATTTAAGGCGTTCCTAAGGTTGAGCTTTTGGTTGCAGGGCTCTGAAATACTTTCATGTGAAAATGAATCATATTTGAAGAGACTCTTGTTCAGTATTCATGTATTTAATAGGGTTACCTTAGATTGGGGGGGTTTAAGGATTTACAATTCATTAGATTTACCAAATAGCATGAAAATCATTCCTGAATTTACACCTTAATTAAAATGTTTTACCCCAAACCCCTTAAACCTTACTGATAATCTGTTAGAATACCTTAATATATTACAGTCCATTAATTTATCTGTTAATTATCCACTTAAAGGTGCATTATAATACCTTAATTTAGTCATCAATATCACTAGATGTTAAACCTATAAATCCTGCTTATAAATTAGTGATTCTTTTGGTTAAATACATCTCTAACGTAACTGAAATACAGACTGGTTGAACTTTAACTAAATGAGCCAAAACACATAAAAACACTGTGCGTCTTCTTTGCTTCAATGTTCACTTGTTAACTCACAGACTCTTTGCTTCCAGGTGAGCCTCTGTCTTACTCCGTCCTGATTGGGAACAGAGAGTGGATGAGGAGGAACGGCCACCACATCGGAGCAGACGTTGATGCCGCCATGTCCAGTCACGAAACGAAAGGACAGACTGCTATCCTGGTGGCTATAGATGGTGAGGATAAAAATGAAAAAACACTGACATTCACTTTCATCTCTTATCTCGCACCTCATGATGTGTTGTGTGTGTGTGTGTGTTCTCCGTAGGTGTGCTGTGTGCCATGTTAGCCATCGCAGACACGGTGAAGGCAGAGTCAGCGTTAGCGGTGCACACGCTCAACAGCATGGGCATCGAGGTGGTGATGATAACAGGAGATAACAGGCGCACTGCGAAAGCCATCGCTGCACAGGTAAAACACAGTTATAAAGGATTCTAAAAAATGAGTGTAAAATATGAAATCAAATGTTTTGTTTGATCACAGGTGGGGATCAAAAAGGTGTATGCGGAGGTGCTGCCTTCACATAAGGTGGCAAAAGTGCAGGAGCTGCAGGAACAAGGCCGGCGAGTGGCCATGGTGGGGGATGGCGTCAACGACTCGCCCGCCCTCGCTCGGGCCGACGTCGGCATCGCCATCGGCACAGGCACCGACGTGGCCATCGAGGCGGCCGACATCGTCCTGATTCGAGTAAGTGACACGTTGTGATTGACGGCCTTGTGCAGACATACAGTCCTTAAACTGAAGGTGTTCACACTCTGCAGAATAACCTGTTGGACGTGGTGGCCAGCATTGAGCTGTCCAAGAAGACGGTGCGGAGGATAAGGACCAACTTTGTCTTCGCCCTCATCTACAACCTGGTAGGAATACCCATCGCTGCAGGTGAGGACGGATGATACACCAGCAGCCAAAATATGACTCAGCATCCTCACTATCTGATCAAAGAAAAGAAGAAAGAATCAAAAAGCAGAAAATTAGTGTGCAGCTTCTTGGTGAGCTTTAACTGCTTGTTCTGCTCTGTTGGTTGCAGGTGTGTTCATGCCTGTTGGCCTGGTGCTCCAACCCTGGATGGGCTCTGGTGCGATGGCTGCCTCGTCCGTCTCAGTGGTTCTGTCGTCTTTACTGCTGAAAATGTGAGTTCATGTGAACATATAAGTTTACAGAAGAAGAATAGATGGCAGAGGTGAAGATAATAACCATCTGTTCCCTCCAGGTACAAGAAAACCTCGGTGGAGCTGTATGAGGCGCGAGCGCTGGGCCACATGAGGAGCCTTCGGTCGTCGCAGATCAGCACCCATGTGGGTCTGGACGACGAAGCTCGGGAGCAGCTGAGCCAAAGCGGCCCCGTCCCACCCGTCCAGGCACCGCCCATTAACTCTGCCCAGGAGCGGGACCGCTACTCCTTCCTGGATTACCAGACTGCAGAGGACCTCAATGTGTTGTAAAGGGAAGAAGGACTGAGATGTCACACATGGTTCTGGTTCTCATGTTAAGGAATTTGTAGTATTTCTATGTATTTATGTAAATAGAGAAGGCTAATTGTGCACAGAAACTCACCTTTAGCGCATGAACCTAAACCACTGTTATTGTTGGCTCTGAGGACACCGGTTTATAACAAAGAATCAAGCTGCTAACACTTAAATTGAGGCTTTTGCTGAAGCATTGTGTCATTTTCTGCATTTTTATTTTCTCACATAAATCAAACTTGCAATATGAAATGGGTTTGCTTGTGTGAACAACTGCACTTTTACGATATATACCTAAGTCAAAGTAAAGCCACGTGGATAAGACTGTCGGTGTGAGAGTCTCAGGTTATAAATAAGGCATGAGCCGATAGAGAAAAGTCAACACTTTCTACAGCGTGTGTTTGTGCCTGTTTTCATCCAGCTGCTCTGATTCTGTGTTTTGATTGTAAAAGTGTTTTAGGCTCTTATTCTTAAAAGCTACACACCTAAAGTGCTGCAGTTATTTAAAGATGTGAAGAAGAAGAAGTGGAGGGCAGACTTTCTGGACTTTTCTTGCCAATGTATTTTGAGCCTGGCCAAGGATAATTAATGGAGTAGATTAATCAAATGATTCATGGACCAGACAGAATAGTTTCACAATACATATATAGGTTTTACGGATATAAATATGACTTTTGCCTCACTCCCAGTTCATATGAAAGATCATTTTTCACAGCAGACATTTTGACATATGAAAGCAGGAAGCGCAGAGTATTATTAACAGTAATGAAGCGAATATCCAGTGTTAATGTTAATAATACCCGTGCTTTTCCTGCTCAGCCACGCCAAAATGTCCATTCATAATTCCTCTGTAACACTGACTGTAGACATTAGAAACTAATGTTCACACACACGTCACATTCAGGTAAGTGTTACGGGATCAATGTGCAATCCAAGCCATACAAACTGCTATTTCAGTTAATATTCGATGTATCTTTTTTTTGTTATTTTGTTGGTGTTTCCATAGACGTTTTGAAAACTTCAGTTCAGACTGACTAGAGGAGAATCCAGGGCCTTTGACCTCTTGTAGGGTCACTCACACGGAGCATCGTTAAGCTCTCCTGGTTGTCAGAGTCACATGAGTCCTGATGGGAACGGGTGCCTGGGCAGCGATGTGAGTGCAGCTTATTACACGGTAGATAAAGGCTGAGGTGTTCGAGCCTTGCAAGATGTGACAATCGTTTAAATGGGGATAATGGCGCTCAGAGTCCTCAGAGGCTTTCACGGTGTTGCGCTCCTTTGTGCGTACAAAAGGTGAAGAATCTAAAAAGAGAGTCTGAGGCAGAAGTTGCTCAGCTTCTGTTTAGTTCTGTGTTAGTTTGAAAAAAACACAGGGACGCAGAGTCGCAGATTAATCGGGGCGATGTGGGGTTGTGGATGGGGTCGGAGAGTAGAACAATGTTATTTTGGATGAAGAAGCCACAGCAAATCCTGTCTTGTCTTTCTATGATTGAGTACTTGTAGAAATCCAGTGGCGTCGATGACTGAGATTCTGTTGCTCTGTTCCTGTCATTTTTATTTGATTCATGAATGTGGATTTGCCTCACCAACTTTGAAGGGACAGCTTTTACTGATGTTTTACATTTAATCTAATCTGTACAAAATATTGACTGCAGTCTTTTTTCTCTGTATCTTGTGTGTGTCTGCAAACACAACTTGAGGTTGATAGGGTGTCAAAATGTATTTTACAGCAGTGTTATATGGGGGCACAGCACCCTGGGGAGTCCTTTGCTGACTCAGCTATGCATCTGTAGTTGTGCCGCCTGCATCTGAGCGCATCTTTACAAAAATACCCCCAGACAAACCCTCTGACAGACGACCAGAAGGTGTTAGCTTCATTTATTTATTTATTTGGGTTTGAGCATATCTAAGAGAGGGAGAAAACACATAGTTTTAATGTTCGGACGGGACCAATACATTTTAGTAAATAGGAGCTAAACAAAATGTAATTTATTAGGTTTTTTTGCAAATTGTATGGCTTTATACAACCTTAAATAAAAGCAGTTAATGCCCCAATTTAATCATTTTAGTTTTCAAAATTTCAAAAGGTTTCAAAAGACAAATGACATGACAAAGTGCAGAATTCATCTTTCCTTGTAACCTGGCTCTGCCTCATCTCTCACACAAACAAACACACTTCAAATGCTTTCATAACTTTTGAGAATTCATCTTGAACTGAGCGACCCTCTCTCAGCATGTTCATCCACCACCCCCCTGTGCAGCACCATGATAGCGAACGATTCTCTCCTCAATAAACCCAAACGGCATCTTCCTTCCATCTTAATTAGAAAGACCTCTCACCAGGAATCCCTCAACCTTTTTGTTGCAATGTGTCGTGACTACTTTTCTTTATTTGTGTCTGCACTTATTTGTCTTTTCCACAGAAACACTATGAGAATGTACCCTGAATTGAAACATATATGGAAAAGAACTGTGATGACAGATGACATACGTCTTCAAGAGTCTCATTAGCATGCGCTCCTTGTGCACTTTTGGAGAACAGACGGTTAACATGAGGCATAATGTGCTCCGTGAATATCTTACCAGCAGGAGTTTGTATTAATTATATATTCATTGCATGGTTTTGTTTCTCCACTTGTGTCACGCATGTGTTCTGTGTGTGTGTGTGTGTGTTTGTGACAAGATCTGAAATGTTTGAGACATAAGAGTCTCAGCTTTCCAGTCATATTCAATTTATGCAACTCCAAGACTGTTTAGGTGCCCCAGTATGCAGAAATCTTCAAATACACTTTCAGTTTGAAGCACCTGATCCAATCAAGGGAGACCCATGTGGTCTAATTGCAGCAGGTGTGAGAGAGCAGAGCTCCACATGGAAACACGACATCAGGCTGCTTACCTTTATGAACTTCTTAAAGGGAGTCACCTTAAGCAGGAAGTGATGAGAGTACTGACACAAATCATCTGTGTACCGGTTGGCTTTGACGTTTTAATTTACAGCATGTTAGTGAAAAAAGAAATGAAAACTGACTGAAGCTTAAAAGCTGATGTTGATGGTGAGCTTGTTTTCATTTTTTTGAAACTACTCTGTCATCGAGGTATTAGGGAAATTAACTTTCAAAGTGCACTCTTTACGGCTCATTTATTAAGTAGCTGGAATTCTTGCAGTGTCATGTAGCAACTACGTTCAACAGCTTTGAATATTCTCTGCTTAGAAAATATCACAAACAAGTTATCCCTAAATGAAACTATACTGAAAGGAGGAAAGAGAGTTAAAGGACATAAGGGCACCTCAGTATAATCTCATTCTCTGTCTCTCCTGCAGACGTTTGAACCTGTGATCAGTGATCCGTGAAGGTGCTGCGTCACGCATCAGCGCTGACCGATAAAGGTGTGTGTGTAGGTAGGTAGGTGTGTGTGGGGGGGGATGAATATTGTAAGAAGTCAATGTGACAGAGCCATTTGTTTTCTACAAACTGTAAGCTGGGAGAACATCTTCAAATGAATATCAAATGAAAACGCATTGCTTTCAATAGTAAGTTTAGTTTTACGTGACGTGTTGTCATTTATTTAAGTACTCCTCTACCTAATGTTTATTGTCCCACATTAGAAATAATGTTTCAGACTTCTCCACAGTGACATCTGTCCGGTCAGAACACATGTTCTAGTGTTGAAAAGACTTTTCACTCAGTGCACGGATGCACTGATTGTTGGTTATTTGCAGTTTCACATCGTGCTCACAGCTCTTGGTGGAGTTGGTGTATTTTGTGGACTTAGTTAGGCAGATTGAGTTGTATTATCATAGCTGTGCAAATGATTAGTAGATAATAATGTTTACATAGAAACATTTTTCCACCAGGCTGGAGCTTTCAACCATGAAGTCAGACGTCTTGTGCATTTGGCCACTTTGTCTCACAAAACAAACAGATTTTTTAAAATCCAAAAGTGTCATGGCTGAGAGAGCTCCGTACATTAGACACTAAATAATGACTGGACCTTGAAAAGAGCCCTGATCCTGACTGGCTTCAGACTGTAGAACTTAACATTCATTTGCCTCTTGATGTTTTCTGTTTCACTGAAGGTCATTGTTTATGTGTGGAGATATAGGATGGCCTTCATGTAATATGCAAACATGATAAATCTCCACAAAGGTCTCCTACCATAAATCAATGACACTGCATAGATTCCAGTTAATATACTGAATAATCCAACATTAATAAAACACTCTGCTGACTTCGAGGGATAGTACAGTAGAAGGGAGGATTCTCGTTGTTGTGGCTTCACAACAAACCATCGTTTGTGCACGTTTTGTCTTTGTTCATATTCTGGGTTTTGCTCCTTCAGCAATGCACCTGATTATTCAACAGCCCTGAGGAAATATAATCTGTGGCCAATTTGAGGAGCAAACAGCCTTTCATTCGGCATTACCACAGCCATGATTTTTGAAGTATCTCTCTAAGACCCAGTCTTGATTGTGTGCTGAAGTCAAGCTTGCGAGAGTCCCTTGAGTTATAATTCATGAGTAAACAACTGGGAGCACAGAGAAAACATGGAGAAGAATTGAGCACTATACAGTACATCTGTGTGCTGAAGTTAGAGGCTCTATCCTGCTCTGTATGGGGTCGGATGGAATGAAATAAGTCTGATCTGTACATTTTATTTTACTAATCTTAAACTACGGTCTAGGACTGGAGCAAGTGTAGAAAAATATAGATGCGAGTCATTTCTGCTGCTTATGTAACTCTAATGAAGTGCCACGCAGAGAGACACCCTGACCTCAGCTGTACCCGGCTAATTAATATCATTCGGTTGATTAGGATGTGCGCTGCGGCCCTTGGGGCTTATAAAACAAAGTGATGTGGACTATGATTCAAGTTGTGACCGTTTTGACAGGAGAGATAGTGTCGAGGCTTCAAGGTCAGCATTAGATATTAAAGAAAATATATTAAGTGGAAGAAACCAGAAGACAGGCCACACGTTTATGCCCATAAAATACAGCAAATCAACCAATATTTATGGGCCACCAGTGCTGTTAAACTGTATTAAAGCTGTTTTCACATCAACGTGGCAGCACCATTCTGTAGCTGTATTATATTATATGTATTATAAGAACAGGAAGGAAACTGGACACCAGAACGGCGCATATTTCGTCATATAAGAATGGCTCACCTGCAGCATACGCCAACAAAGTTTTGTAGCTTCTGGGTTCACTTCCGGGTTATGCTTTTTTTTGTTGTTTTTCCCTCGGGTTCCAGCTAGTTCCCTGTGCTGCATGAAGTCATGAGCAACAGTATTCACTTTGTCAAAGAACAGGATGCTTTCATCCTCTCCCTGACCCTGATGATGTCCAGTATCAACTGCAGCTGTAACTCATTGAGCTGCAGTGCGAGTTGTGCAGCCGACATCAGCAGCTCTCTCTTGTGAACTTTTACCGGCAGCGGGATAAAAGCGTGTTCCCAGAAATGCTAAAGTTTGCAAAGAAAATGCTGAGCTTGTTTGATTCCACATATTGAGCAGGCGTTCTCTGTTATGAACTTGATCTCAATCTTTTGAGGTTTAGAGGAACTGATCCTGCACCGTGACATAGGTTTATAATACAACAA
Organism: Pholis gunnellus; assembly: GCF_910591455.1. NCBI lineage: Eukaryota > Metazoa > Chordata > Actinopteri > Perciformes > Pholidae > Pholis > Pholis gunnellus. Next base: position 1,824,349 of record NC_136551.1, read on the forward strand.
ACTACAACCAACCCCATTTCAAGATATGAATACTGCTTGGATTTTTATTTGCAATGGTAATAGCTGTCATTGATGACGATATTATCACATCTCTCTTCCATTAAAAAGAAAAGGTACACATGTGACACGTATGTGCATCTAGATAAATGTCAGTGGGGAGTTCAGAATCAAAAATAAACAAACCATCCACTCCTGCAACAATTAATTTTTTTGTCCCTGTATTTTCTTTTTTTTCAGGAAAAGTTTCCGTAAAACCTGAGAAACAGGTGGACTAGTTGGTATACATCTTGAACAAAGCTGCATAGTGTCTTTTTATTCAATTACATTTTTTTCTCCATGTTTTTCACTTCAGTTATTCCTCATATCTGGCTGGGCGTTTTATTATCCTTCCACTGCATTGCTGTTTTATGCTGTTGCATGCTCTTCACTTGTTGCTGCCTGATCCTCTGTTGATCCCTGAGTGACGGATGTCAATGCATGTCGTGTCTCTTCCATATTGTGTGGTTGTTGAGTTTTACATTGTGCTTGTGGGCTTGTAGTTTCAGAAGGAGTCTCTGTATCCTCGGTGAGGCACCTCCAGTTGGTTTCTTGAATATCGACACCAGCGGCTTGTTTATCCTCTGCTTGAGGACTCCACAGCACCGATTACGTTAGTCGGAAAGAGGGTTATAAGAACTGTTTGCTAACCTTTTTCTGTGCACTGAAAGAACACTTTTCATGTGAATAATTAAATGAGATCCGATATGAGAACCAACGATATGGTACCATAGACTTGAGTTTCATTATAATATACAAATTTGTTGTCTTCAATCATTAATAGTGAAATATTATTATAATAAATACAGTAAACCAGTAATAATTATCAGTGAATAGTGTATAGTAGTAGGCAATATTTAATACATAGTAATTTACAGTATTTTACTATAAAACACAATTGGTGTCTTACTCCAAAAGATATTTTCACTATCACTGTAAACCACTTAATGCATATCAGGGTAACGCAGTTGTACTGTAAAACATCATCACAGCTATAAATCGATGATTTTGGTAACTTAGTGGCAACAGTTTTATCTACAGTACATCTTTACTCAGACACACTAAAACACACTGCTGGCTGTGTCGTACTCCTTGCTAATGTGGGAAGTGCTGGGCAGGGACTTGAGGTACTCCATGTGCCTCCTGGCGTCCTCCTGGTTGTGTTTGATGTAGTACACGATGTAAGCCGTCACCATGGAGAACCAGCAGAACATGGCCACAAACATGGCCACATCTGTAGTCTTGTGGTGGAAATTGCAAAAGTTGATCCCAGAGTCCAGTACTTGGATCACCGCTTGTCCCACGTACTCCTCCTGCACCGATGTGGAGCAGCTGACGTCGTTCACCGTCTCGGGGTCGAGCCTCAGCTCCCTCAGCGCCTCCTGCAAAGAGCACTCGCAGTGCCAGGGGTTGTGGGATAACCGGACGCGAGCGTGGAACTTGGCGAAGGTGTCCTTGGGGAGGCTGCTAAGGTGGTTGTTTGAAAGATCCAAAGTCTGCAGGCTCTCGGAAATTCCTTGAAAGGCGCCGACCTCCACGCTCTCAATGGCGTTGTGAGATAAGTTCAGTTCCCTGAGGCGATGGAGGTCTGTGAAGGTCTCTTTTGGGATGTTTCTGATCCGGTTAGATGAAAGCAGGAGAACGACTGTGTCCTTGGGCAAGTTCAGAGGGATGTTCTCCAGGTTGCGTGAGGTGCACTGCACCACCACACCGTTCCTGTCCGTGCAGTGACAGTTGTTGGGGCACGCATACGCAGTCATACTCGCAGACAGAAGCCATGTTCCCACTAACAAAAGAGAAGCACAGGAGGGAGGTTTTATAGATGACCTGCACCTGTGAGAGGCCCCCATTAGCGGACTGAAATCAGCCCTTCGCTAAAACAATGCAAGAAGTTTGCATTGGTGGGGTGTGTTGCTTACCAGTGAGACATGAAATATATCCAGGAAGTCCAGTTGACTTTAAAGTAGTTTGTTGCGCTCAGAGACTCGGTTTTACGACTCAGCCTTGAATGACAAGTTGCGTCTCAGCAAAAGTTAAACCAGGTATAACTTTCTTGCCAGACGACCCTGCAGTTTTTCGCTGGAGCCCTCTACGTTGGCATCGTGGCACTGGGCTGAACGTTTTTCATGCAGAGGTAAAGTCAGTCAAAACACGGCCTTCGTCTCAGCATTAATGGAGAAAGTTGCATCCTCAGGGCACTTTTCAATGTTCACTCTGACATCATTGTTCATCATTGTGTCCTTGAGCAAGACACTTATCCCCCAAATTGCTCCCGTAGCTGTGCCTACGGTGTAATAGCATCTGAATTGTAAGTCGCTTTGGATAAAAGCGTCTGCTGTAATGTAATGTAATTTATCTCAACATATGGAAAACTAAGCCCCGATGCAACTCAAAAAGAAGCAAATGTCCAAAGGTTTGCATACTAGCTATGAGATGTCAGTGCTACGCAGCTGAGGAGGAAGGGGAAGGGGAAGTCATCTCAGTGGATCCAGGGTGGAAGGGGCATGTGTTCATGGCTGACTGGAAGAAACCTGTGATAGAAAGAGAGGGAGGTAAAAAGATGGAGAGACAAAAGGTGAGATACAGAAAATGTCAAAGCTTGTCAGGAATCAATTTGTTTTGTATTTTTGCTAAGTCTAAAAATGTCAAAATTCACATCTATTATCTTCATATATGCTTTTGACAGTTGTGTTAATTTTCTGGCCATATCATTTTCGAGTGAACTTTCAACAACACCTCCCCTTATCAGATGCTTTCCTCCTCAGAGGAAAAGCTAGTAAAGTTCAAAATTATCATCATAATGGCATGTTTCCATAGCATGAGTCCCTTTGCTCAGCATCTGTCCCTTTGAGAAGATACCATTAAACAAGGTGTGTGTTCATCAATATGCAGCAGATGAACTTTCAAAGAGTGATTTGTGATTAAATAAAAACGTTCTACTTTTTAAGATTAACAGAGATGCATAGGAGCGGTAAAGGTCAGAATCCAAATCAAAACGACTACGAACAATGGAAGATAACGAGACGTTGTGATGTTCAGTTTCCGATTTCTCCAGGAGTCATAGAATAATAATAATAAGCTAAATTTCACTGTAAAAAACTTCAAAGGAATATTATAGAAATATATTTGGAGGTGCAAAATACAGATAATCAAGAGCCAGGCAGCATGAATCATTTAAGTATATTTTAGGATTTTAAATGTAATACAATCCTCTATCTTAATTAAATCAATATTTGTGTTTGTTTTGGACATTTGAAGATGTCACCTCAGGCTCTGATAAACCCCAAATGGTCTGGACTATGTAATTAATCAATCTAGAAACATATTGCATGATTAATCAAAAAGGAAAATAAATAGTTGCAGCCAATTTCTTAAAGTTCACTTAAGAATATTAAAAGATTTGTCTTACACAGCATTTGTCTGCAGTGACAAATCAATAACCCTATAAATTCTGACGCCCATGGTGACAAAATACAATCTTAAAATGACCACCAGCGAAAGAAAGAAAGAAAGAAAGAAAGAAAGAAAGAGAGTTTATATTGCTATTTGAGTGGACACCTACCTGATAGCTCCACTCTGTCCGGCTCACATCAACGTGTATTCACGGGGGTTCTTGTCTTTGATTAAATATCCAAGAATAAATGAATAAACCGGAGAAAACCTCAAATCAGTCTTTGCAAATAAACGCACGTCTGCGGCACTAATCAGAGATTACAGTTCAGGAGTCCGGATCCAAATGTTTGAACGCAGTTTGCAACCTCGTGTCAGTGCAGGTTTGCAGCAGCTGTGTGTCGGTTGGTGTGTGGATATGCGCAGAGGCGCAGCAGCTGCACCGCTGTGGTCCCGTTTAAAGCCTCTGATCAGTAATTCAAATAAAATAAAACATGAAAGCATCCCACTGGAGCTCCTCTACCTCAGTTGTCCCTGAACCCCATTTAGTTTGCCCCTCCTGTCACACTCTGTCATTCTTCATAAACATTGATTACAATTGTCCTGCCCTGATGAAGGACTTCGATAGAGACCACTTTACAGCCGCGGTGACGAAGGTAGTCCCAGCTGTATCGCAGTGACGTAAAGGTCACCTGAATGCAGCCAGCGCTTTGCAAAACACCTGCATGATTAAATGTGCAGAGTTCAGCCCTGTCAATTTAGCTGAAAGGCAGACTCATTGATTGTATTGACTACTGAAGCATAACCTGTCCCAGGTAAAAGAGTTACTTCATATTCTCGTTTAAGATACTTGAGACTGGCCAAGCCATTTGTTTATCATTCTAACTAATCTCTATCGGTCTCCTGGCAGACTTCCTGACTCTTAGATAAATTCCTGCTTCTCCCCAAAACGATATGGGGCTAAGCCAATTTAGGGAACCTTTGTCGGGTAAGCATTATGGACTGTCCTAACTCTTGAGACATATTTAACGTCAACAGACTTCCTCTGAGTAGAGCCATATTTTCAACATCATTCTGCCCCATCTGCACTTCCTGCCTGCTTTGTTACAGATGACATTGTGAAGAGACTCTGAAAGCAGCACTGCGCTGCCCTACAGTATATATTGACCTCTTCAAAGCCACGCTCAGTACATTTCATAATGTTTCCCCGCTACAGAGACTATCTGACATTGCATTGCTCACTCTGCAATTGCTCTGCACTAGCAGCAAAAAGGCCAGGGATGTCATCACACTTTTCGACTTGCACATTGTCTCCCTCATTGCTTTGACATCAGTCTTTTGCATTATACAGAAGGTTGTCTGTAAGTAGCTTACAGCATTGCTGAGTGAAGGCATGGACCAACTCCAACGTTGAAGCCGAGCCAACGTAGGGGCAGAGAACGCTTTTACGTTTTGGGACAAGCTCAGTCGGTCGAACCCTTATTGAACCGTTATGGGAGGTAAATTGACTGAGGAGAGCTGATGCACAGTGTATTGGCCACTTCATTTGATGATGTCCTTTTGTTGTTATAACTTGTTCTTAGTTTTTTTTAAGAATAGAAACAAACGTGATTTTTTTTTAATGAGAACTTTAAGTGGCTTTGTGACAAATTGTAATGAGATGTTTGCTTACTTGCCCCAGTGTATATGGTTGGATATAACGGCAAAGAACGGATACATCTTTCTTAAACGCAGTAGATTACCTGATTATACTGTGAGCCTCTAATGTCATTGGGAAGCTGTATGTCACAGTCACATCATGCTATTAAATAAATCACTGGCTCCAGCTGAGTTGTGATGGTGAGGGAGTTATTTTGGGCATTGTGATTCATTTTCTGCATAGAGAATATAAAGTGACCGGCAGCTGGAGCACTTTCAAGGCTTGAATGGACATGAACATTTATGTGTTTGAGTTGACTAACCCAAAGCATACTATAGTGTATTTACCATAACCACCATATTTTGCTAACCTTAGCCACAGCCAAGTGCAGATGCTGCAAGTGAGAATCTTTTGATTAATTGTATTAATTAATTAATTGTATGACTGGTAATATTCAATTGCCCTATTCATCTAATTTGAGTGTTGAGTTCCAGCAAAATTACACATTTATCTTTGCCATACAAAAATTAACTGTATATAGTAACTATCAAAATCTCCCCAGGGGTATCTTTGCTTGAGATAGCCCATGTTAGCTCATGGTTCATCGGGTCCTAATGTGTGCACAGGGATCGTGGGGAAATGATCTGAAGTCATTCATATTCTGTAAGAGGCAGCAAAGAGAAACCAGAGAAAAACAAGTCACAGAAAGAAAAAAATGAAAGTTTATTTGTTTTTATACTTACCAACACTTTGAAATTAAAACCTATGTAATTACTCACAACTAATATAGATCTGCACATAGCAAATAAATCAATCGAAAATAGTTACGAAGTTCTATCACTTTTTTCCCCCAAACTGCAATACACACGAACAAAAGCTGAAACAAAACATGTCTAGTCATTCTTTTTTTCCTGCTGTTGCTGCCACATGGAAAGTGGATTTTAAAAAAGTGTTTTAAATAAGCTACACAGTTCTCCTGTATATCTATACTAATAATAACTGAATAAATAATTGCACATTGCACCCTATTATTGCATTAGTTGCAGTTTGTTTCAAAGTTGTAGTATACTCAGGCATATACACAAATGTAAATACAGTTTTCAAACACTGAGTAACACATGAATATCGATGTTATTGAAATCACACTGCCATAGCAACCAAATTCATATCACACAACAAGATCTTTATCAAATGCACGCGCCAACTGTGCTAATTAGCATTAGCAATCCTTGTTTTTCAATGTTTTTAATGCTTACAAAATATGTACCAATTTAAGTAAAACATTTCAATGGTACACATGCACTGATAACAGTTGTTTAAAAGCCATAATACCCTTGAGGATGTTCTTTACTGTCACAGTACTGTTGGGAAAGAATGCCCTCTTAGGTATTAGCTAACTGTTCTATAAAGCAAGTTTGCCCAAAAACATAATTTAATTGTATTCATTTGACAAACATTCCCATTGAAGTACAAGCTATGACAACTCAAAATAAAAAGAAACACAAATTCATAATTTCAATGCTAGCACTACTACTTGAGTTAACATCAAAATGTAAGAATTATTGCAGAATAATCAGACTATGCATGGTTCAGTATAGCAATACAGCATTTGTCCAATTACATAATCACATTTATGTCATCGAAGCGCTTAAGACCCAAAGTTACAGGAAAGATTGACCTATTGGCAAATATGTTGATTAAATTTCTTGCAGAGCGTTAAATGACATGATTGATACCATTCTCATCCCCTTACTCTTAATATGAAGCTACTGTTAGCAGCTGGCTAACTTAGCTTAGCATAAAGAGTTGAAACGGAGGAAACAGCTAGCCTAGCTCTGTTCAAAGGTAACACAATCTGCCTACCAGCTCCTCTAAACCTCACTAATTAAAAATGAACATGTTTTTTTAAATTTGTATGAACTAAAGTGTAAAAACAACAAATCGGTCGGTTATGAGCCGCACTGTTTCCTGATCCGGACTACTAACTGGAGTCTCTTCAAGCTGGTTGCTTGAAGTCAAGAATGTTACTTATTTCATTATATTTTAAGCCCTCTGAGTTTTATTTGCTTTCTTTGCTAAATATGAGGCTAAAACCAGTGGACAGGTAGCTTAACTTAGCGTGGAGATGGAAAAAAAAAATCTTTAGGTGCTGGTAAATAGAATTCTTATCTGACAAGAAATCGAAAAAGCATGTTTCCCAAGATATCAAACGTTTCCTTAGCTCAGCATATGGCTAGCAATAAAACAGAAGTAGTGGTATGTATAAAGAAATTGAGACACCGGAAATGCAGAATGATGCTGTGCTGGACAGTAGATAATGTGATTCGACAATAACATTCAACAGCTGTATTATGTCAAAACTTAATTGAGCTCAGCTGATCGGAAATGAGACGACTCAAGCCGTCCAATCGTATTTAGAGCATCCTCATCAGTAAAACACGTGAGGGATGGTTGAAATACTGAACCATACCAAATATCATCCACACCTCCCTCTCAAATTAAATACAATACGACAAAACTAACTTAGCTTAAGTTTCATGATCAACAACCAAAAAGTCATATGTGCATCACCACACCATAAATAAATACATGCTGGTTTTTACTGAAAACCAGTGACACAGGAAATGTCATCCAACCTGTCCTTTTTCAAATAAAAACAATTAAGTTGCTGACATAGTCATGACAATAAAAAGACATTCAAACCTAAAGCGTCAAATCAATCTTATGACAACAAAAAGACGAGATGAACAATCTTGAAAAAGAGACTGAGTGGTCACGTCCGCCCAGGCCCTGTGGGTTCCCCCCAATGAACCCCTGAACATTCCTTGGCCCAAAAAATACCATTCGGCTTCGTCCAAACGTTCAGGCCTCTTTGCCGTGACGAGTCGGCTTCTTCCCCTTGTTTTTCGCTCTCTCAAAAGCTTTCTCAAAGACCTCAACATTTTTCCAATACAAGGGAAGGAAGCCGAAAGGTTTGGACGCAACACTTGGCTTTTAAGTCCAACTAATTCCTCACACATCAGAGGCAGTCCAGAGTAAAGTGTTGAATAGTCTATTGCATGAGCGCCGCGTAGTTGACTAATGTGCTAAATCACAAAAGTCCTTGTACAAAACAAATACAGTATAATAAGAAGAAGTTAGTAAACAATCATTTTAATTTTCAGTTAGTGTTTTAGCCACTGATTTTTCACTAATTGCCATTCATGCATCTAAATACTAATAATCGGTTTTGATAGAAGGAGGCTATTTCGGAAAGTTTCTCATTTGGGCAGGAAGTAGGACTAGACGTGAATGGCCAAAAATGTTGAAAAAGTTTTTGGAAAAGAACGGGAGCACAAAGATATAATACTAACATTTGAAGGAACGCATACACTGAACAGGTTTACTGAAATGCACAACGACACGACATTGAACACATGCAATATAAGCAATAATGTAAATATAGGAAATCAACACGAGAAGGGAGGCTCTAGGAGTGATACCATTGGCTTAAAAGGGTCATGTGATGCAGCAAAGAGTCATGGGTAGAGATTGGATTTGTAAGTAGACAAAGATGCAAATTAGGACAAAAGCAGAACAGTCCAATTTCTTTTCTTTTCAAAATATATTATCAAAATTGAATACTTTGGCTACATCCCACCACACACTCTGCCGATAGCATCACTGCGCAGCTGTAATATGCAAATAACTACGTTCTACAAAAATTCTCAATCTTTTACAAGTTTATACTTTTAATGATGTTCTATGACGCAGCACTGACAGAAAGAAAGAGAAAGCAATAGATAGATAGAGAGAGAAAAAGAAGAAGAAAAAGATGAACACAAGTTGTTCCTAATAAACATTCAACATGCTTTAACAGAAAACTAATCAACAGAGAATTCCTTTTTGTAATTCTTATTTTTTTCTATTTAATTTGGCTCTCTGAAATAAAAATGATCGCCCAACCCTCCCTGACATATAAACAACTTTGAACCAGGGCAGGAAGGCGGTCAGGGTTTTCGGAGAGCCAGAGTCCGAAGGGCTTCATCAGGGTTGTCTGCGGTAGTCTGTCATTGGAAAGGGCCAAACGGAGGAGCCAGTCAGGGATCTCAGGATGTGGTCATGGAAGTTGGGTCGTTCCACATGGCCGCCACGTCTCTGAACCTGTAGGAGGATCATTGGGAAGTAAGCGATTAACGTCTAATTTTCCTAACAAAACAGCCTGCATTAATCCCCTGGTAGTGTTTGTGTTGTTTCTTTCAGTTGTTTGCATGTCTACATCTGTACAACTTTTTTCTCTTGACATTTCCTTTTGACTTCTTCACTCCGGACTTCACAAACTGTTCATTCCCAATTCATCCCAAACGGATGCTTGTTCAGAATACCTTGGTGTCACTTTTTGACACATCGGGTACACCTTGGTGTCACTTAGGTTAAATTAAGGAGTGTGGTTGGGTATGTTCGTTACGATTCTTCAGTTACGTAGCCTACTTTACATACAAATTTACCTTTTGGCATGAACAGCGGTCTCCTGGGTGAAAGTCCTGGGTTTGTTCACTTACGGAGCAGTTGCTCTGAGCATCTGATAACTATGGGTTGGATTGGTGTACATTGAATTTACTTGAAAGCCCGGTAGGTCTCGTACAGATGCCTCATGCGTTGGTATCAGACGCCGATGGCCAAGACATAAATTCGCTATTTGACGCTTTTTGAAATGAGATCAGGCTGGTCTTGAACAGCCATTGAGTTCTGACCTTGCATTGATGAGGTACTGGGCCAGGCTGATGTTGGCGGGGGACCCTGTGATGGTGATCTGGCGCTCCGATGACCCTTCCATGGCATTAGCAATTTTGATCTGCGCCCCAGACATCTGACGGATCTCGTTGATTTTGGTTCCCTGACGTCCGATTATGCAGCCTATTAGCTGGGAAGAAAATGGGGATGGGACTTAGGATGGCTAGAACCATGAAAGGTACCGTGAAGCTATATTCGACTGGATTCACTATGTGAGTATACGAGCCAGTCAAAGTCAGCCTTTCAGCTATAACTTTAACATTTCTTACTTTGGTCAAACAAGTCTTTTCCATTAAGGACAATCACTTTACGAAGCCGACTGCCTTTGGCTGTACTTTATCTCTGCTGTGGAGAAGGAGCTCTCAATAGTCGCAGCTGATCTGCTGTCAGATTGTATCGCTGGAAGCTTCAACAGGAAGCCACGTTAAAAGATAATAAACCAGAGTTTTTTGACATCATGGTCTAACGACATTTGTGAATTTGTGTTGTGATGGCAGTAAAATTCTGATCACTGTCGTGCTTTGTTTCTGTTTCATGCAGCTATTTCTGGATTCATCTTTCTAATCTCTATAAATGGACTTAAGAAGGAGTTGGTATATAATCACAATGTCACATTGACCTTAATGACTTTTCTGAAAAGTTTGCTGCCAAGATGTTTTAAAAGAAGTGGTTTACTTTAAGGTACGGTGGCAGAGACAAATTGACGAAAGGGCCACAAATTATCAAAACTGCTGAATAAGTGTGACAGTTTTTATTCAATACTGTCGACAATGTTGTCTTTTAAGGTGCTGGAGGCAAAATGAACCCTGTTTTCATTTAAGAAATGGAGGACCTCTCAGTTTTTGAGTGGCAAATCCTTCATTTTGGGTAAAGGTGGTGTTATCAGTCAGGGAAAATGAAAAGTATAAATCATTTTTACACATCCTGATAAATGTACTCACATCATTGGGAATGGTGAGTTCATGAGTACTGGCCTGGTTACTGGCATCCAGACCTGCTGCTGAACACAAAGAGAGGGAAGGAAGAGGACATAAAATAGAGTTTGGCACATTGATGAACTGGAGTTGTGGAGTTTTTTTTTTATTCCCTGGCTTGTGACCAGTAGCATTCTGTATCACTGGAAAGTCTGGCTCAGCCTTGAGCAGAGCCTGCATTCACTCTATAAAACTCCTATCGCCTTGACAAGTTGAATTCTACTTTCTAGAAGAGGGAAAAAAACAATCTGAGGCAGTTGCATCATTCAAAATAGGATACTAAGGGAACACCAAAGAACAAAAGAAACCTCAACATCAACAAGAGCAGACCACCAGCAGGCCATGTCAAAGATGGCAGTGCACCACAGAGACCATTAGGAGGAGAACGACAAGAAGAAGAAAGAGTAAGGACAGAGACAGGAAAAGAAGAGAGAGAGAAAAGGAGGTAGAGAATGTGTTTTGTCTCTAAAGGTAAAAACGAGAGAAGGAGCTTTGGTAAAGAGGGTCGTAGTGTAGGTGGGTACGTACCGGGGAAGGCAGGGGTGGTCTGTCCGAGGGGGGTAAAGGGGGTTTGCTGCATAGCCAACTGGTGGAGCTTGCTCAACTGCTGAGGGGGGGAGGAGGAGGTCAGCAGAGCTATGAGGTCATCGTTAAAATACACACTCGCGAACACACACACGCACGCACCCAGATATACACAAACACACAGGTCTGTCTGAAACGCTACAAGAGTAGAGAGAGGATCTGAGGAGAAGTAACAACACAGACAGATGAAGGACAAAGACCAAGACAGAGAGAGAAGAGGCTCATAGAGGACTTGGCCTGAGGCTGGGGGGGGAGCTGCAAGGATATATTAAAAACTCTGTCAGGACAATCTTCGTCTCCTTAAAACTTAATTATGTTAATTCACAATGCAGTTTCATTGCATGGAAACCAAACAAGGCTGCACCCTCACCAGCTGATAATCAATGTACTGTATATATAGAAGTGAATAAAGAAACTGCATTGGACATGCTGGACACACAAACTCTTTTTGTTCCAAGTATTACTCCCACTGCAGCCAAAGCTAGACAGGCCTGCTAAACTGTGATTGGACAATCCATGTTTGTGGGCGGGGTTAAGTGAGTTGTCAAATTGCCCATGTGACCACATTGGTTGGTTTAGGATACAGTGAGCATTGCTTTTTTTAGCTGTCAGCTTCGACTCATTTCATGTATTTTGAAGACGCTGAACTGAAATGAAATTCTTCATCGTAAAGATGTTTTGTCACATTGTGACGGAGTTGATAACTGAGTTTTAAATACTATGAAAGGGCAACTCCATCTTCAACGCGCTACCAAGCCGCCTTCTATGGCTGCTTCAGTCCAATCACTGTGTTATTCCGGTTTTGATTTTAATTTAAATGCTCTTTGTCAACTGACATTTAAGTTTTGAATGTCAGAACGTCTTTGAACATGGCAACAAAGAGAACTTTTCAAATTGGCCCAAGTTCCACCTGCGTTACTATTGGGCTGTAACATTCAGATTACCAGTTTAAAGCAGGTTCCAGTTGTTTTTTATATCCTATTGAATTAAAGCACCAGCCACCAGGCCAAGCCCCATGAGGTTTAGTGGCAAACAAAGGCCAGGTCAGAAAAGTTAGAAGAAATAGGAATTACATATCAGAAAAAAAGAGCTGTATTAATATTAACAGTTAATATTAATATGGGTAGAGAAGAAGAGAGTAAAGAGAGAACTGTGGATGCAGTGAGACAGAATTATGGAGAGAGTGCAGTGTTGACTGCCTCATGGGGTTACACTCACGTCAGGATGAGGGATGGCGTACTGTCCTTGAATGGTATAAGCCTGCAAACATGAGAAGAGCTTATTATTATCTCGTTATGTCATCGAAACAGTCCCACATAAATACTCAGGTCATGAGATTTGCATATGACAAAACTAAAACTATACAACAAAAGACTAAATATAAAAACAATTGACGTTTCTACAACACAAGCACTCTACAGACTCATTTTCATATCTTTTTAGCTGTATTTTTAGCCATATTACAAGAAAACCATGCACTATAGACTCCCTGTCATGTGCTCCTACTGTTCATCAATCAGATCCAGTTGAACTAAATCAATAAGGGATAACTCAGACAGTGGGGAAGTGACAGGGAGGGAGAGGAGCGGCCCCGACAGGAGTAATGGGACTTGCTCTATTGGATGTGAGCTTTGACCACAGAGGTCAGAACTGAGCTAAATTGTATTTTATTTATCGTCCGAGACAGCAACTAGAGCTGTAACCACAGAAAATAACATGTTAAGTCTCTGCAGAGTTCAGTAGAAGACTTCCAGACTAAGACTTTCTTAAAAATGTCCTATGTAGAAATTTGAATGAAATTTAAAAATTCAAATACTGGCTAGCTTTCCTGTTGATTGATGAGAATACTGATGATCATTTATATATTCCTAACAAGAAGCATGCTAAAGGTAGTCAAATAAAGCACTGAAGTAATTGATCAACCAATTATGAAGTCATTTATCAACAAAAATATCAAGACTTCTCTGCAGCCTGTTAATTTAATTGTTTTAACAGTCTTCTTACTCTTTGAGGACCATAAGATTAATTGATTAATAACATAATCCACATATGCATTGATGAAAATAATAACTTGTAGCTGCCCGGAGGATTGTGGTGGATGTGAGATGTTCTTTACTGGTAGCGTTTATAACCGTCTCTATCTCCCATGAATATTAGCCTCAGTGTTGTGTGGTGTTTGTCCTCATCTCCTGTCATTCACATCCAGTCCACTAGTTGTCCCTGTAGTGTTCCCTCCTTTCAAGATCACCTGATTTAACCTGCTTCCTTTTAGCTTCTCTAGCTTGTGTTTACCTGTTGCTCCCCTGTCTGGGTCACTTTTGATTTTCTTGCTTTGGCAAGTTTTTACCTCAACATGAGCAGATGTTTGTCTGCCAACAGATGTGTTAGTCCAGCTCTGCAGCCAAAATCGAGATTGGTTCTGACTTGATTCAAGTTTACTATTTAGTAAGTGAAAAGTTTTTCTGCTCTGTCCATTTAGAATTATCATGGAGTCGCCTTCGCCGCCTCTGTTCTCATCAATTAATGGGTAAGTTGTCCAGTTTCATTTAACCCAGTTCTGGTTCGAGTGGCTGCAGGTGATGGGCGACAGTGAGGGCACATTAAACAGCAGTGATGGTTTCATGCTTGTCTGGGTGGGGGGCAGTGAGGGAGGGTGGGAGGAGAAGTGAATAAAACCTGGTGAGACACTAACAGGCAGTGGCTGGTGCTGCAGTAAGAGGCTGAGGTTGGCTGTGGACGCCCCCAGTGGGTCTGCTCTTACCTGGCCACCTGAAAAAATGACAGGGGTGGAGGCAGGCTTGGGGCGGTAGGGGATGGTGGCACCTTTCGGTGGGGACTGAGGAGAGCAGAGGAGGAGAGAGTGGGGGGGGGAAGGGGTGAGATGTGGAGAGAGTGTTAGAAAGAAAGAGAGAAAGAAAGAGTTGCATAAAGTGAAACCATAGAGGGGCGGTGCCTTTAGGGAAGACATCCTGTGACACAAAAGTGCTCTTCACTGCGTGTTCATGCTGACATCAAATGTCCAAATCGTGGTTCAGTGCACAACTAAACTTGGATTTACCTGGAACATCACTTTCAACTGGATAATGATGACTCTACTGTTCATACTGTGTTTTAAAATATCTTTAAAAAGTCCACATTCTGGAGACTTACAGTCATGTCACATATCTCCTAGTATCCATGGCTGGTGCCATCATGAAGGCCCAATGGAGAACTGGCTGTGCAGATAGTTCACATTAATGGTACAAGAAAAAGAGAGACATCTACAAAGTGTGGAGCCTTTGATTAAAGCATTGTGACTTATTATGGTTTGACATGTACCTAATAGGACTGTATTGCTAGTTTCTGCTTTATTTGTAGTTGGGGAAAATGTGCTTTCCAGATTACCAAATCAAGACGTCAGAACACTCAAAAAAAAACAATCAAATGCATCATTTAGGAAATTATATTAGCAACAGATATCACAGAAATAGATTTATTATTATTATTAGAGAGCACCTGATACAGCAGATCTAACGTCTAGCTGTGTTAAAGTTATATTCCTTGCTAGTATATAGTTGCCGTTTTCATTGTGAGTGGATGAGTCCGCCATTCGTATTGCCTTCACATGGACAGGTACTTAACAGGAAATGATGCAGCATGTAATGTTGTGCTTTTTGCTCATGGCATGACTTAAATGAAAGTGAGTTTATGTGGCTGAAATCTTAACTAATCCTAACTGCAGGCAAACTACTACATCTTCCATATCAGGCTTTTTAATCCAAGCATACTGTATGTTCAGTGTAAATAACACTTCCTTCATTTCCCCTCCTCCCTTCTGTACCTCAAGCATCACCACACATATCTGTTTGACACACTGGATGATGGCTTCTGGGGCCCCTGAGATCGTCACTGCTCTCTCAGTGGAGTTGGGGAGCATATCACCTGCAACCTGGACCTGAGCTCCTGTGGACTAAAGGTAAGAAGAACAGTTATTCAATCTGAATTTGTATTAGGAAATATGCACAAAGCATACGGGATTATGCAGGATTTAAAGTTTATATGAACGATGACTATAATGTCTCACAGCTGCACCAATTAAAAAGAAGTATTCTGGTTAGTTCAATCCCTTCAAAACAGGAGAACTGCCTCTAGAATCTGTTAATATCTCAATTTGTATGGTATTTGAGATCATTAGTATAGATTTGAGACTCTACCTCTCTCATTTCTTTGATTTTGGAGCCTCCTTTGCCGATGAGTGAGCCACACTGGCTGGCCGGGACAACGAGCCTCAGGGTCACAGGGGGTTTACTGGTGGCTGGACTGTTGCTCATAGAGTTGATTATATCCTGAGGGCAGGAAAGACCAGGTGTTATCAGACGAACGCATTTGTTACTGGATCGGAAGTTTTGGCTTTAGAGAAATCCACCTTCATGCATGTTTGCTGCATCGGTAGAGAAAACTCTCGCTTGGATGTGTTTGTAGAGTGTAGTTCTGCTGCTTTAACTTAAGTTATTGTGCTGTCACCTCTTCCAAACTGGTATAAATGCACTCGTTCCTAGCACAGGTTCACGTGTAGTGTTTCGGAGACTCTCCGGGTTGGTGTGCTGATTCGGCACCCAAATGAAAACACAGTACTGGCCCACTTTCAAAGGGTGCTGCAAGGTTAGATCAGCACATTTCTGTCCTACATATCGGGGCCCAGCCTGCTTTGTATTCCATTTAGGGACGAGTCAGTACAGACAATGAAGCATGCTGGTGGTGGGATGTAACTAAGTACTGATACTAGAGTACTGCACTTAAGGGCAAATCTGAGGTACTTGTACTGTACTTGAGTATTTTCTTTTCATGCAAATTTCTATTTGTACTTTCATTTTAAGAATGCAAAACATCTCATAATTCCATCTTCTAAAATGTGAGGATTTTTTCGACAATTTTGTATTGGGACAAAACTCACATTGTGAAAGAGTCACTATTTTCTGAAACCTTATAAACAAAACAATCAATCAAATCGATTTAATGGAGAAAATAATCAGCAGATTACTCTGTAAGGAAAACAATTAGTTGCTGTGAATACAAAATAGTTAAAAATGAACTTCACAACAAACCAACTACCACAATAAGAAGCTGCTTTTACATGAATGCATGAATAATATTATTAATCTAATTATGAAATACATTTATTTGATTACTTTTACTGATTTTCAATGCAGGACTTTTGCTTGTAACGGTGTTTACAGTGTATTTGTACTTTTACTGAAGTAAAGTATCTGCATACTTCCACCACTGCAGCATCCCCGGTGCCATTGACTCAGTATCATGTGGTATTTTGTAGTGTTTATATGATGAATGTTATACCTCCTCAAACTTGTAGGCTATCATGGCAAAGGCCTTGAAAATAGCATCTGTTGGCCCGGTGATGGTGACTATCCGCTCAGGGCAATTCCCCTCTGAGATGTTGATGCGGGCTCCACTCTACAGGACAAAAACACATAATTATGAGAGGAGAAACACATAAAGTGTATCAAAAATATTTGCAGAAAAGTTCTACTTACGTCTTCACGCATTTTCTTCACCGTTTCTCCTTTCTGGAGGTAGAGAAAAGGACGCATTAAGATCTATTTCCCACAGGCGTTATGATGCTTTACATGGTCTGCTTGTTGTGTCTGTGATAAATACCTTTCCTATGATGCTTCCAACCTCCTGCAGAAACACAAACAAACATGGTTGAGTGTATTTGTGCCACAGGGAGCCTTGAAACAATCTATTTTCTGATAATTGGAAAGAAAAGCAAGAATAATAAAGTCACTGAAGAGCCCAGTGACCCTCTTTTGTGTTTTTGTACCTTGCCGTGCATCAGCAGCCTGATGGTGAGGGTCACATTCAGTCCACCTTCTGATTGGACCTTGATGGGCTCCATGTCGGGATTGGATGTGAAGGAAGGGGCGTGGTCACGTGAGAGAGGAGTTCAAGGGCCAAATGCGAGTGTGATGGTGGAGTCAGCCAACCGGTCACCTGCCAGAGAGGAAAGATACAGACACACCTGCTGAGATTAGATGCTGCTTTATTTTACCAAGGAACTTTTAGTTCGTACTTTCTGACTTCCCTCTTGTCTCTGTCATCATCCCAAAGCTTATTGGTTTATGTGAGGGAGTAAAACTTTAGAAATCAGCCACAAACATTGTGTTTTATTACTTCAGTTGTGTGCTTATATGTTGCATATTTCTCATATTACCAGACGGTCAACACGGGGCCTTCGATTAGTAAAACTGCACAGGAAGAGGGAGGAGAATGGGATAACTGGGGCCCAGTGTCTGATTTTTATTCCTGGGGTAAAAAGACTCTTTTCAATCTCTGTTACAAACCACTAGACCGTCTCTGTGCTACAAAATAGTCTACAATGAAAGCCATTGAAATGTAGGTCAGCATATTTCTCTTCAGCCATCAAACAGTGAGCGCCATATTTATTTTTATCAAGCCCATTGCAGCTGAACCCATCTAATTCTGGCTGACGAGTGATGTAATGAGTCAAGCAAGACTTCAGTTTGCAGAGCGACCACAAGAGGGCGCTGCGGTCCTGACGGTGGATCTGTCATTCACCGCAGTCAGGGCTGGTTTATTTTAATCTGGTGCACATTTGAAACTTGTTTTGTGAATAAGTCACTCAGAAATGTCTTGATCTGGCATTTATATAACGAGATTTCAGATGGTTGCAGCACCCTGCTTTAGTTAATGGCTCTAAATTATGACAAAAATAACTACATTTAAATGATTTCTACTATATTTGAATACATTATCCTCTTATTAGAAGGGGAAACACATTTAGAGTGTAAGACTGCAATGAAGTCAGTTTTTAAGCTGAAATAATGATTGTAGATGATGAGCTTAACTTTTCAAATGATAAAAATATGAATTAATGGAATACGATCTTATACCAGATTCTAAGGGCACAGAGACGGGTGAAAATGAGAATTTAACAGAATTTATTTGAGAGATTTCCTATTTGTAGTCTGTACCAAATAAATAAAGATGCAGGGCGTCACGTAATACAATAATATGTTAAAACATATTGATTATTTAGCTCTATTTCACACCATGAACCTTCACATCTAATGCGATAGTTTGCTTCATGTTTATGATAAAACATTCGGAAAGAAACCGAACTAAATATGAGTTGAATCATATTTTTTGTTGTCGGCTGAAAGCGAATATGTGGAAAAGAAAAGCTGCTGCAGCGGCTGACCTTGACTGAAGAGACGGATAATGTCACCATCTGCCAATCAGAGGCATTGTTGCTATGTGGAAATGGAAATGATTTTTTTCTTTCCCTCCCTCCCCTCTGTGATCTCTAATTAGCTGATTAAGTCTCGACGAAATGAGGATAATTAGAATCAGTCAAACAAAATCCATGAAATGATCGGACCGGTAGTCCAATCATTTCACGGGTTGTGAAAAGGTCGATGTTCCAGTCGTTGACTCTTCCGTCACCGCGTTCACCAACACAATGAGTCTAATTTAACACACTGCTCTAAATGCTGCTCAGGTTCTGTAAACACACATCTATCTTCATAGATTGTTGGCTCTGCACTGTGTCGGCCTATAGGGGCAGGAAATGCCCTTATTCTATATAAAGCAAGATCCCGAACATGCTGAGCATTGAAGATTATGTCAGTACTTTAAGTTTAGGAGTATTTTTCATTTTTTACAGAGAAGTCATGGTTTATTCTCTTGTATTTGTCTTATGAACCGTGCAGAACAAGCTCTTAGCTTCAGTAAAGTAAGTTTTACTTTATGTAAATGCAGCTACAACTATGAAAATGATTTTCATTATCAATTCATCATTTATCTCCTCCAATAAGAGAGTCATGTTTTTGTCTATAAAACGTTATTTCACAATGCAATCAGTCCTTTTGTGTGACCAACAGTCCAAACTCAAAGTTATTCAGTTTATGGTGATTTTAGAAGCAGCAGATCCTCGTTGCAGCCAGAGAATGATTTGTGGAAAGAATGAATCGATTATCAGAAGAGTTGCTGATTAATTCTCAGTCAAGTGTAGTAATTCAAGTAGGAAGTTGAGGGAGGACGTCTGTGTATTGTTGACCATACAGACCCACATAATGATAGCAAGGTAGTAATAGAGCCAGCATAGATTAAATGTAGATAACTCTCATAATAAACTCACAGATAAACAATGAGTTAACAAGGGAATTTAAAATGGCCTAATTGTTGAAACTAAAGGCAAGAAAACATCCAAATATTCATATGTAAGAGGATGGAAACTCAACATTTTTGTCGAAAGTAGGAGCCCTGCTTTTCTTTTTTTATTTATAGTAACATCATTTATATATCATGTAATCACAAGGTCTCATTTAAACATGTGAACCATCTTTTGTTAAAGCTTCATAAAATGTAATTTACACTGAGATAAAATCACTTAACATGTAAATAACTAGTGTCAAGAATGTTCTGCTGTATTTGTGTGTATAAATAATAAAACCTTAGTTTGAATACCATGAGCTGTTCAATAATTATATCTTTAGTGATTAGCACTAAATATTTGTACAGTTTTCTAGTTGTATTTTGGGTTCCTGGCAGCTTTATACTTAAACTGACTACTAGCTGAGGTTGTGCTGAAGAAGGATATCATGCAAGTGGAGTTAGGGTTAACATTATTGTAAATTGTTCAAGTGTTTTCTAGATTAAAATAAACCCACAGATGTGTTCAAGAGGCATTTTTGTGCAGGAGTACGGTATGCCATCAACCACAGGCTCCAGAAATCATTCCCCCTCTAATCTACGCTGCATGCGGCGCTGAGAGCTGAGGGATGTGTTGGTTGGAGGCCAGGGGAGGTCTGAGAGATAAGGACAGGGATTCTGTTGCCAGCTGTCTCTCCAATCTCCCAGAGGAGACCAGATTACATAAAAAGCCTTAATCCGGGTTTAAGACCCGAGCCAGCGGTGCAGGTCCTCTCCAGGGGCGGGAGGGGCGGGGGTGAGGGCGTGGGGGACAGAAAAAACTCCAAGATTTACAACAGGATTCAAGCGTCGTTGATGATGGATGACGCAGTACTCATCCCCTTTCAAGGCTACGAATTGAGGTTTTGGAAGGAACAGATAAAGATTTATTTTTCACAGTTAATGACTATATATAACATTTTATACATGCGTTCTCATATTTCAGAAACTCTGAGGCCCGTACCTACTTCCTTTGTCTGCTCTTGCACAATAATGAAAAAACAAATACCTTCAAAGAGCCTCCTTCCCTGTGATTTAAACACAAACTCTGCTGTAAATTTAGGTCAACAAGAACGAGATGAATGAGGTCAGCGTTAAGAGCTGTGTTTGAATAGTTGTGCTCCCAGACTGTATTTTGCTCATACATCCTGTAGCATAATAGAATTAGGTCAAGGCCCCGTGAATCATTTGCCCCAATGGGCTAAAACCTCCCAGCAAATCTGTTTTTATTTTTATTATAAGGCACAAATTTCTTGCAGCATTTTAAAAGTAACAGTCATTCCCCTAAAAGCTCATATTTCTACTAAATGTGTGGCCACTTCTGATCATTGCAAACGTACTGCACATGCATTGGTTTAGTAATTTACCTCCCCTGTCTCTTTGTTAATCAGACAGGAAGTTGGAGAAACACACAGAGGGATGGCAGGGAATTTTTCATGACATCTGACGGGGAAAGTGGGTCATGCTCGGCGTTGCAGTGCTGCTAGCCTCCTCTATGGCGGCTATTGA
Organism: Pholis gunnellus; assembly: GCF_910591455.1. Taxonomy (NCBI): domain Eukaryota; kingdom Metazoa; phylum Chordata; class Actinopteri; order Perciformes; family Pholidae; genus Pholis; species Pholis gunnellus. The sequence goes on from NC_136551.1 coordinate 1,845,466, forward strand.
ATTAATCACGCTTTACGCTCTGCTGGACAATGCAGAGCACAAAATGGCTCCCCCCCTCGCCTCCCGTCTCTCCCTGAGTCCGCTCAGTGCTCGCCACAGAAAAAAAAGACTTGTGCATTGCTCTTGAAGAACTTGAATCTAACGTCTCCTCTCTTTTGATCTCTTTATGTGCTCTTAACAATGAGGAGATGCTGTTTTGTGCAGAGCCACTGATGTGTAAATGACGCAAAACCACTCAAAGCAAAGTTAAGAGGAGATATTTGGCCGGTGAAAGTGCATTTTGAAGATGCTTTGGAGGAAAGTGCTAGAATAACTGATGATTATTGAACACTGACGCTGCTATTCAAACTATATCAGTGTTTTAAAGGCATACAAACTATTGAGGATTATCTGCCTCTTTGTTCTGTTGGCTTTGAGAGGAAGAAGGCAGGCATTGCTTCAGATATGGAGGCATCTCATTACAGCACTCACTGATTATACAACTAGAACTTACACTCCAGGCCGAGAGCCGCTGCACAGCTAAGTGACCATCAACTTGCTTTGGCCCCTTTTGTCATGATCCACTTCACTCTGTCCGAAAGTGTTTTAAGACGTGAAAGAAACTGGCGTGTATCTCAAGATGCACAAAGACAAGAAGTTCAAGACTTTTTTTTCTGTTATAGCTTTGAATCACCTTTCTTTGGTAAGAATTCCTGGCCAATGAATTCAGTTTAAAGTCATTTTTATAGATCTTAGATGTTTATAAAGGAATCTAGCACCTCGCATAAAGGTACACAATGTAGAATAATCGATTCAAAAGCGGTTTCTCTTTGCATTTTATGAGATGAATGATGGATGGAGTCACTGTTCCAAAGTCTGCATGTATTTTGGGACATTTGTAAGAATGTTTACTGCTCAGATTTCTTTGTATTTGTAATTTTAAATCGACTAAGATCCTCATCAGAGTAAATTTAGGCAATCGTATGTCACTAAAATGATCCACTGAAACACCAAAAAGCAACGATATAAGATTTGAAAGAAAAATAAGCATTAATAAATTCCAAATCCTGTGCATGTTTTAAAACGGATTTTATATAGTTGCATGACGAGAGTATGGCATGTATCATCATTTTGAAAGATGTTTTCACATCATCATGTTGCCATGCTATCAATAGAATCGCTGAAAGAGAGAGACATCTGAAATCCTGTAGGGAAAATCATTAAATGGACGGTCGTCAGTCTAATCTAGGCCAAAGCCGCTGTCATCTGTTCCGTCCTAATCCACATATCTACAGATATGTCATTATGATGTTTTGATATAAAACCCTCCATGACTACACCAGAGCCTGAGCTGAAGCTGTGAGGCCAAGCTTTCACAAAATGAATCTGCAGTGGAAGACCAAGATTTTGCATATTGAACAATATATTGTACATAAGTCTTGTCTCTGTTTGGATTAATAGATAAACAGTGTTTTGCAAAGGAAAATGAAAAAGCAGCATGAAAAATGGCTTTTGAGGCTATTTGCCTCTTCAATTTAAAAATGTTGACATTTGGCATTTTATGCCAATTATCGGGGAGTTTTTCTTAAAGTAAAATCACTAAATTTGGCATTTAAATTCTTTATGGTCTAAGTTCTCGTTTGTGATGTTTTGCATTTGGAGAAAGTTCAGGGATTCAGTCGCCCTTAAAAACAGTCTTAATGAATCCCAAACTAGGTTTATCTGTTTCTGCTGTTAAAGAATGCTTTGACCTTTTCACAGTTATCTTTTTAAGGATTGTTTATGTACTGTAATTAAACAGCTGCAATCATTTAAAGCAAAGTTAAATTAAAATGTTGATGTTAACTCTTATGTAAGAAGCCTTTTCTGCAGGAGGTCAAGTTTGAAAAAGTTATTCAGGACGGCGACTGAGAAAGTTTTGGTTATTTAAGGCTATTTTCATGGTTAACTGTGAACAAATAACCTAATAAAGATAATTCACTTCTGCCTCTCTGAAGGTTTTCTTTATATTTGCAATTCCAGTCTTTGTTAGAGAGCTTTTTAAATCTTCATGGTTTCTCTTCAAATGTTCTAAACAATAAAGACCTGCATATGTGGAAGGCTCTAGTGGATTAAGCACTGTATCTTCTGTATGTTGTCCAATGCTAACATACGGTAAAAATAATATTTTACAGTGTTATCATATTGTAAATGCTCTTGTAGGTATTGCTGTTATTCATTTTAGCATTTCACGGTTAGATAGTAACTGAACCGAAGACTTGAAGCAATGCAGTCAGCCAGGAAAGTAAACATCTGGAGCAAAAAATAACTTGTAATGAAGCCAATATGTTTGACCCACGACCGGGGAGATCTCCGCACGTACATGTTTGTGCTCCAATTAAGGGTGAACAAAAGGGAAATTAGCGTGCATGTAGGGCAGCAGAGGGGGAGCACAGAGGGTGACCTCGTTGATCCATATGTTTTCACGAGATCTGTTCAAAGCATCTCATTTCTGCATGAAGGAACTTCTCACTTTCAGGTCTCTTTCAACTCGTTTGGAGGCGCAAACCTCTTGGAGACAAAGTTTGTGGCAGGGAAAGCAACTGGGATGAGGAGCAGGAGAAAAAAAGCATGATAAATAATTGGTGGCGACGGTCGCTCCTGTCAGAAATGGTAGCTGTAGGCAGATTGAGAAGTGAAGTTACACTAAGTCCTGAGGATCTGGCCCTCAGTTTACTGGTATATGAGCAGCTCTTGTCTCGTCTGGCGCAGGCTTTTGTTGTATGTGGTGCGGTGTTGTGCTGCGGAGTGGGGGGGGGGGGGGGGGGGGGGGGGGCGCGTCTACCCCATTGGCCTTCCTATACGCCACTATGACAGTGCTCTCAAGAGCTGTCAGCCCACATCAGCAGCCCAGCATCCTGATAGCTCAGCCTAAATCACAATCAAAACTGTGGCCACCACATCCTCACCACAACCAGAAAAATCAGAGAATGCAACGACCAGCAGAGACACGGGGACCAACTATCGCCAAGTAGCTTTAAAAGTACCTCTAGGGTGCTACGTGTAGGCTTGAAATTGTCCCGGGGTGGGGGGTTCCAGTGGTGCTGGCACACCATGTTGTGCTGTGAACGCGGTGCGACGAGCTGAGCGTTAAGTCGGCCATTTTAGATTTGCCACAATTTGTAATGTGAGATCACTGCTTGTCACAAAGTCATGGCTTCCATACGCGACGCTTTCGCCGAGCAGTCATGCAGAACGGGTCCAAAGCACGTCTCGTTTTCTATGGTAGTCATTCCTACCAAACCCCTTTCAGTCATTGCTCTAATTTAGTATCGTCACCTACAGAAGGACCGTAGATTTGTGAGCACACCAAACTGTCACTGCTTTTTACCCAAACAAAGGAGTTATTCATCGCCGTATTTCGAGTCAAACGCAGCGTTTGAGGTAATGGCAAATTACATTTTTTCTAGCGGAGAATAAGGCCATCCGCAGCGCTAATATCACAGTGATGATAATTGGAATAATGAGCATGGGGGAGGGGGACTGATGTATCAATTCTATGTACCATCATGTTATCAACCCTATTGTGAAAAAGGTCAGTCCAGCTTCATAGCAATAGATAAACAGCAGATTTTCCAGTTATCCTTCATATTTTTTTATGTTTCCTTCAGGGCTAATTCTTCAACAATAAAATCGCTCATGCTTGAATCAATGAGGAACACCCAAACAATGATGATCAAGAAACCCCGAAAGCAAAATCGACTGACCATAAAATTGACTATTCTCTGGGGAAAACCAAAATATTTCCACACCGCATGTAGTCGCCTTATTTGGGCGCGCTGGGGATAACTTCGGAAAATGTTAACTTGATCTACTTCAAATAACCAGATTAGATAACGAGTCAATAAGTCGTACTGTGTCACAGCTCATTATGCGGAAAATGATTATTCTTGACTGTGGGTAAGTTACCAAGTTAATTAATTATTGAACGGCATTACCGGGCTCAGCATGGACCAGTATTTCATGCAAGTTTTCAACAGTTTGATGCTTGTAGAAGTCCAGAAACAATGTGTTCTAAAAAAATGTTTAAATTAATTATACATTTCAATACTAGCATTACATAGAGGAAATGCACCCCGTGACCTAAAATTTACCAAAATAATTCTTCATAAGAGCCTTAAAAAGAGATTTTACCTTTATGTAGCGCAGGATACCGTAGATGACGACCACTTTCAGCGTTGCAAGATTAAAAATCGCAAAGGGAAAATGATTTTTTTTCCCCTCTTCCTTTCGCTCTGCCCAGGACAAACCGTGCCACCCTATTGGTCCGTACCACAGGGTCACATGAGCGACCAGAGGAACACGTGACCGTTCTCGAAATTATATGACGAAATTAAACCGACTGGCATCCTCAATGAGCACAGTTTTCGTTGCTGCGGTGCGATACTCTGTTTGCCATACTGTTTGGTGTCAAGTGTAAATAGGCCGTATGATGTGGTGTAATCTGGGTGACCATCACCCACCGCCCTGTCGGCCCCCCTTTCCTCGGCTGCAACAAAAGGGGGGCATGCCTAGTGAGGCACGAGGGCATCGTGGGGGCACGTTTGGGGATAAGGTGGTCTGAATCAGTCTAGCCTCCAGGGCGCTCGTCTATCCCAGGGGAGAGTCGAGCACCCCTGAAATCCACCATCGTCCTTGTCACTGTCAATAACAATCGAGACAAAACTAACCGAGCTACTTCTTCAGATAATCATAGATTCAAAACACACTGACGTTATGTGCCGTCTCACTCAGGACAGTTGAGGAACTTTTTGATGCAGCCAAACCCCTCAAAGAAGTAGAGGTCAAACCAAACACACACACACACAAACATTTATACATGCACAAAACCCCTACAGTGCACCAACAGTCTACCATGGCATGCATATCCTGCCCGGCCTCCGTGCTCCTCTGCTTTTTAATCTGCTGCTATCTGTGAGTGTGTGTGTGCAGAATTACAGAGCTTTGGAGGCATCCCATCCAGATTTTCCAATCCAGCTCAAATCCAGCCATCATGTCAGATGGACAGTTGTGTGCAGAGCTTAATCTGACAATATTAGGGTTGGACAGCAGTTTAAAAGGAAGCTGCCAGGGAAAGCAAACAGTGGGGTTATGCTGTTTGGATTAGGGGCAATGCAGACAATGAAGAACGCGTTTCACCTCCTTGGCGATTGTTTTCGTGTTGCATAGAAGCTCTTCATGAAGAATCCATACTTAGTCCTATATCAAACAAAACGATGGCTCTGTAACAATGCTCCCAATATGCATATGCTCTTAATTTTTTGTACCTATACAATACAAAATGGTAACCATGCCTCTACCTACCCACCCGACTGTAAAATGGCCCATGGGATGAACTACAAATAGAGCATTAAATTTGCTCCACATTGAATCATAAAAGGCAAAGGCAGAGTGTGGTAAAATAGAGCGCCATGTCAGAGGATATCTGCTTTGTATTCGTACGACACTGTTGGCTCACCCTCAAAACCTAAAAGCAAGACTGGTGGCAGCGCTGTGGAAAATACTAGTTTACATAACATCTTGTATAATTGAGTAAAGTCTAATCCTTATTAGTCCTAAATGCACTGTCCTCAGTTTTTGAGAAATGACTCATTAACTGTGAAAAGTTTTTTTTGTGGAGCAGTATTAATGGCCATAATAAGCCATCTAAATTAAAAAATTCAAATCATAAATAATTCTCCACTGAATAAATCAACAGTATTTGTGAGCTGAAGATCTCTATATCAGGATTAAACCTACAAAATATATATCTCGTTTGATGGCCAAGCATTCTCACTCAGGCTCTTTTTAACACTTCTTTAGGTCAAAGGTCAAACGGCTTACCGGTTAAGATGTGGGGAAGCTCCTTATCAGGAGAGAAGAATTGCAGTCTGGGATTTTAGGACCAAGATGGCAGATTGTGGGCACACTAATGGCTGGGGCAGCTCCCAGGGCCCTATAAGTTGACTAACCCCCCGCCCATGGCCTCCAGCAAGGTGATGAACTAGTCCAGCATGCACAGACCCCACTATTACCACCCCACCCTTACCAGAGCTTGTCCTCATAACCACCCATGTGTCCTATCAGGGTGCCAGGGTCCTAATGGAGGCAGAAGGGTGTGAAGGAGAGAGCGAGGTAGATCACAGTGACAGTCAATCCAACTGATTGTTGGATGCAGGAGAGTGGCGACAAAAGGGGTCTGAGTTGACCCCGTTAGTACCCATGTAGTGAGAAGATTTCCCATTCATGGAATTTCTGAAATTTTCATACCATTTTTGGAGGTGAATTTTAAATAGTAAAAGATAATTTACCAATGGGTGATTTTACAGTTAATTAAGTTGTTGCATACATAAAAATAATATTACAACTAGAAGATCGTGAAAAAGTCAGAACGCTTCAATTTATAAATAGAAAGTTATGTAAAGTAATGTGTGTTAAAGGGGGGAGAGACAAAGTAGGAGAGTGACGGGTCATATTGGCTTTTTCTGCCAGACTTTTCTCTCTGCAATCAATGTTGATTTCCATTAGTAACCAACAGCATGTAACCACTGAGTGTCCGAGAACTGGAGCATGGCCAGCCAAAAACAATTCAGATAAATTGCTTTTATGGGGTTCCAGATCATTTTCATTCTGCTGAAGTTATGGATGGGATCAGCGATATCCTTGTTACTATTCTGCCCTCGTCGATGATATGACTGATCTACACGCAGCTTTTGAAAATGTGGATCCTTGCCTGTAGAACCATAATCTTGAAATCTACATTGATATTTGAGAACATATGTTGGTAGATCCCCCTTTAGAAAATCCTAAAGGTAACCTTAGTCTGAAATGTAAACGTCGGTGTACCACAAGGCACTAGTCTGGGCCTGCTGCTTTTCTATATCTACAAAGCATGAAACTTCACTTCTATGTGGACGATATTCAACATCATATTTCTGATAATCCCTAATCCTAAAGATTGTTTGTGTGATTTGTTATTGAATGACAACAGTGTTACATCATATACCCTGTAAAGATATGACAAGCGTCTACATTGCAATTAATCATATTCGTTGTGTAGTAATTCCATTGTTTTAACTGAGACTTAAACCCCTGATCCTTTTGCCACAAACTTGCTTCTGTTATCACGCCGCTGCTGCACATAATTTAATTTTCAACAGATAAGTGATTAAATAAATGATTAGAAAGAGCAGACGGAGAAATAAAACTGACATTTTCAACAAAACTAAAACTTGTAAGCTGTTTTATCTCGTCTGCTACCAAAGTTTAATCTATCTTCTTGTTCCTGCAGTCTGGCTGCTTGAATCTGTTAAATGGTGGTATTCGTGTGGAAGCTGCTATTCAACATTAGCCCCATCTAATTACAAGACTCAGCAGAAGCCGAAAATAAATATGAACAATGTCAATCTCATGGTGGCGCTAGAGGAAAAGTCAGGGGTCATCCCTCGAAGGTTATTAGAATTCATACTCTGGGCACCTTCAGTGCATGTTCAAAATGTCATGACAGTCTTTGCAATACTGCAGTTGTTGGGATATAAAAATGCCTTTTTAAGATACACTCTAAGACCTTTGTCTGTATATTTCAGGCCTTTTGAAAAACCCACAAACTCGTCTTTAAGTGCATGACAACTGCTACATTAAACTACATAGATGTGATAGAATTTTCCAAACTCATCAAAAATGAAAGAATTCCACCAAGCTCTGCATAAACAAGTATTGTGGAGTATGAACATAGAAGTCAATGAACATAGAAAGAAGCTATATTTAAACATACACAAATGTATTTTAAAAGGAAATATAGAAGCCCATTTGAACCTTTTTTCCATTTAATAATCTAACCATCTTCTTTTGATGTTGAGTTTGTCCCCGATAGCCATAACTGCAGCACTCTTGTGTCTTGGGCACAATAAACCTCCCGTAAGCGTTCAGCGTGCTCTAAAAGCCCTTAACTCTAAAGCTGCTGCACACAAAGCAACTCCATGTTCCTAATGGAAAACATCCCCTGACCCTCTCCACAGATGTGGTCAATGCAGCCAGTAATGGGTACACGCTGCCTCCTGGCTAAAACCGATGATGAATAGACTTCTGTTTGGTGAGGAGCTTTGACTGTGTCTGACTCCTCCGGGCTCAAACACTGTGTTCCTGCTTTATTGGTGTACAAAGAAACAAAATACTGTACCATGCAGATGCGGAATGCAATATTTATTTATGAGGAAGTTTAGTTTTTTGAAGGGCCACCTAAGAAAACACATCACACACAAGAGACGATATATTACACATTGATGAGCAGAAAACACTGAGTCATGTAGGGATGCTGTATTCCCCATATTAATCCAACAAGCTGTTTTCTGAAGGAGGATGAATTAAATATGAAGAAATTGATTTTCTGGAGAGATTCTGAAGATGTTGTGGAAGAACATTTTGGAAACTTATTAGTAGTTCCACCGTTTTGCACCACTATAAACGAGCCTTTTCTTTACCGGGATGCTGCACATCACTTTGTCTATGTTTGGGCCTCTTCCTGCAGTGATGTGGCAGTGATTTGCATCAAGCTAATAACTACCATTAATTTAGTATTATAATTTATTTCTTAAAACAAGGAAAGATTAAGAAGAAAGTGGAGAAAATATGTACTTATTACCTACTTATGTAGGTACTTGAAAGAACATTTACAAAAGAATGAACATTTTAAAGGAAAATCTTGCAACTTACCTTGTTTTCAAAAAGTAAAAGATGATCCTTATATCTTCTTTTCAATATTTGGCGTCACCCACAGGTGGAGTGTGGTATTGTACCGACAGTTGGGCATTTTATCACGGGGGGGTCTATGGGGATTGGCTGGCTTTTGGAGCCAGCATCAATTGGCCATTTAAGGAACGGCAGTGTTTGGCACTTGCGTGGTGGCTTCATTTTTCAGACCCGGAGTTGTTGCTTGATCAAAAACAAACACCAACCGGAACCGTTTCTGGTTTTAGTGGTGTTTAAGCCTGCGTCCCTTACCTTTGACCTCACTTTTCTAGGGAGGGTCTTCTGTGTCATCTTCTTCCTTTAAAGCCCTATTACGCAATTATAATCTCATCTCACCCTTGAATCAAACGACTGTGTAATGTCGCTTGTAGCCCCAAACCCATTGATAAATGACACCCAACAACGCAGCGTTACGCAGCTTTTAGCAATTGTAAGTTCGATCATTTCGGTCCTCTTGGTTCTTCCTCTTCTGATGAAGCAGTTGCCGTTAAAATGCTCCACATTCACATTCATATTTATTATGTTTTCAACCGACATAGACTCACAGAGGTGTTAACAGTGACATAATATTTCTCAGGGTGTCTGCTTCAATCCCAGGATTATCTTGCTGGTAATACAGGACAGAACACTGAGTCGTAACAAATTCTGTACGATGGAAATCTATTTTAATTTACACAATGCATCGACTCGTGGGCTCCTCTGGAACAATCCTGATGGGATTCAGACTTGTACTGTCCGATGAGATCTGACATGTTAGGATGCCGGGCACATACAGCTGTGAAATCAGATGAGGATGATGAGCAAGGCAACCATGTGCTGAACTACAGTGATATGAGCCAGGGGATTATGGGTATGTTAACTGCAGGGCAGGCAGCGCAAGAATACACATCTGGGCTTTTGATGAGGTTTGATGAGGAATGAATCGATGCATAAATGAATGAATGAATGAGAATACACATAAACTCATGGATGACTGGTGCGTTGCAGCGGCAGAGCAAACCATTTTCTTAACTCGTCCAAAGAGTGCAGTGATAGAAATTCGACCTGACCATGCCAGAGGCTGGAGACGAGACGCACTCGCACACACATGGAGGAACATCACTGAACCTCAGAAGGACAGTTTTTGACGCTAGCAAAGTTAGAGGGCCCCGTAACACACAAACACTCGAGACGACCTCGGGGGCCTCAAGTAAGTGGAGTCGACTGAAACAGCCAGACTGCATTTATTAAATATTTAAAAGCTGCAGATAGATATCTGCATGCAGTATACATACAGTTTATCAGGCATTAATAATTAAATGCTAGAAATTAAATATAGTTTTGTAGTTTCTTACCAGGGAACCTAAATGGGAAAATGCTGGAAAATTAAGGTTATTTGGGAATAATGATATGCTAATTATAGTTTTTGTAATGTATGTTATAGTGCTGCAACTAATGAATGTTTCTAGCGATTCATTAATCCTCTGGTTATTTTCTCAATTCCTCTAAAACAACACAATATTACCAAAATCTTCAATTTGTCAGCATTTAACCTCATCACATTTAAGAAGCTAGCAGAGACTGTTTTGCATTTTTTAAATTTTAAACGATTGAAACAATGAATCCATTATCAAAATAGTTGCATGTTATTTGTTTTGTTCGACTAAATATTTCAGCATCAGGATTGATTTAATGAAGGTTATTGCAAGTGAGTTTGGTATAATGACAAAATGTTGTATTTTACTGTGTACCAAGAACCTCAGATTCTTCAAAAGAAATGCATAAATCGTGTGACCTCTGATATGAGAAACATCTGTTCGCACCCCTTTTCCACCATCAATCAACAATGCTTTCTTTTGACTACGGCTGGGATCTTTCCCAAAACTTAACCGTGTACTTTTAGATTCAAAATCTAGAACTGTTGATGAATTAATTAAGAGTTGATTCCATTGACTAACTTGGAAATGGAAGCAGTTTGCAGTCTGCCGTTGTCAGCATGTCTCCAATATTATGTCTTTTTTATCCGTTTCACATACTTGTGTGAAACTGTGTTTTCATTATCTACCAACAGTTTTTGGGATGTCTCTCAGTAAAAGTAATGAACTAGAGGGAGTTTAAATCGTCTTGGTATGCAATGAAGAGATGGTTCGAGGACTATCTAGATTAATCATGCAGAGCTCAGCTGGTTTTCTCAAACACTTTGAGAGTCTGATGCAGCCACAGGTGCCTCCCCCTCCCTCCTGATCGCCTAGTGTGTGTGTATTTGTAATATGTTGTCATAAAACCTTACTATAAACATTTAGGATATTGCACAAGTATCCCAAAAAGAAAAGAACGATAATGGCATCAGCAGTGATAACAGCTGAAAATGGAATGAAATCATAATAACAGCATGGCTAAATCCTTTGAAGAAGATTGAATGGTCTTAAAATTCAGTATGAAAGTCCACCGTTTTGGGGCTGCGGGGAAAATCCTCCTTTCTGTCAAGATGACAGAGTAAGAGCTATAATACATCTTGTCTCTGTCCTTGTTGCTAAGCACTCGTAGCTGTGCTGTTGCTAGCTGTCAATCAAACGGTTTGAGTGTGACTGTACGTACTTTTGGATTTATGGAGGGTTTTTTTAAGGTGTTGCTGCAGCATGGGAACCCACTGTGCTTAATGACCATATAGAGCATGTATATACAGTGACTTCTCTCTCTCTCTTTCATACTCCCTGTCTCTCCCACACACACACACACACACACACACACACACACACACACACACCGCCTCCTAGCTGAAGCTGCCAGTGTGGCAGAACCAGTTGCTTTGACAAAGGACACAAGTTCCCCTGGGTGTCAGTAGGACTGAAGCCTTAATGCCCCGAATATACTGGAAGTGTCACTGTTGACTCATGTGTGAGTATCTGCATCGAGTATGCAAAGGACCTGTGTGGCCTTCTTATTCTATACTTGTGAGGACCAAATGTGCTCACAAGCATAGAGAGGTGAGGGTTGGTTAAATGGTCAATTTTGGTTTAAGAGCTCAGTGTTAAGGTTGTGTAAAACATGTTATTATTCAAGGATCTATATATTTAAATATATATACTTTGTAATGTGATTTAGTGTCATGGTGAAGCAAATTGAAGGATTTTTGATCTGACCAAAAGAGAAAATCCCAGATTGAGGTATTAAACACTGATTTGACAGATGTGTGAATATTCTGAGAGATGAATAATTTTGAGTTTTAAACGGACAACATGACCAGTTTTGTGCCGTGTAAGATGGCGATCCTGAGTTAGAGTGAAGTCTTAATGAAGCTGAAGTTCAGTGGAGATGTGCTAAACGTGGTAACTCAAGGTCTTTGCATTTCTGTTTTATTCTTTAGTAGGTGTACTTATACTACAGTGGAAATACTCTTTAAACTTGATTGGACTAAAGGAACCCTGTCGAGTTTTTGACCACTAATGGCTCCCCAACTCTATTTTTTTAATGGAGTCTGGCACAGTGCTCACTGCTCATAAAACGCACCAATGCTCATCACTTCCAGCAAACTTCACGGAGCGAGGGCCAAACAGCATCTGAGATCTGTTTGGTTCAACTCCGCTTATAACCCAAGAACACAGAATCCTTCAGCTCATTAGCATGTTGTTCACTACCGAGCCTCTGCTGGGCCGGACCCTTTGGTTCCCTGGACCTGTTCCTCTTAGGCCCGTTTAGTATCCATAAATAAGCAACTTAACGTTTGAGAGGCTTTATTTATCAGTATTATATAGTTAAGGATCAAATCAAACATTGTTCTACTTCATCAGTCTAAATAAAGATTCAAACCAACTAAATGTCTCAAATCAGACAACGTGAAAGAAACCAGGAGCTTTTATATGTGCCAACATGACGTTCTGCACACTCTTCACAATGGCTCTTCTTTTCTCAGGCGTCAAACTACCAACCTTATTAGGTAAAAGCCTGGTGGCGTCCTGCAGCATGGACGTGGTCTCATGGCTGCAGCACCATATGTGAAGCTGCTCACTTAGCCTATGCGTGGCTGGCTTTCATAATTAGCAACGGAATTAAAAAATAAATAAATCTATAATTAGGCCTTGTGATTTCAAGCATTCCTCTCCCCCCTCAAGTAAAGATCCAGCGGTTGTCACGGCCGCATAAATGTGTGAAATATAAGAAAGAGAAGAAATGAAGATGCTGAAGTCATGTAGGGACACTTTGAATTAAAGCATCATAAATTATCTGTCCAACCTCAGCAGGGAGCGTTTCTGATGTGAAATGCTCACATCATCATGTGTTGTAATTTGCATTCACATCTCTGAGGGAGACTGTAAGGAAGCATGACCCACTCAGCTGTGGAAGATTGGAATGAAGCCTGCAGCTCAGTGCTTTTTATATAAGGCATTTGTTTTTTTAAAGAACTGTTTCAGGATAGCTCGCAAAGTGTAAGTTAAGATAGTTTGGTGGATGTTTTAGGAACAAATGTGAACGCTAGGAGCTCATGTTAATACATATTCGTTTGAGAGCTAGCAACGTGTTTAGTGTTCATGCTCCTCAGAGGATGAACACTGACTTTTCCTCTAGCGCCCCCCTGAGGTTAACATTTTGGGTTTTGAGTGAAATTTCTTGACAAACATGAAACGCATCGCCATGAGATTTGGTGCAGATGTTAATGTCTTGATGCAGAAGCTCTCATGTCCTCCAGTTTCCCCTCTTCATTGAATGCATCTTTGGTTATGACGGGGTGGACGCCGTTTTAAGAGGCTGCTGACGAGAGTAACATTCACCTAAGATATAGTGGTGTGTTCGTTGTCTGTTCACCACGATCAGATCAGTATCAGACTTCAGATGCATATCAGTTAATAATTGGATGTACTGGATGTGTGTGTGTGTGCTCTGCTGGAGGAAGAGTGAGCTGAAGTTCATTGACTCAAAATCTTGGTGTTGCCAAAGGACAAATAATTTTCTGCAAGGCAAGTTTATTTGTATAGCACATTTCAACAACAAGGCAATTCAAAGTGCTTCACATAAAACCATTCAAAGCATCAAAACACAAGGCAAAAAAGGAGATTTAAAAACAATTAAGGAACATTAAAAACGGTCATTAAACCCTAACCCTAAAAAGCTGTGTAAGAAATAAAATACACTAGTGAAATGCAGGAAATTGATTAATATCCTTGAATCTGCAGGCTGCTAGCTCCCCTTGGTGGAGGGAGTCTGTACACAGGGGCAAACATCTGTAATCTGTTTGTCCTCATGAGGATGTGGAGATACGAACGAGACACGTGAGCTGCACCAGGAATTATATCTGGTGTCACGATTACGATAATAAAACATGTAAACAATCTCTTAAAGACATTAGAAACGGTAAAATAATATATTGTCTATCAATTATGACTTGAGGGCTTTTTTCTTTCTGATTATCACACAGCAGAAAGACATTAGCATACCACAATAAACCAGGAAGTAGAACTTGATTTGGAGGAATTAAACATGAGCACAGCGTTACATCCAGGCTGGACATATTTTTGGTTAATGGCAAGTGTTATTCAATCACATATTTAAATTGATTAAATTCTAAGTAATTTTATTATATACATTTCAATAAGAATATCAATGGAGAGTAAATCAAAATAGTTTATTTTCTTTAGTTGAAATGGGCAATAATTAACTTTATTTAGCACTTTTCCTTTCAAAACAAGCAATAAATGTATAAATATAATTACAAATTATTGTGGACTGTTTCCTTATTTATATTTATCATTGACTTTTATTTTTAACACTCCTTTACTAATATGTCTGTCTGTGTATGTCTGTATCCTGAATGTTTTTACTCACCCATAATCATGTTGCCTTCGTGGATTAATAAAGTTGTATTGTTATCTAAAGATGTCCCTGATATTGTAAGATGTAAGTTGTGCAGCAATGATTTTTGGGGTAAAATAATCCTCAGAAGGACATGAAATGAAGGTATTGTGAGCTTTGTATCTGTTGTGCAGTTTGCCAGCTAGCTGGAAAACTTTAAACTTCCTTTTCTCAACTTCAGTGCATCTATTGATGCTTCCTTCTCTCTGCCTTTGTGGAGCTCAAACGTCCTTTTCACCTGCGGATGATTCAGCTTTTTCTGGGGGATCCCGAGGCGTTCCCAGACCAGATGGGTGATATAAACCCTCCAGCATGTTCTTCATCCTCGCTGCGCTCTGCCTTCTCCTAAGTGCCCAAAATAACCGCCACAGGGAGGCGTCCTGGTGTATATGGATAATTTATTTTATTTCTAGTTTATCTGTGACCCCATAGACTTCCAAACAAAGTTGGAAGTCTATGGAAGTTTAAGGTTTCTCCACTGTCCTTGGCCCTGTTTATGTGTTGTTTTTACAAGACTATTAGTAGATTCAATGTGTCATGTTTTTTTCACACTGAACAGAAAAAGTGATGTAAAAGTGATCTCAAATGCCACATTAAATATACTTTGAGTCAATATTGTAAGACAATAAAACATGAAAACTGTTGAGCCGGTTTTAAGTGTACAGTGTTTGGAAAAGTTACAACATGTCGGCACTCAAACAAACTCCGCATGCGTAATAACGAGGATTGATTTTTCTTTTGAGTGTGCTGTTGATGCGACACAGCTGCAAATAATTACAACTCTAACATTATGGGTGCTGGGAGACAGCTGGAGGACCATTATTGTTTGATTGACAGTAATGTCGTGAAGTTGCAGCTTGACATTCTGCATCATTCTCTTGTTGTGTTAAATTGTAAATAGTCTTGCTTTATTAACAAAAACTGCATAGAGATATTATCAAGTATATGCACTGTGGTGGAATGTAAGTAAGTACTGTACTTAATCACAAATGTGAGGTACTTTACTGCTGCTTTATACTTCTATATCTCAGAGGTAAATATTGTACTTTTTACTCCATTGAATTAATCTTAAATTGTTTGTTACTTTTCATACTTTAATGTAAGTTCATCATATGTTTTGTATGTAAAATATATATAAGGGAGCACGTAATACCTACATTTCAACATGAAACACTAACATTCCCTGACAAAGTCTGCGCAGACATCCCACCTTCATTTGACAAGACTAAAGAATCTGCTGTGCAACACCCAAAAGTAAACAAATATCTGACAAAACTCTCAGAGGACAGACAAGTGAGATAGCTCAGGATGATAGATGACTGGTTAGAAGACAGGAGGTTGTGGGTTCAATCCTTATCCTTAGACACGCGAGCAGTGACCGCTCAGGTTGTTGTCCGCCATCTTGGATGCGTCATCAGGTGAGCTCGTCCACCTGAGCTAAATAGTGATGACCTCACAGGAAGAGCGCGTCATTCATTGCGTCGTCAAAAACACTTGAACGTGTCACTCTTAATGTACATTTTTACTGTTACTGACTTTTCCACGTTTAGAAATGGACAGAAAGCTGAACAACATTGTAAACAATATCTGGTTGACCTAAACATGTAACGCACTACTGAAGGTACAAACTCATAACCTCCAGTCACTCATAACCCAGCCTCACTTGCGGCAAGTCGTACATCTTCATAGAATATTTAACTTCCTCATCTTTGCTGTTGGACTTTAAAATTCACTGCACCCCGGGATCGAGCCCACAACCTCCAGACTCCTGATCAGTCCTCTATCAACCTGAGCCATCGGATCTGACACGCTGACCTGCTGCAGCGTCACACTTTCATCTGCAAAAATAAACTATCACTCTTCTCTATAAAGCTGCTTCAGCTTTGTTGTCAGTGTTTCACATGTGTGGAGGAAACAGACTGGACCTTCCTGAAACACAGTTAGGGTTTCATCCTTTCACCTCATGTTGTCACGCACCACTTGTGTCGGAACTTTCACTCAAAAATCTCTGCACCTCACAAGGAGCGAGCTCATGAACTCAGGTCTTCTGAGCAGTCTGCTAACTGACTGAGCTGTTTGGTCACACCGCCTTCACTCAGCTCTGAAACACAGAAAACCTCTGAAAAAAACTAACATTTAAGCTACTTTCCAACAATGAGAGATTGTTCCTCACATTTACAAATAAAACACCAGATCACATTAGGAGTCATCTTCAGTTGTGGTGTCTCTAATCGGTGGTGGAAACAGACCGGACCTTCCTTACGAAGAGAAGAATGATAGTTTATTTTTGCAGATGAAAGTGTGACGCTGCAGCAGGTCAGCGTGTCAGATCCGATGGCTCAGGGTGATAGAGGACTGATCAGGAGTCTGGAGGTTGTGGGCTCGATCCCGGGGTGCGGTGAATTTTAAAGTCCAACAGCAAAGATGAGGAAGTTAAATATTCTATGAAGATGTACGACTTGACGCAAGTGAGGCTGGGTTATGAGTGACTGGAGGTTATGAGTTTGTACCTTCAGTAGTGCGTTACATGTTTAGGTCAACCAGTCAAAACAGAGGAGACAAATATGCAATGAAACACACATGAGTGTCAGATCAGATAGCGTGAGGTGATGGACGACTGCTTAGAAGACAGGAGGTTGTGGGTTCAATCCTTATGTGGTGCAGTGGCTTTTGAGGTCTAACAGCCAAAGGAAGAAGTCAAATATACCAAGAGAACAGTTCAAAGCGTGAGTGACGTGATTACCGAGTAACCGCGCAGCAGCAGAAGACGACGACGTGGATGAAGAGCAGAAACCCCGTCGTCCTCAGGCAACAACAACAACAACAACAACAACAACAACAACAACAACAACAACAACAACAACAACAACAACAACAACAACAACAACAACAACAACAACAACAACAACAACAACAACAACAACAACCTTTTTAATAAAAGAAACTTCCATAACCCTCTCCATTCACTTTTCTGAAAAAAAAGACAGACGTCTCGACTCAACCGGGGTAGTGGACATTGACGTCCTCACACAGGTGAGGAGCGAACCCAGGAACCCCGGGATCCAAACCGGGAACTGTGTCACAACACCATCAAGTCACTCACACTTTGAACTGTTCTCTTGGTATATTTGACTTCTTCCTTTGGCTGTTAGACCTCAAAAGCCACTGCACCACATAAGGATTGAACCCACAACCTCCTGTCTTCTAAGCAGTCGTCCATCACCTCACGCTATCTGATCTGACACTCATGTGTGTTTCATTGCATATTTGTCTCCTCTGTTTTGACTGGTTGACCTAAACATGTAGCGCACTACTGAAGGTACAAACTCATAACCTCCAGTCACTCATAACCCAGCCTCACTTGCGTCAAGTCGTACATCTTCATAGAATATTTAACTTCCTCATCTTTGCTGTTGGACTTTAAAATTCACCGCACCCCGGGATCGAGCCCACAACCTCCAGACTCCTGATCAGTCCTCTATCAACCTGAGCCATCGGATCTGACACGCTGACCTGCTGCAGCGTCACATATTCTTCTGCAAAAATAAACTATCACTCTTCTCTATAAAGCTGCTTCAGCTTTGTTGTTAGTGTTTCACATGTGTGGAGGAAACAGACTGGACCTTCCTGAAACACAGTTAGGGTTTTCATCCTTTCACCTCATGTTGTCGCGCACCACTTGTGTCGGAACTTTCACTCAAAAATCTCTGCACCTCACAAGGAGCGAGCTCATGAACTCAGGTCTTCTGAGCAGTCTGCTAACTGACTGAGCTGTTTGGTCACACCGCCTTCACTCAGCTCTGAAACACAGAAAACCTCTGAAAAAAACTAACATTTAAGCTACTTTCCAACAATGAGAGATTGTTCTGCACATTTACAAATAAAACACCAGATCACATTATGAGTCATCTTCAGTTGTGGTGTCTCTAATCGGTGGTGGAAACAGACCGGACCTTCCTGAACCAGAGTCTAGATTTGATCCCTTCTCCTCAGGGTGCCACGCGTCACTCACTGTCAGCTGCTTATCTCGGTGAGCTATCCCTGAAGCTAGAGGCCCGTATGTTCTGGGCTTTGTTCTCCACACTGCTGCTATATGAGCTTCTTCAAATCAAACTTCCAGACCGCGAGTCGAGAACCGGGCAGCATGAGAAAACCAGCAATGAAACACACATGAGTGTCAGATCAGATAGCGTGAGGTGATGGATGACTGCTTAGAAGACAGGAGGTTGTGGGTTCAATCCTTATGTGGTGCAGTGGCTTTTGAGGTCTAACAGCCAAAGGAAGAAGTCAAATATACCAAGAGAACAGTTCAAAGTGTGAGTGACTTGATGGTGTTGTGACACAGTTCCCGGTTTGGATCCCGGGGTTCCCGGGTTCGCTCCTCACCTGTGTGAGGATGTCAATGTCCACTACCCCGGTTGAGTCGAGACGTCCGTCTCCTCCCGGGTTTTCAGAGGAGTGAACGGAGAGGGTTATGGAAGTTTTGTTTATTGAAAAGTCAGCAAATTTTCAACTTTTGAACCACCCCCCACTCTCTCATTTTAGATCTCAGAGTAACCACACAGCAGCAGAAGACGACGGGGTTTCTGCTCTTCATCCACGTCGTCGTCTTCTGCTGCTGTGCAGAAGACGACGACGACGTGGATGAAGAGCAGAAACCCCGTCGTCCTCAGGTCTGGTCTGGAAAGTCTGCACTCATCTGAGGACAAAAGAAGAGAAGACAACATTAGAAATGACATCATACATGTATGACTACTACAACAAAGGTTATCAATGTTTTATATCAGTACATTTTTATGGCAAACTATATTATGACTATTAAAAACATGACATTTTGAATGAATACAATGACATTTTTATGACGGACTATACTATGTTGATTTTTTTAATAACATACAATACAATTTTAATTTGAGGACTTTTTTCGGCATACATTACTATGATAATTTTAGCTTGTTTTATGACGTACTATACTTTGATATCTTAATAGCAAACTATAATATGGCTTTTTTACGGCATACTATACTATATTATTTTAACTTTTTTATGACATACTATACCATCATCTTTTTGGGATTGTTTTATGACACACTATGGATTTGATATTTTATTTTTTATTTTTAATGAGATATTATACCAAAATCTTTACAACATACAATACATTGCCATTTATTTATGATATACTATACTCTTACTTTTTATGAAAATCTTTATGACATACTATACTTTGCCTTTTTGTGATTTTAAATGCTATATACTTTACCATTACTTTTTTGTGACTTTGACATTTTTGTGACATACGATCAAATCTCTTGACATTGTATTTCATGACTTTTTATGAAAGACATTTTTGAAAGAAATATTTCATAACATTCTATGTAATTCCCCTGGTTTCATTCTACACAAACTATTATTAAAAAAGGCAAAAATGCAATTAAAACATTTAAAAGATCAAGATGAAGAGAAGATTTTGCTTTACTGGTGTTTCCTTACTCTGCAGGTTGGTCCAGCATCCTCTGATTGTCTTGGACTTCGTCTCGGAGGCGGCTGAGCAGCTTCTCCAGCTGCTACTCCAGCACTTTCTGGAGGATGGAGACACAAACAACACATCACAGACACACAACCGTTCATATATAAGCAGCATGTGTTTCGACTGTTGCGGTTTACAGCCGTGTACAGATGGTGGTTTGTTTCTCAGGTCCATCTCTCCTCACCTTGATGTCCTCGTCTCCATCCAGTCTGCTGCTCCTCGCCCCACACCTTGAGTCTTCTCTCTGAGAACCAACAGAAGAAGACAAATAAAATGGGCTCTAATGTCAGCTTGAGGTATTCTGAAGTCCGCCTCAGTCCACAGGGAGGCTGTCACGGTAGACGAGCGATCGATCAATATCATGTCTTGTGATCGCAGCCAGCTAGAGAGACCAGATTCTACTGTGCATGTGTTGAACCCCCATGATAGATTGACATCCCCTCTTAACTCCCCTTAGCTGGCCTACAAATACGCGTCATTGCTGCAACACTATTATTCCATATCATTTATGAAGTACGCCCTCTAGTGTTCAACGCAAGGAAGTGCATCTCTGTGGATGGTTAGAAAGCCAACTCCGAAATAAGAAAACAAATATTAAACCGTCCAACTTTTCACTTGCAAACAAACGGAAAAATATAACTGTATCCAATAATCAAGACGAAATTAGCACAACATGCAAATATACCGTACATTATCACACAGCAAGATAGTCCACACACAATCCACAGGTGCCTTGATTAAGGTTAGCATCACCTCTGACAACAACAGCAGAACGACTATAACCAAAAGCCCCTGAATGTCATCGTAACTCACAGGTAACGTTAGCTGCAGGTCTCCCGTTTCCTCTGGTCCTCCATTCACAAACTGTCGACACGCGAGCAGTGACCGCTCAGGTTGTTGTCAGCCATCTTGGATGCGTCATCAGGTGAGTTCGTCCACCTGAGCTAAATAGTGATGACCTCACAGGAAGAGCGCGTCATTCAGTTGGTCTGTGTAACGTTCCTCTTCTTCTTCTTGTTGTTTTTAGGCGGATGGCATCCAAAAAAGTTGCATTACCGCCATCTACTGCATTGGAGTGTAAACCAGAAATATCTATCCATTTCTCCAAACAAACATAAAGAAATAAATAGAACAAAAATAAAGAAATAAATAAAAAAATAAAATAAAAAAGGAGCTATGTCACTATCGGTGCCCTAGATCCTTCCACTCAATCCAGTTTCTTTTAGATACTGTAGTACCTTTCCTGCCCCCAAGGTTAATGCATCCTTTAATTGTATCTCCTCCACTGCCAGGCTCCTCTTCAACCTGTCTCTCTCCACTCTGAATTTCTGGCAATGCCAAATTACATGCTCTACTGTTTCTGCTCTATTGCAGTGCTCACATAGTCCAGTTGGGTGTTTATTTATTAGTTGCATTGTTTTGTTCAGCCTTGTGTGTCCAATCCTCAAGTCTGGTTAATATATTTTCTTCTCTAGTGCTTCCTCTGGATGTCCTCCCTTTGCCAACTTCCTTCTGAATAGCATAAAGATGCCTTCCTGTGACTCCTGTATCCCACCTGTGCTGCCATTCCGTCAGTAAAGGTATTGTAACCGACGGCAAAGTACCGCCCGCAGTCACTCGGACCAAGATGAGAGACGTAGCTGTGAGGCAGAGACGGCTCTCCCCAGCCAGGGACTTGGAACAGCCCAGACCGATGGGCTTCACTGTGATGGGCCACACCTTAGACGACGGTGAAGGGATCAGAGGCAAAGATCGGGGCAGGGGTATTTAAATCCAATGAAAAGCTGGTGGTACTTAAAAGTTACAACAAGGAACTCTCATTTTGCTTTTATTTCCAGAAGCTTTTATTCCCCCCTTCCTTCCTCTCTCTGTAGGTCTGTTATTTAATCTTTTAAGTGTTTTCAGAGAAATGAACGGAGAGGGTTATGGAAGTTTTGTTTATTAAAAAGTCAGCTGCATAGCAAATTTTCAACTTCTGAACCACCCCCAAATCTCTCATTTTAGATCTCAGAGTAACCGCACAGCAGCAGAAGAAGACAACATGGATGAAGAGAAGAAACCCCGTCGTCCTCAGGTCTGGTCTGGAAAGTCTGCACTCATCTGAGGAGAAAAGAAAAGAAGACAACATTAGAAAATGCATCACATACATGTATTATATTATTACTACTGCAACAATAAATACAACGGTTTCATGACATTCTTTGACTCCTCTATGGTAGGCTATACTACATATCTTATGATGACACTTTATAATATATCTTTTATGGCATACCATGTTATTAATATTTGTATCATATTTTCATGACGTACTATATATCTTTTTTTATGGAAGACTATACTGTGACAGTATCATAACTTGATGATACTATCATGTTTTTGTGACACTATAGTGCATCTTTTTTATATCTTTATAGCATATTATACATACTGTCACATTTTCCCATGACTTTCTTTATGACACTGTATTATGAATATATTAAAGGCATACTACAACATACTATAACGACAGTTTACTAACGATCTCTAAAACTCTAAAACTAACATTGTCATGCAACACTTGCGCTAACGAGCTGTTTTGGAAGATTTAACAGGAAGAATCGGGCTTCAAATGAAAACGTTTAATTGTGTAAAAGAAAAGTAGAGTAAAGTAAATAATACATTAGATATAATAATATAGGTTATGATGTAAAGCAGTTAGAGGTGTGCTTACCGAACATTACAAACATACCTAATTACTGTTTAATGTGATGCAACTTCCACCATGAACACAAACACATGAAACTATGTAAACAAACAGTGTAATACCTCAGAGATCCAATTACAGCTTCTCACCCAGCATTGTATGTTATTTATACTATTCATAAGGATTTTTTATGAAACTAAATCAAGGATTTTTTATGGCCAACTATACTATGATGTCTTTTTGACATTTTTTGGTATTCTATATTTTGAAATATTCATCGTATTTTATGATATGTTATTCATTCTTTAGGTAATATTATCTTTATGATGTGACTTTTTCAAGATTTTTCATGGTACATTAAACTATGACAATTCATTTTATGACACTATGATATGAAGTTTTCTATGGCATAATATACGTATTTTAATGTCTTTATAGCATACTATAATATGACTTCTTTTATATACATTACGGTATGTTACACAGCTAGCTAGTATGCTACAAGTGTTAGCCAAATATGCAGCTGTACTTAATTTACAACACGAAATTAAGATTTCTAATGGCATACTTTAGTATCATATCTTTATGAATATATTTATAGCATATAATACTATGTTTTATTACTTTTTATGGCATACTATAATGTGACATTTGTTATGACTTGATGATAGTATTACTTTTTTGTGATACGATATTGTGTCTTTTTTTATATCTTTATAGCATATTATATACTGGAACATTTTTCCATGACTTTTTTTATTACACTGTATTATAAATGTATTTAAGGTATACTACAACATACTATAACAACAAGAAATACAACAAGTACTACTACTAGTTGATTTGATAATTACCAAATGTTTCTTCCACCAGTTGTGGTCTCCTGCAGGCTCTTCTTGGTCATTCAGCCTTCTGGACAGAAAACAGGGAATTGAACACGTTTACAAAACATATGAAGTCTCTTCTGCTCCAACGGCAGACTCTGACTCAACATTCTTAAATATACTCTTTATGACATATTTCATGACATACTGACATCTTTGATTTGTTTAATTAAAGTTTGATGACATCCTATGCTATGATGTTTTTATGAACAATATGACACTATACTATGACGTCATGTGCTTTAATGACTAAACTTACTTTTTTATGACATACTATGATGTTTTTAAGAGTTTATATAATATACTATATTATGTCTTCTTCATGACATTCAATGTGTCTTTGTATGACATGAATTATTAATGAAAGTTTTTATGGCATGCAACATGTTTAATGACATTTGTTATGACTTTATTTTGAATTTCTTTTATGATATACTATATTATGAGATTTTAATGGAATTTTGTAGGCCTATCATAGTATTGTTGTTACATTTTTATGGTATATTCTATAAAGATTTTATTTTATTTTATTTCTTTAAGCCGTACTATACTATGGCATTTTTATGACACTAAATTTTGATTTCAGGCATAATATACGTATTTTAATGTCTTTATAGCATACTATGACTTCTTTTATATACATTACGGTACTTTAAACAGCTAGCTAGCATGCTACAAGTGTTAGCCAAATATGCAGTTGTACTTCACACATAAGCCTGTAAAGAAGTACACAATAAAGATGTATTTATTCACCAATCTGTTATATTTTCCTTAACACCATACAGTAGATTATCAGGCAGCAACACAGTCCGCCTCTGTCTTTTTTCTTTCCTCCTGATGTTATTCAGAGCTTGTGTTTACGTTAGCATACATTAAGCTAATGCTAGCTAACTTAGCAATGGATGCAGCGACATGTGTTCGTATTTGTTTGTGTTGTTGTTGTTGTTGTGGCCGTTCAGCCCCTGATTGACATCGTAACTCACAAGTAACGTTCGCACGAGTCTCCCTTTTCCTCCGGTCCTCCATTTGTCTTTGTGAATCACAATTAAGCGAGAAGTAACCCGTCGGGTCGTTGTCAGCCATCTTGGATTCGTCTACTGGTCAGTTCGTCAACCTGAGCGAAGTCGAGCCTCGGCGAGAACCAGCACAGGACGGGGGTCCTGGGGAGTCATTCATTGAAACATTATTGTCCGATCATCTAAGATCTATAAACATGTCCCTCACCATTCATTTTGATAGTGATACTCATGGATGTGGTTGTGTACGGTCCAATTTCTGTCAGAATCACATGCATGAGTGTTTCCAGGTCCTGGGGGTCCTGGGGAGTCATTCATTGAAACATTATTGTCCGATCATCTAAGATCTATTAACATGTCCCTCACCATTCATTTTGATAGTGATACTCATGGATGTGGTTGTGTACGGTCCAATTTCTGTCAGAATCACATGCATGAGTGTTTCCAGGTCCACACCTCATTCATAGAAGGTACTTAATCAGTTACTGGACTGCCCAATGATTGAGATAAATGTTATATATATATATATATATATATATATATATGAAAATAGATTAGGTAGATGTCCCCATATGCCTGTCCATTTCCTGAAGCCACTTTCTAAGTAATTATAATAATGTGCATGCTAGTCAGTATGTGTTTTGGAGGAAAACAATGAAATATTTGCAAAAACATACATTTCTCTGTTGCCGTTTCACCATAAGTGGCCCTTGGTGTTCCTGAGTATACAGGTGATGGGGCCGTCCACCGCATGGAGCTGCACTGTAACCCAGTTAACAAAAAGGTCGTCAGCAAATGAAATGCATGATTATAATATTAGAGCTGCAACTAATACTTATTTTCATTGTTTTGTCTTGACAAGATATGTTTATCGTTTATGTACATTTTAAGCGTTCTTTGTATATAAAAAGTGCTATGTATAGCACAGTGGTTCTAAATATAGGGGTCAAGCTCCTTTTAAAGGCTCACAAGATAAATCTGAGGGGTCGTGAGATGATTAAAGTTCCTTTTTGGGACTTTTCAACACACAATATTCTTTATGCTTACCACGCACCAGCATGGTAAAGGTACTTTGTCTGCATGAGGAAGGAGTCTTTGTCTCTTTGACGATGTAAAAGGAGAAGAGGAGATAATCCATCAGATAATGAAAAATATTTCCATCTTGAGTATTTTAATTCTCAGTAGCCTATTTGAGTTAATGTAACACTGATGGATTAATACGGCATGTCAAATGTAATTTGATTACATAATCAACAGATGAAATCCGCACCACCATCCTCCCTCCTCCTCTTCCTCTTCCTCCCTCCTCAGTGTAGTGACAGGATTTGTAACGTCAGTCTCGTGCGTGCCTGCTGTGTTTAAGTGTTTGAGGATGTGTGTGTGTGTTGACTGAAGGAGTTGCCACCGAAGCTCCTGCGGACAGACATTGTCTGATCCTCCAGGCTTCACATAATCTGTCAGATTGAACCGGAGCTGGATGAGACGGACCACCGTGGCGCTCCTGCGTCTCCCGCCTATAAATATCACCCTATATTTATTTATTTAAATCCTCAAACGAAGATTTCTTCTGGCTTCGCTTACAATGACAGCCGATCTGCCGGAGCGCTGTCCGCGGTGCTAAAACACCCGCGACTTTCCACCTGCCGCGGAGAAAAGCGGATTTGACGCAAAACCGAGCCCGCTATATGCATGCAGAGAAAGGCTCGAACTACCTGTTAGCTTCTCCGGGCTGCGGGATTATGCTGCCTGTGCTGCGCGAGGGGGACTGAGCGGCGGCGTCGCGTTTCCATTCATCATATTTGACTTCGCAGCTGCATACCACTGACCTACTTTGTGCAAGTTGTGAATAAAACCGACGCAGAAGAGAGGAAGCAGTGCGGGCGCTGGGGATGAAGATGGTGTGGGAACAGTGGTGACCCTGTGGGGAAACTTCCAGTAAGACGCAGGAGAGTTAAAGGAGGAGAAGGGAAGAGGATAAGGGAAGAGGAGAAGGCGTGCAGAAGAGCCAGAGGTGCGCGCGTGTGTGTGCGCGAGGACAGAGAAGGTTATGACCGCGTCACTTCACCTGGACCTCGGGCTGCTGCTGCAGCTGCTGCTGCTGACCTGCTGGCAAACACCAGGGCTGGTCGGAGCCAGTGAGTCTCTGTTCACTCTTTTACATTTTCAACTTCTCATCTTCAGTGTCAGTGTGGCTTTAAAGTGAAGTCCAGACACAACGTGTCCAGGTGCAATCATCTGTCTGAACTGAGATACTGAGGGGATTTTGTATCAGGATCAGACACGTGTTTCAAATGTGCAAAAATACATTAGAAAAATACATTTACCTCATCAATCTAGCAAACCAGACAATTGTCTACTAACATATTTGCTGAAATGCATCATAGATTTGTTTTTGTTTGTCTCTCCAACCATCTCTCATAAAAGAACAAATATTCGTGAGAAAGTGAAATGATCATTTCCCTGAAATATTGACAGAAATATCATTTTCAAAAACCATAACTATGCTTTAACAATGCAATGTAACAATAAAATGGACGTTAAACTAATATGAATCATCTCAATGTTTAGACATTTTGTTTTCGTGGTTTTCCTCCTGCTTATGGATGCTGTTTTCAAGATGAAGACATTTTCATAAAATCATAAATAATACAGCCATGCAAATACATTTTACTCGGGTACAAAAGTGACAAACTTGATGCACAGCTTTACATTGTGTTGTGGGGGGTGGGGGGGGGGGGGGGGGGGGTGTACTGTTTTCATGCCGTATATTTCAACAAGGACAGCTGTTGTAAAACTGTCAAAAACCTTAATTAAATGTGTAGCAGGAGATTGGCTCCCTGGCCTGTTTTAATTAGGAGGAATGCACTTAAATCATCACTCCTGTGATACAAGGTTTTATGATAAGCAGCCTTTGGCAAACGAAACCAAATCAACCAGCTTCTGTTTGGCTGATCACCAAGAGGTGGCTAATTTGCTTTGACGAGGCTCTGTATTGATTCAGCCAATGAAGTGGGCCTTTATATTTCCCCACATGGCATAAATATCTCATGTTAACTCGGCATCCTGCTGCTCTCTGCCTCAGCTTTAATGGGGATTTTCATTCATGAAAAACAACTGGAGTGGAAAAGCTTTGTCTTGTTTGGTACATAAATCAGTAGAAAATCTTATGAAAGGCAGGACGAACAGATTTATGAGCACGGTATTTCTACCTGCCATCATTTCTGATTTTAAAAGCTCTTTATTGGCTCGGAAACATTGTTTTTTCAACAATAACTTGCGGTCATATTCAGCCTCAGCAAGCAGATCTGTTTGCCTCTCACTGCAGGACAACACTGAAACTCAACTTTTCTTAATTCTTAATAATAATGGTATTTACTGCATGTTGGAAACTATAATGAATGAGTAGCATTAGTGTCTATGATATGATGTTTGCTGTGCTGGTATTGCAAACTACATTTTGACAGTGTGAAGGATTTGGGAAGTTGTACTTTTGAGTTGCACTTGAACATGTGGATGTTCATCTGAGAGTCCTGAATCATTGTTCACTCTGAAAACAGTAGTTGACATTGAGGGCCATTCGGTTGAGTTGTCATTGGAGTTTAGATGTAAAAACTCAAAAAACTTTTAGTTTAAACTTTTAGGCCAACATGGATGAGAAATACTGACACAATTACAATTCTGTGATACTCTCAGAATAGTTTCATGACTTTTCTCTGTTACGTCTCACTGCTCCGAGATGAAAACTGAGACAAGAGCTGTAAGTTTTCAGAACAAAAGTTCTCCAATGTTTTTTGGAAAAGAAGCTGAAAGACGGTAGCTGAACATTCGTGGCACGTCGGGGAGCACAGGAGGTCTTTATTGAAAAGAAGCAGGGCAAAGAGCTTCTTTATTCACGTATGGAGGGCTGCCTTTCTGCTCCGCTCTGCTTCACATCACTGCTCTCATTGTTGATTGTCCTTATTCTTATTGTCTGTTGACTCTGATCGTCCCTGCAAACCTGACGATTGCAATGATCCCTGTGTCTCCTTTTAGGGGGTTTCTTCCTGAGTTGCAGCATCGCTTTGATGAGTTCTTGCAGGACGTGACTAAACTTAACCGGCAGAGAGAAAAGTTAAATTCTCAATTGCTGACATCTGGGTCCAAGTCCAAAATGTGTTTGCATAATGTGGTCATTAACTTTCACTTGACTTGCGGAAAATGAAACAAGAATTAAAAATGTATATACCAGTATCACAGTCATGGAAGGATTACTGAGTGGGCCAAAGAGCCAGAACCTCAGTTTAAAAGGACTCTATACATTTCTTCTTAGTGAGTCAATGAAATGAGAGACAAAAAGACCACAAAAAAAAACTTTCTCTGTGTCTCCGGGTCTTTATAGGAGGGATCGTTTAACATGTTAGCCCAGGCACCCATTGTCTCAAGGTTAGGGGCCCATGTTCATACTGTATCTTAATCAGCATGTACATGTTGTTACTGTATCTATAGCATCCACCCATCCCAGAGAAGGTAGGAAGCCATTAGCCATATTGGACTGTCTGAGTTCCTCCGCAAACTGTTACTTGGCTGTGATTTACGGTCTGAGTCCTACGTCAGAGGCTCTCCTCCAGGACACACGATGTAAACAACGCTGTCTCCAGGCTTGTTGTTGTTTTTGTCGCTGGTGGAGACGCTGTCATTGTTGTGTTGCTAGGAGCTGCAGGGAAACAGAGTTGGATTTGACAAGAAAATGTATGTTTGGTGGAAGCTTTTGTCGGTCTCATCGTAGAATTATTGAATAGAGCATTGTGTGGAAAGATCAAACAGAATGTGTGTAGGTGTGCATGTGTTTGAAAAAAAGATAAGCCACATTTTTTTAGGAAATATGGAGTTCTCGGTTAAACTTCAGCTCCAATTTATTAGTAAAACCCCTGTGTAGACTACAGATGATGCAAAAACTGTTGTTTGGTGGAATAAAACCAAAATGGACTTTTAATGGAAATATTGACAAAATCGTTTATTCATTCATACTAAAATGATTTGATAAAATAAATCCTCATGCTTGTATGGGTTATTTTAATGAGTTATATAGGAGTAAATATCTCTATTGGTTTAATTTGTGGATTTGGTTTATGATGATATTATACAGCATATTGTATAATTAAATTTGAGAGGAGAATCACAAATGTTGGCTAAAGATAGAACAATCATAGACTGGAAACGTGGCTAAATGCGTCCTGAAATGTTTAAAAATGAATGAATGGGCATGAAAAAATAATTTGAACAAACCAGCTGAAAACATGAAGGACAAACAAGGACAAGAGAGGAATGTGTGTGTGTGTGTGTGTGTGTGTGTGTGAGTGTGTGTGTGTGTGTGTGTGTGTGTGTGTGTTCGTGTGTGTGCTCTTACATCCATCTGAACCGCTGTATTTCACCATTTAATCAATATCCATATTCTCCTCCTCCCTGTTTCCGTCCACCCTCTCTCCATCTCTTACCACTCCCTCCATCATTGATCTTTTATCCTCCCTCTCCGTCCATCCATTTCACTTTGCCCTTCGTCTGTCTTTTCTCTCAAAAACCAAAAGATTGAAAATTCACCCGCCATCTCTTGGTATCTGCCCAAGATAATTGCTCCCTCTTCATCCCTTTTTTTCCCCTCTTTGACTCAGTCATATTCCTGTTATCTTTCATCCTCCTCTTCCTCTCTCATCTCCATCTCTTTCCCTCTGTCTTCCTGACTCCACCTAAGCCTCCCCTCTCATCTCCTCTCCTGGTGTGTATAGTGTAATTGCAGAAGTCTATTGACTGTGTGCAGCCCTGGCAGATGAAAGCGTTTGGGATTTAGCAGCCGTAACGTGATGGGAGTAGGAGGGGGATCTTAGCTGTCATAGGCAGAGACAAGGGAACATGGTTTTGAATGTGTGTGTAGGTGGAGGATGGGATTATTTATTCTATATACACTTGTTTTTTATGTCAACATGTCCTCTATTCTCTCCGTAAAGGAACAATCCTCCTAAAAAGAACCTCTCCGTCACACACCTTCGGGATGGACTGGAACACCGACTGTGAGCCAGACGTAGGTTGAATCCGGACAGAATGTAGGCTGCATTACATTAGAGGGTGAGACCATTTTTCACTCATTAAAGGGGGTTTCCTCACCTGAATCGAGGGTCTTAGGACAGAGGGTGTTTGTTTTAAAGCCTCTTGAGGCAAATTTGTGATTTGTAATATAATTGACCTGAAATTAAATCCAGTAAATCCAGTTTGAGTGACAGACCCGAGAATCAGTCATGTCCAAACAGTGCACAGCATTTTTAAATGATGTGCAAGGATTTTACAACTCTGAATAGATCTAATGATCCAATATCGTTGATGCAAAGCAAAAACATTGATATGAACATTGAATATTTGGGTGTTGTTCACATACTTTTGGCCAAATAGGGCAGCGTTAAATTTCAGAAAAGAATTCAGAAATGGAGAAATTGAGCTCCGAGCGTCAGGTTTCAGGGCAGTTCCACGGAATCAAGGAGCCTCTTTCTGCAGCAGACATTCAGTGATTATACAGAGAGGAATTTATCAGCACAGTGGCCAATTTCTATGCTCACAGCCTCAGGAAATAGACCAACATGCATTGCAGCCACATGACACATTGGGTAGTCAACAATGTTGCTTTTTCTCAACTCACCAAAATAAAAGCCTCCCACTTTCTTTCACTCCACCTTCACATGCTGAGTGCAACAGGTTCATAAGCCTTCCTCTGTGCTGTCAAAAGGGGTTTCTGGGAAATGTAGGAAATCACAGACAGATGAAAAGAACTCGATGCTCTCTATCACAGCGTATTGATTATTTGGCACGGCAGTATCAGAGGAACTATGTTGATTGATGGCTGGAGCATTGTTGGCCGGCGTGTCCTGCAGGGAGCAGAGGAAGGCTGGCATGCACAAGGAGCTTTGGTTAGCTTGTTAGCCTGAGATGAGCTTGACATTCACGGTCATACTCCACAGAGCCCGGATTCAGGACTTCATCAACTCCATGAGCCTGAAACCATGGCAACAACAAGTGTGTTCCAGCCGAGTGCATCACTTTTTACATGCGGAGCGTGTTTCTGTATTTGCTTGGTTTTTTTGCAGCTATGTGTCTTAATTTGAGCTCTCATTGCCGTGTAGTTTTGTGTTTCTATTTTAACACAAAACCTGAAGAGAATTCAGATTTCCATTGGGCTGTAATACGTCATAATGCAAAGTCCTTTTTTTAGCCTTGATGCCCTAATTGGCTGCTGTGCCGGCTCTTTTCCCTTCTGATGGTGCGTTGTTTTTACAACACACACACATGCAAACACACAAACACACACTCTTCCAGTGGTGGCATGTTAATTGCTTTCTGCAGCCAGAGAAATGGATGAGGAATATGCTTTTCATGTCCTGCACTAAAAGCAGAAGAAGTTGGAGTAGATGAAATGAGGTGATCAATAGCTTCTGACTCGCAGTAAATATCCAGTTATTGATTCCATTAGATTTTTTATCATAAGGACGGATGCCTGCTGATCACTTTCCTCCTCATTTCTGTCTTTCTCTCTGGTTTTATGACTCATCTGTCTTCTGGTTCATTTGTTTGTCTTTGTTGCTTCGTTCCAGTCTCGTTTTTTCTTTTTCTTTTATATCTTTTATCAATTTCCTTCTTATCTTGTTACATTATTTTCTTGCTGTCTTTATTTCACATTTGGTCTTTTTATTTGTATGCCCTTTTTGTCCACCTCTATTGCTTCTTCTATCTTTCAAACTGTTTCTTTCTCTGTTTTGTGGAAGACAGTTATGTCTTCAATCCATATCTATAACCTTTCATTCTTCTTTTTTGACTCCCCTTCTTTGCCATCTGTTCTTCCTTCTTAATTACCAACTGTTTCCCCATGAACAACTAAATAAAAGTAATAGTGGATTATTGTTTAATATTTATTTACCTTCTCTCTTCCTTCCTCTCAGCGAAGGTCACAACGTTTACTGATGATTTAAATCTCTCAACGAACACTTCAGGTTTCCCGTCAGTTCTAACTAGCCTCCAGAGGACCATTAACATGAGCCTTCAGGTTGGGAAGTACAGTGTGTGTGTGTGTGTGCGTGTGTGTGTGTGTGTTTCTCATCTTTTGCACATGATCATACATTTGCATCGCAGCCATTTAATGGACACTTTAATCCACAGTGACGTAGGGGATGGGACAGTCAACCTCACAAGCATCTCGCTCAAGGACACTTGGACAGGCGGCTGATGGGAACATGACGGAGTATCAGTGTGGCTGTTTGTTCATGTGTCCAGGGCGTCCTGCTGGAGAGCAGGACGCTGTAAGGACAGGGGGACGTCTCTATGTTCGCCAGGAAACACCAGCCTAAATCTTTTGTAGATTGTTAGTTTGACATTTTGGGGAGATTTGAACTTAATTTGCAGTTGCAACATCTGGTTGAAGCCTGAAACCAGAATGGAGGGGGCTGTTATAGCTGCAGATTTGTCCATATGGGTATAATGTTGACGTGTTTTCGGCCATGTGGTGTCTTTCCATGAACTGCAGTAGAGTTTTCTTTGCTGCAGCAGGACACAAATTATCTGGAAACTCAATGTGTAAACTCTAAAGGTGCTTCTGACCGTCCTTAATAAGTAATATCTTTGTGTTTGTGTGTGTGTGTGTGTTCACAGCGGTGCCAGCAGCCCCGGTGAACGTGTCGGTGACTCAGCTGAGGGCACACTCGGCCATGGTGACCTGGAACGTCCCTCAGGGGGACACTGTGATCGGATACTCCATCTCACAGCAGGTACAGTGAAGTTGTAGCATCGCTCTGTGTGTGTGTGTGTGTGTGTGTGTGTGTGAGAACATTTACTATCTGTGATAATGAGCTCACAGTTGGATTTGTTTTAATTACTTTAATCCTCAAAAAGCTTGGAAAATATTTAGTTAATCTGTCTCTAGTCTCTTCTGGTTGACGGCCAATTAAATTTGCAGGGAAACAGATTGAAGCGATACAATTTCTGAATTGAACACCCAGAAAACTTGGATCGCTGCCATGCTCAGGGTTAGAAAACAGCTTTCTTGAAGTTGAATTATGTATTGTTTTGAGGAATGGGCTTTTTAAAATGCTGCGTCATTGATGAAGCCAGAACCTTTGAGCCGTCTCCTTTAATAGCGTCTAAGGAATACATTCATTAAGCCTTTTAATGTCGAGGCCGGCTGCAGGTTGACGTCGGTACTTTTTGTAGTGAAGATAAAAAAACAAATCTCCTGATTACAAACATTTCCAGCCAAAAGAAGAACTGGAACTTTCTAATTATCCAGTTAGCAAGAAAGACTATTTCAACTGTCTAAAGTGGAGCGTAGCATCGATGCTTTAGATTGTGTCTGAACTGTGAGATTCCTGGAGACACTTCCTGTAGCGGGAACTACAGAGGCGGAGGCTGAGTGCTTTGCCAGCTGTTTTTATGTCACTGTGATAGCATTGCAACCTTGCAAGATGCGTTCACAAAACTGAAGGTTGAGTTTAAAGATGGGCGTGGTCCCATTTTTCTATTTTTTACACTCGTTGCACAAACACAGTCCCCCGGCAGCTGCAGAGGCTGCAGCACCCTCTTTATACTGCGGTTAAAGTACATCTGGTTGGGAAACACATCCTTCTGCTCATACATCACCACATTTTGTCCGGCTCCTGACACCCCGGCTGCTAACTCAGCTCGGTTCATTCCAATCAGTTTGTACCACCCACACATTGGCAGAAGGAGAGTCAGACATGAGCTCAGCTCTGAGTGGGAGTCGTCTCCATTAGTGGAAATGATTTGGCCAGGACTCGTCTCACAGGAGGAACATCCACGGTGGCGACGATGCCAAACAGCTTTTTTAAGCCGGCTCACGTCTAACTCAGAATCCATCAACCTCGTGGCAGTTGCAAGAAACCAGGATGGGGATGTAAAACATCTCCTGCCATAACCTCAAAAAGCTCATATAAAATCCTCACTCAAATATGAATAGGGGAGGTGATGGAGCAGGTATCCATGCAGGATGTTAGTCATCAGAAGTGGCTCTTAGTGAGGGTGAAGATGTATTAAAGGGCTGAAAATATTAGATGCAGTTATATAAAAGGCGGCTGTCAATCATGCATATCTTCAGGATTCTGCTTTTAAGGTGTAGAAACCAAACAGCACTGATCTCGTGTCAGTCTGCAGGATTGGTTTGGACTCACATATACCGGCTCGCTGCAGGAGATTATTTCATACACACTTTCTTTCAGTAACAAGCTGAGCCTTCTGTTTGTGAAGGAGAGCAGGACGAGTGAACCCGCTCAGACAAAGAGCTGCTTCACTCATCTGAAGTTGTTCCAACTCCCAGAAGCTCCGGCTGCTGAGATTCACACGTTACGCAACAGCGCTTTCTCACACACACACACACACACACACGGAGAGGAAGTAATCCAATTTGAGAGAGTGTATTTAAGATGCACAATAATCCTGTTTCTGAAGCATAAATCCCAAACTATCCCAAGGTTAATTGATGATTACTGTGTAGGTGGACGTTGATTAAACAAATCCATGCTGTGTCTACAGATAATGTCTGCTGTCAACAGGCGATGTGTTTCTAAACCGGCTACAAGAACAAAACTGTCAGCCTGTGACAGAGACAAGTGGTTTGTTTATCTGATGCAGACATACATTAAGCTGCCGACTTCTTTCTTCACCTAAAAATAGCTTTGTCACCAAACGTTGTCTTGAACTGTACATTTCAGGGCTCACAGAAGACACATTTTACTATCTTTTAAAAATGACCCGGGGAATGTTAAAGAAGCAGGTTGGGTTGGCAGAAGGGCAAAAGAATGTGCATTAATAAATAAAAATACACTTAGAGGAATACATCTTAGAGCAGCAGGAAGGATGTCTTTTAAGCTCCTCTCAGGAGATATGCAGGCTGCCCTCACATCGCTCTACCTGTAGGATGTAAACACTTAACTACTGTTACTCATTAGAATTAGAATTCAGCCAGAGATAATGCAGTAAAGCCCAGTATCGCGTCTACTAAAAGTAAAGTAAACATGGTAGATTTAGCACACTAATAACACAACATTTGTACAGCATTCACTTCTGACACAGATTTAATGCCAGCTGCTTCAGCTGCATTTATTTCAATTTGGAGGATTTGTGGTCTTTATTTTAAAATTAGAGAATCTTGCAGCTGAGTTACTGGTATTAATCAACATAAAGATATACTGTACTACTGTAATACTATTAAAGCTGCCTCTGTGACCCGGCAGCAGGACACACCCCTCTGACGGTCTGGAGAGACTCGAGCGTCCTGCCAGCCGTCTTATTTATTGATTCCTCCTCAGCTTTTACTAAATTGTGTCTCATTCTGAACTAGACTTTATCACCCACCGCTGGCTGGATCGTATAGACTTTTATCCAGAGGAATAAAACAGTTAGATAGATGGTGGCCTCTCTCCTCTCTCATAGTGTCGTTTTTCATTACAATCCACTGTCTGCTACCTGCCCAGCAACAAATGCAAAACTAGAGACTACAGCTGGTGAACACAGAGGAGCATTTAGCAGCTTGAGAGACAGATATTTCCCTAAATGAATGATAATGTTGCTCCATAACTGCTGGATGTGTAAAAAAGCAACTGTTTGTCTCCCCTACTTAAAATGTGATATGTGGATTTTAATTAATCCGTCTCAGAGTACGGCACAGTGTCCAAAAGAACAATGCTTTTTTACCAGAGTAATATTGCAAGCTTTTAGCCCAAATCATTCAAAGTTATCCTGAATATTTAAGAGATTTATCGCTGTAATTCCCCAGGTTAAATCAGTATATCCATGCACAAGAGAAAGGTGATGGTTGCACATGAATTCTGTCCTAAATACTTATTTGTTTGCACCAGCAGAGTATCTCTATCTGTACATGTATTCTGTTTCTTCCAAATGATGATTGGTGGTGTTACATAGCCTGCAGACCTAATTCCTCCCAGTGGGACAATAACAGTTTGAGCTGAATTTATACGAGTGAAGCGACGCGACTCGTTACAGCTGGTGGATTTAATTTGCATTCATGGCGTCTGCCTCGAAATGGGGAAATAATGATGTTAAATTAGGCACAGCAGTGCAGTGGCTTTTTATTACATGTCCTTCATCTGCTCCAGAGGCAGGACGGCCTGATGCAGCGCTCCATCCGAGAGGTGAACACGTCCAGCCACTGGTGTGTGCTCTGGGATTTGGACGAGGACACACACTACAGCGTCCAGGTGAGGCGCACACACACACACACACACACACACACACACATACACTTAAGAAAGCTGATAAATACCTGATTTAATAATGTCTACATAATAATACATAGTCTACATAAAAGTTGACATTATTAAACAGTCGTGAGCTTCTCAATACCCAATAAACAACCAATAAAGCCTTCAGATTAGCAGTTATAAATGTCATAAATCACATTCAGAATTTTAATAGGATTTTTCATGTTGAGACTGAAAGAACAGTCAAAAAGTAGTGATAGTCTATCAGGATGAAATCACATCATAACGTCATGAAAACTGTGCAAACTGTGAGGAAGACTCGGTTAAAAGCTCTGGAAAAAGCTGATAAATAGTTTTGAGTTCTGTTCATGACTCCCCTGTGTGTTTAATTAACAGAATGTTTTCTTTATAGAGCTCATGGTTTCTTGAATCAAAGGCCAGCACAAACTACAGCTACCCTCTAAAGGAAGAGTATCTAAAGTGACTCCATTATCATGACTCTGTTAAACTTTTTAGAATCCATTAGAGCTTAACAGACAGATACACATTGTCCTTCAGCTGGAGGACTCAGTTGAATGTGCTCGCCAGCAGGCGGATGTCCTTTAGAAGAGTCAGTGAGCAATGCACTGATGAGAGGACGGTAGAATAAGAGAATGTCTCAATGGAGTTTGGTGAAGGATTTGGTCATTTTGGGGCGGTTTGCAGAGCTCAAGCTTCCAATTGGAGAAGTTTTTTTGGGGGATATTTTCATAATAATTCAGGGACTTTTGTATCAAGCTGCACTGTATCTGCTAGAAGAATCCTAATGTTCCGTTTGAATGAAAAACACCTCATCGAACTTTATTTCTTGCGAGTTGCTTCATGTTTGGGTGGATTATCACTTTCCCCGCTTTGCTGAAAATGTTCCCAAAATGAGTATTTAGCTGAAATCTTTATTCCCTCTTTTATCTTCCAAGCTTTCAGTCTGCTTCTACATTTACAGTGTTGCTCGTCCTCCACTGATCATTCATGATCCCGGCCAAAAACCAAAGCACCATTTGCTCGCTAAATATACCCTCGCAAGCCAGTTTCTTGTCATCGTTACATAATCCTCAGCTAATGTCAGCTGGGAATGTACCCAGTGTTCAGCTGTATAGAAGTCCAACTACGCTTCCTGAAACATATGAGCAGTGCTTCATGTTTCCACCTAAAGAAACTGGATCTTTCTTTGGGGGGTTTAGGTGCAGTCTGTTGGGCCGCAGGATGATAGCCAGCCCAGCCGTGCCGTCCACTTCAGGACTCTGGAGAGGAGTGATCATTATCCAGCCGGAGTCCTGGACCACAGTTAATAAACACACACACACACACACACACACACACACATCTATATACATACACATATATTTTATGTTTGAACTTGTTTCTTTTTCAAAACAGATTTCCTGACACCGTGACTCATGGTGTCAGGAAACAGGGGAAGCGGTTAGCCTTTCTGCAATATTTTTCTATTTGTTGCATTTTTATTTGCACCACTTCCAACATGATAGGCTTTTTATTTACTGTCATTTTGTATTATGTATGTTTTTGTTATTATTTAGTAGCTAATTTAATTATGTATGTATAAGCGTATTTCGTATTTATTTAATTTTTGTATGTTTCCATACTTTATAATTATATCCATGCACACTACAATTACTAGCATTAATACTTTCTATACAGAGACAATGTTTTGTTCTATATTTCATGTCAACAATGGGAAAGACTTGTAACTTTATACTTGTGTCTTTTTTTGTATGCTCATTAACAAAGAAAAATAGATAAAGTTGTCTTTATTTGTCCTCAGATGAGCCGGCGATGGAAGGTTTGGGCATGACTCCTCACTTACAGACGGGAGAGCTGCTCATCATCACCACTGTGCTGCTGCTGTGGGCAGGTCCGCCTGGATGTGTGTGTGTGTGTGTGTGTGTGTGTGTGTGTGTGTGTGTGTGTGTGTGTGTGTGTGTGTGTTTATCAGGGGTGGAGGAAGTTATTATTATTATTAATTTAAAAAATCCTCTGTGACTGTTCTACTACTATATGTTCTGTCATTAGATTATTATGGCTCATGCATTCGTGCAAAAGCAGGATTTTATTGTTGTAGTTGGTTGAAGTGCAGCTCATTTTGAACTATTAACTGTTTTAATAATGGATCAATGTGCTGAATATTTTCTAAATGAATCAATTGATTGTTTGGTTTCTGAATATTCTGAAATGCTGCTTACAAAGTCATATAAATATGTCAGCTTGTGTATAGACACAGTCAGGATGTATACTGACTGTTAATTTCTTTGTGTTGTTTTTACGTCTTCTTCATCTTCCTCCCCAGCCGTCATCGCCCTCTTCTGCCGACAGTATGACATCATCAAAGACAACGACACCAACAGCTGCAAAGAGAAAGCCAAGAGGCCACTGGTGCGAGCCCCTCCTCCCTACTACAGCACTTCAGCCGGCAGCTCACCCATCTGCCACAACGGAGCCGTGCGCAGCAGCAGGGTGACTGATTTCTTCTCCCTGAACATCATTAACAAACCTTCTTCTCCATCGCCTCCATTTTGTTGCAGCACCGCTCTATAATGCACGATCAGGAGTATTTCCTCTCTGAAGAGCCTTTGTAGTTCCATCAGAGATCTCCTAGCAACCAGAGCTGCTGCCATCACGGCTAAATATAAAACCAGCAGACAGGGAACAGAGAGCGCTTGTTGGGTTGTTGCTGTGGATCTAATCAGTGACATGCTCGGTCAAAGTGAGCCGTCTGATGAGCTACATGTGTTTCCAAATAGAGAAGAGTCAGACCAGTCAGTCAGCTGGAGCCAATCACTCAGTTCTCTTGAGATGAAAAAGGGTCATTTTCAAAAAGCAATGAACATCCGAATGCATTTTATAAAACTTATACAAGATCTGCTACAAGGGCTGATCAATCACATTGAAGGTACAGGGTCTTTATTCTACATGCATCGCTTGTGGATGTCTAAATTAGAAATGTAGTAATTTTGCATTGCTTTTGGTGGCGGTCTTTCAGTGACAGAGTGAAAATGGACCCATACTGTATGTTGTAAAACTTAAAGCGTGGTTTAATAACCAAATATAACCTTGATGAGAGTTTGTTAAGCAGCTACTTAAACGATGAATCGTTTACTGCTGACGAACTGTCTCTTCATCCTCATAAATTACTCCTCTAATCACTTCAGCTCTAATGGAATGAGCTGCATTTGAGACAAGAGATTATTAACCGTTTAATGTCTTCATCTTTCCCCTTAAGTAGCTCTAAGATAGGAAAAAATCATCTTTTTCCACTCTGTCATAAGTCTTTATAAATTCTATATATTTGTACATCATTGTCACCCAAATTCGACCTGATGTATTTGGAATCTTTGAAAACTTTGGCATCTGTGCTTGAATTTTGAACAAAGTTCTGTAAGTTTGAATAAAGCTTATGATGACGTAACAAGGTTAAAGATTAAACTGGACAGTGATTAATTACATAAATTGGGTATAAAATGCAATTAATGTTTAAACTGTGTGGTGAGGATGCATGTTAATGAAGAACGATGTCAGATTTTGAGGAAAAATCCATTAAAAAGTTGTTGTTTTGGCACAAGAACAAGAACAAAACAAGATGTGCCAAACATGATTCATTTTAAGTCTGGGTGCCCTGATAACAAGGAGTGCCTCATCATCCTCCCCAAAGTAAGAATTATATCTTATTTTTCCAGCCAAAACCTGAATACAATCAAGTGAGAACTTCAAGTGAGCCGGTGTGAAAGGTCAAGCTTGCACAGGTCATCGATTAGCTCATAAATCTTTAACAGACGTCGTATATAATGTGCATGAGGTCACGTGGCGCTGCATGTGAATAAGGCCCACACACTTCCTTCCTGAGGTTTATGAGTCATGTTCATATATGTGACCCTCTCTGTTCATGACTCATGTACTCCTCTCTCTCTCTTTTAGCTCCACAGAGCCTCCTCCTCCATCAGCATCATTAGAGTCTGAGTTTGGCTGTGAGACTCGGCAGCATCTTGCTGTACAGCGCAGGACGGGCGGAGTCAGTGGTGTGCGACTTTTGCCTGAGGAACTTCAGTGGGATTATCGTGACAGATGGAGAATTTATAGACTTAGACTGAGAGTCTTAATTATTGTAAAATATGGGGAAAGTAAGAAGCACTCCATGCTAATGAAACTGTGGAGTAAATGGATGACTACTGCTCTCTAGTGGCCGAAGACGGCAGCATTAAAACATGCAGAGACTGCATGCAGGTTTTCAAGGAGTTCAGCTTGAGAGGACTTCTGACCTGCAGCCAAACTCCTGTCCTTTTTATTTCTATTAACCCTCTGATTTTAAAGACTAATTGTGAATATTTGCATGTCTGCCTCAAATTAATTCAAGAGCTATGTGTGTCAAGTGTGTGTGTGTGTGTGTGGTTACATTCCAAATATTTAGTTTTTTCTACATTTTAATTCATCTCATCTGTGTTTTTCATCTTCTAATGTACATCACTGACATCAAACAAGTGTATTATATGTAGATAGTTTAAATTGAAAGTAGTGGTAATTTAAGTATGATGGAAATAAATATTTTAATGTAGAGGATGATTCATGTTGCACTCAATTTTCTTCAATTAAATCAACTCCTAATTTCAGCATTTAGTTAAAGTCATGAAATGTTGAATCAATCTATGATGTCTAAATGAAAACTGATCGTTTTTTAGAAACATAATGAGCTTATTAGCATACTTTCCCGCCTGCATTGTGTAAGAGTTTAAATGCAGCAGCTGCAAATCAAGCTTCTTGATATTTTGTTTCTCTATAGGTTTTTTTGGGGTGGTATTGTTGAATTGTAAATGACTTAAACTACAGGGTCAGATTATAATAATTCAGGCTGCTATGATCAACATTAACTCAGCTTTAGCGATGCTGCTGCAAGATCTCAGGCCCCGAAAATCCAAGTTGTAAAATAATATAATATAAAATAAATAAATTAAGGGAGGAAAGAGAAGTCTGAGCATCTAAAAAAAGCATCTCTCCTATACTCTGCTGCCTGATAAGTATATCCTAAAACTGCAATAATCAATACTTACTGAATGAGACGTCATGTCGGTCAACTCTCACCAGATCAACCAGGTTCCATGTGCATCGGGAAGCAAATGCATCTGCCCCCTTTCTTCA
This sequence comes from Pholis gunnellus, assembly GCF_910591455.1. Classification (NCBI taxonomy): domain Eukaryota; kingdom Metazoa; phylum Chordata; class Actinopteri; order Perciformes; family Pholidae; genus Pholis; species Pholis gunnellus. Next base: position 1,887,579 of record NC_136551.1, read on the forward strand.
GTAAGTTATTGGGATGTAGAATACATCTTGGCCTGAAGAGGGAGCCGTTTGTTCACATACATGATGGGGTTTGTGGGTCATTGTCACTGACAGCTCTTTCTTGAATGTACTCCAGTGAAACATTTTGAAAACGCAAAGTGCATTGAAAGCTACAACATATTGTCTCTAATGTCATGGTCAAATCAAACTTTTTTTATCTTTTTTATTTTCATTGTATTTCCTTTATTTCTGTTGCTCCAGATTACATGATGGTAACTTGAAACTAAACAAAGATTATGTTCGTGGATCAAGTGTCTGATTATAATTTCTGACTGTATTCTCCAGTTTCAATAAAAATGAAAGAAATGACGTGTTAGTAGTAGATCATTTCATCAGTACACGCATGCAGGATGACCAACAGGTAAGTAGATAATAGTCTGTTTATGTAGACACACAGTAGATAGGCATTTTTCTGGAATTAACATTTCAATGATGACAAAATGTGTGTTCTCAACATCACATTAGCAAAAATGAAAAGATTCTTAATATGTTGGTGTCATATGTGATATGTGGACAACACATGGCTCTTGACTATCAGATGCAGCTTGTGTCCTGCAAACTGCAATCATAGATCGATAATTTAGCCAGTAATATGACATTTTAGACAAAATCCTATCATCTACCATGGACTGACGTGGGTTCGAATCCTGCACGTTGCCAAGTGTCTAGTGCAATGCCGGGAAGGTGGTGGTGGGGGCTTTGTCCCCACCTGAAGTTTCAGAGAAATGGAACTGGCGGTTATGGTGAAAAAAAATAAGTGACTTGCTTTAAAGTGACTTTTTATTGTAATACTTTGATCAGTGGTTTGATCCTTGCTGACAGTCGGAGGTAATGTTCTACACATCTTAAACTATTTCAGAAGTATGAGTGCCTTTACATGCTATCCCAAACTGTTATAGAAATGCAGTCTAGACTGCAATCAGTAAAGGAATGTTATATTTTAGTGCTTAACAATAAACAGTAAAATAAAAGAGTCAAGAATTATAAATAGAAACATATGCATTCAAAACGTACAAAGTAAAATATGTTTTTGAGACAAACAGGTTCTTGTTTTACAGGTAAAGAAGAATTTCTGCTGTGTCGATGTCCATATTCCTCTTCTCAGGACTAAATATTCTCTCCTTGTTTTGTTTGATTGGCAGGTGTCCATTGAAATGCAGCTGAAAGAGCTTCCTGTCCACATTCTAACGGGCACAAAGCCGGTGAATGAGCCAGGTAAATGTCAGGACACCTTGCAGAATGGCTTTTTGTTCCACCGGAGGAGGTTCGGAAAGGTTTGAACCATTATTTCACCCCATAAAGTGGAGGTTTTCAGGGTTCACCAGGCATTTCGATGCTCTTTACCCTTCTCAAAGTCTGAGACAGAACCCTGTAGAATACATTTTACACTTTCAAAAACACCCTCCTTATTTAAAGACTTTCACTTCCAATTAGTCTTAAAGGCACAAATAACACCTAATACTGATATATTAAATTACCTGCCCTCTCCCATATCAATATTTGAACTTTTACTTGCTTGCAACAGGTCGATGTGATTCATTTCTCAGTTAATTATCATCTTATTTACCATAATTATTAGCTGAATAAGTGAGGGGTTGTCTGTTCCCAGTGCTCTTACTCACACTTCTAATTAAGACTCATCAGAACATCATTATTTTTGCGACAACCTGTTTATGGAAACCGGGAGGATGGCGTTTTTTAATGACTAACACTGGCACTTCAGCTCATGGCTGCATTAGTCATTGGGGAGGGGTCATGGGGCTAAAATAAACCCACCTGACCAAACCCCACACAAATATAAAATGAAATTACTATCAAAAACTTCTCAGTAATTAAGGGCTTTTGGAGAACACACAAATATCAATGTAAGGTTGTTTCAAAGACTACCAGGCTTTGAAACAGCCTTGTGTGAGGAGAACAGATGTATGGGAGATACATGGAATGAATACCATATGATTTTGCAGACTAATTGTTCAGATGTCCTGTGGAATGAGATACAATGAGATACATTTTATGTATATGGATCAGAAATTCTATTTGAATTAAGTAAAAGAAGAAATGGAGGAAGATGATACCATCATCCTCACACTTTTCAATTACTGTGCAGGCAGACACCTCAGCGTGGCCGGCATCGCCGTCCTAAAACCTCCAGAGAGAGAGAGAAAAAAGGAGCATTAGCAGTCATATGCCAACCAGATTTGTCCCATTATTCATAACAATTAATTGCTTCCCCGTACTCCCGGCCTTTCCGAGGAAGGCAGCGCACAGCGGACGTCTGCTCCGCTGTAGATTGTAATATGAGTGGAGGACTTAAAGCTGTCATTCAAATCTCACCGTGACCTTTTGGGAGAAAAGGCTGTTTTTCACGCAGTTTGCAGGAAGCAGACTGGATAGAGTTTAGTGTGTGTGTGTGTGTGTGTGTGTGTGTGTGTGAGAATGTACTTCTATACTTGTGAGAACTAATCTGAGTGAGGATATTTTGACCAGGTGTAACCCGAGCCAACAGGTAACACTTCAGAGGACACTAAATCCCTCTGAACTCTGCATCATTATACATAAATAATAAGATGTTAGGTCACTCATTTAATTTACAGTAGCTGTTGGTTTTCCCTCTAAACAACAGAGGTCAGTAGTGAGGCAGAAGATATATTCTGATCAGGTTTATATCACAGAAAGATCTGACTAAAGTCCATCGAGGAGCTGTTCAGGGGAAATAAGCCTTGCCTTCATTTATTCGCTTCATTTGCTTAATTCTTCAGAGATTTGACAGCAAAAAACATGTAAAATGAATTCAAATAAAAATAAATAAAGACCCTTGTCGACATCTTTTCTGTTTCATTCACAGGCTGTCACATCCCTTCTCTCTGCTGTTATGACACCATCTATGAATGATGCTCGCATAAGAAACACAAAAGCTTTGCAAGCAACCAGATACATTTAATTAGATAATTGCTTTTTTTTTTTTTTTTTACCTGAAGACAAGCTCACAGTATTCTTACAGTAAATGGAACATGATTCTCTTTGAGCCGGGATGAAGCTGTAATTTCATCTGCAGGAGACAATCAAACATCGGGATGCGGATTTAAGTCGTGCTGCCCACGAGCTATTCTTGACACACACACACACACACACACACACACACACACACACACACACACACACACACACACACACACACACACACACACACACACACACACACACACACACACACACACACACACACTCTCTCTTCAGGAACAGTTACAGTGATGGTTCATGGGAGGAAACCTTGTGGAATGATTCTGTTTACTACATAAGAATAAGTCCATGTAGATAAATCTGTTAATGATCAATATAAAAGCAGTAAGGAAGCAACCAGACGTTATTTTACGATATAAAACCTTTAACAGGAGGTCTGTAATGAGGAAGTGAGGACAGACTCACTGCCATGTTGGAGCAATGAAAACTAACTCTGTATTTCTTTCTTCTTTTACATTTTCAAAAGGTCCTCACAGTAAAATTATATATTTTTTAGTGCAAAAGAATGTATTGCCGATAAATAATTGAAATGAAATACAATAAAAGAAGTCGAGTTTGAGCAACAGATGTAAGAGTTTGAAGGAATACTTTAAGACTCTTTGAAGTGATCACAGGAACTATTTCATCTTTCGTCAAAGAGCAGAAATACTTGACGTTGCAGCACAAGTTGAGGTTTAATAGTTAAAGTCAGTCTGAACTTGGCCTTCAAGGAATATAACTACTAATATAACTATAACAATCTTTGCAACATGTTCTTAAAGGCCCTGAATAATTAGTTTCATCGTAAGCATTTCTCTAAAACATTAGAATAATATATGCTTCACTTAAAGTTTGAAAAAAACCTTTAACACTCAAAAAGTCAACTAACCTGCTTTTTCAATCCTGATTGGTGCTCAGAAGCACATCACCTTTTATCCAACCGCCTAACTTCAAACCAGCACGAACAGAGAAAAACTAAAATATTTGAAGTCTTTTCTGTGAAGTTATGAAAAAAATTGTCGGAAAAGAATTTTGCCTGAATAAAATACTAAATAAATGACACCTATTCCTAAAAATCGGCTTCCCTTTTGACTGACGGCCAAATTACTAAAATAAATATCAAAATAAATTCTGGTCGATTCCTCCAACATGGCGGCACGTCCCTTCCAACAAGACCTCTGTTCTAAAAAACAAACAAACAATACAGTTTAAACTCTGTTCTTTATATAGCTTTACATTCTTTAACATCATTTCCTGTATTTGTTAACATGGAGTGTGGCATTGTGAACGAGGTGGGTCATATCTTAGGCACATCAAGGCACATATCACACATTCACACAGTGGACTGCCTTTCACAAACAGATAAAACATGCTCCGACGTTAGAAACGTCCTATTTGTGTCACACAAACGATGAAAACATGCGCCAACAGCATGCAGGATTACTTACTTTCTCTCTGCTCACAACCACAAGAAATAAAAGAACTCCACTTCAAATGCACTTTGTAAAAATAAAGATTTAGCATGCAAATAAAAAAAAGAATCCTTTGAAAGCGTTTTCTCATGCAACATATTTAAATCTCTGTAAATGTATTTGTGTCTATAATTGGCTGCAGTGACATCAGGACAAAGAATAAATAATAGAAATATAGAAATATATATATGGAAAGAGCAGATTGAAGAGCATCTTCCTCAGTAACGCTAAAGCTGGAAACCTCATCGTGTAAACCTCAGAATCAGTAGTGGTTTACCGGTAGTGCAATAAATGCTAAAGTAGACAAGAAGATGTACTTCAGAAACATCTCAGAGTGCTTTAAGAACCATTAAATATTACCTGACTAGTAATTGTAACATGCTAAGATCAGAAACAATACAATGCAAAGCTCTGTCTGGCTTTACTTTAGGGGTCCAGAGTTATTTCTTTGGTTTCCTGGAAAGAACTAGTGATTTGTTACAGATTGCAGGTACAATCGGATCCATTTAAACTAAATAAATCTCCATTAATGAGTCATTTATTCCTCCTTTCTGTTAAGTTGTATGCTATAAGCGTACGTCTCTATTTTGCCTACAATTGGTAGCAGGTTACATATTTCTTTCCAGTGAACTTTAAGGGAATTATTAAGAAATAATGGAGCCGTGAAATAAAGCACAACCAGATGGACAGTTGCCACATGAAAAAGCTGCATCACACCGAGGACAGTGTTTCCTCAACAATCAGTGTTAAAAAAAAGAGGTTTAAAAAGGAGTACAAAGATAATGTTAATGATCACACTATCAAAGTTCAGGAGACAGTAGAAAACAGATGTGCTGTGTAACATCAGAGGCACCAGATGTTGAGAAAACAGATGAATCGACTTCGTGAAAAACAAACCTCATCCTCAATCTTTAGATACGATTTCACTCAAAACACACTCAGGAGTGACGCTTGATTTGGCCAGATTCATCCCGCCATGTGCTTGATTGCATTATTGTCATTCAAATAGCGCCATTAGCATGAGACCCTTTTTGTGTTTGCCACCTTTTAAAGGACCAGTAGCTGAATTTTATTCCTCGCCATCCTCAGAATCCGCCCCCGCTTCGGTCCACCGTCACCGGCCCTCTTTTATTCAGAGTTTCCTCCGCCGTTTTCATCAGCATGGCCAGACGGCTGTCCGACACTTGTCCCTTCTTCACCGCGCTCATCAGCTGCACGGGAAACAGCAGAGAACAGCGGGAAAGGTCAACTTCAAATAGGAAAAATGTAATCATCAGTGTGACGAACGCCCCGCTGCCTGCCCGATCACCTTCACATATCCCGGACGTTAAGAGGTAGAACATGAACCCGACACCAGCTGTCTTCTTCACGTGTTAAAGCTGCACTAGGAGGGGAACGAAGGAGCGACTGGTGCTGCAAAAAAGAGCAGCTTCCATTCCTTTAATAGAGAGATTCTTTAAAGTAAGGATGATGAAGGAATTATTCTATACTTCCCTTATTGTCAACAAATCCCATTAAGGCCACAAACCTGAAGATCTATGATAAATCTGCATTGTTAAGGCGGCAAGTGTGCTTCAAACAACGTCTGAAAGAAATACTTTCTTAAAGGAACAAATTTGAATTTGTTGAGTACTATTTTTAGATGCGAATTAATACACTATTACGTTATTCGTCTGCATGCATGGCAGTGCGTAGAGTTCAACTACAGGAAGTTATAAAAGCTCAACGCTGAGGAAAGAAACAGGCAGTAAGGACTCTATGTGTTAAAATAATCATTTTCTACTGCGTCTTTACTAATTTACTTTGTTTAATGTGTTCTGATTTGTAATACTTTCTCTGTATTTCCCTTACATGAAAAGAAATAAATCAATCCAGGCATGATTGCTACGCATACATTTAAAAAATGTGTTTTAAATGTGTTTGATTTCATGTTAAATATGAGGACAAGTGTGTTATGTGTGTAGGTTGTAGGTTTATGAGATTTGTTGACAACAAAACAAACAACACCACCGCTTATCCGTTCTGTCATCGTTAAAGTTAAAGTTAACTAGTGCAGCTTTAACACTTCTTGGATCCTTTTTAGTGTGTTTTTTTCCCCTTCAGCCACCGGAGGACTTAATAAAGTTTAACCCATCAGCATACTACATGTACACTACCTGTTTGTTGTCCCTAAGTCATCCAATGCGCAGGTCGGGTATCCACACAAGCAGAAACAGACTCACAATGAATCACAATGTACACGACATATGCATGAATAAATACTGGACTCTAACAATGCTTTACGTGTCACACAGAGAAAAACTCAGCTGCTCGTCTCCTCGGCCAGCGGAGACGCCGGCACACTAATGAAGACTAAATCATCGGCTGTCACCAGGCTCTGCTATAATGACTCTTTCCTGGACTTCGTTGTCATGTGAGAAGCTAATTTATTTAGCCCCGACACACAGCAGGCTCCATTACACAAGTCGCTGACAGAGATTCTCCTTTCTAATTAGCTCCATCTAGTCGGACTTCACACCTTCTGTTCCGCAGGATGTTCATTGTTCTCACATCACAGGTGGACAATGGTGCTTTTTTTAATGATGTAGCATATAAACATATAATATGTATGAGGAACATGTGATTATCTGGATGTGGAAAGTGCAAGGTGTAAATGAGTATATACAGTAATATAAAAAACATATCTCTATATATGCCTAGAACTACAAAAACCTGCTTAAAACCTGCTTAAAACTGCATGTATTGATATAAAGTTCAGGAGAAAATATATAGATATAAAAATCTTTTTAGAGGTATGTATTACTACACGAACTACACCTTTTTATGTACAGCCACATTTAGTTTTTCTACATATTTATGCTTTTTTTATGTGAGGAGCATAATTCTCCGTTGTGGTATTTACAAAAACTTGGGGCTTAAAAAGCAAATGTAAAAAATGAAGGTACTCATTAATATTGTACATAAATATGAATTTTTTTTAACTTAATCTGCACCAAGCGTCACAGTTGTACACATACATTTACTGATAGAAATGATGGGTCATCAGATGCATCCTCTCTCCTCTGAGCTCTCACCGTCTGCACGTTACCTACCTGCATGAATTCATCAATTTCCACTTGTCCGTTCTTGTTGAGGTCCACCTCATTAAGGATTTCGTGGAGCGCATTTTCATCAATGTGGACATTGATGCTCTGCAGAGAAGAAAAAACGAGACGAGGGATCAATAAGGTGTAATGAAGAAGTGTGTAAAGATGAGAGGCAGACGGAAGAGGAGATGAAATAAGACTCACTTCCAAAACTTGCTGGACGTCGACAGTCGTGATGAATCCCTTGCTCTCTTTGTCAAACTTATGGAAACGCTTCTTGTACCTGTCACACAGATTTCAGCACATTTATTCCATCACTTCTTTACATTTTGATCAGGATCATTTCATACGTTATATTTTGTTGTGTGTGCAGAACAACACCCATCATTCTGCCGGTTACACACTGGCACATGTTTTTATTTCATCAGATAAACTGATGATGAAAAGGTGAATCATTACCTGGCTACTTCCTGGTTGTCCAGGTTGATCTCGGAGGTCTTGGTCAGCTGTTCGGAGCGAGACCTGTAGCCCATCTCAAGGTACAAAAACTTCCTGGCTGCTTCCAGCTGGGTCTGGATTTCACATTAGCAGAGAGAAAAGAGGAGTCAGTCTGTTAGCACATTAAAGATACCCAAGAGCACCTCTACTGTCTGATGGCAGCACCAACATAACCCCCCAAATCATTTCACATGGTTGTATAAATACATAGAGATTACTGTCTGACATCTAGTATGACCTATTCAGCAGACCGGTGTTTTGTTTACGTGTTATTCTACAGTATGAGACATGTGGCCTCCCTGTGCTGTAACAATAACTGAGAGTTCAGTTTTCATGCACACGTAACTCCACTCATATCACTTCATCTCTTTCATACACACACACAGAGCTTCCTCCTCCAAAGGGATGAAGGGTGTGGACCTTTTCTATTGTGTGCCGATCGAAAGCAGAAACCAGGACTTTAAAAAACCCACCAGGGAATAAGGCATTATGTAAAACAGAGCAGGTTTTCCTGTTCTTCAGATTGTTACCGTCTTCTGCTCCTCACTCCAGTCCAGCTCCTTCCCCATGATCTGCACGATGCGCGGGAGGGCTTCGTCAGCCGCCTGCACGTTCAAGAAGCCCAGGCGTGTTCGTCGGGCGATGACGTCGATGGCTGTGCAGGCGTACTCCTTCATCGCATACAGCACCTGAGGAAGAAGGCTCACATGAGGCTCGAGTGTTTGAGCCTATTTGGGCAATGGTAAGCATCAAGATCCCACGTTACCTCGCCCTCGATGTAAGGGAACTCAGACACCAATCTCTTCCCCACGATCGGCCACCTTTGCCCGGTGACCTGAGCCATCTTGGCCACGTCGAACGCCTTTCCGCCGTACGTCGAGGCCAGATGCTGAGCGACCTGCGCACAGATACCAACGAGAGAATGAAAGACAATGAAAGAAACAACCAGCTGTTGAGATGCTTTTCTATTGTCAGTTACAGTAAAATACTTATAATTATTGTTGGAAAACACTTTAAAACTCTGCAACTTTGCTACTAAAAATGATACAATTGCTCTCCAGTTAGAGTCCTTATGAAATACAACATTTATTGACTATGGATAAAATAAGGAACAAACAGGTTTAATCTTCATTTTTTAATGCAAAACACCACATTTTATACTCTTTAACCTCATCTTTAGCAGGGTGGATCGATCGGCTAATCAGTTAACTTTTACTGTTGTTCTATAAATGATTAACCACTGTAGCATAGGAAGCAGTATAAACTTTTATTATGATGTATTTATTAAAAGGAAGGAACTTAAGTATTTAGCCTTGAACTGTCTGTGTGGATTATTGTGATTTCTATTCACTTTTCTTCTCTTAACGATATAAAAATCACAGGTTAAACTTCGTACAACCGATCGTTGTGGTAGCTCCTAATATTCACATGATCGATTTCCCCTCTTCAGAGTTCAGCGATAAGCGTTAACGCCACTTTGTCAATGAGGCGTCACATGTTTACAGAACACAAGAGGGCTATTTGCTATTCAGATCGTTGGGCTGCCGATCATGTGAAAGGGCAAACTCTGTCCAAATATCAACGGTGACCTTTTAGGAATATTGGAGAGAGCGGCAGAGCCGGTGCAGAACGCCTCTAATGAGGAGTAAGTGTACTGAAGGCACTCGGTGCACGAGTACTTTTTCTTCATGAAACAATGTTCTACTGGGTTTAATGAAAAGGCACAGCCTAATTATTGGAAAGATGGCTTGTAGCTGATGTAAATCAATGTGCCCTTACTTCATGCCATTGATAAATCGTACAGCATACAGTGCATTGCAGCGCGTGTCCAGTCTTTTGTGTAGTAGAAATGTCAGCATTGTTACAGCAGCGGCTTTAATGTCAGCTTCACTGCTGCTGCTGCTGCTGAAGAGGACAGTGGATGTGTGTGTGTGAGCTTTTACAGCTTTGTTTGTATCTGTAGCTAGTTAAAGGTCTACGAGCTTTCGACGCATCGCCATGCTCAAAATGTTTCAGGAAGTCGAGCTGGTCTCGGAGGCAGAGCTCAAACAAATAGTTACAACATTTAGGTGGAATTAAAAAGCACCTCTAAAGCTCACACGCTGAATCTTAAACAGTAAAAATGACAATTTGTGATACAAGACTGACGCAGCATTAATCATTTACTTACAAACTTAAAGTAACAATACCACAATGTAGAAGTACTCTATTATGAGTAAAAGTACAGAAGTAACAGCAACAAAAAACTACTTAAAGTATCAAAAGTCAGTGGCTACTGTCAATGTTTTACTATTGTATGATTGGATCATTTATATTGATGTATTATTGCATAAGTGGTACTTTAATGTTGTTGTTGGTCACTGCGGAGCAAATTTAAAAAAACTATATTTACTATAGCTCTTAAATCAAAATGTAGTAAAGTGACAAGTAGATGTTTCTCTCTGAAATGTGGTGAAATAGAAGTATAAATAAGCAAAAAATGGAAATATATTAAGTATTTGCTGTTACTCCTACAGACAGTGTTTAGGATGCTGGGTCGATTTGATGTTTTTTGTTTAAATAATAGCTCAGAGATCCTCCAAAAATCATAAACTGCTGTTTTTAATAATAATATTGATCTTCTAATCCCACTTTGTACTACTTAACAAAACCCACGTGTGCGTGCTAATGCGACTGAATGCTGTTTATAAAGCGTTCACATGTGTTACCTCGTTCTCCAGTCCGTAGTCCTGCACCAGGCGGATGTAGAGGGTCGGCGTCCAGCCCTTGGCTCCCTCCAGCATCAGACCCACGGTCTTGCAGGGCTCCGCAGACAGGCCGTGGGTTTTGACGGCTGCGTCCAGAGTCTCTTCAGCCATGGATCTGTAGGTAGTCCACTTGCCCCCTAGAGTCACACACAAATACGATCCTTAATAATACGCAGAAGTGGTGGTGCAGTGATGTCACAAGATAATCCAGAAACTGACCAGCGATGGTGACCAGTCCGCTGTCACTGATGCTGACGATGTGGTTCCTACAGATGGACTGAGTGTCCTTGGAGTTGGGGTCGGTCACCAGCGGACGGATGCCGCTCCACGCTGCCAACACGTCTCCTCGGCGCACTGCAGACGACACAAAGACGGTCACGTTTCCACCGAGACACTTCACTCTGAACCAGAGCTAAATGTTAGACCGAGTGCATCGTTGACACAAGAAGGAAATGAACTTCCTGCACTTGTCATATCACATGCTGATATCCTGACCAGCACTTTCTGTCTGGCCTCTGTTTCATCTTCTCTGGGTTTCCTGTCCATATTCACAGACGGATCTTCAGCCACTACACTACAAACGTTCCGGCTTTCAAACAAGTTTAGGTTTTCTCACTTCTGGAATCTCCAGTTTCACTTTGGAGCTCAATAGACACAAAGAGTCCATGGAGCATTTAGGGGGATTAGCAGAAATGGAACTTAATATTAATATGTTTTCAATCACCTGAAAATAAGCCGTTTGTATCTACATATGGAGCAGGTTCTTATCAGCCGCCATGTTTCTACAGTAGCCCAGAATGGACAAACCAAACACTGGCCCTCACCGCTAGACGTTGCCAAGTCCCGCACACTGCACCTTTAAACTAAACACACTGCTTGAATGGACAGGTGATCTCTGTGAAGTGCAGGTACTTAGCAACAAAATAACATCCCAGAAAACCCTCTACATGCTCCTCAGAATGGACACGAGAAGCACCTTCTACGTCGGGGCTGAGGTAGTTGCGGATCTCCCTCAGGATGAAGTTGATGTCGTCCTCCCCCGGGATCGGGTGGGCCGTCACGCTGGTGGGTGAGTCGGTGGTCCCGGCGATGGTCATCTTCTCCCAGGGCAGGAAGAAGATGACGCGTCCGTCACTTGTGGACGGATCGAGCAGACCCATGTTGTCGGGGCTGAGGGACAGAAAATCCAAGAAGAAAGGTTGTTATCATTACAACAAGTGCAAGTAGGAGAAGAAGATGGCGGAGTGATAGCAACATGTGTTTATTTTACCATCTTTACAGTCTCAAGTTTGTGGATAAGTATGAGAAAGAAGTGTTGAGGAGAGCAACAGAAAAGGAAAAGAGGTACAAATTGAGGAGCTGAAGACACAAATGGAAAAACACAGATGTGGGGGAGGAAGAGGAGGTGGTGAGGGAGCGCAGATAGCGGCAGGAGGAAGACGAGAGAAGAAGAGAATTAGGTGCTTGGCATTTCTGGCGCTGTTCAAAGGGCTCGCGCTCCCTCGGGTTTCGCTCAATAAGCTTCGCTGAACTTTAAAAAACGCCCTACTTCAACAAAACCACTCTATTGCTCTGCTGTATCTTAACCAGAGAAGATTGTCCTATGCATGTTAGTATAGGTCAGATAATAGTTGAGTATTTACACATTAAAATGAGAAAACACTGAGGATTAAATATGTACTAGTGAATGCCTTTTGAAATACCAAAATAAAAAAAACCATCAAACATCTCAATTTCAATAAAAATACTCGTTTTAAAGGAATGCTGTGAGTGTGTTGGCTGTACGTGTGATACCTGTAGTAACCGGGGATGACGATGTGAACACCAGCGCTGGGTTGGCAGATGTTTTTGGTTTCCTGGTTGTCCATCTTCCTCAGCGAGTCTGTGAACGGTCCGGTGGCGTTGATCACACACTTGGCCTTCACATCAAATTCTTGTCCTGTGAGGAGAATAATGGTGAAACATGCATGACGTCACTTCTAAATCAACTTATTGTTTGCATTAAAAATAAACAAGACAGACCCCTGAAAACATGCCGATAGCTTCAACTTAAAATGAATTCTGCTCCTGCTTTCAGCGAAATACACGCCTGTTTGTGTTGACTAAATCTTCACTGATGGGAAAGCCTCACCTGTGATGACGTCCCTGCAGCGGGCGCCACACACCTTCTCCTTGCCGCTCTGTGGGTCCTTCGTCTTCAGCAGGTGGACCACCTCGGTGTAGTTGGCGACGGCGGCGCCGTAGCGGGCGGAGCTGAGGGCGATGGCCAGGTTCATACGGGCGTCATTGTGCTGCCCTGAAGGGGACAGAGAAGAAGAAAGCTGCCGATTGAGAACAAAGGTTTGTTTTCTCTACAACTCCTTCAGTTACGTGACAATGTTGCAGATTCCTTTGCCTTAAATGTAAATGAAATGTCAGAAGCTGAACTAACTGGTGGTTTATGCAACAAACACTCACCAATCCGTGCGTCCCTGACCCTAAATGCTCTGTTTTGTCTCTGGGCTTCTGCGCATGTGAAACATTAACATACTATAGTTTCTTTTTCCTGAGGTTCCAGAGCATGGTGATACCAGCCAGTTCACAGTGAGAGCGTCAGGCCTACACGGGTGCTGCAGAATAAAAGTGCCTCTGCTTTCGTTGGTGGCAGCAGCATCAGCAGTAACCAAGACAGCAGGAGAAATAGCTGTTGCTCAGTCGCTCCGACCGTCTACGATGCTCCTCTGCGCTCGACACCGCCGGGAGAGAAGGTCAGATTTCGAAATGTCACCGCCGTGATTGTTCCAGACGGCATAATTGGAGAAAAGACGCCCCACCCCTCCAAACATCCCCCCTCAGAGCAGATGATGGGAGGGGGGGTGGACATCAAACATATGCTGCTTTGCACCAAGAAAATGCTCTTCTTTCTCTCACCCTGCAGTAAATCCACTTATATCTGGCCACTTTTAATGTGTGGCATAAGTAATTGCATGTAAATTAAGCTCTCAAGATAGCAAACTGTTTCCGAAACTTGGGAGATTTGTGAATTTTTCTTTCATAAAAATATTCAACCAGGAGTCACATTACCAAAACTGCAGATAATGTCTTTACAAAGCAGCATGGATTTTAATTTCTGCTATTAATCACTGATTTTGAAAGTTGAATACCATAAATAAACGCCTCTTAAGTAGCATCAGATATAAAAATCTGTGATCTGTGATCAGAGGAGCGTGCAGCGTTTGCTTGAGTTTATCGTTGGAAAGTGACCGAATTAAACATGTGCATCATGTCTGTGTGTATAGAGTTATGACTGACATTAGAGAAGTCCATCAGGCTCTCGAGGTTAAAACAAAGCAAAGTCTACAAACGCCAATCAGTCGTGAATGGCTCAACCAAAGGGAACTTCCATTCTCAAACTGTTTCATTTAATCTCTTTTTAGAGTCCTACAATGGTAAACGATCATGTATTTCACAGGGAAAAAAATGAATCAGAGAAAAGCCAGAAAACAGCAGGGAAAGGAAAAGAGCACCAAGACTGACTCAGCTGCTCTGTTCGTGTTTACAGAAAATACAAGTATGAGTAATGGATCAACAAACGAATCGTGCCGTTTTTGATTACTGTCCACACAGACCGGTGACAAAGCAAAGAGGCCTCTGCAGCCTTTCACTCACCGTCATAGTAGACGATGGCTCCCACCAGTTTGTCCTTCTTCAGCATGGGGAAATGCTCCAGGGCCTTGGTCTTACTGAGGACGTAGCTGCTCTTCAGATTCTGGATCCCAGCCACCAAGTCGTACATCTTGATCCCTGCCCAGTAGTAAGGCAACTGCCACCATCTTGGAAATTAAACAAGTTAGATTGTAGCTACATTTTTGGGTAGTTTGGGGGTTTTCCATCAATTCATCATCTTTTAAACAACAACTATCTTCATTTAAAAGATGAAAAGCATTATGCTGACGTCACATAGCAATTAGCACCCGCTTGTTTGAGTCCTGACACTTACTTGTACACAGGCAGCATGATGGGTAGCGGTGCAGATAGGTGAGGTGCAATCTCCAGGAGGTTGGCTCGCTCGTGGAGGGCCTCCTTCACCATCATGTACTGTCCCCACAAAATAAAGAGGAGGTTTATGTCAAAGAAAAAACGAGCAAAACAAGATGAAAATGAATAAAATACGAGCGTGAAGAGGAACCTGTTCGTAGTCTAACTGCATGATGGCCTTCTGGAGGTAGCGGACTCCGCCGTGGATCAGCTTGGTGCTCCGACTGCTCGTCCCCGAAGAGAAGTCGTCTCTCTCTACGAGAGCAGTCTTGAGGTCTGCGGAAAGAGGACAAAGGATGAATATACCTGTACTGTTTGCTATCTTTGCTATCTACACTTCTAAGCTATACAGTAGTGACTAATAAATATCATTTGTAGAACACTAAGTATGTATCAACATGACATAATTCAGCTTTTCACAAAGATAATAGCAAATAAAACTGTAAAACCACTCCGTTCAACGTTTTGGTAGAAGCACATATATCAATGCTGCACAAATATCTACCAATAATCTAAATATATATATATATATACACAGTATATTCCCACAGCACTGATATATATATCGGAGGGTGTATTTACAGTAAGTTACAGCTAAGCTTCTGCTGTCACAACAGCAGCTGACGAGACATTATAAACTCTCCTCCTCCAACACTTATAGAGCTTGGAGCACGTTGTATCCGGGGAGAGTGATGCACTTGAGAGCAGATAGGCTCACTTACTGCGTGTGACAGCGTCTAAGGCACATCCTGCACCCGTGGCCCCTCCCCCAACGACCAGGACGTCAAACTCCTCTGTGCTTTGCAGCGCCGCGAGCTGGGCCTGCCGAGTGGGGAACTCGTCGGCGAAGGGAACCCTCAGCTCTGCTTCTGCAGCCACGTGGGCTAACCGAGTCTGGATGTGACACAGATACATACAGCAGCACAGACACAATGAGGAGAATGCATTTGAAGCACATTAACGAGTCCCGAGTTGTGCAAAACTACAGTTTTCTGTGTTAATTTCTATTTAAACTATGTTAATTTTCAATACAAAGCCATAGAAATACAGCAACACTTTCCTTGAGGTGCATTTTGAAACATTATAAGCTCACTGCAAGCATTCCCAGGAAATGTGTTTATGCATTATAATCAACTCATAACATTACATGTGAAATAATGCATAATGACGAGCAATCATTTTAATACATTATGGATTTGACTGTGTAATGAGATCACTGTACTGCGCTCATAATATGCATTATTGTGTCATAACAGATGATCATGTATGAACGGAAACCTAGATTACTATTAAAAAGTTTAGTACAGTCCAACGTTGACAATTCAGAGCTTAAAAAACCTTTCAGAAGAAAAAGAGTTTTCATTGTTTTACATCGTTAACAGAAACAAACATCTTTCATAATAATCTTCCATTTAATATTCTTTGTTTCTATTGTTTGGCCATTAATGGATAGATGGATAGATGACATACTGTGAAATAGATGACATATTTGGTACGCTTCACTTTGGATGACAAAGTATTTTATTAACTTCATAGTATTGCTACTTTTACCCGAGTACTTCACCAAATGTAAATGCATTTTTTAAGTTCAAGAATGACCTTTAATCTTTAATCCAAGAAAAGAAAAAAAGTGCTTATGATGTCTCATTTTCACCTTTAGTTTCCAAGTGAAGTGTTGCTAAAAAAGCATAAATATATACACAGTATGCGATTAGTAGCAGAGGAAAGTTTCGGCTGCAACATGCTGCACAACTTTGCAAAACCAACAAAATAAAATCACAATGATTAGCAAAATAATTAATTTAAAGAAATAATCACATACGACAACACGATAAAAGCAGAAACACAGCTTCCCTCTGATATGAGGATGTGGAATTTCACTTCTAATGAAATATTCATTCATTCATTTTTTTTTTCTATTTAGCAGTTCAAGCTAAATGATTGCATCAAGCTGCTTTGAAGCAAACGTGGCATTTGACTTGCAAATTGTAGCAGGCGTTTGTAATTTAGGTATGCAACCGCAAACGAGAAGATGATATAATCATTGTCTATTTTTGACGATGCATACAGACAAACACCGCCACAGAATTAAGTGCCAGCGTGCCCCCCGTAATCAAGTTAAGTCAGTGAATGGCACAGCAAGGCCCATGCTAATAGCCAATCGGCCGCTGTCTTGAAAACTTCTCCAAGCCATATGCCCTTGCTAAAGGAGACAAGACGGACATTCATCTCATCAGCGTTGCAATTACTGGGATTAGAGGCATGCATGATTACAAACTATTGTGAAAATAATTATATTTCATCAGGGTCGACTTCTTGCTTACCAATCCATGCTTGGTTGAGAGGACGACGGTGGGCAAGAGAAGACATTATCGCGTCAGGACAAAAAACAAAGTTCATATTAGGTTGCACAGTCACATAAAGTCTGGTATGTAGTTGTGTGGCATTGCTTAAAATAGGCTCGGAGGTCGGAGGTCGGGGGAAACACAGCTGCTTGTCCATTTCAAACGAAGGCAAGTGGTTAAATACAGTTCATCAACACCATCAGTGGCTCAGTCTGGAGGCTTGACATCTTACGTCCCTTCTTGCAGAGAGGTTTAATATCGCTCTTATATCTGTACGGCTAACTTAGCTTAGCATAAAGACTAGAAACAGAGGGAAACGGCTCTGTAAAGGTAACAAAATCTGCACCTTTTAAAGCTAATCTATTAACACCTTATAATCTGTGCAAAAAACAATTAATAACTGTTTTACTTGCAGTATTTCTTGACTGGGACCAGTACGATTCTGGTATCTACACTGGCTTTCTAGCAACTGGTTCCAGTCTGTATGTGAAGCTAAGTTAGCAGGCTGCTAACATGGCTTCACATTAAGCGTACCGACGGTACAGAGATTGGTATCGATCTTGTCATGTAACTCTCAGCAGGAAAGTGAACATTATTTACCATTATTTTTGATGTATAAATAGGCAAACAGCCACACCTCTATGGACTCAGAAAACAAGTTGTCCTCAAATTCATAATTACAACTTATGAACATCACACATTTTATTGGACCAGGAAGTGGAAGGAAAACAATCAGAGTAGTTAGTTCCATGAGAGTTTTAACAACAATGTGAAAAGAAAGAAAACAATCATTTAATAATCAGAATTTCGAAGCAGTTCAGGATTCGGTGCTGGCCAGTTTCCAAGTTACTTGATGCCTCCTGCACGGCAGCTGGAACGCATCCAACATTCCAACATCTAGACCTGACAAGCCTGGAAAGACCTCCCTCCCAGCTGGGTCGACTTGTTTCAAAAATATACCATTCACAATATTGCTCTGAAAAACATTGAAGTGTTTTGTCCTTCAATTTGACAGCAAGTGAAGCAGCATAAACAATACTGACAATAAGAAGCAAAAACATAAACATAATAGCCTTCAGTCACAACCTGCTGAAATGGAATTCATGCCGCCTGTACTCGTGCCGCAGCAAACATACAAGAACTGAGAGGTGACATCTTCCATCAGCTTACCTGTGTCTTTCTGTACTCGATCAGCTGTGAAATGCCAAAAACTGTGGCGACCGCCCCGCCGCCGATGACGGCCGTCTGCTTCAGAGCCTTCCTGAACGCCATCGTCCCTGTGGGAGCGAAAGTCAAGTGCAGTGAGGAGACGCAGGGACACCCGGGTTATGAGGCTCTGGCATGACAGGTCTGAAGGATGTATGCGAGGAAGTACGGATGGTGGGAGGATCCAAAAAGCTGAGAGTCAGGCTGTACGGCTGGTTGTTCAGGTAGGTAATGTGCAGAGAGGCAGAGGAATGCTGTGGTGATACAACTGTTGCACTAAATAAGGAGAAAGCTTCATTACTCTGAGAAAGAAATGACGGTTTTGATAATACTTGGGCGAGGCCGTCGGCAGCGGGCCCTTGCTTTGGCCCCTGGAAGTGCTGCCTGCAACGATATTCAGTTTACCATGATATCAAATAGGGAAAGAAGCTGGTACCATCAAATATTTGTAAAAATGACTTATTTGACCTTTTAAAGATAACTGCTCATCAAATAATCACTAAGAAGAAGTTTGAGGACACACATTGGCTCTGTGATGGGCATGTGTAATTAGTTTTGACATTTAAAACCCCACATGATCAGACAGATTGATTAGTTTAAAAAACATATATATATAAAAATAATTGACATATTAATCAATAATGAAAATGATTGTTAGCAGCACCTTTTACAAGATCATTATGTTTGTCCAACTATGCAGAACACATTATTGCTTTGATAGTAAATGTTCTGTGCAATGCATGCAAAGTGTTCGTAACATAAAATACTACAGGGAATAAAATGACCAAAGTACTTCTTAAAGTAGTAGTTTTTTCTACTAATCGTTTCATATCTATTTACAATCTATATTTTACTTATTGGAGAAGTTTCCAAGTAAAGGTTCCATGTTTACAGGTTAAAGATTTTTGGGGATACGACTGAAAACAACACATCAAGTCTGCAGCATTGTCTTGCTTAAAAATTAGTTAATTTGCAGTTAAGTATTAAGCGACTGATAGAATATTGTTTCCTGTATTAACGAGCAGAACAAGCTGCAGCAGGATGAGGACCTCAATTCCCACCGGGGTCGGCCCCAAAAAAGTATTTGCATTCCCAGTTTAACGCGCTGAGATTAAAGGTTTCCAGGGAGAAGCCACCGCTGAAGCAGATTCTAACGCATTTTAATAAAACGCCGCTACAGATGACACAAATAGTGACGAGTTCGGAGTAACGAGAGATTCTATGGTGTCAGCGAACACTAGCACCAGAAATCAGTGTCACAATTTTACTGCCGCTGCCTTTATCACTTAATACAACTGTATTAAGTGTACAATAAAACAACCGTATAAACGTATCATTTACTGGACGAATTTAAACAAAGAAATGCACTGAAGGATCATGGGATGTCTGTGCATCCCTGATTACAAAAGGTGCTAATTAGCCTCATTTTTAACCTGTTATAAATACGATGTATATAAAAAGCTTCTCCACAGAGCTGCATATGTTCGATGCTAAAGCTGTGAGCTACAGTATATGAGTGATATGTAAAGCCTAATTATAGCCGGAGGGAGTTTTAACAGCCTTTGATAGTTGTGATGCTGTTTCAATGGCATAAAAAACTGAATTACAACCTATGAAAAAATATATATAAGCTAGTAATATGAACTATAAATGTGTTTTTCTAGTCATAGAGCTCAACCAATCCTGAATTTTTAAGATATTTAAGAGTTTACGAATCCTGATCACAATATATCGGCCCATAGGTTTCAACAAAAACCAATAACACAAACTAACAATCTTGATACAGATACAAAAAATAAAAAGAACTCATCAGTGCCCTTTGGTGGACAAATGCAATAGAGAAATGTGAAATATTTGCCTCAACAAAATAGTCCAAAATGTGTTGTTTTCATTCAAATCCGGACACATTATGAAATAAGAACTACTGCTACTTCAAGCTTAAATACTCCAATAAAAAGTCTTAGTTCAAGACTATTTCATTCAAGCAAAAAACAGATATTTTGTTAAATGAACAAGTGTTTGCTCATCTTTCTCAAAGCCAGGTCTAATCAACATCCACTGTATTGTCCTTAAAATCCCCGTCCCATCAAAAGCTACTCTGCAGCATAGCTCCGGCTTTCACACCCTCCCACAGGCGCCTCATTACTGGAGCCTTTAAAGGCCAAACGTGCCCATAATTAGCCCTGAGGAACATTTCTGACTGGGTGTGCCGCATGCCAGAGTGAAGCTGCAGCACTAATAAGTGAGCGACATTAAACTATTCCTCCTTGTGATGATCACCACCTCATGCACCTACATCAGCCTGCAGACTCATAAGGAGTCAGCATAAGGGGGGGGGGGGGGGGGGGCCTGGCTGTGATGAGGGGGGCCCCTGACTGGGACGGTACTGTGTCAGTACTGACACACTTCACACAGCAGGTGGTAGTATATTGATCTGTGATGTCCGGTACAATACGGTTGCGTTAATCTATCATCACACAAGAGGAAGTAGCTGCTATTTGAAATCATCAAGCTTCATCCCCGCAGCAGGAATAAGACCTTTACCCGTAATACACCAAGAGAGGAAACATGTCGCTGCTTTAAATAACCAAAATGCACACATGAACCATGCATGTCCTTATCTACAATAACTGAGAAGAGGTTATTCCTCCATGGTCACTGCCACTAGCAGAGGAAACTCGCAGATGTTGCTCTGCTTCTTGGATCTACGCCAACAAACAAAAGGGTTAAATATTGGTCAAACATAATATAAATACAACAGATATTCCCACTTACAGGATCTCTTGTTCTGTGGCTGATTAAAACTCGCTCGGGGCGAGGCAGGGCGGCGACTAAGGACATCGGTTGTTATCCAAACCGTGGCTTGTGTTTGACAGCAACGACCAGGAAGTGGAGGTGCCTTGAGCGACGCCGCGGAGAGCCAATCAGAACGCGGTGCTTGGCTGCGCTCGTCTAATAGCATTCGAGAGGAGGCGCTGCCGCGTAGTTGACGTAATGTGGAGGGTAAAGATTGCACAACGCTAGTCTCCTGTTCATCCTCCTCCTTCAGGATAATAATAAAGAGGGAGAGAAGGGGCACCAGCTGTCGTTCTCTTTCTGTGTTTCAGCACGAGAGGCTTGGCAGAAGAAATTAAGCTATAACATAAATAAAGACTGGTGTTTTCTACAGTATTTCTTATTCTACACGTGTTTTAAGATGAAACATGACGCTCCTCAATCAACCACAGATTAAAGAACAGCTGTTGAAGATGATCGTTATCTTTAAAGACGTGTGAATCTTACTCCCCAGGAATGCAAATAGACATCTGCTTTGAGGAGCAGCCCCAGGTTGAATTACAAAATCCCAATACATCCTTATAGGCCTGGTGCAAACTGCAAGAAAGTGCACCCATTATTTCCAAGTTACATGAACTTTCTGTGCCCACACACACCCCCACCCCTCTGTGGCTCGTGCGTAATAGGGTTTGGCACAAGGGCGCGCACCACGTAAACAAAAGCACATTGTCGGTGTCACTGACGGCCAGTATGCAAGACGAGAGAGTGAACAGTCATTTCCTTTGCTCTCCACACAGCGAGCGGACCTTTGGTCGCAGGCAGCTAAAGCTTTAATAGATCCGCAAGCAACACAACAGTAGAGATGGGATTACTTGTCACTGTCCTCCTGCACTGTGCGGAGGTCTGAGGTATTGTATGACCTTCATTTTCTCCACTAATTTATGAAGAAATCAATCATGCATGGCAGTGTAAATCTTGCAAGTGATGCTTTGGTTTTTTTGTTGTTGTTGTTTCAGGCAAACTCTAGCAGAAAATAATATCCTCTGGAAAATAAGACAACTCAAGCCTTCAGGTAATAAAGACAATTTTCTATGCAGCTCAGTTTCTGTTCTATGCAAGACGTTCAAGTCTGATTTAAAATAGTTTTAAGATCTGCCTTTTCAACAAGCACTTTGTTTCCATTGGATTTAAAAAAAATAATTAGATAAATTACAAAGAAAACATTTGAAAGTAGTGTTTAAGATCAGACATAAGAGCAAAAGCTTGTACTTTGTCGACGTTAACTGACTGCATTGTGCCATGTTTGCAGGGCCATGCCGTGCGTCCAGACCCAGTGCGGCTCCTCTCCACAAGGAGCCAGCCCGGCCTCTCAGAGCGCCGGCGGAGAGCGCAGCTGCGACTTCCTCACCCCGGAGTTTGTCAAGTTCAGCATGGACCTTACTAACAGTGAACTCTCAGCTGCCACGTCGGGTCCCAGTTTTGGCCCTTTGGGTGACACTTATGGCGTCGGGTACGACGTGAAGCCCCCGTGTCTCTTCCAAATGCCGGTGCAGGGAGAGCTCCCGTGCGTCAAGCTGGAGGATGCGCACGGGTGTCCGCGGTATCAGCCGAATCAGCATCACCCGCACCAGTCCGACGAGCTGCTCTCCTCCCCGGGCTCCGTATATTATTACCGCTCCCCGTCGCCGCACACCCCCATCACATCCAACTTCCAAACTCAACCGGGACACATATGGGAGGACTCCGGCTCTCTGTACAGTTTTCGACAAGACTATTTGGCCGCGGCGCACAGAAAAAACACGCTATCCAGATTGTCGTTGTTTTCACTAAAACACGCGCAACACAGCGGCCAGAGCTTGTCCACCTGCCGAATGAAATTTGACGGATCGCTCCATGTGTCGATGAATGTGGACGCAACCGGAGCGCATCAGCCGCTGGACAGCCCCGGGTTTTTGGGTTCCACTTCCCAAGGAAAGCAGCCCGGAGTGGGGTTTCCTCACCCACTTCAGTTCGCCCACGGACACCACTTTATGGACTATCAGACTTCTTGTGCTCCAAGCCGAGGACCGCTGAGCACGGAGGGGCTGTGCGCGGTGTGCGGGGATAACGCAGCCTGCCAGCACTACGGAGTGCGCACCTGCGAGGGCTGCAAGGGTTTCTTCAAGGTTTGTTCTCAACTATATTTTAAAGCTGCAGGAAAAAATATGATGTTAACTATTATATTATATATGCAGGCAGCTGATGGACCTACAAGATGAAAAGTCTAAATTATACAGTTGTTGCTGCTGTAATCATAAAAAACTGAAAATACGAGACTTGTTAAAATGGATGTATTCACTTTTTTGTAGAGAAGACACTGTCGCCTAATGAAACCCTAACTTCAAGTAATAAGATAAAATAAAAACCCCACAGGGAGCCCTGGCAGGCCTCTTAATTGCACATTGTGCTTCAGACACACGTTTTGATCTCTTGACACACGCGTATTAGGGGCAAATGTCCTGTATTAAATAGGCCACCAACGTGCCATGAATAAAAACCTGGCCCTTCTCCTCTCTGAGGGAGATTCCCGGGGGCAATTCTCCAAATTATGAATGGCCACGACCTGGTATTTACCCAGACTGCCCTGTCCGCCTGCTGAATGCCTTACACCGCCTCAGATGGCCCACAGGGGCCAGAGGGCTGCTGTTAATTTTCAAAGGACCGTTAAAGGCTCTGTACTTCAGTCTTGACAAAAATGGGTCTTGGAGCTACTAAAAAAGATCCTCCCAAAAAGTCTTCCCCTGCCGCCAGTTTAGATCACCTTGAGAAAGCCCACTTTGGTGCCATATAATCAACCTTATGAGAACAGTGCTATACCATGATATTGGTCCTTAGATGTTCTTTAATGATGCTCTTCAAACTGGTACCAAAGTGCAGATGCAGTGGATCAGGATGAGGTTCAGAATTAAATTCAAACTACTGTCACTCAAAGTAACCTTTATGCATCAACCTCACATTTCTTATCAAGTCTCCAAAGCGCAGATATTATATTTCTACACTTTTGTTATTTGCAACCTATCTAAATATTTTTCTTCCTCCATTCAGCGCACAGTACAAAAAAATGCCAAGTACGTGTGTTTGGCTGCCAAAAGCTGCCCGGTGGACAAACGCAGGAGGAACCGATGCCAATACTGTCGCTTCCAGAAGTGCCTTGCAGTGGGAATGGTCAAAGAAGGTAAACAAATAAAACCACGTTTCATGTCTGACCTTCAGGGATCAGATTGGGATTCCAATTCCAACTGATTTCAACACCAAAAACTAAAAAGTGTCTTCTGTTTCTCTTCATCGTGTCCTGCAGTGGTGAGGACAGACGGTCTGAAAGGTCGAAGGGGTCGTCTGCCGTCCAAACCTAAAACTCTTCCGGACTCGTCTTCCCCCGTTAGCACCCTCCTGAGTGCGCTCGTCAGGGCGCATTTGGAATCAAACCCTCCTCCTTCTCGTCTTGACTACTTCAAAGTAAGCAGTGTGGCGTTATTTCATAAGTGAGTTGTAACGCGTTTACACACAAGATAAATATAGCAGAGCTGTAGTTGTTGATGTTTTCCATCTTTCCACTTCATCAAACTGTTGACCTTTCACCAGCTCAAGGAGAGTCCAGGAAGTCCACCGGGGGACGACGTTCAGCATGTGCGGCAGTTTTATGACCTCCTGACCAGATCGATGGAGGTGATTCGAGGTTGGGCGCAGAAGATCCCAGGCTTCACATCTCTCCCCAAACATGACCAAGACCTCCTCTTCTACTCTGCTTTCCTGGAGCTCTTTGTTTTGCGATTGTCGTACAGGTAAAGAACAAACCAGGTCCAAAGGGACTCAACTTCTTACATGACATTTCCTTTTTCTCAGCAAATTTGGACCCCAAAACATGTAAATATGTTTGTTGATGGATCTGCCAGTAACTCAGGAATGGATTTGTTTTCTAGCACTTTTGGCACAAATGAAAAATGAAACAGCTGCTGAGGCCCCCAAAAGGACATTTATGGAAGGAGGGTTTGTCATCGTCTTAGGTCCTACAATCTGAGCACAATCTGTCGTACTGTTTCAGATCCAACCCAGAGGAAGGGAAGCTGGTTTTCTGCGACGGGTCGGTGTGGCACCGGCTCCAGTGCCTGCGGGGCTTCGGGGAGTGGATCGACAGCATCGTTGAATTCTCCGCTAATCTGCAGAGGATGAACCTGGACGTGTCCACCTTCTCCTGCATATGCACACTCGCCCTGGTCACCGGTGAGACACTTTTATGCATGTTTTAGTCTTTTTCCAGATAAAATAACTAAGCAAATGAAGCCGGGAACAAAACAAGTAAATCAAAGCCTTCAATGTCTCGGGGTGAATTATGTTTCATCACTTCTTATCTAATATGTTTGTTTGAAATGTGATTTTTTTTCGGAGCTGCAGAGCGACACGGACTGAAGGAGCAGAAGAAAGTGGAAGAGCTGCAGAACAACATCGTCAAGTGCTTGAAGGACGCCGACGGACTCTCAGACTGTTGGTCCAACCATTTGTCCAAACTTTTGGAAAAACTGCGTGAACTTCGCACTCTGTGCATCCAAGGCCTGCAGAGGATTTTCTATTTGAAGCTGGAGGATTTGGTGGCGCCGCCTGCAGTAATAGATAAGTTATTCCTCGACACGCTGCCATTTTAGAGACATAAGAGAACAGGCTTTCTCCAGACTTCTTTGGACTTCTTTGTCATTGCTGACAGTTGGACGTTTGTGCTCTTTTGCATTTTGAAATCTAATATCAAGTTGTTAAATCACATTTTTCTCAAAACAAGTAAAGATGAGAATAAAAACTAATTTGTTTTGAAAATTGTGACCACCTTCTGGTAATTATCTTCATAACATCAAGCAAACTGCTTTGCAAAATTCAGATCATGCGAGGATCTGAAGGCCCAATTTAGTCTTACAAGAAAGGATAAATACATTTACAGTCTGCCTGTCGGGCCAAAATGATAAGCAAATGATATGTTCGACCCGTTTGACACTCTGAGAGGCAGTTTTGATACGAGATGTTTTCTATCATGTTTAGGTTTTTCATGACATATAGTGACTAATGTAATGTTAATATTAAGTAGACTCCATCATGGTCTGTTGTCATTGTCCATGTTTTAGTAAATAAATTACTGTTATTGCTGCTGGACTGTTTGTTTGTTTTAAATTTAATTTCTTTATTTTATTCTAAAGAATCTGAGGAAAATATCAATAAAACTTGAAATCATAACTTGTTTCCTGGCATACAATTCCTTTTTCAAGACAAGTGATTATTTTACAGTCAAATGAAATATTGGTAACTTTGTGGTTTATGAACATGGAATTTTAAAATGATGAAGCCATTTGTTTATTTATTTAATGTACGTGAAGTTACGGCTCACAGGCCGTGAAGTATATCTGTTCAAGTAAAGTAAAGACATATAGACATTAATTATATGACACTAAGATCAATTTAACAGGGAGGCATTCATTAAGGTATTATATATATATATATATAACCTTTATTTAATCCGTCCCAGATTAAGATCGGATTTTAAAACTTGAGTTCTAGTGTGTACAATAATACAAGATAGTGAAAAACAATAATGTACATTTAAACAAATGATGTTGCAAATTAGTATATAAGTGACTATTCTTGCATAAAATGCTGCAAATCTCGTTTAAAGTTTTCACATTTTGCTCTTTTCTACAAGGCACAATTGTATCAGTACTGTGATGTATGAGGCTATCTCTGGGTGTTTTTAACCATTAAGACTTGAGACGTCAACGTTTGGAGATTAATTAACAAACTCTGATATAAGGAGGACCATATCTAGATATTTGCATGAGTGCATGCATCTGTGTGTGTCAAAGGTCAACCCTCAATATCTCAGAGTTCTTTCAGTCAGGCAGCTGACAGATTTCATACATCGTTCTGCAAGACGTGAGGGTAACAGAGTGTGTGTGTGTGTGTGTGTGTGTGTGTGTGTGTGTGTGTGTGTGTGTGTGTGTGTGTGTGTGTGTTTTATGGCTGCTAGCTACCTGACATTTCTGCAGCCCTTAGGTTACGTCTGACATTAAAGAAGTCACTTCCTGCTGCCATTTAAGGTCTTCGAGTTCAGAGCTTGCAGCAAAAAAGTCAAAACACATAAACGTACATCTGCTGATCACAGTTTTAAATAAAATGTAAGTCTTCCTGTTCTTCGTTCTTAAATGACAAACGCCGGTGAGTGTGGTTTAAATTACAATCCAATCCTTAAATCAGGAGCTATTTTAAACAGAAGAAATGAAATCAGTAGAAATCCTCCCAGCTGATTTGTACTCAGCCTCATTCTTGTCCGCCACAATGTGACATCTTCTATCTGGCAGGAATAATTGATTTTATGGTTTGAAAAAAAAGGTCTTTTATATACATAAGAAGAAAAAAAATAAGATGATGTTCCCAAAGAGGTTTTAACAGGCCTGCAGATCAATAGTGGAGGCTGCTCAATACTGCGGCGTGGCCGGCTGAGATAGAATGAATCGATAGCAGTATCGAAGAAACGTCCAATTTATTCGGATAATGACAGGTGGAGAGGCAATTTAATACAATACCAGATATTTCACAGCACAACTACAATATTATAGGTGTGGATATTAAAAGACTGCATGCGCTAAGGTCACTACTGAGTGTATATACTGTGTATATATATACACGCACAACAGTATAGAAATAACCAGTGGTAGGAAGTAACCAAGTACATTTTCTCACGTAAGTGCGGTACTTAATTTTGAGGTATTTACTTTACTTGAGTATTTCCACTCTCTCTGATTACATGAAAAATCCATCTTTTTTTGCGAAAGCTATGAGGCTGAAATGCAACAGGAATACATATTAGTACTTCTTCCACCACCTTTCCTGTTTCAAAGCAGAAATGTTTCCCAGTTTGGTGTGAAAGAACTTGACTGACCTGCACAGAGCCGTGACCTCAGCCATCCAACACGGCGGGCCGGACCTCGTCACCCAGCATCAGGACCTCGTCACCCAGCATCAGAGCCGGACCTCGTGACCCAGCAGCAGAGCCGGACCTCGTCACCCAGCATCAGAGCCGGACCTCGTGACCCAGCATCAGAGCCGGACCTCGTCACCCAGCATCAGAGCCGGACCTCGTCACCCAGCATCAGAGCCGGACCTCGTCACCCAGCAGCAGAGCCGGACCTCGTCACCCAGCATCAGGACCTCGTCACCCAGCATCAGAGCCGGACCTCGTGACCCAGCATCAGAGCCGGACCTCGTCACCCAGCAGCAGAGCCGGACCTCGTCACCCAGCATCAGGACCTCGTCACCCATCATCAGAGCCGGACCTCGTCACCCAGCAGCAGAGCCGGACCTCGTCACCCAGCAGCAGAGCCGGACCTCGTCCATCAGCATCAGAGCCGGATCTCGTCACCCAGCATCAGGACCTCATCACCCAGCAGCAGAGCCGGACCTCACTGATGCTGCGGCTGAATGGGAGCAAATCAGTTTAGCCGGGTTACAAAACATCTGGTTGGATCCCTGAAACCAGAAGAGTGGAGGCTGTGAGAGGAAAAAAGGTGCTCAATAATCAAATATGTGTAAAGATCAAGTGTCCACATGCTTTTGGCCATGAAATATATGCTGGTTCTCTATATTCTATTAAATAGAGTACAACAATATTATTCATCACAGGCACCAAAAAGACGCCCCTGAAGAGGCAACAAATTGCCCCAGAAACAGGTTGTTTTTTGGGGGGTTCCTGAAGCCTCCCGGCCCCTCAGGCTGGGAGGAGCAGCAGCATCAAGTATTTTTATCTGGAGAGCACGACTTTGGGGGATTTTTCCTGCGGCTCTGACCGCCGCCTTTGATCTCTGCATCCATCCAGCTTCAATACAGCTTAACCCTTATCACCGCCAGCCCAGAGACCGTCAGCATCAACAGGGATTTACAGGCAGGGACCCCCAGGTACTTTCAACATGTAATCCATTACAGATTATTACAGATTACTGATCAGATGCTTCAATAGTTGTAGTTTTCAATTAGTTTGTTGGCAGTCACACATTTTATTTATCTATTCTTGTGAATAAAAGCTCATAAATCATCCACTGTTACAACAACAACGAGTACAATCAGTGTTTAAATCTGTTTCTAAATGACTTGACTCTTTGTCTGAGAGCTTTGTTTGTTTAGGAAATGTGTGGATGTTGCATGAAAACAGATTTAGCCAGGATGAAGGGTCCACTTAGCAACTCTTTCTCTAAATCTTCCTGTCTTGGAAACAAAAGACGCTAATTGGAAGGGATTAGACTTTCATATTTGTGAGGGTAAATCCTTCAGGGAGTCTCAGTGAAATCTACATTCTCTGCAAACAGCTAATGGTCGTCTGAACACTTGAATCAATAGATTGGATTATTTCAGCCCTGAGACAAAGGACAGAATACACACCGAGGATCCCAAGCGACACATCAAGAACCTGAAATATCCCACTTCACAGTTTTAACCCCAATCCAGAGCTGATTTAGAACTGTGAAGAAGGGATTTTTAGTATCACGTTATTAGAGGAATAAGCGTCTTTAGTTACACTATTTCTACTGGGAATGCCAAATGAAGTTTGGTTGCAGATGTTTATATATTTAGGCTCAATCTGACTTCAGTGTTTAAAGATGATCAGCTCTAAACACAGCCGAGGGATCTCTTCCTAAAGCAAAGATCAAAAGACTGACTTGCTGATGGCGCTAGATGAAAAGTTATACATTCAGCAACGTTTTTACATTTCATTCTGAGGAACACTGAAAGTAATTTCATGGCAAACCATTCACTAGTTGTTGGATAAAAACGTGATAAATTAATAAAAACTGTCCACGTACAATTTGACTCTTCCATTAGCCACATTTGTGCAAATCTCTCGGTTTTTATTTGCACATATTACACTGTGAACATTTGCACATGTAGCTCTTCATTGGAGAATATATATATATATAGATTTCTATTATACATATTTTACATTTAGTTCGTGGTTTCTTTCCTCTTACTTTATTCATTTGAACCGTTATGCACCACATCACACTTCTGATCAAACTGTACTTGGATTCTTGATTAATCAGTTGTTTTTTTCCAGCGTGGTCTGTGTGCACATAATGTTTGTGTCTGTTCAGGTTTGTGTTTGAGCAGAGCTTTTCCTTCTGGCAGGTTCAGGGACTCTATATCTGTATGCATGAGAACACCTGAAAGCTGTGAGCTGCATTCTCAAACATTAGTGCACAATGTGTGATCAGGCTTCACAAACATTGCATTGTCAGGAGAAGGTTTTATCTACAATCCTGACTGTTATTGGGTTATTTCCTTTCCAAACTCCACTTGGGAGACAAATAGAGTCCGACCTTAAAGTTTAAACACGCTGTATTGACATGTTTACACAATATATAATTCATATATTTAATAATTACCATGCTGGAGATAACTGTTTCCATCTGACACCACATATCATTCATCGACAAACTTTTTACTTCTTCATCACAACAATTCTGTCTGCTTCAAGTTAATCTGAAAAATACAGCGCCCCCTTCCTGTTTTGTGCAGCAACACTTTTAAAATGACATCGATGTTTCAAATAAATCAATCCTGGTTAAAAACGTGTCACTTCCGCTTCACTGTCATATGAAAATTCATCTTGTTGTTTTATTTTCTATGCATGCTTCCAGCGGTGACAGCTGAACAATGCTGCATAATGTTACACCCATAAATACACACATTTATATTCACGTTTACATTTATATGCCCTCAAGCTAAGTGAGTTAAGGTTTGTACATTTGGAAGGTTGATCCTCCTGAGAACAGATATGAGAAATATCAAATCACTAATTATGATACAGAGGTGTGGGGCAGAGAAATAAGCAGGAGAGAATTCAATACTTGTCTGCTGTGTTGTTTATTTTAGTAGGACAACACGGTTCCTGCAAAATAAATGTAATGTATAATGTGACCTCATTTGATTTTTGCTAAATGCATTATATTTTACCGTTGCTTTAGGAGAGTTATAACATTAAATATATAATCTGTATGACCTAGTGTGTTTTTGTTTGCTCTTACAAATGCACGGCTTGACTAAATAACTTAAGATGGAGACTTTTTTGCAGCAGAAAGTGGTTTTGTCACATTCAAGTCATCTTAAAGAAGAATAGGTCAAAAGAAAAGCTGTCAAACTGTCAGGAGGAGGGAGGGGAAAGATGTAAAAGAAAAGTAATCTGTGGAGCTCCGAGGGGAGGAGGCCAAAACACAACACTTGAAAAAGATCTCCATTATCCGACTATCGCAAACTATCCCTCCTTTCCACCCTCCCAAAAAAAAAGATGCTTCGGGGAGTGTTTGAAGAGGAGAGAGCGGTTGAGGGGATGAGGCTATATGGGCTCTGGAGGACTCAGGGGTTTGTTTGAGGATTATGAGGACGTTCACATTCAGAGGCGAAGGCCTGGTGCGATGAGCTCAGGCCTCTGAAGGCTCCTGGATCAGCTCTGCATTCCTGTAAAGAGTGATGGACAGGCGACACTCACAAACACAATAAATGGAGAACATTTGTGGGGTGAAAAACTGAATTTGAGAGATGCGTTTTACCAAAAATGCTGCATCTTTTCTTCCCTCATACCCAATATCACAACGCCTCGTATAGTGCAGCTGTTTAATCTCACTGATAATGCTGCTATAATAAAAAAAACACACACATCTGGACTCACATTTATAACACATAACACAAAATCAAAAATCAAACAACACGATTTGGATATTTTCTCTCACAGTGTGAACAAAACCTTGGTAGCAGAGAGATACTTATACCAGACGGTGGCTCACTAAAATGAGAAATATATAAGATATAATTGAGTAAATGATATAATATACAATACACATTTGGCTCTGTTGGTGCATTTAGAGGATCAGGCTGGATCTGCTCCTGTTATTTATATATGTTATTGTTTTCAGGTATGTCATTACGTCATTATGTGTCATGTTGCAGGACTATTGATTGTCGCTGTGCATAATCTTCAGTGTTACTGTGGTTTGTGTGTTGCCTGTCTGAACACCCTAATTTATTTATTTCCTCTTCATCATATGTGGAAATGGTTGAGGAAGAGTTAACCGGGACACAAAATCATAATGATAAGGACTCCATCTAGTGGCTGAAACCTGCACTATTATACACTATCGTTTCAGGCGAAGTTCAATTAGAGAATCTTTCAATTTTACACATTGTAAGAAAGCGTGAGTCCAACAAAGCACCAGGGACGTGCGGTCAGGGGAGGCAGGTGCCATCATGAAAAGTATAAAACAAATAATGATAAATAAAATAAATAATATGTATCTACTGATCTGTGCTATAAATTTAATTTCTGTATGATTTCAATCATTTTCAGCATTTTTATAGTCAAAATCGCTGAATTTGCGCATGTCCTGTTCAAGCAGAGAGGAGACACAATCTGAGGTGAGGCAGCGACGAGCTGTGCCTCACCTCAGATTGGCAATCCCTAAACTGGGTTGAGCGCGTGCCTTTAGCTTTCTCATTGTTTGTCACTGTAATATTTGTTGACACTTGTATTATATGTCCTTTCTTTCCATAGAATAGGTCATGTATTTCACATAAACATGACATTAAACCTCAGTGAAGAAGCACAGAGGGGAGGCAAACAGTACCTCTGCCTCACTAAAGGGGGCGTGCGAGAGCCCACGGGTCGGTTTCATGCTAGTAGTTCCGTTACTCTTCTTCTACACTTCTCTTCTTTTCTTCTTCTTATATTTAGCTTTGACCGCAAACATTGAAGATTAAATATCTAAGCTTTAACAATTCTCCAAAAACAGGAAAATATGACCAAATCAACAGCAATTCAACGTCGGACCGGTAAAGTAACCTTTTATGTGTTTGTTGTTCTCTTTATAAATCAGTGGTTGCTAAAGATTATCGCGCGATTTTCGCCCGCGAAAATCCCCGGTGGAATCAAATATGTACCTTACTTATGTATGTGTGTCTAAAGAATGCTGATATGAAAAACAACCAGTGGTCAATGTGCAAGCTGCCAATTGAATGGTAATTTAAACTACTCTATATTGGGTTCAGATATTTGTTAATCTGACTCTGAAAGAGTCAGTGCCTCACCAGCCACGAACCTCACCGCACGTCATATTTTACCAAGTCAGATATCTAAAAAAAAAGTCATTATTTTCTGTGTGGATTATGTCTGTGAGTATTTCCCCAAATATGATTTATTCGACTACATTATTAGATCTATTTAATTTGTCCTCCACTGATGTGCATTTTAAAAAATATGGGCAAAATTGACTGAGCACAGACCGAAATTACCAGACATCAGCCCCTTTTTATATGCCATGCTCTCTTCATTCCTACATTTCCCATAATGCAACTGTCTTTTTGCGCTTCACCCTTCTCTTCCCGCGCCTTTGAAGCTCCATGACCCCGGTTAGTCATGCAACCTTTCAGTTATACATATGTATATATATATTATACAGCAATGGAAGAAGTATTCCTATATGTTACACAAGTAAAAGTAGCAATACACTATGTAGAGGTACTATGTAGTATTGTTGTCGAGAAATATTGTATTAAACTTCTCTTTTGATGCAAACATTTCAGTCTGTCTCGCTTAAATATTAGTGCTTCTTTTATTCTGAAAAGGCCTAGCAGGAAGCAGTATCTCAGTCTGCAGCTGTTACAGGCTCCTCCCCTTCCTGTTCCGCCTCCTCCCTCTGCAGTAGCTATAAAGCAGTGTGCGTCACACAGAGATAGGACTTCACTCACAGAGATCTCATTATAGGTGACCTGTGAGAGCCTGCAAGTTTGATTTTTTCTTCTTCCTGAAAGGACAATCAGAACAGCACAATGGTGAGTATTATTATTACTATTATTATGGAAAGCAACACATGCAGTGTTCTATCGGATTCATGTCGCAGGAAACATGTAATCGTAGTTTTCCTGTTGCATCTGCGTACTTTCCCTCCAAAAACTTCCCTCAAGCTTCAGCTTTTGTAGTTTTGTTCCTACTCTAGAGGCCTCAGGCTTCTAACGCCACATTTTGGTATTTATACAGCACATAAAAACCGATTATAAGTGTTAAATGTTGAAAAAAAAACCATAAAGCGAACGAGTGGAAACTGGCTACCATGCATGGTGACGGTTAACCGTTTCCATATGTGTGTCTGTCTGTCAGTAGGGCGTGCTGTGGGAGTGCTGATGTGGCTTCTAGAGGCCGCTTGTGTATTTAACATTTCTATTTCTGCCGTTCTGCGCCATCGTGCTGATAAGCTGCTGCTGCATTCCTGCAGCGGCAGCGCTGAAAGCGGCATAGTAGTCAACTGAGGCCTATTTTTCCATGTTAAACATGAGGTCAGACACGCGATGATTAAACCCCCGTAGCCACGGATCAACATTTTTAAGAGCTTACATTAATTCTTCAGACGCCGACCTTCCCCTTTTCACATTTGTTGCGTCGTCAGAGCAAACGGGGAGTGTGTCGCAACGGGTGCAGGCCTTTTGAAAAGACGACAGAGGAGCCGAGGACCAGAAGAGTCTGGTTTTTGGTCCGCGGACACTTCCTGTTGGGCCATTTGTGATTTACCATGAGAGGAGACGTGGAGAGCCACCCTGCGTTAAGAGTTGCTGTTCCTCTTATATATTTTGACTTCTTGTGTCCAGGATTTATTTTCACAACGTCACATGTATATTCAGGCCTCCAGGGTGTATAAAAACACACAATAGAGCTCTGAAACGTCCCTACAGTTCATTTACAGTTGGGGAAACTACACAAGAAAACTAAAACACAAAGCTCCTCTGTGTGGGCAGTCTCATGTTTAGGCTGTGACGTACTTTCAGGACAAGATACAGGAAGTAGATAAGTCACTCTCTCTGCCGCCATTGCCAGGAAGTGTAGCTTGCACAGTAGCATGCACCAGTGTGGCATGTTGCAACAGCACCACGCCCACAACGGCTCGCATCCTGTTTGCAGCTCCTCTGAGTCAACAAGGAAACGCAGAATAGAGGCATTCTGCATCATTTTTTATCCTGCAGTCGCAGCACATGCGTCAGGTCGGTGGGGCAGCTGTCTGCGTGGAGCTGCACCCAAAATAGATGGCTGCCATAGTTGGCAGCTCCCATGAGGCCCCATCACATGTTCCAGGGGGGAGGGGGAGGACAAGGGAGCTGAATTCAAAACAAAGGGCCACAAGGAAACAAAAAAAGGTCACCATTTAGGCTGAAGGGTGACGTACGCTATTGGTGGCAGAAGCCTGGCGGCTATTAACAACAATTTCCACTATAAAATACTGCAGAGTCATTTAGAAAACTATATAAACGTTTAAAATAATATCTCTAATGATGCAGAACGCCAATAAATAGCCTTTTAGATGATGGGATTGTGTCTTGAGCGACCTTCTTCCGCGTGGTGAGGCTTGACCTGTTTGCGTCGTCAGCAGGCAGCCATTGCTCCACCTTCCACACACATCGTTTACGAGTCACTAGAAATACTTCAGGAGGGTGTGGAGGCACTTAGTCCTCCGCAAGTACTCTGACAGGAACATGCTAATGACCCAGACGTGTTTATTTAGATCGGTGACGCCTGATCGGATGAGTCATCACACTCGCGAATGTTATGAAAATGTAACATGTTTTTACAAAAATCTCTCCTCCACAGCGCGAATGTATCTCTATCCACGTCGGCCAGGCTGGTGTCCAGATGGGCAACACCTGCTGGGAGCTGTACTGTCTGGAGCACGGCATCCAGCCCGACGGCCAAATGCCCAGCGAGAAGCCTAAAGGAGGCTACGATGATTCCTTCACCACCTTCTTCAGCGAGACCGGCAACGGGAAGTACGTCCCCAGAGCCATCTTTGTGGACCTGGAGCCCACGGTGATCGGTGAGGATCGTCTTTTTAGATTTAAGGAGTTGGCGAGAACGAAGCTATAAAGATAAAACTAGCTGATCATTAATAAAACTAGCTGATCATTAATAAATCCAAGTGATTGTCATTCATATGAATTGATATTTCAACCAAAGTTCATTTCAAACAATTTAAGTTTGCAAGTCGGCAGACTAGTTTTATTTTGGCCACGCCCTCTTCAGTTTGAATCAGCCAATCGGCTCTCGAAGGCTCACTTTTCACCAAAGGTTTGAGAACTGCTCAACGTGGTCTTATTTTTAAATCCAGTGTTTGAATATGTTGCTGTGACGCCGTTAACATGGCCCTCTTCTCTCCCTCCAGATGAGGTTCGTACCGGAACGTACCGACAGCTCTTCCACCCTGAGCAGCTGATCTCAGGGAAGGAGGACGCCGCCAACAACTACGCCCGCGGTCACTACACTGTCGGAAAGGAGCACATCGACAACGTACTGGACAGGATCCGCAAACTGGTACGACAGAATCTTTAAGTCATTACAGAGGGGAGGATGTCTCTCAGCAGTGTAGTCTTTGATTTTCGTCATATAACTCGTGTTTTAAAAACCGTTCTCTCTCTCGTCCAGTCGGACCAGTGCACGGGACTACAAGGGTTCCTCATCTTCCACTCCTTCGGAGGAGGAACCGGCTCTGGCTTCACCTCCCTCCTGATGGAGCGCCTCTCAGTAGACTTTGGCAAGAAGTCCAAGCTTGAGTTTGCCATCTACCCGGCGCCCCAGGTGTCCACAGCTGTGGTGGAGCCCTACAACTCCATCCTGACCACCCACACCACCCTGGAGCACTCTGACTGCGCCTTCATGGTGGACAACGAGGCCATCTACGACATCTGTCGCAGGAACCTGGACATCGAGCGCCCGTCCTACACCAACCTGAACAGGCTCATCAGCCAGATCGTCTCCTCCATCACCGCCTCCCTGCGCTTCGACGGCGCCCTGAACGTGGACCTGACGGAGTTCCAGACCAATCTGGTGCCCTACCCTCGTATCCACTTCCCTCTGGCCACCTACGCCCCAGTTATCTCAGCAGAGAGGGCCTATCACGAGCAAATCACAGTGGCCGAAATCACCAACGCCTGCTTCGAGCCAGCCAATCAGATGGTGAAGTGTGACCCTCGCCACGGCAAATACATGGCCTGCTGTCTTCTGTACCGTGGAGACGTGGTGCCCAAAGACGTCAACTCTGCCATTAGCAACATCAAAACGAAGCGCAGCATCCAGTTTGTGGACTGGTGCCCCACCGGCTTCAAGGTCGGCATCAACTACCAGCCTCCCACCGTGGTTCCTGGAGGAGACCTGGCCAAGGTGCAGAGGGCCGTGTGCATGCTGAGCAACACCACCGCCATCGCCGAGGCCTGGGCTCGCCTGGACCACAAGTTCGACCTGATGTATGCCAAGAGGGCCTTCGTCCACTGGTACGTAGGAGAGGGGATGGAGGAGGGGGAGTTCTCAGAGGCCAGAGAGGACATGGCCGCCCTGGAGAAGGATTACGAGGAGGTGGGCATGGACTCATTTGAAGAAGATGAAGAAGGGGAGGAGTATTAAACACAGATGTATATCATTTATAAGTAGAGCCGTTTTAAAGAAAGGGTAAAGTTCTCGCTCAAACAGTTTATGATTTTAAATCTCCTCCAGAAGCATGCTGAGTGTCACTGTTCAATGACCTGTATGTAGACATCTAATAAACACTAATGTTACTGCTGAGCAGCGATTTGTCTGAGCTCTCAATCCCATGGTGTTTGGTTTAAACTGACTCTCCAGTGGGAGAGAATGTGCCTTTACATCCTTTTCTAAATAAAGCTGTTAAGACCAACTTCTCATGACTCCCAAGATGCACATCTGTATTGATTTATTTTAATCCATATTTTATTCATCACCCTGTTGATTTTGATGTCATTTTGTTCAATAAAACATTTACAATGATATAGTGTGGGCTGAAACCAGCTCAAATGATTTAACCTCAATCAACTAACACACCTACAGTTAAATCAGCATTTTAACAATGTTGGTGGACTTCATGACTGAAGTCTTGGACAGATGTTTCAAATTGAGTTCAACGGGCCGTCATTAACGATGGAAATATAAATGTTTAAGGTCAATAAAAACCTCCACGTCCAAGATGTTCACATCCCTCCTTGTTTTCTGTCTACACAATAAATAAAGCAATTAAATCAAGATATCTAGATGCACAAACTCAATCATGACCTGATATTTTCACTGGTTTCTGTCAGACAAATTTCAGGATGGAACATATTTCTCAAACGGTAAGTGTGCCCTTCATTCATAACTACCGTCCAGTGAAAACCATGAATGCTGAATGTCTGAACTAAAGGATGAAGTGTTCCTTTGAGAAAATCCTCCTTCGGCTAAATAAACTCTTGATTCAGCTGGAAAAAGCCTCACAAAGCAGTTTTTCTTTTGACTGCACAAAGACTACTTTAACTCTTACTGGTGTGCTTTAACTTAAGGAACGCGTTGAATGCAGGACTTCACCTCCTGCTGGAGTATTTTCAGTGTGCTTAGTGCTTCTTGGGTGAGCTGCGGGTGTTTCACCACCAGATGGCAGTGTAGCTTCACTGAGACAAAGCTCCAGAGCTGAGGAAACAAGTGAGGAATCTCAAGGCCACCAGTTTAGCACTGAGGTAGATCACATGCACAATATTTAGAAACACTCACTCATGCACTAAATTGACAACCCTGGCTAAATCAATGATCTTATTTATGTATTTTCTGTGTACTTACAGTTAAATAATAGTCTGTAGTGCTGACTAATTACTGTGAAAGCTCATTTAAATCTAATGCAGATTTCTCTTTTGCTACAGTAGAAAACATTCTCTCTATAGATTGTCTGTGCCGGTACACCAGACTCTTATTTCCTTGCTCAGATCTTAACTCATCGTTTCTGAAGTTTTGCTTTTGGACTTTTTTCCTTCCTTTCCTCAGAGGATGAGGCCTTCATATTGGCTCTGTAATTGCTTTGATGTAATTAAGGCTGAATCTGAGCAGAGACTAAGCAGCGTGGGCAGGGGATATAGAAAGGTCAAGGAGGACAGAGGGAAAGAGAAATGGTTTTTGTTTCCCATTTCATGACATTTTCTTCAGTGTATGGGTTTAAAAAGAATGAATGTGAGGAGCTTTCAGACTGCGTGCTGCCACACAAACACAGCCACGGCTACTCATTGTGACAAAAGGAAATGAAAAGGTGCTGATATCATCGTGTGACCATGACCAGGGTCAGGACGGATGGTGTACAGCTGTACTTGTCATGGAGTATTTTTAGATTGAGGTATTACTACTTATACTACAGTAAAGGATCGGAGTACTTCCTCCACCTCTGCAAGACACAAATTAAAACTCAAAACACGTCTCATTCATTGTTCTTTAATATTAAAAACAGCAACAAAAAAATACAATAAGCTTTTTTTCTATTCAACCCTCGCCAACAATGGACCCAGAAAAAATAAATAAATAAAAGTCAAAGTCACAGTACAAACCCAGATAGAAACAATGACTTCACACTGTTTCCTTAAATTGGACTCTATGGCGTCAAATGTTACAAAGCACAGACAGCAGGTGGGTTTCTTCACCGTGAAGCGAACACACAGACACGGATGTTGGCTCAACAGCACCGAGGACATTCATCACTGCGATTAATGGCCGACAGTTATTCTCTGTACATAATCACAGTGACGACCGCACGCTTGTTATGCAACACTTATGATGCCTTAAGCAGCTGGAAATGCATTAGAGAAATAACACTTTATATAGTTCATCCAGAACACATTTTAATTAATAAATTAAGACAAGTTTCAAATCAATTTCACAAAAACAAATATTATTTTGTAAGCTAGGGATTTAAAAAGGAATATTAAGCAGTTTAAAACCATTTTGGCGACCAGTAGAAAGTATAGAATAAAAAAAGAGCAAATAGGACCCTGCAACTACTAAAAAATGAACTGGCATTTGCACGAGACACGGCTACATTACAGCCGAAATTCAATGCAAACTCTTTGTGATAAGGTTACACAGTATATCATGTAAAAAGTGCAATAAACTGTGTGAGCATTCATCATCTCACGAAGCTACTGCAGACAGAAAGTGGCTTTTTTTTGCTGTGGGACAACATTTCACTTATCGCCCCTTTAAGCTAAATCTTTAAAAAAAAAGAAAAGTAAACTAATAGAATAAATAAAAATAACAAATCTCATGTAATAAATAGGTACATCTGTTTAGCGCTATTGCGGTCTAATTAAAAGCTTAATTACTCTGTAACCAGATTTGTAAAACAGCTCAGCTGCCAACACATAAATATACTTTACTGACAAACTGGTTAGAGACTCTCTCGTGGTTTCTGCTTTTCAGTTGATAACAAATGTTTCCCTGTGAAAGTTAATCACCTTCAGATAAGAAGTCTCTTTCTCTCTCAGGAAGCTTTGGAGGATCAATGATCGGTTCAATTAACATGAAAACTGAAAATGCTTAATGTTTAGAGAAAGAGCTTGGTACATAATAGATATAAAAACCTTTACTAGGAAACAGAAGAAAATACTGGAGAGAAGGAGAATTATAAAATATACATGTTGGAGGGTTTTGTCCAATCTAAAACTTTGAATTTAGCTTATTTAGGAAGGACTATACTTGTTAAAACCTGCTGTTATCCCACCTTTACATGGCAATAAGATAGCATATAATAAGGACAGAATTTGTGCTAATTTCAGAAGAGTTATGCTTCAGAGAGTGTGTTGGCTTCAAAAGGACACGTTTTAACACCGCCTCCACCAAACATCCCACACATTTCAAAACAGAAATGTAACATGTTCTCTGCTCCATCAGTGAAAGAGATGCAATATTTCAGGTACTGACCTCTATTTATATCATGATACTTGCTGACTGCAGGCGCTTTATTCTACAGAGGCGATAGAAAGTATGTCTGATATGTTGAGGAGAAGCTTGTTTTGTCCATCACACGTTGTGCTACAAGTATAAAACACACACGCTCAAGTCTACCAGGGGCACATACACTCATAAAACACACAAGGTCCAGCAATAATAACCACGTCGCCTCTCACTTGTCGTCGCTTTTGTGTTGGTCGAGTAATGACATGTCCATCAGACATCCTCTAAAATAACCAAGTAGGGACTGAGTCAGCTGAATCCGGCTACGCGTTGACAGGAAGTGTCCCTCGTCCGGGTAGATCTGTCCCAAAGATATGAAAACAAACAAAGTCACCCAAAACTCATAGAGCGCACGTTAAAAGGGATGTGTTCTACATATATGATGAGTATTGAAACAGTGTTACAGACATTACTGGACCCAAGCTGTTGTGTACTCTTTTAGTACTGACCTGCATGGTATAGTTGGCTCCAATCTTTATCAAGTGTTTGATGAGCTCTGCCGAGTGCTGAAAGTGAACGTTTGCTGTGGACAAAAACAAACAACACATGCAAATAAGTGTCAACGGGGTTAATTTACTGGATACAAAAGCTCTGGCTCTCATCCATCCAGTTTCAAAGCGCTGCATCATGTAGAGAGGCTCATTTCAAAGAGGAAACAACCTCCAGTGTACCTTTAACAACACACAGTACAGTCAATGAGAGAAGGAAGATGTCCGTACCGTCCGCTGTGCCGTGAGCCAGAAACAGAGTTCCTCCCTGCAGACCTTTCATGTTGGTCAGGACTTTGGATGCCTGGAAGACAAATTCTTTATCAATACATTGCATTTCATAATGTCATCGTATGTTAACGTCTCACCGGGATGGTTTTACATTTCGGGAAATATTCTCTTTCTTGCAAAGAGTTAAATAAGATTGATACCACTCAGAAAGTCTCTTGTTGTTAGAGCCAGGCTAGCGGTTTCCATTCTTTATGCTAAGCTAACTGGCTGGATCCTCATATTTATTGCGCAAACACGAGCGCTTCCTAAAATGTTAAACTGGTAATCGGCAAAGTAACTACAGCTGTGAAATGTAGTGGAGTAGAAGTATAAAGCAGCATAAAATGGAAACGCTCAAAGTACTTCCTGTTGTGATAATGAACAACAGAAGATTGGCCTTTGAAAGGTCATGGAGGGATGTCTTGGCCTTTCTGGTGGAGCAGTCTGACTAGTAATTGTACATTCCATGCACACATTTGCAGAGAAACTGGTCGGTCTTGTATTATTATTTTTTCCCTCTGCAACAAGAAGCCAGATTGAATTTTATTGCTCAGGGGAGTGTGGACGGTAGCTGTTATATTAGAGGATATCTCGACCTCATCATTCACTTTCTTTCCCCTGGTGGGATTCAAATGAGGGAGATTCTCTGCCGCCATTCAGCGGCTGCACATCCACAAGCGGACATTTAATAACCCGTCTGCGTCTCTTTCAGTCTCAGAGGATGAGTGACGATGTCCCGCTGATTATTGTCTGATCAGATCGTGCCACATTTCTTCCTCTTTGGAAGATTTAAAAGCAGACCACCCCCCCCTGCTGAGAGAGTCACAAAAATAGCCGCCCCAGTTATAACGCAACCCACTTACTGACTGCAACCTTCACGTAGAGGACAATTGTGTGATTTCTTTTTAGCCAACACCTCTGGCATTTTTCTGTTTTTCACATTTGTGTGTTTTTCCCGTCGGTGTTGCAAAAGGACATGATTTGAACCCTGAGATGCTCGTGGCCACATGTTCTTTATTCTTTAACGGTCTTGTTTGTGAAGTGAACCAAAGCAGAGTGTGTTTTCATTTAGAGAGCTGTGGGACCTTTGCCTCGCCATTAAAAAAAAAAAAAAGAAAAAAAAGAGAGATTTGGTGGAATAAAAGTAAGGAATTTGAAATTGTATTTGGAATAAAGTGTATTTTAGTTGTAACATTGTTAGTAACCTTTCACTTGTGGCTCCATTAAAGTTTAGAAGTGAAATTGATTTATAACTAATTTCTCTAAAGCAGTGGTACAAATAAACCTGAGGGGTCTCAAGAAGATTTACAGCTTAAAAGGAGACAAATCAGACTTTTAAAAAAAATGACTTTTTGCTTATTTCCTGCATAAACAACTGTATTTTACATGCATGGTGGCGACAGTGAGAGAACAAATGATGTCATAATGCTAAATTCACAGTCATCATTCAACCATTATTACTAGCTAAGCCAGTGCACTGTGTCAGATGAATTGATTTGATTAAGTTAAATTAGTCAGTAAAGGTGATTAAGTTTAAACGTGACGTAGAGGACCGAGAGCCGAGGATCGTGGAGGAGATCCGTTTATAATGTTTTTATGTTTTTGGTGCAACAGAGCAGACAAGTCCACGTCAGATTTTATTTACAAACCAATATATTTGGTTGATTTTTCAGTTGTGTTGGTTTGCTGATGTGTCAGATTAGAGGATTTATTGCTGCCTCAGCAACCTCTTTTTTCAAATTTATGCGTCTGGCTGCAGGAAAAGATAAGATTTTTAACAAAAAATTAAAAAAAACAAGCCCAGCAACAGATGCATGATGGGTAAAAGCAGCTCACTTGGTAGGAGTTCTCCTCAGTTGAAGGTGATCCGAGGTATCGCTCCGAAAAAGCAGACGCTGGAAAACAAAAGGTTGCAGTGTGTTGTTTTTAGAAAGATGTGAACTTTACGGAAGAAAAACAAATATTGGAGCTGTGGTTAATCTCATCACTGCTTCAATAAAACAGAACCGGTCTTTAAAAGAGACGTTACATGACAGAAGGTGTGCGTTTGGAGCATCCAGGATGCAGCCTCTGTTAGAAACAGTCTATGAAACTATAATCACATACAGCAGTATCTCCCTTCAGCTGTACAGTACCTCTAATACTCGGTCCAATGAAGAAAGCTTTTCATCCTAAAAACTCAATAAGCCTGAATTCCCAAGAGCAGAACCTAAGGATAATTAAAGTCACATTACCCAGACAATACACCACGTAGGATAAAGACGTCAGCGCTGCTGCAGCAGAAGAAATTCATAACTCCACGTCCCTGCAGTGTGTATCAAAGAAGAAGAGATATGAGATTTAAATTTGCTCACCGTAAATGGACCAGTCGGTGACGGGAGCCTGAGCTGCTGCACATCCGATCAGCTTCTCAGTCGACTTCAGCATCGTCAGTGTGAGGAAGCCGCCGTAGTCCTGTTCAAGAACGGAAAACAAGCTCTTTTTGACACCTGGATGCATTTAAAAAACTGAATACTGCACACATTTATGTTCATGTCTTTACTCAACTATTTGACCTACTCAGGCCTCTGCATATCATCCAAGTAAAACAACCCTCGCAAGTAAATATTCCTTCATTTCTAGCCCCCCAGATGATTGGGAGCCGCTCTTCTAAGAGATTTAAAGACGACACCGACAATATTTCTTATGCAGGCGTGTTCAGTTTCCAGGTTCCTGCATATTCGTCTCACAGTGAGTTTAATTATTTAACAAATTGAATATGGACCTTTATCAGCACATCAAGCATTTCTAGAAATTGGTTTTAGCACCTCCTGTCTCAGCTGAACGCACTTATTTTATTAAGAAGAGGTGGCAGTTTCCTGTGTTATATAGAGGCAAGAAACCTGAATATATTAAGCTGGAAATGTGGACTGGAGGATTGTAGTGTCGCTATCATCCATTATTGAAGATTAAATAAAAATAATTTAACAGAT
Organism: Pholis gunnellus; assembly: GCF_910591455.1. Classification (NCBI taxonomy): domain Eukaryota; kingdom Metazoa; phylum Chordata; class Actinopteri; order Perciformes; family Pholidae; genus Pholis; species Pholis gunnellus. The sequence continues at coordinate 1,932,340 of NC_136551.1, forward strand.
TATATAAGGATTCTGGATATTCTTAGATTTCTGCACGTTTCATGTTCGTTTCATGAACGAGGATACTAGTGATGATGTGAAATATCTGCATTAATGTACACATGTTTTACCATTAGTAATCTTTCATTTCAAGCTCATGACTGGCCTCATAACTTATCCTTTTAATAACGTTTTCAAACAGTTAGAGACAGATTCATCCCTCGGGGAGAAAATAGACGAACCTCTCCGTAAACTCCCACACGAGCGCGATCGATGAACGGCAGCTTCGTCAGGTATCTGAGGCACACAGAGGAAAACGTTTTGACTTAACAAGTGGACTCAGAAGTTTGTTTCAATGCGCAGAAGTCCAACAGCAAGGAGGCCACGGGTACATGTGAGAGAGAGTTGCTGGGAAAAGCAATGAGAAAACCAGGAAGAGAGCTTCAACTACTGTGTTTTATATTTGAAAGACAGCACGTTGTGCGTGTGTTTTGCAGCTGAATTCATACCGTCATGATGTGGAAGACTATACAATGAGCTTTAAGGTCACCGTGACGCTGATAATCTGAAGGCCTCTCATCTGTACAGACTAAATTCATTTTCAATACTCACTTCAATTTGAACCTGAATCAAAGACTTCTTTGTTGTGTGTTAAAATCTTAATGTGTGACAACTAGAGGAAGTAATACAATATAATAGCAGTGAAGCGAGTCAGATTCTTTTGCTTTTCAAAGTAGTTTTGCTGTGAAAACTTCTTAACATCCAGAGGAAACTATTTGGTCTCGCTACAGAACGTGAAAATATTCATTTTACTGACAAGAATAAAAAAAATTAGCAAATTCACATCATACGTCCTGTAATGATTAAACAAATATCAAAGATGACGCAGTTTTCTGTCACATATAGGAGTGTGCTTTAGATAAAAGGCAGAAGTGTCTTTTGTTTTTTCTTTTGGCACAATCAGGATCTTAAAAGTTAAAAGCATGAATTCAATTGAAGGAAACAGCAAACCTACAATTATTCAAAAATCATGCCAAGCGCTCCGGGTTTTAAAGTTGTTTTTATCCTTTCATGATTAGTCGCTCAGGCACAGGATGTTGCATTATTTAAAACCCTCCATAAAATCCTAAATATTAGAAAAGCACCTTAACATAGTGCAACACAAGGTAACGTGATGCATCCAGACTGGACAGAATGTGTTACTTACTCAAGAGCTGCCATCTGGTCCTCTGCGTCCACCGAGCCGAGCCTCCGATGGACCTGCTGTAAAACCCTGAGGAGTGACAAAGAAGAGGATCAGAGATATACACTACTGGTGCATGTTGGGTAATCCACGAGGACGTTCAGTACCTTTGACCACTGAAGCCTGACCCTCTGCCGTCCAGTTGCGCTACGATGACCTGCTCTGACCCCACCAGCACCGTGTCCCAGTCCAGCCTGAACTCCTCCGTCACCGCCTGCTCGCCCGGAGAACTAACGCTGTGAGGATGGACACAATAATGAACACGTTGTTTTATTGACATTTACAAAAACAGACTTGTTTGAATCGTTTTTTATGACGTAGTTACAACGAGCTCCACCTCGAGCAGCTACACCGTTAAAATGGATGCATCAGTGTTAATCTAATAATGTAATGTGCATTTTACTGATAGTGCTTCTGTACTAAAGTAGGATTTAAATGCATTTTTTGAGTATTTTTACCTCGTTTTATTGGTACTTTTACTTAAGTGAAGGATCGTAGTACTTGATCCACCAACAACTTTGAGACTGATATTTATTGAACCTACTCTGCATCCAAAAAGGATTATAGGACATTAAAATTGTGGCTACATTTACATTTCCTCATCATTATGTTTATTTATAACGGCTGCTGATGTGTAAATTGTGTTTTAACTGTACAGCCTGCAGGTGAGGAGACGAGAAGCGTCCTCTGAAGCTCACAGTGCGGCAGTAAATGTAAATGGTGAAAAGATGTAAATGTTATAAAGTGTTATGGCTCACACAATAAGGAGAAGGCCGTAGAGGTAGGACTCAGAGAAGCCGGCGGGATAGATGAGCTTCAGAGGCAGCTCTGTGAGGACGACACGGAGACATTAGCTGAAGGACAGACAGAAGACAGAAGACAGATGCAAACACACTCATCCATTAGTGCAGATCATTTTCTACCAAAGTCCTCATTAGTGATCATCCGGATTTCAGTCTGAATCCTCTTTTTAGTCTCCAGAGCCGACCGCAGAGGGAGGTTGTTCTCCAAGATGAAATACGCTGTGAAAATAAATGTAAAAATATATTCATCTGCTAAAGTAAATGAAACTAAAATGCATCAGCATGTATAGTTTATGTGAAGTAGCACTTTTCTAAAATATAGAAGAAGCCTAAAACCCTCTCATATATTCATGTTTGCTCTTGTTATAGAAGCAATAAATAAAGACAATACAGACAACAGTTCACATGAAATATTCAGCGCTTCATCCAGAGGCTGCAGCAGTAGAAGAGCACGACTCCATCTTTATTTTATCACCACTAATCCACACAGAAGGCAGGTTTTCTCTCCACACGAATGTGGAGATGAATATTGAAGAATATTTCAAATGTGATACAAAAAATCATTTAAATGGACAAATTGCCGGAGCAGTTTGGCAGGGAGTCCAATCCAACAGCTGCTGATGTTTTCATAAACATAACGTGATGATGCTTAATTGCTACAAACTAGTTTCCATTTCAGAGAAAAAGCACATCTGCCCGCCCAAACAAAGATCGCATAAACACAAACCGATTTCATTTTAAAAAGGAGAATAAAAACAACTTACAGTCCACGTCGTCCAGACTTAGAAGCAGCACAGCGGGAACTCCAGGACCTGCGATGAAAGGAATCAAATATTTATTGTTGTTAGGAGATGCTGATAAATCTACTTCCTGTTTTGGACATTTGCTATCTAAATCTACATTTCGGACTTGTTTGGGCATTTTTCTAAACGTTCATGCTATTACATTCAATTCTTTGACTCTGTCTGACCTTTGCAGTGCAGGACGGCGTGCTGTGCTTCGGGGTTGACGTCAGCGTCAAAGAACGAACAGTCCTCCTTCAGTCCACAGGTGAGGCAGCGTCGTGGAAACAGGCCGAGGGTGGACACACTGTCAGAGCACAGAGACAACAATGTGCATCACATTCAACAGAGGAAAAGTCATCGAGAAACGATGAACAAAAGGTATGTTACCTGTATACATGTCTTTGTTGTGCAGCGTCCTCCGTGCTCAGAAAGTATCTGTGTGGACGGAAAGCAGAGCAGCTAAAGTAGGACGAGGTCAGAGATCCACTTCACATGATGAGCCTCCACGAGTCACTGTGTATCGTGGCTGACCAACCAGAAACAGACTTATACAGTCATGAGCCCTGCGGCTCCTAAAGTCCGCTTTAAAACATGTTCTCCCTCTGCAGAATCCAGCTCATTTTGCAGTAGTGGTAGTATTTTACTGGGGGAGAAACTGCACAAAGACTCAGCTAGAGAATCACAAACAATAGTTTCTTGCTTTTATCAGGATGAAAATTAAGCTTCTCGCTAAAGTGTTCTCTTCTTTCATCAGTGGGGACACACTATTATTCCCCACAGAAGACAATATTGAATTATTTCCCGAGAGCACCGAGCCTGCAGATCAACAATCGGTTCATATGGGCAGTCAAAAGATGAAACTCAGGGCCAAATAGAAGCAAATAATAATTGAAAGGGACCCAGATTAATGTACAGCAACAACATTTAGACCGCTGGACAACATTTTAGAGAATTATTTCAGAGTAAATCAAACTGAAACTGTTAAAATTCAGGCAGAGGAAGGTGTTTTGTCTGTATTTGATGTGAGAATTAAAACTTACATGATCTGGTTGTTTTCATCGTAAGCTAAGATCTTTGTCACCTCCCAGTCTCCTGACGTCAAGTGTCGAACTTCGTCCTGGTCACTTCGTAACTGAAATCGGAAACAGGAGGAAATACACCAGCCATCCTTTGGAAGATTTTAACATGCAGAACGGGACTTCTATTTTCTGCCGTTACCTTTTTGGAGAACATGGTGATGTGGTGGAAGTCTCCCTGACCTCCTTGTTTCACGGGCAGAGAAAGAAAAAACCTGCTCCTGTCCTTGGAGAACAGCGGCTCCTGTCTCTGCAGAGACAAACAGAGGTGACACTTTACGCACGAATGCTTCCCGCTGTACTCGTCCTTCTACAATGGCACACATATTGCTGTGAGGATAATACAGTACATTAAATCGGCACCTTATTGTTGTGAGATATGAGAAATGAGGTTTACCTGCATGGAGAGCCACGTCGCTGAAGAGTCCCCATGTCTCTGAATTAAACAGAAGAAAATGAAATTCACTTTGATTATATGACGGATATGATCGTGAGAAGTTGTTATTGTTGTCGTCAGCGACACCCACCTGCAGGCAGACTCCGATGGTGGTGTCACACACCGTCAGCAGTGATGCATTCTGGGGCCGGTTGATCCACCGCACTGCCAGGTGAGTATTACTGATCCACTTCACCATGGTGACGTAGAAATCCCTGCACAGGAGACAAAGAGAGGACAGTCATTCTGTGTGTGTGTGTGTGCGTGTGCGTGTGCGTGTGCGTGTGCGTGTGTGCGTGCGCGCGTGCGTGCGTGCGTGTGTGTCACCTGAGCCTGAGCTGATCAGGAGGCTGCAGTTCTTGAGTGTGTGTCGCTCCGAACAGGTTGACCACCGACAACTTGACGGAAGGGTTTTTCTGACCGGCCTGAAGGTGTCAAACAAAGGCGGACGAGTTATTATTACATATGTGGAGATCAAGAAAGAAGCAGCTCAAATGTTGCAGCAGATGTTATTTTTTAATAAAATCTTAAATCTACTGAGCACAGTAAAAGGGTCACAGAGCATATATTAGTTTTTTTCTTATTAATTAAAGCAGAGGCACTTCATTTGACACGTAAAATGTAATTACATTTCTAAATGTATTCCTTATTTTGCTTTGAACTTTCCGGAGAAATAGTCATTTGGTACAATTTATCAGGATAAAATGTTTCTCTTTGAAAGTAAAAAAATCTATTTATACCGAAATAAATTGGAAGTAAATCAATTGAACACTGTCTCCCTTTTAACAAATTGATTTTTCTAGGGAATGTTTTAAGAAAAAGGAAATTATTCAGAAACTACTACTTTATTTCCCACAATCCCCTGCAGCAGACTGACCATAGGATATGGGTACTGTAGTCCTCTGGGGTAGGCGTTACCGGTGAACTGGGGCAGGACCATGTTGGGAACCAGGGAGTCGTTGATGGTGAGGAACGCCAGTCGCTCTCCGTCAGGCGACCACCAGTGAGCCAAGTGAGAACGCAGAATCTCCTCTGAAAGTACAGCAACAATCAACATTTGTTTGTCTGACTCTATAGAGCTCAGAGGCACTATAATGGATTTATATATTTTTATTTTGTTATTACAGATGTGCTGGTTTTCTGCACCTGTAGTTCTGTTTGATAGTTTTATTTTGCTTTTTTTGTAGGATGTTATAGGAAACTGGTCAAATGCTTCTTCGTAGGACACAAAACAATGCTTCAAACAGATCATTTGAAGGGAAAAAACATCTGGTTGCTCATTTTATTGATGAACTAGAGTTCTAAACACTTATTCAGCTCTTTCCTTCATCAGTCTAAAGTAAATGCAAATCAAAAACGAAAAAGCACAAACGCAGCAGACAACGTTCCCCAGTCTGTTTGTGCAGAGACCATCAGCACATTACTGAGTTTGTTTGCACAGCGACTTAATGCATCGCAGAGCCTTGTTGCTGATTTGCCCAGTTTTGTCTCGTCTGCATTTCGTTTAAAGCAAAAGACAAATCTGTCAAACATTTTACACAGAGGAGGCACAGTGTCTCAAAAGTACATCCTCAACCTCTAAATCACACAAAGCCTGACCTGGAGTACAATAATGTTTCATGTGAAGTATTCAGTCGGTTAAATTGTACTTAAGTACAAAAAGCGGCAGTAAGAAATATTGGATTTACATTCCCAGTAGTTTAAATGTAAATATATCAGGGTTAAACTGGAAAACGGTAAATCCATTTATGCTTAAAATCAATAAGGTTTTCAGGTATTGAGTCAAATAATGTGCCTGGAAACCCCCAATTCTTAGTTGTTAAACCCCCAAATACAGATACACACACGCACACACACCTTCGTACAACCAGTCAGCCAGTCCGTTGAAGACGACTCCCTCCATCCCAGAGGAGGTGATCCTCAGAGAGTTACTCTTCACATCTGACTGGTAGTAGATGTTATTCTCAAAGATGTAGACCTAAAGAGAAAGAGGAGATAATGAAAGTAATTACTTTTTGATTTCCTCTTCTTTTCATATTAAAGCTGCTGCTTTTATCTCACCGCGCAGCAAAACGTGTGTGTTTGTTCTTTCTCCTCCATCAGTGTTTGAATATTTGCATTTGCAAGTACAAACAGGATCAGCTTGCAGGTTCACCAATATCCTGAGGAGTTATTTATTTTCCCCAGCTCTGCTCTGAATATGCATTAGTCACTCAGCGGCCATTTGGAGTTGGAAAACTTTACCTGGAGCAACTCCGCTCTGCCGCACTGCTGCATCACACAAAGGCTGGTGGCATCAAATAAAACATTTAGTTTAAAAGGTATCCTGGACTAGCAGAAAGAAAAGTGCAACACCGACTTACAGGAAGAGACTTAATCAGAAACAGACAGCCTCTACAGCTGCAGCCCAAACATAGAAATACAAACAGTCTGTTGGGCTTAACTGCTAATGAAGCACAGAAATTACAAAGCTCTATTTTATGAAAAACAGCTCATTTAAAAACTGAAAAAAGGATGCAATCTTTTGAGATTTACTATAGGTTCATTAATGCTCTAGAAGTAATGGAATGTTATTGAAAACAAAACCTCTTGGTAAGATTTAGGCAAAAAAGTATTTGATTAAGTTTAAGAAAAGATCATGTTTGGGTTTAAATAAGTTAAAGAAAGATGAAGCAATAGAAAGAATGGATCACATTTAAAACGTACCAGCTGTTGTCCTTGTCTTCCCCAAGCTGCATGTTGGAGCACCGCGTTGTGAACCTCCGGAGGGTTTAGCTCCCAGACCTCCCTGTTACACACACACACACACACACACACACACACACACACACACACATAAAAATACAGTAACAGCCACCATCTGTTTCTGAATCAGGTAGAGAAAACTATCTGCTCACCTGGTGTAGATGTTGTAAACGATGTACGACGCCGTGTACGAATATCTGTACATCTGCAACGACAGTTCAGCTCATCACGTAACGCAAACAATCATCGGTCATGACTCACATCTCAAGTCAAGAAAACAACGAGAAATATAACTGAAGACATCGACAAGAGGAAACAAAGTCACTGGAGCAGCTAAGAACTAACAAAAGTAGGAAAATAAGAAAGACACAGAACATTCTTTGTGTTATTTATTATAAAACATGACTTTATTCATACATAACTGGACATTTTCACATATTTATATGGTCTAATTGCTGTGGCACAATACATTTTAATCACATTTGTGTTTGTCTGTAGTGTCGAGTCATTTCTTCAGTTATAACAATGTCGTAGTGAACTTCCATAAGGTTGCATGAGACAGAATAAATTAAAGAAACATAAATGAATGCAGCAGAGGTCACGATATCCTCCTCTGGCCTACACTTCCCACAATGCAACTCGATAAGTTCCAGTTTGTAACGCAGAATTTCGATTATGCGTTTTTGAGTACCTTCATGTACTATTGTTCCCTTCTCTTTATTGATCGGTATAAACTCTTCATGCACGTTTCTTCATAACAGCTTGCAGAAACGCACAATGCCTCGTGGTTAACGTTGTGGATCCATTAGTTAGGATTAGTCAACAAAACCTCTTGGTTCAGATAGAAACAAAGATCAGAACGTAACAACGTTACGATGTAACTAACAGACCTTAGTGGACTTTCTCGCTTGTTAGACTACGACACTTACTCTGATCAAATGCAAACACGTTGACATTCAACAGATCTGTGATTCCTTGCAAATTGTCTGTTGCATACTAAAGAAGATCCAACTGGTCTGCAGTGTGCTGTCCGTTCTTGCATGAAGTTGTGAGAAAGAGGGTTTATTCCTCAAACGGATAATGACTCTAAGCCGGCACTGAAGCGGACACAAACATCCAGTGTTGCTTTTTCATTTCCCCAGAAGAAGCTTTGAGATTGAAAAAGATGTAACTATTTTGTTCCTGCTCTGTTTGAAAGCTGCAAACACAGAATGCAATATTCAGACTGCATTACATCAAATGAAAACATGTGTTGTGAATTTTTTTTGAACACATTTCCACAATTTAACTTGAGGAAGTCCACTCTGATTTTAAATCAGGTTTTTGGGGCCCATAAATCCCAAAAAGTCTTTTCTTTCAACTACTCTTCGTCACAGCCGAGTTCCCTTCACCCATAATAGAGCACGGAATTAAGAAATTCAATTGCGAGCCGCTGAAAATCTCAGCAGGTTGTGTTAATCGTACCTCGAGGGGATTTCACGTTGCCCTGGCAACTAATAAAACTGGAATGCAATCAATTAAGCCGCGCAGGAGAGGAGTGAGATGTGCAGACAATAAGGCAGGAGAAACCGATGTGTCTATGAATAGAGAAGACGTGGTGTTGATATTACAGAGAATACTGAAGGACACAGACGTGCTCCTCTGCTTTCTAAACCTCAGCCTGGATACATCTGTTTGCAAACAAATCTAAAAATCAATGAAAGAGACCTCGACTGTGAGGAGAGAAGAAAGCCTCTCTGTGGATGACTGAGTGTTAACACACAGAAACATGAGAATGCACAAAACCACACACGCGTAAGGCATAACAAAACAGAAGCACAACTCATGAACCCACACCAGCTTCTCCCGACCGATGGAGCGCGCTCGGTCCAGCCTCCGAATCCGAATTCTCCAACAGCATCAGAGATAATCTTTTTTAATTCAAGTCAATTCCAATTTTAAGAAACAGAGCAGCAAAGTGCTCTTCAGACAACAAAAGAGCATAAATAAGCTTGAGTGGGCGGGTTAGTTTGTGCATGCTAAGTGAGTGACAGCTCCCCTGGGTATTGTATAGAAGTATTATGTAAATTACAGCCTGCCAGGAAATAAAGAAAAAGCGAAAAGGACACAACTCCAATCACAGCGTGTCTGGTCACTAATCAAAACACAACAAAGCTTTTGTGATTTTTAACAGAGATTGTTGTTTGCATGATATATTTTGAATTATTAACTCGTTTTGCAGCAGGAAGCCGAGGCTTCTCTTTCGCATCGTCAACAAAACTAAAGCGCCACGATCCGCTCATAAAGATTTCATCTCAAAAGAAAAGGTCAAATACCTTTTGGAGTGTTGCATTTGGATCAATATGTGTTGTGTGTTTATTAAGTGGATGTCAGATTTTTGTATTTTCTAATACTTTTATTCATTTTGATGCTTTACTGACTTGCATAACCTTTTTGCTGAGGTTGTAAAGATGTTAAGGATATAAAGCATATGAAGATACTCTAAGAAATGACATCACAATGAGCCAAACTAAAATGTGGCGACTCTACTGCAGAGTTCGTGCAAAGTTGTTGATTTTGATTCAAGGACGCATTTCAATTTGAAACTCACCCGTTTGACATCGTAAGCGAAGAGCGCATACTTGAGATCTGCAGAGAGCGAGTACTTCACCACCTTGAAGGCCACCTAACAAAGAAGAGACAGATTTAGCTGAACCACTGAGGACTTTAAACTTCTCTTTTTAGATTTTTTAACCCCTTGATGACGTTTGTTGATGAAGTTACACAAACAAAAATTATATAATGCGTGAAAAACATGAATGTTTGTTACCAAATTTCATCGCAATCCATCCAATAGTTCTAAATATCAAATCTAAAATATCAACCAGCTGGTGGCGCTAGAGGAAAGGTCAACATGAAGATTCAAACTATAGAAATGTTTGCTTCTAGCAAACAAATGAATCAAATACTTTCTGAATAGAAAAGAAGAAAACATGAACTGATTCATACGATTGCTCTTTTTGTTTAAAGGCCATAAAACCACGAGGGAGCCACAGCAGGTTTTGACATTTCTGGAGACGACGAGGTGGACAGATATTTTATGGACAACGTTCATACAAATATTAGTTCTTGCAAAATCATAAATAGTGCAATAATACTTTTTAAAAAGTTCTTGATTCAGCTGAGTTCTAGTCCTGGATCTCACTGATGAAAGCTGTGCAGCCCGGCGGTCCTGTGCTCAGCTGGGGGCGTTTGAAATGTTTTTGGGGGGTCAAATCAGTGACTTCCTCACTACGAGGCCACCTCTGCTTTTTGATGTTGTTGCAAAGTTTGACAAGCTCACCGGAGGACCAAAAATCCTCATCAAATCCCCTTATGCAACCAAAATAGTTCTGCTGAATTCCTGCAAAAGGAAAACAGCCAAACCCTTGTGTTTATGAAAGAAGATGCTTTAAAACGCTAAAAATGTGTTTTTAACAAACAGTCCTGTGGATTGCACTAAAATGAAAAGAACTGAAAACATAAATCGGATTACAAATACTGACATATTGGTTCACATCAAGGTGATCTAAAAGAAAATGTGATCACTTCTCTGACTGTTCAGTGATTTGATTGCATAACAAACAGGAATAATATTTCAAACTGAGCCGCTCTCTTCCTGGTGATTGAGGTAAATTGAGGCGAGGCGAGCACATGTAGCGACCTTAAAGCCAGAGCTCTCAGCAGGATATCATCATACTGTGAGTCTGCCGGCAGAGAGAGACACGTTGCCTCTCTTTACTGTGGATCCAATCACGCCAACACAAGAACAGGATCTCTGTTTTTAAAGTTCAGAGGCCCATTCTCACATAAATGAGTAATAAAGAATATAAGATATCTTTAGGAGCATGTGCGGTACATTTTAGTACAGGTATTACTTCTTTTTATTAAGTGTTTTATATACTGTAATGGACGTTAAAGCCTGTGTGAACTCTATTTCACACCTGACTGCAAGAGAAAAAGTTGAACTTAAAGTTGAAACGACAGTAACCAAACTTTTCACTTTGTCCTATGAAATAAGAAAAATAAGTTAAAACCACAGAGACTGTTTAAAATATGGAAGTAGTCTCCATAACTCTAAAGATGGTGAAAGAGGCGGATCGTTGGTGGAGCTGACGACACCCACCTGTCAGTCAAAGTGACCGCGCCCTTAAATATAATAATATTCTGAAAAACAGAAATAACAGAAAAGCTTTAAAAAGGAGTACAAAAACATACAAACGTGCTGTTGGTCAGAATGACCTCCGTCTCGTTGGAGGCGAAGTTGAACTTGATGACATGACCGTCTCGGTTCCTGTACACCACCTCTGAATCTGAGCGAGCAAACAGAATCATTTAGAAGATAAACACAGTTTAAACAAGTTACTGCATGTGTAAATAAAGCATTTAGAACCTAAATATGATGCCGTGTGAGATTGCAGTCGAGCTGCGACAGGTGGAACCAGTTGTGCTCGTTAGGACTTGAGCTCGTTAGGCACACTTGTGTGTTTCTCAGTTTTTACGGACTTAGACATGCACATTTAAAATGAGATCAATCAGCAGGTGAGGCATATGATAATGAATGTTATTTATTTGGGTATTATGCTTTTTTGTCTGAACAGGAAGCAGCTGCGGCTTCTACAGAAGAACTCTCCTCTGTGATTTCCATTACACAGGGGAGTCTGTCGTTTCATCGGACATCGCTCTGAACTCCACCGTTTTGGGAATTCAAAGCAACACAGAAATGTAACCACACACACACACACACACACACTCTTGGTGTCCTGGATTTCTCTTATACGTACTAGGTCATAGTTACACCTTCCAGACAGACCTGCTGTCACATTAATGCAACAACAAACATCTGTCAAAAACACACACATAAAATATATGGTGCATCTCCTTTACCTCCAAGCTCTTTCTGTAAGTATGTAATGTGTTCCTTAAAATATCTTGAATCCCGTTCCTAAGCTCCTCATCAAACTGAACCAGAAGCAGCTGTGCCTCCTCCCTCTCCCCCTGGTGAACTCCTGAAACTCATTTGGAGTGAATCTGTGGCTGATTGCAGAAGAGGAAATCACTCACTGCTGCAGCAGAAACAGGCAGCTTTCAGCCTGAAATGTGCATCAAAAAAGAAGTGTAAAAAAAGTAAATATGCATGAAATTATTAATTTGTTCAATTTTCTTTGAATAAACATCCAGTAGCATCACTCTCAACACTGGAAAATAAACTAAAACGTGGTTTTAGAAAGAGTTGTGATGTTCAGTCATAGAAACGCTGCTCGAGTTACTTTGCATCTCGTCTCCACGTATCTTACACATCATCACAATGAATGCATTATTCATGTGTTACTTGTATGGGTCACTAAAGGTGTAACCTATTGTTTGTGCAAACCTCATCAGCAATCACGGATGACAAGCCAAGCAGCGTGAAGCACTCATCCATGCCCCGCTCTGATTGGACACACACACACACACACACACACACACACACACGCTGTATTTCTCTCTTGTGTAAGTACCTGCATGTTTTCTTCATCTGATATAAAGAAGCTCTGCTTACGTTAACGGTACATTAGGAATACAGAATGGCTCCATGAATAATTCACTGTACAACCTTGACCCTGTGAATACGCAGCATATAGGGACGTTGAAAGAGAACTAAGCAATGAAACCATCTCCACTGAAATATGTTTGTGGGGTTGAAAAGTCAGAGTAGCATCAATAATGCTGAAGATCATAAATAATAAAGCAGTATAAAATACTGATGGTACTGCTTCATGCTTCTGCACTGCCCTACACCGAAGCATGCAGAGTGTTGATGTTGGTCTTCATAGTTTAATTCAGCATAATGTGTATATTTCAATCTCGCCTTTAAGAAACATAAAAGCTTTAGATTAAGAAAAATATAAATAACATAAATATTAAGTTTTTCAAAAAGCTACTGTCGTTATCCAAACATATGAAGCGAACCAGAGGACATACTGTTGAGAGGCTCTTCTTCTCTGGAAAAGAGATTTGTTGTTGATTTATTGTGTTATCTAAACGGGTTTGGATGAGAAATCATCTTCATGATGTTCAACGCCTGTTTCAGCTTCAATCTTACGTCGAAATTATTTCTTATAGTGTTTAGCTTTTCTAAGTGTTTTGGAACTCAAGCTTCTGTAAGTGTCTCTTGAGCTTTTAAATTAGAGCCGGGCAGCTTTTGAAGCCGGAGTCGGATGTTAAGAGGAGAGAAGAGGAAATGAGTTGGAGGTTGTCAGGGGAGATTTCCATCACAGACATGTTTGAGTTACATCCACGACACCTCAGAAGAGGCCCAGCAGTAAATTCAGGCCCAGACCACGTTTCGTCTACTCGGGGCTCTCGGCTCTAATCTCCCGCCCTACGTTAGATTTACACCTCGCAACATGTCAGCCGGTAATTTCCCAACTTCATCATCAATCTCAATAAAACAGGTAACAATGGGACAGCTGACCCTGTTGGGTTGAAAAATTCATTATTGTGCTAGAAAACAACTTACTTCTTTTTCTCCCAGGTGATGTAAGCCTTCAGCTATCAGCTCGCTAACAATATATAGTCTATCGTTCATTTCATTACTGATCCATCGATCTGATCTGATTGTCTCAAAAGCATCTGATTTGCACACAAAACATAGAACCCAAACAAAGAGCTCAAAGACGAACGAAGCCTCATCAAACTGTGAGAAACTGCAGAGTTGGGTGATGACTCGTGATCTGAAATCCTGTTGAGATCAAATGTGTGTCCCCGCTTTTAGGAATAAAAATAAGGTCCTCACAAGCACACTTACAGTATACGTGTGTGTGTGTGTGTGTGTGTGAGAGATAGGGGCCGTCCCAACCAGAGCACATAATGAGAAGCCACAGGCCACAGGACTAGTCATTAGTATTATCTCCCGGTGGAAGCGAAGGACACAGCAGGAGGTGGATCTCTGTTTCATATCCAGAGCAGGAAGACCATCTCTCACTGTCCCACTCCACCGCTGTCCCTCCGTCCCTCCTTGCACGTCTCCAGAAATGTGTTGTGGATATATATTCAGTCATCTTCTCCCCTGAATTAACCATTAAAGCTATAACGTGGGTGTCATGTTCAGCCCCTCCAGCTACAGCTGCAATTTTCCTTCTCATTCTGCCTGAATCTTTTTTCTTTTCTTTTCCGAGCTCGAATGCAAACACAATCTGTCGCCGCTGTCAAGCCGCCAGTTAAATGACATTTGAGATTCTACCACATTTGGACGCGCATATGAGCGAGAACACCGAGGAGGAACGACGCTTCCGTGCACGGTGACAGAATAAAGTCCTCAGTAACAGATCAAGGCTTGAGCTGCAACACCTCCATCTTATTTAACGTGTGAAGAAAATGTAATGAGGTGTTGGCGATGTGGCCTGGAGGAAGATTGGGGGAGAAGAAAGGTCAGTGGACTCAAGTGGAAGCAACATTTCTCCCGCTGTGAGGGGGGAAAACATCGGCAGAGCTGTGAATTTATTGTTAACGTTACATTACAATTATTTGACACTTTTGCTTCAAGTGCAAATGTCCGACATCTTTTATTTTTGCTGGAGCTACCTCGAGCTCTGAAGCACAACATTTGCTTGTGGATGCGCTAATACTGAAATCTGACATTTCAACATTATTCTAACAGCACTTTAGTTAAAGTCAGAGAAAATATTGTGGTTTTGGTTTAATATTAATACAATAAACACTTCCTGTCTCATGCTTCAAGTTACTTTTGACTTGCCTGATATTAAATCACAACCACAATCTTCCCCTGACCTCAACAGAGTGTGTTAAATGCCTGAATATAAAATGTACAAACAAGCACAAGCAAGAGCAGAGATGTAACTATACTACGTCTACTATTTGAATGCAGTATTCTAACTCCTCTGGCTTCCAGTAAAACGTAGACATGATTAAAATATTTTATTGAGTACTTGTTCATGCTTGCTGGTTTGCCTCTGCAGGAGCTGAAGACTCAGGAATAATTTACCAGAAAAGATCAGATTATCCAGCTCATTCTCATTCAACTCTCTTTTATGAATGTATCTTCACTGGCCTGCTTTTATTATTCTAATGGCTGAGGCTTAGTATTACATTTAATCTAGGCCTAGCAATAAGCACAGGATCAAGTTTAAAGCTCGGGTCTTCTTCCTGTGCCCGTTGCACACCAATAAACACTGTGTTGCTATTATTATTATTATTTTTATGGTTTATTTAATATGGTGTATCCCAGGGTGGGAGGATGTACGACCCTGAGTCACTGCAGGCTGTTGATGCTACTGTCTACTGTGAAGCCATCTGTGTTTAAAAATACAGGTCAGCGGGAGTTTATGTGTTTATGCGAACAAGTGCAGCGATAAATAACAGAGAGAGATTAAAAAATTAAACTGAATTCAACATCCTCGGAGCTAAAAGAAGCTCTTAACTGCTCACTTAATATTTTATTTTGTGTACGGGACACTATAACAAAACATCTAATAAACTGTATTAATTAAATATTTATATTCTATCTACATTTTTTTGATCTTACAGGAAGTACAACTGAAACATTGCAATAATAAATTAAATGTACTTATTATGAATTGCAAACTCAATCCCTCAGTATTTCTAAAAACCTGCATGTGACCTCTGATGCATAATGGATTCTTAAAAGTGTCCCAGCTCGACTTATGATGAGCTTCTTTTGGACGAGGACAAAGCGAGTGTTTTACCTTCTATATGAGATCTTTTTATAGACTATGGTCTTGGTGAATAAATGGTTGTAATTTACAGTATATGGAGTCTGACTGTCTGTCTGTAACAAACCTCAGAGGAGAGATTTTCATTTTCTGCTCATTTCCCACAGGGCTCTAAACTCTACTTGTTTTTCCTGACCTGGTAGGAGAACCGTGGCCTTCCAGGGGTTTGATGAATTTATCTGGACAATATTTGGCTTTTTATTAAACTAATATGTTAGTCGAAAGTCAGCGCTGTCTAGCGCTGAAAAGAAGATTTAGTGGAATTAGTTTAACCTGTGTAATCATAAAGAGTAAAAAGTGTTAAAACCCCACTGACTTCAAACCGTCCAACCTGACACTGTTTTACATTGATATAACCAGCTGTTCCCTCCAACACCTGACAAAACTGAACAGATATTTCATTTTGAGAAGATAAAAATACCAAACCGTGTCTCTCAGACGTGACCTCTTTACTTTATTCTCAATGTAAGTGTTTTGTTCTCTGTTACATCACCATCACTCTTTCCTCACAATGTGATGCTGCCTTCACCTCTTGATTCTCATGAGCGCCATCACCTCCATGTCTCTGACTCTGTGCAGACATGCAACACAACACAGCAGAGGAGTTTCTGCACGACGTGACACCGCTGGATTTATCTGGCACGTTAAAGCCTTAATTTACAACTTATCTTCACTTGTACATCATCATCAGTTCTATAATCTGAAGCTACACTATACCCATTTGAGAGAAGAATGAAAACATTCACATTCATGAGACAATTTGTCTAATTTCAAATGAGATTTTAGAGGAAATGGTGCATTGTTACAAAATAATTTCACAACAGGCTTATAGCAGACCACCTCAATTTAAGCTGGGGGCATGGCCAAGCACAGGATACGGGTTAGGTTTGGGTGGGGACGTGGCACGGGCACAAGGGGAACATTTATCTAAAAGAGATCTATGAGTGTTCTTTGATTGCTAAAAATCCCCCCATAATAAACAATCTTCTAAAAGGAATACAAGTTTAAAATAGGATAGTGCATTGTTACAAAATCATTTCACGAACCAGGACATTCTGATCGGAATGAAAGCCCTTCAAAATCTCATGAATGAGCTAACTTCAAATCACATTCTAATTATAAATGAAAAGTTGATTTCACGAGCAACAAAATGCACTGCTGCTTAATTTACGCAGCCCAAAATCACCCAGAATGCACTGCAGCTAAAACACAATCCGTGGATTTGGTTACTCCTCTTGTTTTCTTGCTATCTTCGCAGTACTCACCACTGATCCACTTGGCCTCTGGGTCGTGGACGCTGAACTCTGGTTTGTACAGATCCGCCACAGTCAGCCTGGACTGGCCGCTGCTGGGGAGCTCCGCTGGGAGAAAACACAAAGTTAAATCCAGTCTAACAGCTTCATTCCTGAAGAAACAATTAGCTCACATACACCTGACGGCATACCAGGTGTGAGGACGACCACCGACATGGTGATGAGCGAGCAGACCACCACGATCACCAGCAGAGAGATGGCGATGCCCTTCCAGTTCCTCTGTGGGGGGCTGACGTCCACAAACTCCTGCAGACACACGAAAAAACAAAGTTAGCATTGGTGCATGCTGCTGATTGGACCTTGTATCATGTAGCCTACAACTGCAAGTTATAAAATACACACATGGGCAATATGTGGACACCCAGACATTGTACTCATGTGTGAATGCTGTCATCTTAAAACAAAGGGCATTCATCTTCCACTCTTCTAGTTTTCAGGCTTTCCACCAGATGTACTAATTAGCAAATGTTAGCATGCTTAAAACAGGACATATATATATGCTAAACATCAGCATGTTAGCATTGCCAATAATTACCTCAAAAAGATAAATCCAAGGAGACATTTGCATGTGTCATTTTGTTATAAATGCATAACTTTTTTTAATTTAATTTATTTGTTGACAGATTACTGTAATCCTGTATTAAGCTCCTATCTGAACCAAAGACACTTGGGATGTTTTAATCTGTAACTTCTTAAATGATGACATCTCTGACCCGGCTGTCGAGAAGCTACTGGGTTACATCATTTCTCTGCACTCATCTTTTCACTCGCTTCAGGCTAGAATGAGGAAAGTTACCTGTAGACTTTAAAAAGAGAGAAATGACGCAAGGAGGGTTTTTAGTTCAACCCCGGATTTGGCGTGAAGCCGGGCGTGGACGAGCTTTCCAGCAGCGACACTGCAGGCAACTGTAATAGGTAGCTGTCATACGGTGTTTAATTCACCATTCTTCAGAGCTTGAGAAAAGACACAGTGGTACATCAAAGAAGACAGTGTGAAGCCTCTTCCTCACATCAAACGTGTCAAATTTAATGTTGACTCTTTTCCAGAAGCCCTGCCTGTTTCCTCCGTAGAACTTCCATGTAGACAAGTGAGCAAGAAACACGTGTTGCTTTCAAGGTATGGGATTTGTTTTTGGAGGAAAAATGTTTGAGATGAGATGGTTTTCACAAAATCTTGGCCGTTAGAAAATAGCTGGATAAAAAAGTCACTGTAATTAAAATCCTATATTATGCAATTGTACAAAACGTAATAACTAAATATTTTGCACGAACCTGACAGCACTCATTTGAGTGTAAGTGTGCCAAATAAGATGTCAGATAATGGTTCAAACTGCGTACTGTAAGTAGGTTTTAGGAAGAAATTTCTTCTGAAGAACGGTTGGTGAATGAGGCCCAAAGTCTGCACACTAAATATGAAGTCATCCAGCAGCTGGTTAGGTTAGCTTAGCTTAGCACAAAGACTGGAAACAGGGGGAAACTGCTAGCCTGGCTCTTAAATTAAAGCTCACTGTTATGCCCTTTGTTTAATCTGCACAAAAACTGCAGTAACTGTAATATGAATAAGTCTTTTGAAACCACCCGAATTCTTTTGGCTATTGAAGAACATCATATATACAGTAGAGTACACTATACTATTCCTACTAATACTACTATATAGTACTGACTTCAGTGACACTGAAGGATTATAATCATCAAGATAAAAGGCACAAATGTGTTCAGAACAATCTGTATAAAATGTTCTGTTGGGTGAGGAGGAAACTGTTTAATTAATGAAGCAAGAGAAACTGATTCACTCACACACACACACACACACACACACACACACACACACACACACACACACACACACACACACACAGAGCCAGCATGCAGAGAATTAGCTCCGAGATGTTGAACTAATAATCAGAGAGCAGTCGATGGCCCAGTGGTGTGCAAAGAAGGTTCTACCCACTGCTGATTGTGTGTCTGTGTGTGTGTGCGCACGTGTGTGTGCGTGTGTGTGTGCGAGTGTGTGTGCGAGTGTGTGTGCGTGTGTGTGTGTGTGTGTGTGCGTGTGTGTGCCTAACAACAAGCTTTAGCAGACACAGTTCACTGTGATCAGACTCACTTCAATGGAATGTAAAGCAAGCAAGGAAATCAAGTACGTGTGTCGGTGTTTGTGTTTACAAGTGTGTGTGTGTGTGTGTGTGTGTGTGTGTATTGAGTTAAAGGGATAAAGACACAATGGACAGAAATGGATGAAACAGGTTTTTACCTGAACAAACACATAAATACAGCATATCTAGGACTAAAAATGACTTGGACATGCTGTTTGAATTTAGATGTCAACATCTCCAAACCTGCTTTTACTGAGCAAACCCTCGTTAGAAAATTATACTCACAATCACTATTTAACCAGTTTTTATTAAACAATAGCTCAGACTTTGACAAATGGGATAAAACAAACACAACAAACAATGGATTCAAAAAGCTGCTGAACTTAAATGCAGACATTGAAACTGGACACTGTCCGTTTGTCTGCCAAAATAAAAGTCAAATACAAAGTGTTTACGTACTGTAATGTCTTAACTGTAGAAGACTTGATTCTGGTATCTTGCACTGTAACTTTTATTCCCCTGCTTTATTACATTTTAGATTATTTCAATACTGTTTTATTTATTTGTGTCTGTTATTTGGCTTGTGCTTCTTCAATCTCTCGTCTTAATCCATTTTATGTAACACAACTGCTTGGTTGCTCATTTGAAAGAACTCCAACACTACTTGTTAAAGACTCTCATTCATTTGAAAATAGTATTTCCTCGCAAATATTTTTGCAAGACTTCCTCAACCTAGAAACAAAACAATAATACAAATGGACATGTCTTTGGCTCTCCCCATCAATATAATAAACTATTTAATAGTCAAACTATATAAAAATCTTATTCCATAACAGTATCTGTTTTGTGTGCTGTAAACACTTTCCTGTAAGCCTCATATTGTCTGTGCATTAATTGCATTAATACATCTACACCTTAAATCAATCAATGTTTACATGATGACGCACAACACATGAGAGAGAAAAATCCTTAATGGCCTTACTGTACTTTATTGCATTTTTGCAGGATATTTCAATAATCCTCCCGTAATATCGCAATCATTCTAAGCGCGCAGCAGCACCATAGAAGCGCATCTAGTGACCACCGTTTCCCCGTGATGTCCTTCATAGGATGACTGTCCACACAGAGGTTTGGCGCCTCACAGATGAATGAAAATGAGTGCATCTCTCCGTTTGTCTGTGGGTACCTCATCCTGCTGCGCCTCTTTGGGCTTCTTCTTGGTCGGATCTTTGGACGCCGTCATTGTACCGAAGCCACGGTGCTTCTGCTTCAGCCTCAATCCAGCGGCTCTCCCGGTAATAACATCCGAACCTGTCGGCGCGTCAATTTAGCGGCACGAGAGGCAAGCTGGACCGAAGGACGACAAGGAGGACTTCCGGGTGTGACTTTCAAAATAATCACAGAGTTTCGCTTTCTGGTGACAGACAGTTGTTTTTATAAGGAGAATACACATTTATTATATTAGAAGAATAGTACCAGACCTCTTTTATATTCAGTCTTTAGTAGTTAAAATTCAATTTTGATATAATGTTTTTGTCATATGCTTTTATTTTGGTAATGTATGCAAACATCCGTTGTTACAGTCTAGATATCTTCGAGAATGTCTATTTATTTTGTGCTGTACAAATCTATCTATCTATCCATACATAATATTATATATATATATATATATATATATATATATATATATATATATATATAATAAACAGTGTATTCGTTTTAGCTACCTGTTTCAATACAATTAGTTCTGATGTGTCCTAAATAATAATAAAGTTATTTCTAATGCATGATCTGACTTTATAGCTATGTAAGTTTGGGCTGTAGCAATGTCCGCGGTGCAGAAACCTAGAATATGTTTCTGTGGTGAAAAATGCTAAAAAATCGAATCTGTCAGTTAACATTTATTGGTAAATAAGATAAGTAAGAAACAGTGGTGGAAGTACTACTGTCGTTAAGTAAAAGTATAGCGATAGCTCAGTGTAGAAACAACAAGTCCTGCATTAAATATCTTATGTAAAGATACAAAAGTATTGGCATCAAACTATACTTTGAATCTGCAAAGTAACTAGTAACTAAAGGTATTCAATTAATATAGTGGAGTAAAAAGTACAATATTCCTCAAAACTGTAGTTGAGTACATGTTTTTCCCCCCACTGGTAATGAAGACAAATTGCAAAAGGTAACCAACCATATTCAGAGACGGACTAATTGATTAAAGCTGCAACAGGAGCTAAAAGCATTTAAAAAGTAATTATCTTAGTAATTAATTAAACTAAAATTCACGTCTGTGGTTTAATGAATCTGTTTCACCTACACATGATGTTGCACAAGTCTTCATTTAATTAAAATGACTAAATCATCCCATCACATGTATTTCTATCTATAGTTTTCCTGTGAGTCAGTATTTGTATAGCAGTGTAATATTCCCATAGGGACTCGGTCTTGCACTTTGTGGTATTTTTACCCCTGATGATGTCACTCTACTACTCCTACAGTATCACTTCAGGGACTAGTAACAGGATTATAGCTGTGCGCGTCATTGGAGAATGAACCGAGGCGTCATGTGAAATCTCCTCAGAGGGGAAACGAAGCGAGACAATCGAGCAGATCAGTAACCAGCTGGCCTTCCCTGCTGCTGAGTGACTGAATGCAAACTGATAGGTGTCACACAGAAAGCCCAAAAGACACAAACTCCAGCCAACACACACTATCCAAAAATATCGAGGATACCAGGAGCTGGGGAAATAAATAAAGATGGATGACACTAGACGAACCAGCCTGCAGATATTAGTCTCTTTGTGTGCATTGTCTCTATACTTCTGAGGACCCAATGCTGCCACAAGGGACATAAAAATAGTTGCAAAAGTAAAGTGACTCCTACTGCAGGCTCATGGGATTATATCATCCTTCTCAAGCCGAACGCACACATTTTGAAGGCTTGAAGGGTTGAGGAGGGCTACTAGTGATGTGCAGTAATGTGAGTGTGTGTAGCTCGGTGGAAACTGAAATAGCGAGTGTTTATGCTCGAGTGAAAACTGGAGCAAAGTGGCAGCAGATCAAAAATTCTGGAGGAAAGCAGAGAAATAACGAGCGTATTAAAGGATTGGAGGGAGAATGGAGGGAGGTTGAGGATGATGGACGCCGTGGAGGAGGGAGGTAGTAGGAAAAGAGAGGGAGGATAGCATCCTTAAAGCTTGTGCATGGACTCTCTTCTTTTCTTCATTAAATATTGAACAAGGGGAATCAGAGAGCACATAGAAATGATCTCTCTCTCTCCGACCTCTGCTGGTGTTTGGGAAGTTCACTAACGTCCCCGAGGCGGAAATCTTCAGACAACAACCTAATGTGTGCATTTGTTCTAATTCTAGCATTTGTGCATGTTTGCTCTGCACATATAGTTTTGTGCACCAGCCTTCATGCCTTTTTCTGTCAGAGTTTAAACTTGTGCACACACACATACTCATGTTGATTCATGAGTGTGCGTTTGCTTTGTAACAGCTATTAATATGGAGGCTGCCGAACCAAATGATTTAATTGATTTGATTTATTGGAGAAGTTTAGAACATATTGAACATTTAAATCACACTTTTATCTGTTTGGTACTTTTACAGTTTTCTTTATCATCTTTTTCTTGTAAAATATTAGTAGAAGGAAATCAAACACAACACCCTGAGGATGTTATCTTTCCTCGGCTGTGTCAAGACCCTCTAACACCAGTTTTAATGAACCTTATTTTTATTTTTTGCCAGCAATGTGCAGCCTGCACAAGAGGCAGCAAGCAGGCATGCACTTTGTTTTTATGCGTCACACGCCAAAACAGTTGAGAGTCCTCTTCCTCAGGTCTCCAAACCACTTCCGCTGCCTAATCAGGGACTAACTTACACCTGGGACTCCAGGTGAATGTAATTAACCCGCTGTCTGGATGGAAACCTGCAGGGCTCTGAGTCTGCAACCACTGACGTTTGGTTTAATAGTGTGTTTTAGATAAGGAAAGCTCCTAAGTGGGTTAATTGACCCAGAAGGATCTGGGGTGAAGTCCTGATAAGAGCCGGTTAAAGTCTGGAAATACTGAGGAAAGTGCTTCACGGCATTGTTGCTTAATTACGCAGCCTGATGCTACTTAGTTGAATGTGATTGTCTTCTTAAGATTTCTTCAGACCGATGCTGCATTCATGCAGTGAAAACCACAATTATTCTGACTTTATTCCAAAACAGTAAGCTTTGTAATAAAAGCATTGTTTCTCCATTGGCTAATCTGTGCACCATGCAATCTCATGGAAGCACATTCAACACTCAGTGAACACACACAACAGGCTGACACACTTTAAATCCCAGAGGATGTGTTTCTGTTTCTCTGAGCCTCGACTCTCCCAGGAGGCAGCAGACACTCCTGGGACTTTATGATAAAACACACGCGCGTCACTCTTCTCCGTTGATTCTCCAGCTATGGAAGGAAACTTTAGGATGTTTTTTTGTTTAAAATATTCTGCCACTGCTGAAGGCCCCACATGCCAAAACACTCACTCAACACCTTCCTTAAGAAGCACAGTGTTGTGGTTTCTATAAATATAAGCGTACTGACACCTCACCTCTGGGTACCTGAGCTCTGGGTCCATTATGCAGACGTCTCTCCAGTCAAAGCAACGAAATGTGAAGCATCACACTCAGGCCGCAGCGAGACGCTCAGCCTCAAAAGGGGCAATGTTGTCCAAAAACAATAGGAAATGCATTCCTCCTGCAAAACTACAACAAGCCAGTAAAAGATAGCCTCCCCTCCTGCTCTTGCCAGCAGCTCTTTTCTGTCTGACTTTTCTCTTCAGAGTAAACAGACGACTGACACACATGCACACACTCACAAAACCCCTCTGTTCTGATTTTACCACTTAAAAAATGGTGTCATTAATATAAGTAAAAAAATCAGCCAACCCAGTTTCACTTGGCGTCGTTACTCTGATAATCTAATTCTGGGTCAGGGGGAATTTGAGGCTCATTGAACTGAATTCATCCGTTTTCTGTGTTGAAAGGACAATCGGGTTAAAGTGGGTTTAAAAAAGGATTAGAATTTTTATAAATCTAATAATATTTTAGTGAATGTGTTTGCCAAAAAAAACCCAGTTGTATAATCACCTCTTTGTTGTATGGAATCGGTAAAAAACAGCCAACAACAAAAGAAAATGTCAAATTCCTTTGAGGATAACTCCGTTAGATTTCAGGTCCAATTAAGGTTTGAGGGTGCGGATTAAAAATGACTTTCTCACAGTAAGAGCTCATCACATTCATTCTTTTCTTACCTCACATATTACCACCTGGAGGCAAGCCATGGATCACAGAGTTCATTACTGATTAAGAGGAAAGATTTTATTAGTCAGAGGCTTTATGAAGCTGCTCAGCCCTCCCTTATCTCTGTCTCAGTGCTTTTTATTCAGCTCCATACTGGACCGACTGTGACTGGCAACCATTAACTGAACATCTGCTTGTTCATTTTCTGCCTTCACATCTTTACTGACGAATACTGACTGTGAAGAAAAACCCAGAAACAGTCATTTGAAGTGTTTTTTTGGGTGTAAATCTGATTATCGTACCATCTTTGTTGTTGTTATACTGGCGAAGTGATTCATTGTCTGAAGCATGTCGTGAGTTTAGGGTCAAGTTTTTATGGTTCAGTCCAAGTTCTTCTCTCGGTAGATAACAAAAGCAACCCTGACCTTGAACACTACTTATCTGAGACCTGATCTTTTTTTAAATGTCAGAGTGTCGCAGCTGTTTCTGAATACAGAGAAACACAGAAGTTGTCTTCTTGTGCCGTGATGTGACAGCCTCTGGGCTGCTGCCTTCACAGCAGTGACCTTGGTTTGGGAAATTGTATTTCAAAGCAGTCTAACCTGAGATGATTCTTGTTGCTTTGAGATAAAAACACATCAAAAGTAAGAACCAGCTGATGCATTTAAAAAGCCTAAATGCTGCACACAGTAATATTAATCGTATATATACAACAGTACAACACTCACAGGGACCATTCTTCTGCAGAATGAGTACTTTTACCTTTGATTAATGGACGTTTTTAATAATGTAATACTTGATGCAGGACTTTTACTTGTAGTGGTGTATTTTCACAGTGTGGTACTATACTTTTACTGAAGTAAAGCATCTGAATACTTCTTCCAACACTGTCATGTGCAAGTCAGGAACTTGGCAGCAAGACTTCTCTTCTCGCACACAGCCTGGCTTTCACACCATAACAGTGTAGGATGTGCAAAATGCAACCAGCTCAAGTCTGCATTTAGGATTCCTACAACAAATCTTTTAAAGTGGCAAGACTCATTGAAGTATTCAATATATGGAATATCATCATATTATTTAGGCTTTAGTGAGTGCTAAGGGGTTAAATTAGCAGATGATGCAGATGCTTGCTGAAAGGCTAACATGCTAATAGTCCTTTACTGCATGTCCGTCTCCACAGTAACAGATGACAGTGATGACACAGGGCTGATAATAATATTCAGTGAATTTTTGACTGCGATCAGGAACTGAACGGGCTGTTATGAAGACAATCTGTTCAGTTTCACGGGTTTTAGGGTCGAGAGTTCAGTTGTTGCTTTGAAATAAAAACACAAAAGATAAGAACCAGCGGATGCATTTAAAATACTGAATAAAGGATTTAATGCAGTTGGTCTAAAATAATATGTGTGTTTTGGTTTTTATGTGAATGGTTGCTTTATTTCAGTAGTAAGTACATTTACTCAAGTAATGTATTCAATTACAGTTTAAGGTACTCGTATTTATATTTTATAATACTTTCGACCTCTACTCCATCACATCCTTTCTACCTGACTAACGTTTCCCAGGACTTGGATTATAAAAACATTGATCACTGATCGTTCAGGAGGTTCTCACTCCATTCATCATGATGAACAGATGTAGTTACTTTACAGATTTGAAGAGCACACATTCCTCCTTTCATAAGCCTTGACAGTAGTGCGTACTACAGCCTTTTGCAAGACCGCTCTCTAGTGACAAAAAAAGATATTGCATATATATATATATATATATATATATATATATATATATATATATATATATATATATATATATATATATATATATATTTGCGGTATTACAAACTGTGGTGACATTCACGGATAAAACATGTCGTTTTTCCCCCATGTATACCAGATTTTCCTGTGTCAGATCTGTAAATAGCATGCATTAAATCAGCCCTAATGTCTCTTTAAATTCAAGATCAGACTTAAGATGTCAACAGATCACCAGGACGTAAACACTATAGCTCTAAGGATGAAAGAAGAAGTGTCTGGTCATTTAACAATGATGCTGGAAACTCTGGAAACTCTGTTTTCTGCAAGAATTGAAACACGTGATGAGTTATCGATACACAAATGGTCATTTTGTGGGTGAAGTATTCAGTGAAGCACTGTTTCAGAGTAAAAGGGTGTTAACAATGCATATCTACTGCCTCCATTTGAATGTCAATCAGTTTATATTTCTTGTTTCTACTTTGGCGATGACTATGTTTAGATTTCACGCCTCCAGAGCACCTTTTGGTTTGTGTTGCGATCGAGATGATTGACGTGCTGTAAATGCTGTTTTGGGGCTGTTCTATGGAGGGTCACTAGCTCGGCTCGCTCTTCAACCCCAGCAGGCCCCCGTGTGGGCGGACAGCCCAACACAACCCAAACGGACACTTTTATATTGCTTTTAAATGCTTTTCACTTCACTTTCTTTTACTTTATTCCTCATCAGTGATGTTTCCAAGGTTTTACGTGTCTTGAAGCATGTCTGGAGGGGATATGTAATGTTAAAAAATGTGTTTTACACCTTGCAAGAATACCAAATGTGGGGAAATCCAGGCCTCATCAGACTGAATTCGTGGTGGTGATTAAATGTCTCAGACCATAGGCTGATCCTGAATACTTGAAATGGTCTGAAAGGGGTCATGTTAGCAGATTGAGCCATGGAAATACTGAAGATAAAATATGAAGATGTCCTCATTAGCAGCAGCAGCCTTGTGGTGGGTAAATTGTCCAATACAGCTAATGTATCTCAAGAGGCAGCAGCTTATTTATGAAGCAGCTGAAACCAGACGGTAGTTTACTGAGCTGTGATTTATGACACAATTAAAACCACCCAGGCTAAATAATGCACATGAAAAGCATCAAAGCATCCCTGTTCATTTTACAGCATCTATTGCTGTTTTTGATGCCCTTTCAGTTCTTCAAAAGGCAATGAATGAAATCAAAAAGTGCAACAAAGTGTAATGTTTTTTCTTTGCATAAATTAACCTCCTTCCTGCCAGATTATTTCCATGCTGAGGCACAGGATTGTACAGGATCACACTTTGGCTCTTCATCTTTCTGTCTCGCAGCTTTGCAGGAACTGTGAGCAATAACGAAGCTCTTGAACGTCTGAGCCTTCGTTCTGCTCGCAGCTGTCACTGCGTCTCTGCATTTTACTGTTAATATCGTCCACAAAACCAGAGCTCACCAATACATGACTGCACTTTGATCTGGTTGATGTATAGAAGATCCACTTTGACTGAGTGGCTTTATTTTTTGGCGAATAAAGACAGAAATCAATGTTTTGTATTAGAAAACATTCATGTTGTTCTTAATTGTTATGTCATCGGTCAGCTTTCCAGTGGGATAACCAACAACAGATCAATATATTACTGTGAGATTATCTCTGCCAGGCTTAAACCTGGAGATTAGGTCTGACTTCTTGTGGTTTCAGTGATTCAAACTTTTGAAAAACACATTTTATTGACTGTTTAATAGTGTCATCGACTCCTCTTAACCGGCCTGTCGAGGCCTCAAGTGATCAACAACTGCTTCAGTCTGGAGAAGGAGAAGTGAGGTTTAAGAAGTACGAGTTTTAGATACATTTTGATCAAATCTGTCCTTCCTGTCAGCTGTTTTATGAAAGCATCTGCATGTATAATAAAGCCTTGTATGATAAAGGCAATCAAACTTGACATAACTTTCATCTAAAACATATACAGCTTTTGAAGAAGGTTATATTACAATTTGAAATATGATGTATAATCATAGCTTGGTCAAAAACTATTATTATAAAGAGTGTGACAAAGGAAGCGCAACATGAACAAATGCATCTTACCTTGGAATCCTTGATTGGCTGACAATCGATCTGATGAGAGACGGACGCAGTTTGGTTCATCTTTGTGTCTCAGTTTCTCTGAAATCCTCCTTTAATCTGATCAAATAAAATCCCTAAAGCTGCGTAAAGTTGTCCTCCGACTGACCAAAGCAGAAAGTGATGCTGATGATGCTGAAGGCTGCAGAGCTGCTCTTCCTCGTTGTTATTGAAGCTTCGAGAA
Organism: Pholis gunnellus; assembly: GCF_910591455.1. Lineage (NCBI taxonomy): Eukaryota > Metazoa > Chordata > Actinopteri > Perciformes > Pholidae > Pholis > Pholis gunnellus. Next base: position 1,960,918 of record NC_136551.1, read on the forward strand.
GATACATTTAAATCATCTTGTTTTCCTTCCTTTGTCTCTCTCTCTCTGGCAATAAATGCTCACTCCTCTTCCCTCTCTTCTTCTTCTTCTTCTTCTTCTTCTTCTTCTTCTTCCCCACTAAAGCGATAGTGTGCTGCTTCATATGCAGCTGACAGACTGTTCATAAACCAGGATGTTTGCCAGTGCCTCCCACATACCAAGACGTTTCTTCATCAGCATGCAAATGCGCTCGAGGCAAAGATATTTGCAGGCGTTTGGTTTGAGCCTTTTTGCATCTGAAGCTGACGTTCTTGTTGAAAAGCGTCTCACAGAAGAAGGTTTAGTGTTCGGATGAAAAGACGTTTTGACAGGATGTTCACACTGATGTTGAGCTCAAACTGAAGGAACCTGCTGCTGTTTGTTTCATTAAAAAAAGCATCAAGTGCAGAATTCACTGTCAGAGAGTAGATGTAGAACAGGAGACAGATGTTAGATATACAGAATACATTGTTGAAGTATTTAGTGCACAGTGGTGGGAGAAGTACTCAGATCTTTCACTTATAAAGTAGCAATACAACAGTGTACAAATACTTTACTTTTATGTTGTTTTTAGCCATCCTGACCAGGACCCCCTTGTAAGAATCTTATTGGGATTATCCGGGATAAATAAAGGTTAAACGTGTATTCAAAATGTTTCTTATGTAAGAGTACAGAAGTAGTGGCATCACAACATACGTAGAGTACCAGAATGAATTGCTAATTAGGCATAACGGTCTATTTCAGAATAATATTTATTATATTGTCGGATTATAATTGATGCATGAATGTATATTTCACTTTAATGTTGCAGCTGGTAAAAGTGGAGCTCATTTTAATTACTTTATGTACTGCTAGCTTGTGAATTTACCCCCAGGGATCAATAAAGTCTCATCTCAACCTCTAATAATGCATCATAATTTATCTGTGGACTATATTTTGCATTATTAATCTAAATCTGCAAGTTAAATAAACGCAGTGGAGACATATAAAGCAGCAGAAAATGGAAATATTTAACGACGATTTAACAATGTTCACATGACTTAACACAACTTAATTCGTAATGCCATCATTGATTGAGTAAGAATAAATGTGTTGTGACTGTGCTTCATGCGCACATCCATATGTGTGCATGCATGTTAAGTCTTCAGCCCTCTTCCCAGAATCAGAGTTATCTGTTACAGTAAAATGTTGTCTCCATTAAAAATGTATGGCGGTGATTTATATTTGATGAGCTGGCTATATTTCCCATGCCACTAATCATATTTATTGTGCAGTATGATTGCTTTTATTCAGCACTTTCGACATTAGAGACTCTTTCTATTGGATTTTATTTATTGATTTGTATCGAGCTGATTGATTGGTCATTTTGTATTTCTCTCAAACTGTCTCTGCTCTGAGCTCTGGTTTTAAGGGAATTGTGTTGCTAGGCAACAGGTCGGTTCCATGTTTACTTCCTGTCAAGCTGACGTCATTCACGAACACTGCGACAGGAAGTGAACTGGGACACTTGTCCCAAACTTGTGTGTTTGCTCTCATGTAAAGTTGTGTTCCTGCTTTAAGAAGTGATTATTCAATGTGTCTATTATAAGTCGTGTGTTTACTGTACTTCATCTTTTTTTAATTTGTTATGTGTGGAACAAGCGACTTCTTCAAATAAAGGCATTCATTATGATTCTCTGATCTTTACATCAGGAGTTATTAATTAGAGTTAATGTATAAAAACTGGCAGGAAATGAGCCCAAAGTTGCTGATACAGCATTTACAGTAATTTAATTCCTTCTTGGAATGAGTCTGATGAATGACTGGCCTTTACATTTCTAAGTACTACTTCTGTGTTAAGAGCTCATTTATTCATCCTTTAAAACTGCAGAACTTTACATGAAACTCTGCATGATTCGTTCCTCTCAAATAGAAGGAGAAATGTAAAAGAGTGGATATTTAGTTGAAACATTGTTAAGATGAACCTTGAGAAATCTGACTGTGGAAAAATGAACAGATGGAAGGAAAATGTCTGTACACAGGAAATAGAAATAAACACTCGCCTCCCGTTTATCTGACATATTTATCTACATAAGTTCCACTAATCAGGATATTTCAGATTTGTGCATTTATCACGAGTTATTTTTTTCATACTGTGGTGATTTTCAGTAAATAATGAAATGCAACTAATCACAGTGGAACGTCTTTGATCAGAGCGACTGTGCAGGAAGCAGAGTGAGTGAGAGTAACGAGGCTACAGGCCACTGGGGAGAGTTTACACTTAAATGAATGTACTTTTGTTCCTTGTTAGCTAATGTACACACTTTACACAATCAATGACAAGACATATATAATGTTTTAATTTCCTGCAATCATGAGTACACTGTAAAAATGTCTTTATCAAGACATTTCTTAACTCAAAGTTAATATTTTCAAATTTGTTTTATTTTCGTGCAGCACCCTGCCGTATTTTTTTTATTGTTCAAGATACAGAGACTAATATTCATAAACAGGTTTGTCACACAGCACTGTATGCAGAATAATTCATTTGACATCTTTCGCTCTCTGTGCCTGATATAAAGATTTAAAGATGTAAACTTTGAAAGATGATGCTGGGTGTGGACGGCCGTCAGAGAGTCGGACGGAACAATAAAAGAAGACATTAAAGCAAACGAGGGGAGAGAGTGCTCTGTGTCTCTCCTGAGTTTCAAATGTACTGGTTCAATAGAATACAATACTGAAATATAACTCCACGTCCATATGCATCAGGTTCTCACTGGATCCATATCCTGAAGGAGATCTCTGTTGTTTAATGTAACACTGAAGGTTAAGCAAATACAACACAATGATAAGATACGTAGAGTACTAAAAGTACTAAAAGAGCACTCACATGCAGAATAATTTCATAATAATATATATTATATCACTGCAGTAATTACTGCAGCTTAAGCATGAATAACACATCATCATGTATTAGTTGATTTAGGAGGTAGAAATAATGTCACTGCTTGAGGTAAACAACAGAAAAGATGATGCTTTGTTACTAACTAATAAAATGCAACGTAAACAGAAATACTACTCAAAAATATTTATTTTTCAAAATATATACAAAAATAATTTGACCTTTGTGTTTTTAGTTTTTATCTCAACTATTAAGAATAGTTCGTGCTCCTCTTTGGAAAAGTCCGTCACGATCTCCCTGAGCCTCGAGGCCCCTGTGACGAGTCCCTAAGTAGTGTCTCGTTTTCTCTGGGCTCCGGGTTCTCAGGTTCCCAGTCACGTGGTGGAGGTAGCAGCGGTGGTCGCACTGCTTCTCCGGCACGTTCAGAGTCAACGAGGTCTTCCTCTCTGTCTATCCGATCCGAAAGATGCCTCTTAGGTGCAGGAACTGGTGCCTTCCTGCCTCTGAAGATTGAACCCTCCAGACTTCCAGGACCCCTCATGTCCAAAGCATCCACAGGAGGTGGTGAGTGTGGCTGGGAGGAAGCGGCTGGCTGCTCCCCTGCATTTCCAGTCTCGTTGATGGTGTTCAACCTCCTCATGGGGACGAGAGAGTGGGATGAGGAGCGCGGCGTCAGGGCTGAGAGATGGTCCATGTCTTCACTTCCACCTAACACAAATATGTTATCTACTGTTTCACTTAGTTTTCTTTTGAACCAGGTCATTTAAACAAGTCCTCACCATGATTTCGTCTTCTAAGAGGGAAGGCGGTCTCCAGATTGCCACCAGGTTGGAGAGAGTAGTACTTCTGAGACCTGGGGAGGTTTTGTGAAGGCTGGAAGCGGAGGAAAAGTGAAGGTCAGGCAGGTGGGGGTGAAAGTAATGTATACTTAATGTTCTCTAAAACAGAAACCCACCAGCTCACGGAAACTTTCAGCACGGAGGCTGCGTCTGATGCTCGCGTGGCGGCGGATCAGAATCTCCCTGGTTCGGCTCTCGTCGGGCAGATTGTATTTGTTGGTGTAAGACATCGTCTGGAAATCATAACATTCTTATTAAAAACACATCAATGAGCGGGACCGGTAAATGGTTATGGTTAAATGGTATTAAGTCGTATTAAAAAGCACACAGAGGTAATATAATTCACCACATTCCCTCTTCAGAAAGGTTTCTCTGCAGGTGTTTGTTACCTGTCGGATCTTGTACATGTTCTTTGCCAGGATGTTGTGCATTTTCCTCACGTCAGCAGCCAGGAACTTCTTCTTGGGTCGAGACGCGTCATTCCTCTCGTCCCTGACAGGAGGAGGTGAGAGCAGCAGACAGATGTAAATGTGAATGTTCTGTTATTGCTATCGACATAAAGATGAGAGAAACAGCATCATCAGCTGGAGACACATTAGATGCAGTTTCATGCATTTAGCTGATGCACTCGTGCAGTTAAGGGGCAGATACAGTTTCAGAGTCACTACATCACTTTTATAATGCAATAATAAGTACAACTTTTGGGTTGCCAGGTTGTGAGGTTGGTCTCACAGATAGACATGAAGTATTGTTTAGTAATAAGGACATGTTGATGAACATACTGCAGAGAAACGATAGACGGCGCCGCGCTGAGGTCTCCCAGAGGCGAGTCCAGTAACCCGATGGCGTTCTGCAGCTCCAGTTTCTTGTACAGAGACAAGATGCTGGACTCGGCCTTGTTGTCTCGGATCAGGATGCGCCTCAAAACACGATCGTTGAACTTCTTGAACCTGACGGAAAGACAAACCAATAGAGACTCATTGTCAACTGATCTAGATGAATGTTAGTTAGTCTAAATCTGCAGGAAATTGCACAATTCAATACGTGGTGTCAATTGAAAGAACATTGATAGACAGGTCCTACTTGTCTTTCCAGTAATAGTGGCTCCATTGTCCACACAAGTCCTCAATACCACTGAGGACATGCTCCATCATCTGCACAAAACATCAACAATGAGTATCATTCACAAATGAACTATTTGACAAAACTAAAAAGAAGAAAGAAGAAGGAAGATACTTGCCCTGGTGTGAACCTCCATGTTGATGGTGTTTGTGTCTTTGTTGGTTTTCCTGATGTTCATATATTCTACTATCGGACGGATGCTGATGCCCTGAAAAGACCAATTATTAAAAATGAGCTCAACTGTCCAAGTTATCAAAGGCCAAAGCTGAATAAATGTCCCTTTCACATTATTAAATGCACACATACAGGGGAAATGTATTTAATCATATATGTTGAGCGCATTTTAAATCTGCTAGAATAATATTATAAAGCAGCCGAAGGTCTCACCTGTATGAAAACGGTAAATATAATAACGGCGACTGAAGCCGTGACAAACAGGTTCTTCCTGTTGATGGTATCGGGTAAGGTGAAGACCAGGGCGAAGCAGATTGCCCCTCGCAGGCCCCCGTAGGCGAGGCCAAACTGGTCCTTGAAGTTGAGCGGGATGGTACGGAACGGATTGATGATCTGGGTCAGGACCAGGATGCCTGCAAGACATTTGGATTAAAGAACGGGACCACTTAAGGGGAAGGGACAGACAACTCTTTGACATTTAAATTAAGACTCCCACCAATCCCTCTCCAGATGAAGGTAAACAGCAGCGTAAACAGGATGTAGGCCCAGTTCCACTCGTGCTCGGTGGTTATGGTAACGACGCCCAGGAAGAAGAAGATGAGGGTTTCGGAGATGGTGGCCAGCATCTTGACAACATGGCGGATTGTGGTGCAGGATCTCTGGGAAACGTTCTCCTCCACATAGTGCTTCATGGTGATGGCACATGTTATAAGGCTGCGGGAAGGAAAATATATGATAAGCAGATATATTAAATGTCATTAACGTATTTGTCAGCAATAATGACGTTTATGATGACATATCTTATGTAACTGCTATCTATTTATACACTGGCCTCCATGTATTAGTGCCCACTGGACAAGTTATATTTGTTGACAAATGAATTGAAACTGCCCTACTTCTTGCTCTAAATAAGCCAAATTGAGCGAGCAGCTTTTAAACCTTCACGAAAGTGAGTCACACATTTGTCACATGACGCCACCTGACTTTGAATTTGCATCACAATCAGAGGGTTTGGAGAAGTGGAGGAGCCGGTTTGTTCAAGTTGCACAAACACCAGCCGTGAGTCAAACAGGATGGAAAAGATTTATATCCTAGTAGAGTGTTGGCCACATTATCAACCGTTTTCTTGGCTTGAAGAGAATCTGATCTTTCAATAAAAGTTATCTGGTCTGAATATTTCTACCACCACCTCTTGTGTAGACGTGTGTTGGGCCGACACTTACGCCATCACGCTGGAGATGGCAAAACACTCGGCCACCAGGTACGCCAGGTAGCTGTACATGAAGACGAAGAGGGGCTCGATCTGACGGACATTGTGGGTGAAACGCGTGGTGAACGCCGCCACGAATCCAAACAGGAGGCCAAAGAGGACGCCTCCGGCCGCCACCACGAAGAACCGGGCCGTTCCCAGAATCACGTCAGTGGATTCAACGACGGGCATGGCGGCCAGAAAGGTGAACATGTTGTAAAGTACCTGGAGGGACACACACAGATAAAGAAATGAGTAGAACCTACCAGGTTTAGATCAGGGTTCCTGCTGTTCACACACACTTGTTGTCAAACAGGCTCAACCACTCATGAATCTGAACCAGTTAAACTAATGTTGAAACTGTCTTCATGCTTGTATATGCCAACATAAGTGTTGTCAATGGACTGGAAACACTGACACTTTTAATCCACACTTCTCTTTTGGAGACATGATGCAACTGAAGACAATCAGTGCCAGCAGACGTTAAAGGCAACTTGGCTCCCAAATCTGTGCACACAAAACTCTGAGAGAAAGACTATATGTACCTGTGTCATGGTATTAGAATATCCACAACACCCATCTTATTAGTGTTCTATTTGTATCCTGTACTCACCACAGTGACAGCGTCGTTGAAGAGTCCCTCTCCAAATATGATTATGTATGTCTGCTCATTGACTCCGATGTCGTCAAACACATTCAGAGCAGCCACGGGGTCCACGGTCGAGATGATGGAGGCAAACAGCAAGTTCTCCTGCAGTGAAGAAGAGTGAAAAACAAAAGGAGAAGAAGACTTCATCCGTCACTTCACATTTACAGTGCATGCACCATCATTTTCTGAGACATTAAGGAAGCTTTTGATCACATGACATGGCCTTAATGAGCAGATGAGTTCAAATAAAAGCTAAACGACATATATAAATATCGCACACACTGCATTAAATACAGACAAACTTGCTCGTCACCTTTGACCTTTCCTGTGGATTTAACTGACCTGCAGGTTGATATCTTGAACTCCAAACACCTCAAACTGGCAGATGGCAAAGAGGGAAATCCCGATGCCGACACTGTTCCACACGGTTCCCACCACGGCGTACCACAGCACCGTGCCGGCGTTTTCAAAGAACGGCCTCGTGGGCATGAAGTAGCCGTTGTCGAGTACGATGAGCGGGAGCATGTAGAGGAAGAAGACGTTAGAGTTGAGGACAGCGGGGGGCTCCTCTTTGACCGAGTGCATGATGGCGCCCACGATGAGGCCGATGGAAATCAGGAGGCAGGACTCTGGGATCCAGATGGTGATTTTATTGTAAATGTGGAAACCTGCAGAGAAGACAATGAGAAGATTGGACTCATGTTCTGGACTTTTAAGGCTGCTGTGATGCAAAGCAACATCTGCTGTACTCAGACACCTTAGTGTAGAAATACTGTATTCAAAGTACAAATGTATTAGGATCAAAGTATACTTAAAGTACCAAAAGTGAAAGTATATAATCATGATCAGGATCAATAAAGTTTTATCTTCATCAATAATGTTACATCATAATTCATTAGTTGATTGTATATTGTATTATTGATCAGAATCTACAGAGTAAATCTATAGAAAATGTAAATAAATATTGTATAAGTACTTCAAAAATGTACTTAAGTACAGTATTTTAATTGTTCCTTTCTACCAGAAAGTCATACAAACCAAAGTGATTCATCCACACTTACCAATTTTGGCAAAAGAGGCCAGCAGTACCCACAGTGTAAACTCAAAGGGGAGCTGGATCCGAGGGTAGTCCATGGTGAACATCGGGAGGTGGGCCCTCTCCTCATCGGGGAAGGCCTGGGGCTCATCGAAATCGTTGTGGAAAGGTTCGACACCCGGGAAGTCTGTCTGTGCTGAGGGTTTTGATTCCTGGAGCTCACATTTTCCTCCAAAGCAGCAGAGCACGAGGAGTAGAAGCATGTAGAACGCTCCTCTCTCGGTCCCGGCTTCAAACAAAACAGAGGCCCCCATTTCCACTGGTCAACACAGATCTTAAGTAGTTCCAGTGTGTCTTACAGATGTCCCATGACATTAAAAATAAGTCTATCGTGCAGTTTCAGTAGGCTGTTGCCATGAAAAAAACTCCTTTACTGCAGTCCATGCCCAGAGCAGTTAAATAGCAAAGTCTCAATTGAAAAAGGAGACATGTTGAAGTATTATTTAGATGAAACGAAAGTCCTTCTTGAAGTAATCTGAACGTGATCCTGTTTGAGGTGCAACTCTATTCTGGTTTCAACTGTTGCAGAACCTGCTTGATATTCCACTGAATGTGCCCTTCCTTGTGGGTGTAACCCAACAGGCCTACATGTCCCCAGTGACACAATTAGAAAACAGCTGGGCAATACTGCTGATATTACAAAAATCCAAATATTTTAATTTACAGTGAATCAGTGTTTAAATGAACCATAACGAACATGGACACAGCAGGTTTATGCGCCAGTATTGAAACGTGTAATAGCACATTAATTCCACATGATGGCGATAGAAGTCAACTCTACTTTGCAACAGTTATGGACATCAAATTATTTATATCATTATATCAAATTCACTATCATCTTTACTGTATCATCTTTCAACAGTAGTTGAGTAAACCGTTTTCTGTATTTATTTGTCTTTTGTTTTGAAAAAAATATCTACGTGCGTGCGAGCCTGCGTGATGACGTCACCGACGCGACGTGCAGGGGGGGCGTCACCAACGCGACTGCGACTGCATCCAGAAAGGAGAGAGCAGTGCGGAAATTTCCCCACCACGCACAACCGGACCGGTACGTAGCGGCTTATTACGGTTCATTTGTAACTCAGAATACGTTGCATGATGTTGGCTTTGTTCGTGTTCATACGTGTTCAGTAAGTTTGGCAACGGAAGCTTTAGCTAGGTATTGTTGCTACGCATGTTGGTAAACAACAGATATTGTTCTCGTATTGTTTGGCATGTAACTTAAACATCGGAAATGTTGAGAACAGCAGACAAACAGGGCAGGACACCTAAACAGGTCTGAGTACGTGTTGTAATTAGGGTTAAGTGCCACTTAATGTGCAGAATGTGCTCTGGCATGACATATTTGACCGTTATTGTGTAATTATAAGTGCTTCCTTTAGGGTTAGGCTATTATTACGCAACTTGACGTTGTAGGAAAGGTCTGCATTTCACCCCAAATGTGTGCATTTATTGCCATGTCATGATTGGACGTCCTTATTTCAGGATATGGCAGGGATGTGGCTGCTCGTAGCCTGTAAGCCTACAAATCATCACACACACACACACACACACTGGATGCTGACTGTGGGTGCACACACACACACACACACACACACACACGTGCTGAGTCTGTTTGCATGTTTGTCCACACATTTCACTGCAGTCTCTGCAGAGTGGTTTTGAGTTTCGCTGTGCAAGAGTTAAGGTCATCTGGACATCGATCTCCACGAGCTGATGATGCTCTTTGAAGAGGAGAGGGAGCTTCAGGGGAGAGTTTCGTGAAGCTTTTCCTCAAAGAATGTCATCGTTTGAGAGTTAAATGTAACCTTTGGCAGCCCTATTTCCCTGCCTTTGTTCAGAGAGTAGAGCTGCCTCAGGTGTCATCACATGACTTGATTTAAAGTCATATGTTTGGGGATTATACGTACTTATGGTGCCTATATGCTCTCTCTTTCCTTTCTCTCAATACAACATGGCAGTCTCTCTATATGATCCACTGAATCACTGTGTTTTCTGCAGTCAGTTTGCATCTTTGCTTTGCACCATCCAACTGAACCTTTTCTGCGTCTGTTTTGTAGTCCCTGTAGTTCTGGAAAACCCCACTGTTGGCATCTCCACATAAATCCTTCTCTTCGTCACGCAGAACCAGGAAATGTTTACTTTTTGTTTCATCTCTACTGACTTCTGTTAATTGGCTTGATTGAGCAGGTTTCAGGTGGGAGGTGAAGCATATTTGATCGTTTATCACCAGTCGGACCGGTATTGATGAAGTGTGAGTTGATTTGAAATCACATAGTTAGTCTCCATCATATCTTCCATTGTGTGCGTTTGTGGTGACTCATCAAACCCACTCGGCTCAAGAGACGCCTGTTGATTCACCCTCATCTGTGTCTCCCTCTGTATTTGCCTTTTCTTGCGCTCGTCACACACATATGCAGACATTTTTCAGCGAGCGTGCGTCAGCCGTTGGTCTCGTTTCCCGTCTGGTTTGAAAAGATGGAGGCAGAGAAAGCACATAACTGACACCTGAGCCGGTTCAGGTGGAAGACACTGATGAGCCCATCAGTCTCATCCTCCATGTTTGAGCAGGAAGCAGCAAAACATCTGTCAAAATGTAGATACGAAGTCAGAAACACATGAAAATAAAGTTATTAATCACAGTATACACAAGGAGGACAACAGATTGTTCCATCACCACAAATACAACAACAAAAATCAAAGTATTTTTGTCATTTGTTCCAAAAGAAATGTCCTAAATTGCGAGAAATACATAAATGTGCAAGACTCAAATTAGGAAGACATTTTTTCATGCAATTTGGCAACTTTATGCTTAATTATTTAAACATAAGATGGATGCAATGTGGATGTCTCCAAAAGCGTACAGTGGAGATGGTTTAGCCATCAGTTCACAGATAGACACACTGCTCTGCTGATGCTCACATGCAATAGTCACATTAATTATTGATGAGCTTTGGGGGAAAATAGAGCGGCATCAAAAGGGTGTGTGTGTGTGTGTGTGTGTTGCAAAGATAGGACCACCAAATGGATGGCACAGCAAGAACTTGTCCATTAAGTATCTGTTAAATACCAAGAAGGTGGCATCAAATGTCACGTCAGGTTTGTAATCTTGTTTACTGATTTGATGATTACATAACTCCTGATTTACATCAATGTTTTTCCAGTTTTAGAGTTGCCTATAAGATCTGGAATGTCTTCTTGTATTTTACGCGAACTTGGTACCAAAACTCAGGTGTTATTTTGTCAACCAGCAAATACACTCAGCTGCCAGTTTATTGGGCACAGCTGGCTCAAACTAGTGCCGTCCAATATGACAGTCCTGCAATAAATCCTCCCTCCATGAAGGTTATAATGTTCAGTGTTTGGTGAATCCCTGGTAGAAGAGATGATCGCTGCAGATCAGGCAGAGAAAGAGTTAATTGCCTCGAATGTTTGTGAAGCAGCGAGAGAGAGAGAGTAAAGAGTGAGGGAGAGCGAGAGATGGAAAGCCGGAGGAAGAGGAGAGAGAGACGGCTGGCTGCAGTCTCTGCCTCGTGACGCCGTCTGCAGCGTCGGTTTGTTTACATCCATCGGCAGCAGACGTCCTCGGGTATGTGTGTGTAAACTCAAGCTGCCATCTGGTTAAGGCACAGTTGACCACCACCAGGATTTGAACTGTGACTCTGGTTTCATGTCTTGAGAATGACTTATGAGCTGTGTGTGGGCATTTGGGAGAAAATGCACAATCATGCTGGATGCTAATGGGTTGTCTTTTAACCAATTGCAGAATTTCTTGCTGAGATGAATTGCAAAGCGGTGCGGTGCTAGTTTGACCAACAAGTCGCTGCTGCTGCTGTGTTATTTCAGTAACTTGCACCTTGTTTGACTACAGCGTGTCAGCGCAGTGCACAGGAAGGTGTGCTGTGGTTTCTACTTTCTGATGAAAAGGCTGCCTGGTAAATATATGAGCGTGTGCCCGTTTGTGTGACACATTACGCTTTGTTTCTTTGTTTTTTCCTGTGACGTTAAACAGATGCTCTTATGATGGCATCTCATGCAAACCAGAGACATGAAGCAGACCTGTTTGAATGCTTTCATTCTAAGAAGCTTCATTTTTGTAAAAGCATTTACAGTCCAGAATGAGACAGGCAGCCTCTTCTGAATTATGTGATGCATTAATGACGTTTTACAAGAAGCATTTCAAACTTTCTACCATTCTACCTGTCTTTTCTAAAGAAACTCTGTGACTTAATTGCGGTGACTCATTGGTTGGAGTCACCCCATTTTGTTTATTCTGTGTTTGTCTCCTCATGATGATTCATTAGCTGATCCGTCCTCAGACCAGACGAGGTCACTCACAACAAACTAAATCTGGCATATTGTCGAGCCATAAAATCTTATTTTAACAAAGAGAAAATACCGATTCTAGTTGGGTTTAATAGTTTCACTTTTCACTTGTTTGACTCAAGTAACACCTTGAAATACAGCAAATATCACTTTGTTCCAGAGCAGAGTGAAATGTTTCAATTGTTTGCGATGATTATTGATTACAGGCATTCGTGTTCCTTTAGGATCAATTTTTAAATCCTCTGACTTTTCATCTTGAGGTAAAAATTTTGTGTAAAGACCAAATACCTGCAAATTGAATGACATTCGCTGGGCAACAATCAATATCATTGATTACTTCCCTCGTGTTGTGGGAAGTGGTGCTTGCAGTTTTCTCTCAGAGCGAGTCGAAGAGAGACTCTTAACTGGACCCTGAATGTCAGCTCACTTCTGCTTTCGCCGCGTCTCTTTGAACAGATTCAGACAGTTTATCTTCTGATCAGTTTTGTTTCCAGGTATGGTCAGTGGCAGGAATCCCCCAGCAGCAGCAGTGAGTTACAGTTCTGTGTTTAGTGGCTTTTCATGGCATTTAAAGCTGCCAGTACTGTCGCGAATCCAACAATTGGTTGAAATAATGTATTCCTCTTCAGTTTCACTTTCACTCTTTACATGAGGTTGATAATAGTGCTGCTAGTATCAAGTAAATGTCTAATGATGCTAAATACTCTAAACAATATGATCTATATTGCAAACAAGTCAAATTATCCAAAGAAGGTTGGAAGTGGTTTGGACCTGCGTACGGTTGCGGCTGAGTTTCTCCTCATCTTTGAGGTTTAGACTTTGAGAGCGGTCCTCACGTCTTTACACGACTGTTTGGAAGTTAAGACTGGGTGTTAGGCTTAAAGTTTAAGTCCGATTAAAAGATTTTAAACCTGTATGTACTGTCCAGAGATATACAATATGTGTAGCTCAAAGTAGACAGACGGTACAGATATTTCTGAATGTGTCGATGCAGCAGCCATATATAATAATGCAGCCAGGTGTTTGTGCAACAGTCTAAAAACAGACTGAAGGTTACTGCTGTCGGCAGGCCGACTCGCTCAAGACACTTCCTGAAACAACAGAAGGAAGTGAGAAGAGCAAGAAGCAGTTTCACACACACTGAGTGAAGCTTTTACTCTCCTTTTGTACTAGACTCTTCACTGAAGTAAGAACATTTAATACTATGGCAGTGTGACTTTATTGCAGGGTGTGATTAGCGGTAAGAACGTTTTCATTCACTTAAGCTGGTCAGAAAGAGACACTGATAACTTAATCAAACTCATTTATTAGAGTGAATGCTAACAATGTAAACTGGGGAGATTTAAGAGCTATATACATTTATCTTGCTTGGTGTAAATGTATCTGAGAAAGATGTAGTTAAGATATGAGCTACATTGATATTACAATAACTGAATTAATTCAAAATATTGATTTATTGCAGCTCTACAGTGTATTTAAAGTCCAAGAAGTTAGATAGTTGGTGATGTGGCTGAAAGTGAGGGGGTGAAACTGTGTGTGTGTGTGTGTGTGTGTGTGTGTGTGTGTGTGTGTGTGTGTGTGTGTGTGTGTGTGTGTGTGTGTGTGTGTGTGTGTGTGTGTGTGTGTGTGTGTGTGTGTGTGTGTGTGTGTCGGAGGCTGTGGGCGATGCTAATTTTCATGTGAAAGGGCTTCAGCTGCTGCGTCCCTCTAAAGAAATTATTCATGCTTTATTCTAATGCCGATCCCACAGGGTACACACACACACACAGGGACAGACAACACCTCTGTTATTGGCTCTATAGAGACCCACGGGGTCGAATCTGTTTCTGAAAGAACCACGCCTCCGTCTTTATTTTTAGTTGTGTTACTGTGGTAGAAAGTAAGCGATAATGGTCAACCAACAAATGTCCCACTTCTATTCATTCAACGATAAAATGATGTGGACAAACAGACAAAAACAAGCATGTAATGCATTTTAGAAAGCGTGATTAACTTTTGGTTCAAATCTCAACCTTCTTGTATGGATTGTGGCAGAAACACACAAGATGTACTTTCAGAAGTAAAACCTGCCGTTTCGTGTTTCTTTTCAGATTGTGAACTTCTGCTAGCCGGTCCTCACTGAACCTGGATCAGCTCACTTCCTCTTCTCCTTCATCCAATAGACTGTGAGTAGATAAAGAAAATGATCATTGAGCCCAACTAACAAAAAAACTGCTTAATATAATATTTAAAAATAGTGAGAAATGCCCATCACAGTTTCCCAAATTATTCTCCTCATCTCCTTCTCAACTTGTTTTGTTTTGGGGTTTTCCTTTTGTTGCATATTGCATGAAAAGCCTCAAGGAAGAACCACATTTAGAAGAAGTCCTGAGAGGAGATGCGACCCGAGACACACACACACACACACACACACACACACACACACGTGTGGTGTGATGCCTTCTCTTGAAGGAGAAGCTGTAAAAGGTGGTTTCACCATGTATGGTCAACCAGTCTCTCACTCTCACGCACCTCCTTCACCCAGTCCGTCTTGAATCTAAGACAGAAGCTTCAAACACACCCACATACATCACAAGATACACTTCAGGTCATTTCCATCACAAACTACGACATCCTTTCACTGCTTACATGTAATGGCCTTACATGCAGGGTCTTGTCTGTGCTATTAATGGCTCACCTTCGTAAAGCTTGTCTTGTCTTCTAGATTCTCTAAACTTTAGAATGCTAAATATGTAAAACAAGAAGATTTCTAATGCAATTATCCAGATTAGGGTACTTCAGGTCCTTTTGGTGACTGAATTCTTTATATTTTAGAGTGTTTTTTGTCGTGGAATTTTAGGATAAAACTTGTCAAATTCACCTTTTTAAGCCCTCCATAAGTGCTGTTGTTAATGGATCTTTAAGCCTGTTTATTCTCCTAATAATAAGCCAGAATCCACTTTGTGAATCCTGGATTTGGGTTTTATGTGTCAGGAGCTCTGGACCAGATTCACTGTGACCTACACAATGTGTGTGTGTGTGCGCCCCAATTCATGTGACTCACAGACCTACACACACACATTCACTGACATGCCAGGCTAAATTTGGAGCTCCCTTATATGGCGGCTTTTCCCCCTCAGTGAGGTTTCTGTGCTGCTCAGTTTAACTTCCTCGCGTTTGCTGCTCGTGCTATTTTATTTTCTGGCACCACTGGACTGTTATGGAGACAGAGTAAATACCCCAGGCCTGCCAAATGACTGAATTCATTTGAGGTGTTACGTCTGTCATCTGTTGCCGGTCAGGATAGAAACATGATGGTGTTATTGTGATTTCTCAGGGTTAGCAGGAAAAATATGTTTTATCGATTTCAGAATAATACATGATGCGCAAATAAGTCAAATTCCTCCTTTATTGCACCGACAACATTAAATAGTCAGGACGTCGGCGTGATGCGCAGAAACCCACCTTTGATAAGGAAACTTGGAAGCAAGAGCTCGTCTTAAGCCCCTCTTAAACCGAGGTGTTTTTTTGGCTTTGCTAGTGGAAAATGTAGCTCCAGTTGGCTGAGACGCTGGAAAGTTCTTTCTAGGTTCGGGAACAAAGACCAGAGACGCATCCAGTCTGCTCATTTTTGAGGTAGACACACAGGTACAAAACAACTCCTGTAAGTACTCGAAAGGGAGAAGAACTGTGGGTTTGAACCTGTCTTAGGTTTTAGTAGCTGTCTCTGCCTGCTGCAGGTCTTTGCATTAGGAATCCTATTTTAGCAGGAGCTTATATATCAACATTAGAGGAACCAGAGCCACGAATGCCATAAATGTGCACGTGTTTACCTCTAGTTCCATTCCTGCTGTAGCTCTCTTTGCCTCTCTGCTCATCAGCACAACACTCAGGCAGCTCAGCTAAAAGGCCCCACAGGCTGATGACTGAGTGTCTCACGTTGTTACATGAATATTGAATAACCGCACTAACGACTCCCTCCCGCCTGCTCAAGACATTCTTTGTGCTGTCTTGCAGTCTTTTCGTTGTTTCCATACCTGAGTCACGTGCAGAGAGAAGACTTAACTTAATCTTTCGCCGTTCGTTTGTTTGCTGCTGTAGTGGGAATGAGATGTTTGGGTATGACA
This sequence comes from Pholis gunnellus, assembly GCF_910591455.1. NCBI lineage: Eukaryota > Metazoa > Chordata > Actinopteri > Perciformes > Pholidae > Pholis > Pholis gunnellus. Next base: position 1,977,378 of record NC_136551.1, read on the forward strand.
GAAAGTTGTGTGATCCGTGTTTGCAGAGGTTTGAGCTGTGTTGAAACAGTGCAAAGTGTTTGTGTGATGCATGAAACACAATCCAGGAAGTCCAGTTGGGGTGACACATTAACGTGTTTTTAAGGCTTTGCACCCGTCTGCACAACACTTTGTAATACAATCTCTCTCTATCCCTCTTTAAATATATAAACATGTCAATGATGAAACGTAGTGAAGGAGTCTACCACTTAACATATGTATTGAAAATAAAGGCAGAGACAAACAAATTAAGTGTAATTCTCATGTTAATCCGGTAGATTCTCCTCCATCCAGAAAGGACTTCAGGTTTGCATCGACAGATGTAGGGCAGATGTAAGTGGTGTGGACCACATATCAGGAAGCAGGCCACCAACTATTAACCCAGAACCACAATTCAGATAAGATCACTCTGTTTGTAAAAGATACATCATTTAGAGTCAAAACAGGAATACAAGAATCAGGAAGTAAGCTGCGGTTCAATACAAATGACCGAGTAACTATGACCTAAACCTGAATTATTGATACACATTTATCTCTAGTAAATCTACCAGAATAGACTCCAGCATATTGTCGAACTAGACCACAGCCAGCTCCTGTCCCTTGCGTTTGCTGCCTTGCTGCAAATGGGCTAATTGCTCTTCACCAAAATGGGACAGAGGGAGCGATAGAGTGAAGAGTGGAAGAAGAGCTTCTCCACCGGCTAAAGAAGACTTCAGGGGAAAAGATTCCTAAAGATTCAGGTGGCCGGGCAACAATTAGGGGATAGATTTGGGGGAGCAACACCTAAAACAAGGAGGAGGATGTAGAGGAGAGAGAAAGACAAAGAAAACGAGGAGGAAGAAATACAATAAAATGTGGAGGACCGAAAGACAAACCTTCAGTCTCTTAGCAACATCGTCATATGGTGAGAATAAATAGGCACATAAAATGCTAATTTATAAGTTTCTATGTGGGATGACGCACACTGATGCAAATCTGCACACTGCTGAAGCAAGCAACTGTTTTCCAGTTCCACAGATACACACTTTACATCTATGTATGTATGTGTATATATATATATATAAACCATAGATATGTGTTTGCACCTCTGGACAATGGATTTTAAAACTTTATTTTGACGTTTATGTTCTCCAAAACATTCATTCTAATTGTTGTAAAATGTCTTTCATTTGAGATGCGACAGTAAGATGGTACTTTATTATTCTAGCAAAGCAATAGTTTAACAGAACTTTAAATATAAGATGTAAAATAAGGAATCAAGTGGTCGGAATATGAAGAAAATGCTGCAGACTGTGTAGGAGGTGAATGTGAATACAGATTATTTGACTTTGTGCGTTGCAGTTGAAGCTTAGTTTTATACCCGGTCTCACTTTCTGATCTTTGTTCCTTATTTCTCTTTTACTCATACTTTCATTTTCACACATTCACATGCCACATGAATTCATAAGAATTAATACATGCAAGTTTTTGTGTTTTTTGCCTTTTTCAGCCGCGACATTTCCTCTTTTTTTTTTGTAGCACTTGGTGAACATCGTCCGTTTTGTGTCACAAATTGCCATACACGAGGCTTTCCACCTCTTTGACTACTATAACTAGCACTACTGCTTACTGATACTGGATTTTTCACACCAATATTGACTACTGTACACAAATATGCTGCCAGTAAAGCTTCCTTTGTGCATTCATGCAACAGATATTTGCAATATCTGAAATTTTGGGCTCTTGAATGAACACAGAAGATGAAAAGGAATCCTAGAAAATTGGTTTCCTCCTCACTAAAAGCTTGTAGCTCCACGTTTGTACTGTTTAGCTTCACTTGATGCATTTCAGAACAATTAGTGGATAAAGCAACGTTTGCACATTTTCAGGTGCAGATGAAGATCGTTTTACTTCACTTCGTTTTAATCCAACCTGTCATTTGTCATCCAGAGAGGACGAACGACTTTCTGGAGCAGCCGTGGATCTACGCAGAAAGAGGGTCACCTCACATGGGAGTGTGTGACCACGTGTGTGAGGGTGTGTGTTCAGGCCTCCTGCCGTCGCCCGCTCGTCCCGGACAGGCATGGCGGGGGTCCGAGAGCGCGGCGAGCGCGGCTCCCGCATACAGAGGCCGTGGTCGGTGTACCGGGCCAGCACATTCGAGCTGTCCAGCGAGATGATCGGCTTGGCTCTCGCAGGTGAGGAGCATCTTATTCTTTATGTAAATGAGATGTTTCCCATGTGAATACCATTTTAGAAGCTTTGAGCACCAAGTAATTCTGATACAACTGCCTTGTGGTATTTTGAAATGTGAATGTTGGATTTTATTTGTAGTTATTTGTGTGTATCAGAAGCTCCGTGTGCAGGGCGTTTTGTCCACCACAGCACGCTGCAGTTGTTTTCTTTTGCATCTCATGTTGTTGTGACTTGTTGGTTGCTTTCCAGGAAACAGTCAGGACCCAGACGAGCCTGTGCTTGAGTTCAGTGTGGGTGAGTAACACAGTTTAGTCTTTTAGCTAATGAGAGACTCATTGATTATTGTTATTATCACCAGTTCATCATTTATTGTCTTTGAAATACTGCACATATAATCTTCCGAAAGCATTGGGTATCTGTCATCCCTCTTGGCTCATTTCGTGTTTCTCATCCAGCCTGCACAGACCTGCTGACTCCTGCTCTGGATCGAAAACCCAACAGCTTTGTAGCAGTGAGCTGCACGACACCACCGCAGGCCTTCTGGACCAAACACGCCCAGACCGAAGTCATCGAGGTCAGACTCTCTAGACTCCTAACCCTTAAAGTCACAGCGTTATGGCAGTTAGAGACCCCTCAGCCATCATGTGGCACATATACGATTATTTATCGCGTAATCTGCTGATTGCTTTAGTAATGAACCGATGAATTGTTTGCTTGAAGTAATGCTGGTGTGACCGGTTTGTCCACAGGGCACCAGTAACCCCATCTTCCTCAGCAGCATCGCCTTCTTCCAGGAGTCCAACATCAACCAGCAGACGCAGGTGAAGGTGGCCGTCTACGACGTCAAGGACCGCTCGCAGGGCACGGTACGATTCAGAGGGACGGCTCTTTATTCAGACGGCTTTTAGCTTTTATGTTTAATTATTTCACTCTGAGTTAAGGTGAAACGGTTTGCTTAAGTCTGACTTTTTGTGACGCGAAACACACGTGAATCAAGATTCTGCAGCTCAGCACAGATAAGCACTGACTCGTCTGTGCATCTGTTCTCTGGAGTTCACACCTGATAAGAAGAGATAAGGAAATAGCTGAACGTGAACTAATCGATATTCTCTTTCTGTCTCGTTTTAGATGTATTTGTTGGGCTCGGCACTTTTTCCTGTTAAAGAGTTGTTGCAAGAGAGGAGCCACAGATTACAGCTCGAACTGAGGTAACACACACACTCTCTTCCAGCTTCTTTCTGCTGTATTTTTAAAAGAAAAGGCTTTTTTATTATTTTTAGGTATTGACACATAAAAACTGCTGTAACCCATGTCTTTTAGCTACTTAAAAACTTGGTAAATCATTCTGTTATATTCAGTTTTGTGTAAAACAAGTGTAGGTTGTATCTCTCGTGTATATATTCATATGAAGGAAATCAAGTAAATGTGGCTCAATGGACAGATCAGCAGAGAACCAGCGGGTGGGGAACATCACCATCACTGCCTGGCAGATGGAGGAGAGAGCGGATCAGAGGATGTCGGTCGGCCGCCTGCCAGACAGCATCAACGGACGGGTAAATTTCATTTCTGTATTTAGTTATTTCGCATTTGACAGCCGTCATCTCCTCACTGATAAATGTGTTTCATGTGCGTCTCTGAGACTTCCTGTTTATAATACGTGTGTACGGCTTTATAATCCAACAATAAGTCACTTAACCCTCTTTGTGTCATCATGAACATGTCACACAGCCTCACGTGGCAGCAGAATGACTTATGTTAGTGGATTGGGTTTGTGTAGGAGCACTGTAGAGGTGAGTGTAGGCCTAAATGATTGAACAGGCAGATGGAGGCGGTTTGATGACTGTGTGTGTGTGTGTGTGTGTGTGTGTGTGTGTGTGTGTGTGTGTGTGTGTGTGTGTGTGTGTGTGTGTGTGTGTGTGTGTGTGTGTGTGTGTGTGTGTGTCCTGCAGACGGTGCTGCCTGTTGACGAGAGCCTCACCGAGTCCATGGGAGTCCGGATAAAGTACGCCTCGCTATGCAAAGACACCCTGCTGCGCTCAGGTAGGACAGCTCTTTATTTTCAGATGCATCCATATTGACTTTATGAGTTAATAGCACTTAAGAAATGAGAAATAAAGTGTTTGCAATGTGGTGAGTTTAGTTGTTTATGTTTAGCTAAACATACATAGTTTGTATGTTGCGTTCACATGCCTGAGAGAGCATCCTTGTTCTGTGTATAGATAATATTACAGATGTGATTTTTTACCTTTCTTTCCATCTTCTACCTCTTAAAACCTGCATGGCACCATGTTTACCAATACATCAGACCATAAATCTTATTATCTGGTAGAAATATATTGATCGTCACCAGTGAGTGGGAGGGATCTGATTACCTCTGATCCAAAAATAACACAAATGTTTGAAGCGTATCATTACATTTCTACAACGTTACAATATGCTTTTCACGAGTGTTTCTTTCTTTAGGTGTTCTTTTCATGTAATCATTGTTTCACTCTGTATAGTAAAGTATGTTTAAGTAACTATAACTTACTATACTGGTTACCAAAAACCAACTAAAGTGAATTCAAGCCTAATCCAGGCTAATTACATTGTCTGTGTCGTCAGTGTTCGGAGGCACGATGTCCAGGATGTACCGCTTCCCCACGACTGATGGGAACCACCTACGCGTGCTGGAGCAAATGGCGGAGAGCGTCCTCTCACTAAACATCCCCAGACAGTTCGTCAAACTGCTGCTGGAGGAGGACGCAGCCAGGTACAAACATCTAAAGATGTTTAGAAGCGTGAGTTCTGTTGCATTAACAACATGTGATCTTTAGTCCCCTCTGTGATGCTTAACTCCCATTTCCTCCTAACTACTCTCCAGGGTGTGTGAGCTGGAGGAGCTGGGAGAGTTATCCCCCTGCTGGGAGAATCTCAGGCGACAGATTGTCTCGCAGTACCAGACCATAATACTCGCATACCAGGAAACGCTGTCAGACCTCACTGACTACAGAGGTTAGAGGCTTCTCTGTCGTCTCTTGTTGCGTGAAAAGATAAAAAACATTATTTTTAAAACAAGCTGCAACAATGTTTCCTGTTCCGTTTGTCACATGTGATTATTTCCCCCCCCCCCGCTCCTCCTCCTGTCTTCACGTCAGGTCCATCGTTCAAAGCCAGTAACCTGAAGGCAGAGAGGAAGCTTGAGTTCATGCCAACCAACCTACACGTGCAGAGGATGAGGGCTCAGGACCAGCTGGGCTTCGGTGAGACACGAGAACATGGGCGAACCGATACAAACGTACCGCTTGTCTTCTTATTCACACACGTGGTTTCCTCCTCTCCCCCTCCAGAACACACGTACGACGTGATAACAATCGGAGCTCCGGCGGCTCACTGCCAGGGTTTTAAAAACAGCGGTTTGAGGAAACTTATTCAGAAGTTTGAGGAGGCAAAGAAACAGTAAGTTCAGAGGAGACAGACTTGGAAAACAGATCAACGATGATGATTTAAGAGGAAACAAAATGCATTTGCATGTTTTTTCCCCCTCAACCACAGTGATATCTGCTGTTTTTGTTGATTTATTCATTCTTTTACTTCTGTTGTTTCAAATTGTTTAAACATTTGATCCATATGAAAGATGTATCTCTTTTGATTTGGCTGCGCCGGAGTCATTTTTACATAAATGATGAATGCATTGTTTCTTCAACTATTGCATTAACTCAGTTCTATGGCTTCCTCTTAATTTTATTTTTGTTACTTTTTATCGATCAGCGTTTATGAGGAGGAATGGTGAGTTGCTGCACTGCTTTGCTTGTCTTCATTTGTTTCCGACACTGTTTGTCTCTCACTGCCTTGTACCACCACATCAAAATACTTTCACTGTTTCTCTGAGCCGTACGACAATGTTTAGTGATTTTCAAGCATTTTGGATGAACCTGTGAAGTCGGTTTAAGGCGACTGAATGCGCTTCTGTTAACCGCAAACAAATAATGACACATGACGCATTTGGCATTAACAGTGTTGTGTTTGGAAGTAACTAAAATATATGTCGCACACACAGATATCTAATAACACGGAACACAAAGTGTGTTGAAATACCGCTCATTTTGTAAATTCAGTCAAATCTGTCGTCTTGCAAAAACAAATATCTCCACTTGGAAAACGCGTAAAGATGACATTAAGAACGTTTAAGATCTATTTGAATTTGTAAAGTGAGCGGTATCACTCGTAGTCCTGTTTATTACAGTTTGTTGTTGTGTCTGTGTTTACCTGTAGCATTCTGCGGAGCCACTGAATAGGACCGTTGTTAGGAACAGGCATGTGCATGCAAATGCTATGACGTAGACGTAAAAAGCTTTCTACGGTTTGAGGATATAAGAGAGTGTCCTGCTGAAACCCCGTGTCTCTGCTTTCTGCAGCAGCGCCCTCTCCAGCTCACAGTCCATCGTCTACATACCTCAGGACATCGTCCGAGCCAAAGAGATCATCGCCCACATCAACACGCTGAAGACTCAAGTCAGCTACTACGCAGAAAGGCTTTCCCGAGCCGCCAAGGACCGGTCTGCCAGCGGACTAGAGAGGACGCTCGCTATTCTGGCTGATAAGGTTTTACACCATATATCATTCATAACACTTAAGTTTGGAAGTTTTCCGTGTTATTTTGGCCTGGTGAGATGTACCGGATATCTCCTCTCCCCCTCAGACTCGTCAGTTGGTGACGGTATGCGACTGTAAGCTGCTGGCTTCAGCCATTCAGGCCCTGAACGCAGCACGGCCCGAGTACATCGCCTCCAAAGCGTCTCCCTCCGCCGACTCTGAACAAGTAGTCCTGCGCAACGACCAGGACACGCTGCTCGCCAAGTGGAGCGGTTCCAACAGCCGTACCTCGCTGCACGCGGACTGGCATGAAGAGGAGTGGGTGAGTTAGTTCGTGAGGAATAACCTCAGAATGTCCCCAGACAGCCTGAGGCAAGAGTTTGTGGTTATGTAATGGAGTCGGAGCTCTGCAAAGTTGTGGGGTGCTCTCTGCTTTGCATACTGATGTGATTCAGCTCATCTCTTATGCATCTTCTCTCCCCTCTGGCTCAGGTCTTTTCCCTGCTGTAATTACTCTCATTAGGCCTTTTAGCTTTGAAACATAGATTCACATCGCCTGGTGTCTTATGTCCTTTCAGGAGAAGGTTTGGGTGAATGTGGATAAGTCTCTGGAGTGCATCATCCAGCGTGTGGGCAAGCTGCTTCAGAAGGAGAGGAGGCCCAGCGTCAGCAGTCAGGACAGTACCCCATCTGACCTGCAGGGCGGCGTCTGTAAGAAAGGTAACACACACAACTATAGTGCATGAAATATAATAAATTCTACGTTTAAGAGTATGAATTAACAACGCTGTGTGTGGCTGTGAAAAGATGAAGGAAAAAGACGAGCTTTCTGGATCAACCCAGAAAGTACATCACAGGAATCTCCATCATCATCATCATCATCACCTCCACGATCATCATCACCACCACCACCATCCTCTTCCTCTCTGCCTGCCCTTTCCTCTGCACAGGAATTCTGTAGGTTTACTTGATTCTCATTTTTGTTCTGCTTCTACTTCATGCTTTTAGGTCAGCTTCTGATAATTGTCTTTACTTAAAGGAAAGCTGGTATTTTTCAATTACTCCCCTTTATTGTCTAATGTAAAGCATTTTGTTTAGTGTGCTATCTTTGTTGTTGTGTTTTGGGTCTGTCAACAATGTTCAGAAGAAGGCGGTTGTATTTGATATTTTGTGCTGACTCTGCATGTTGTACTGGACCAGGGTCACGTCGATCCAAACTTTGACTTCAAAATGCTGCAATCAGCTGGCAGTGTGGTGAGGAATAAGCAGGAAAAAAGGACTACTACTACGCACCTTATATTTCAATCACAAGAGCTAAAACAACGCGCTTTATACTCTAAGCTGAATGTTTTTTGGATCGACCTTTGACCCTGGTTTTGTAGTGTTTTCTGTGTGTGTCTCTGCTGCCTTGTGTGGCTTACAGCGCCCGCTAATCATGCACGTTGCACCTCCATCCCCTCTTCCAGATGGAAGCCCCGGTGCTGAGGAGGCGTACCCAGGTAAGAGCTGCTATCCCTCCCATGCTCCAGGACTCTGGTTCAACAGCAGATATTTGAATATCAAGTGAGATTTGGCCACAAAATAAGTCAGTTTTCTTCAACTTGCACATTAAATATAAAAAATATACCTGATTCACATTTTTCGTGTGATTACTGGATAAGTCACTCCTTTATTTTTATGCACATTTTCTGTAATAAAGAGTAACTTAACACACTGTTCTAGCGTGAACAAAACATCACAATATTGGACCAAGAACTGTGATTTTCAGTGGGAAATGGCAATGAACTCGGACTTTAGAGCGTAATAAAGTGTCTGACATATTTAAGTAACTACTAAATGTTTAATTTCTTATTTTTTTTAAATGGTTTATTAGAAGTTGTCGTATTCATGGAAAATGTCCAGTTGGGAAATGTAGGGCATCGTTTATATTTTATTATTTGAATTTAATTCTTGTAAAGAAACTTCAAAATGTCCTGGAGCTTTACCCAGTGGAGTATGATCTCCATCAGCGCTTCTGCTTCTCCTCTTGCTTCTCTGTTCCATCTGTTTTCTGTTTCTGTCTTGACAACTCTTAAAGAAATGATCTAACTTATGAATTCACTTTATGTGGCATTATTCATACTAAAACTCATCGTGCGTTTGGTGTTTAGTCTGACCTCTGTATTGTCCCACCTCTTCTATGTCTGCATGTGTGTTTCCAGGCGAGTGGAGCGAGGCCTTGTTTCCTCTCCTCACCACGCTCACGGAGTGCGTCGCCATGATGAGCGACAAGGCCAAGAAGTCCATGGTGTTCCTGCTGATGCAGGACAGCGCCCCGACGATAGCCATGGACCTGTCGCTGCAGTACCGCCGCGACGTCGTCTTCTGCCAGACGGTCAGAACAAACACGCAGAGTGACGGCATATTTCCTCAGACATGCACGCGCACAGTTCACCTCATCCTCGAATGACTCACAGCGAGGGAATCGATAGAGAGTTCATAAATCTGTAAATATCACAAAACCGGAGGGTGAAAGTCAGACGGAAGAAAGGATTTCTTTCACCTGCAGACCCCTGCACGCCTACTCTCCAGACGTTTAGTTCTTTGGGCCAAAGTTAAAATAAGCATGTGTGCACAGAGGAAGTCCAGGTAGTGCATTCTTGTCTTTGCTCGGTTACAACAACAGTTATATTTACACAGCAGGTTTATTGTCGGTATTTTACAACAGCATTGAGTTTAAACCACATAGTTACAGGTCAAATATACAGTGAAGGTTAAAAAGGATAAGGTAGAGCGTACAAACATTGCAATCAACTAAAAAACAACAAGATTAAACAAATAAATGTAATTAAAAGAGCTGCTGAAGTGATTTAAAAAGTAATTCGAAATTGCAGTCCCAAAATCAAAATGGCTTTTTAATTGAATTTCAGTTTCAAATTTCATCCCCGGGGATTAGCTTCCTCTTCTTCAATGTGCAATAATCAAAGTGCAATACCACACTGAGTATGAAGCAGCCAAAACATCTGAGCATTTCACTCAACAACAACACATAACCAGACAATTCTGACTCCCCGTGCTTCTCTCAGCCCGTTATATAAAACACGTGCGTTTACAGATGAAACCTTCACACATGAATGCACAGAAACCAACAACATGCATCCACTCACATCGTCTCAGAAGCAGCCGAGCTTCACCGTGTCTAAATATAAAACCGTGTGATTTCAATAGACGATGACAAAACGTATCGGATAATTTTACTGAAAATCATTTGCATCAAATGAAGAAAAACATAACTTCAAAAATGATTAAAATAAAAGATTTAAGGATGCATGAATCAGCTGTGATTGACACCTCAACACAAACAGACTATAAACAGCTACAGATGATTAAAAGCAGCATGCCTTGTTATATGAACTGATGTTATTGTGTGTGTGTGTGTGTGTGTGTGTGTGTTGCAGCTCACCGCTCTCATCTGCGGCTTCATTATCAAACTGAGGAACTGTCTGCGTGATAACGGATTCCTCCGACAGCTGTACACCATCGGCCTGCTGGCTGAGTTTGAGTCCCTGCTCAGCACCTACGGTACGAACACACACACACATGGACACAGTTCTTTCACTGTTGAACCCCCAACAGCTAGAGATTAATCAGATTCTCTGTGTTAACCACGTGTGTGCGCTCAGGAGAGGAGCTGGCCATGTTGGAGGACATGAGTGTCGGCATCATGGATCTACGCAACGTCACCTTTAAGGTAGGAAGACGTTTAATTTATGGGGATCCTGCAGCTGCAGAAATACAGTAAAAAGCTTTTAATTGTGGTTTTATTGCTGTTATTTAGTTTATTGTTATTTTTGATTCTGCGTAATTTCACTGGCATGAAAACTTGAGACATTACCTCAAAAAACGTATGTCTGCACATTCATACACTTTCAGGTGACCCAGGCCACTGGCAGCTCCGCCCCCGACATGTTGCCGATCATCACGGGGAACCGGGACGGCTTCAACGTCCGCATCCCGCTCCCGGGAACCATGTTCGACGTTTTGCCGCGGGAGATCCAGAGCGGCATGCTGCTGAGGGTGCAGCCGGTGCACTTCAACGTCGGCATCAACGAGCAGCAGACGCTGGCTGAGAAGTGAGTGAGTTGGAGAGGAAATGAAGAAATGAAGCTTTCGCCAGATGTTGTGCGGTAACGGCTGAAATCACGCTGCTCTACAACGATGTAAGAAAAACTGTGTTTCTCTGTGTTCAGGTTTGGAGACACATCGCTGCAGGAGGTCATCAACTTGGAGAGTCTCTCCAGGCTAAATTCATACTATGAACAGTTCAAAGAAGTCCTGCCTGAGGACTGTAAGTAAAAATAATTACAGTACAACTTTAGTTAGATATCTTCAGTGGTAGAAGTACCTGTATATAAGTACATTTTTGTTTTCTCTGCTCTTTGTTCTTCCCGTTTCGTTATCCAAACATTTTTTCCCTTCACCTACATTCCCCATCTTCCCCTCCTGAACCCCCTCAGGCCTCCCGAGGTCTCGTTCTCAGACTTGTCTCCCTGAGCTGCTGAGGTTTCTGGGGCAGAACGTCCACGCCAGGAAAAACAAGAACGTGGACATCCTCTGGCAGGCAGCCGAGGTGAATCCAGTGTTACTTTACCTATAATAAATCTGTTTGTAGAGGAACTGATTTTAAAGTTAGATATTGAGCAATACAATCTCATATTATTTTAAGGTAATTTACCGATGACTTAAACGTTTCTTCTCTCTCCGTCTCAGATCTGCCGCCGGCTGAACGGGGTTCGTTTCACCAGCTGCAAAAGCGCCAAAGACCGCACGGCCATGTCGGTGACCCTGGAGCAGTGCCTGATCCTGCAGCACGAGCACGGCATGGCGCCGCAGGTCTTCACGCAGGCCCTCGACTGTATGCGCAGGTAGGACGCCCTCACAGTGCCTGAAAGAGAAGCACGCACACCTGAAAATCAAACCTGGGCAAAACACTTCCCTTCCTGTCAGCAAGGGTTCCAAAAAGGGGGTAATAATCGTTCAATGTGTCCGCTGAACACAGATCCAAATCTTTAAAAGCAGTCAAGGGACACAAGTGGATGGAAAAGAATGTTTTGCCCATGTGCGACTTATAACCACTGCCTGCTTCCTCTGTGAAACGAACTGATCTGGAGTTGCCGGTTCATCTCAAAAGGGGATACTTGAATATTTTGATATTCAGTTGGTTGCTTACTTCACCAGACTCTTGTCAAAAAGGTGTCAATTCTGTGACAAGCGTCTAGAGAAGAGAGGTACCCCAAACTGATATTGAAGAGAGAGGATCCTCTTTTGATGGTGTGTTTTGAGTGCTTGTTGGTCTGTTTGTACGTCTTCTTGTCTACGAGTCTGTTCTGTCTGCCCATCTTTGTCTTGTCTTGTCTTGTCTGTCCTTTCTGTAAAGCTGCTTATAGTCTGAGTTACTAACAGGCTTTCTTTTACTGTATTTGTTATGGGAGCACTTGACCCGCCATCTTCGCCACCTTTTCTTTCCCTTCGTCCCTCCTTCTTTTTTCCTTTCCTTCATTCATTTTCAAATTTTGTCTGACGGCACGTGTTAAGAAGGTCTAAAGAAAGATGTAGTTTTCCTCTAAACTGCAGCCAAGTCGGAGAGTTTTAGTCAAATGCTTTGTGGTTTTTCCGCATGGGAGGTTTGGCTTGCAGCATGGCGAACACAAACATGCAAAAACAGACTCCTCCATCAGTCAGAATTAAAATAGGTAACGGTACAGTTTTGGTTTCAGTTATCCAAGTGTTTAAATATACAAAAGCTTCAATTGAATTCCCTTTATGTTGCGACTGACTGACGAAAGGAAACTAACTGAATGCCAGCATCTGAAAACAACACATTTCCAGAAAGCGTCTCATTTAAAATGCTTTCCTAAACATATTTAACACAGTTTGTTGTCTGGAAAAAGACACCTACTCACAGAAATAACCAATATGAAAAGATCTAGTAGACAGTGACAGAAGAATTAAGGTGTACAGGGATTTATATTCCCAAACAGAGCTTTATTGATATTGATCCACAGTGTTACAGCAAATGTGATTTGTTTTGTTCCAGAGGACAGAAAAGGTCTGATTGCTCTCAGACACAACGTGAAAGAACATAAGTTTAAACCCAAGTGTTTGTATCTTTGTGTCAAAAAACTTTTGTGTGTTCAAAGTGGAGTTTTTATGTGACTTTGTTATATTTTGTTGTTAAGCCCATGTAAAAAAAAAAAAACAGATGTAATCACAGCGTTGTACTTGTGCTCAATAAAGTTGCACCGCCGCACAGATACTCGCATGATACCACATCTCTTCCCCTTTTCCTCTCCTCACGTCTCTCTCTTATTCCTGCCTCTCTGCCTCATCAGCCGACGAGCATGAAAACAGCTTTTTGATCATTGGAGCTTAAATTATTGTTCGGAATGGTTTTGAGCTGTGATGCACGTTGGATAAAGCTTAGAGATATTGTACCCTTTTCCTCCATCACACCATTTTTGCACCCGCACTGCACGTTAGCTTCGTTAGCATGTTCCAGTGAAATCGTCCTTTTAATGGCATGCAGGCACGTTGTGTGTAACGCTCCTGATTCAGAGTGCAGATGACTTCAAAAAGTCCCCAAATCTCTTGAATTTAAAGGGTGTTTTTGCTCGTGTTGGTTTTCATTTGTCACAAGTGAGACCAAGACATGTTTCCTCCCTCCTTCCTCGTCCCATGTCTTAGAATATATAAACATGGTGAGCCATTGCTGGTTTTTTTTCTTATCTTCTCTCCTTTTCTGAAAGACGTAGAAACATCGTTCTTAATTTTCTCTATTTTCTCTCTCTCTCTTTTTTTTCCCCCCTCTTCCTCTGTTTTCCCGCGTGTTTGACTTTGTCATGATTTGGCTCATTTTTGCGGGATTCTTTTCTTCTGGTTGAATCATTTCCATTTGTTGTGACCTCCATACGATTTGTATTGTTATGTCACACCACGGGAACCGCTGTCTGTCGTCGTGGCTGTGGCTTCTTTGTGACTTCTCGCCGGTGTCACCCGTTACTTTGCCTGTAAACACATGCCATCTGTTTATTTTGGCTTTGTTGCCACATGCTTTCCTTCCTCTCCTTCTCTTGTTCCTTCTTGCAATCTTTTATTTCCTTTCCTATTTTCTATCCATCTCTTTTTACCCTTATGCTTTTTCCTCATCTGTTCCTCCTCTCTCTTCTTTTCTCCCTCAACCTCTCCTCCACCACCTTCTCCTTCCTCCAACCTTTTTTGCTGCTCCACACCTCCTCTTCCTCCTACCTTCACGTGACTCGGCAGAATTGGGACGAGGGAGGGGGTGATCCAGAAGAACCTGAGCGGCTTGCTGCCGGTGCGTGACTTCCGGCTGGACCCCAGCCTCCTGTACTCGCTGCCCCTGCTGGCCCTCAGCCCGAACCTCCTGGTGGTGTGGATCTTCCTCAGCGTGGCCTATTTCCTCGCCAAACTCCGCTGCAGCTGAACGGCCACGAGCTGCTCTCTCTGCTAGGAGCGACTGGCTGAAAACATAGTCCGACGTTCATGGGGAGGGGTGGGAAAACTCCTCACTGACTCCTGAGAGTGTTTCTGGAACTGTGAGCGTGTATTCATGCACACTGATACTGTACAGCATGTACATACTGTCCCACCCTGACTCGGGGCTTTACACAATGACGCCCCATTTATCAACAGCAAAACCCCGCCTCTTATTTTGGTTTATGGGCATTTCCTGTTTGTTGTTCTTCCTTTGTCGAGCGCAAAGATCTGCATGTTTGGCCTGGAAAGATATCAACACAGATATTCTGATTTGCTTTCTGAGACTCTCGATGTGCACACTGAGCCTGCTAAGTCTGAACACACAGGTTATGTTCGTGTGATCCATGTTAGTGGTTTCAGGACGATGGAAAATACCGAAATCTGTTCCTCTTCTGCTCACATTTACATTCTTTCTGTTCCTGTAGTCAGTCAACAGGCATAACATAGTTTTACTGAAATGCTGTTAAATCTAAATATTAGGATCACAAAGTGGTCTGACAGAATATAGCTTAATGATAGCGCCTGTGTGTTGCCATTTGCTATATGTCCATTTGAAATGAGTGACCAGAGGTTAGAGGTGATTAGATGTTTGAAGTCTTAATTTTACAGTCACACAAACCGCAGCCTCGATTGAGCATCGCCCCAGACTGCGTCATCATTTTCCAAAAGCTGCATTTTCCCTGTTTTTACCCACTCTTGAGACCATTTCGGTCCATATGTGGCTGAGAAAAGCTGCTTGATATTTATGCTGCGTTTTCCCAGACGGTTCTATAACGTAAAGGTGGCGTTTCCAGAGTCACGGCACGGTTCTTAAAAAGTTAGACAAAACTAATTGAGCCGGCTCAGTGTGATCACAGTCAGAGTCATCGCTATAAAACAGCTGCATCTGTTGAACACAAAACAAAATGTCCAGAAATTGAACAGGTACAATTGGTTTATATTTAAGATGTGTGTGGTGGATGGCGCCCTCTAGTGGACGGGTTTATGAACCGTGTGACTGTCAGTGACTGCTCTGCCTTATTCTTCATTCGCTGACAACAAAATACAAAAAACACAAAGTGACAGTTTGCAGATTTCTGAAACCTTGTTGTGATTATGTATAAAAAAAATATGCAGGTTAAATAATATATATCTTGCTTTCAGGAAATAGTTATTCATGATGGTAGCTATTATAATGGAAATCTATTTATCTTCGTTTGTGCAATTTGTTTGGCTTGTTTGATTTATCATTGTCTTCCATGTGCTTTTGCACCTTTTATATAAGCTGTGGAGGAAAAAAGCTTTTATTTTGTGCCAAAATTAAGTATTCTGACAGATACGTTTAAATATATATATATATATATATATATATATATTTGTATGTATTTGCAGGCAGTATTTGCTGATTTTATTCCTTTAGGTCTTCCTGCTTCCTTTAGACAGAAGGAGGTATTTTGCCTCTTCAGCTTGTGCACTTTGCAGCAGATCTGGGTCCGTTACGACTCTGTTTACATGCAGCTTAATATATCCATTTTGACTCAAACGTTACCGTTCATTGGGTTTAAAAAAAGGAATCAATCTACACAGTTAATTGTGTGTTTACTCATATTTCAGAATAGCAGATAAACGGAGCACTGAAGTGTAGTATTAATAGTTTACTCCAAGATAAATGAACTAAACACATGTCAACACATTAACTCGTGAAACGTTTGGTGCACAAACTGTATTTCCTTTCCTCGTGCAGAAAAAAAAGCCTCTTCACCGAAACCCCTCTATTTAATTGGCTCAAATGTTTTAAATACTTTGCATACCTTGTGCATCAGTCTTATGACAGCATGCATGACCCTTTTCCCAAAGATGAGGAGCGGTGTGATTGAAGTATTTTCCTGTGTAGCAAGTTTGTAGCAGAAACAAATCCGCCCTTCCTGTGTCGGCTAACCCACCGAGGAAGGACCTCTTGCACTCTTTAGACAGTATCCATAGACCTGTAGTGAGAGTCGGTGTGCTAGCTGTGGGTTCAGTTCATCTCTAAAAGCACAGACGTGGTTCACGTAGTCTGTGCTTTTATGCTTTCCACTCCCTGAGTTGAGTGTTTTGCTGTCACCTGCCTTAAAGGCCAGCGACGGCTCTTTTTTCAACCCACCAATGCAGCAAAGATCAGCTCTGTCTTGCACGTTTGTGTTTTTAAGAATGCAGTTTCTGATTGGCTGATGTTGGAACGTGTGATTGTAGGATATTCAGGGGAAATGTGCTTGATTATGGAGAGTAGTGCTGTTGGTTCTACACCCTTCAGAGCATGTACGTTCAGATGTTAACTCAAACTGGTACAGATTGCAGCTATAACAGTTAGTATTAGCTTTAAAGAACCCAGTTTTGTCGAGTGATGGAACCGATTTTATTTGTAGTTGAGCTGTGAGATAAACGAACGAGGAATGTATCGTTGTGCCAAATGCTTTATGAGGTTTTTAACCGATTAATTCAGGTTTGTCGAAAGTCATTAATATATTATTATACAGTCAGAAAAGTCTCATTTCCCAACTGCTCCAATACCAGCACCACCCGTGTTTGACCTGATATTGACATATTAAACTACAGAACTGGTTCGGTTGTGACTACAGAAGCCAAGAGTTTCTTTTCACATTGAAAACCTGCTTTGTAAAAAATCGATATCTTCGCCTGTGAAGCTAAACTAAAGCGCCGGCCTCCTCTCCGGAGTTCCGAGGCTCCGTCTCATTAACATCGACCCAGTGAGGAAATGGATCAGACCATAAATAGCCTCCTTTGGGAGCGTTGCCTCCTCTCGTGACCCCTAACAACTCAAATACTACAGTACACTGATCCATGAGGTCTGACGGTAATGACTCGTTTCTTTCCACACTGCTGCTGAGAAGTGAGGGATTAAACATCTCTCCGTATTCTCAAAGCAGTTTGCAGTGCTCGTAGTTATCGCTCTGTAGAAACACACATTTGTCGTAAATTCTCGCTTCGTGTATCTTAAGCGCTTAAACCTAAAAGGAACATTTCCTAAAATGTTAAAACAACTTCTTTAACTTATAATTCATTATCTTTTTCTTGCAGGAAATGTTTAATTTCGTCGCTCCAGTTTAGAACTACCTCTGTGAGACAGAAGTTATGCGTTAAGAGTTTATTTAAAAGAAGTATATATTAATATAGAAATACATCTAATATACAAATGTGTAATTACATAATCACTGAGCAGCAGGGATGTGAAAGAATGGGAACTATTTTATGTAAAATATACGAAACTAGTAATATTTTCACTGATCATTAATTCCCCATACTTACATGTGTAATTACACTAAAGTGCTTCCTTAGAATATTAATTAAGATTATTATTATTGTATCATTGACCTGAAAGAGAAACATCTTTTTCTGTTCTTTGTTTTATTCTTAAGAATGTATCAGAGAATATATTTGTACATAAGTTGTATTTATGTATTGCCAAAACGTTTGCTATATATTGTCTTAAATTATTCCAAAGCAGATTATATATAAATAATCTATATAATGTTGTTATTATGCTTGTGCCATAACCGTCACTTTATACCACAGTTCAGTACGTCTTGTTTAAAATGCAGATTTATTTGTTTTTGTTTATTCTGACTATTGATTTAAATACTTCTCATGCTAAACTGTTGACATAATTACAATTTGCACTTTGCTCTGAGTCCTCCTGTTTACATTATAAATGATATTGTATGAACAGTTAATTTATAATGGTCACATTTAAACTAATGCTGTTATTTCCTTCAGTGCAATGTGAAAATGTAAATCTTTATTTAAAAGAACAGCATTTATTCAGTCTGTCAGATTTGATTTTGAACAGAAAGTGTGGAGGAGAGGTTGTACGGGAATATTTTTAAAGGTGTTTTAATTCTAAAATCAGATCTTTTTGGTGTCAAAAGTAATCAGTTTGATCCCGGGTGAATCAGAAAATGATGTTCGCTTTTCCTCTGAGACTCTGCAGCCGTTACGTGTCCAAACGCTTCAGCCTCGCTGCGTCCCATGTTGCTCTAAATGTACAACAAACCCAATAAAAAGCCTCCAGTCAGCGTGTCCCTGAACGCCACAGCCCTGCAGTAATAAACGTCCTGTGCCTCCTCCTGCAGAACAGAACTGGTGATGTGTTGTGGTCTTTGAGGTTGACTTGTTTTTCCATCCTTTGCCTCTCTTAACTGACTTTAACTCTGCTTTCTTTCCGCTTTTCTTCCATGTTTGTCGATGTGTGTGTGTGAACGGTGCTGCATGTTGTAGTTTTTCCTCATTCACTTTGAAATAGTTTATATAATGAGTCTTCACAAAACAGACTTTATGCATTACATAATCTACTCATTTGTTGAGACTCGACTCCCAGCAGAGTAAGTATCATTTAAGACATTTTAAAACAACATTTCTGCACCGCTCACAGCGCCCATCATCTCCATTACTTTGCCCTCATTCGTGCCCCGTTCTGTCTCCTCAGCGAGGGTTGCAGACGAGAAAACACCGTGAAGAACGTCGGCTGCCGAAAGTACGCGTTTAACTCGCTGCAACTCAAGGCCTTCCCCAAACACTACCGACCACCCGACGGCACGTACGGGAAAGTCGAATCCTGATTGGACCGCTGGGAGCTCTGCGTGGCTATCGGACCGTATGGCTGCTGTGTTTTGGGAAGGCCGAGATCGGACTGGGTGCCATCAAGACGCGTCACCTGGTTTGTGTTTCAGAGGGTTCAGATTTATTTGAAGGTAAACTCGGTGATTCACTAAAAGACAGTTGCACCTTCCTGAAAGAAAAACAGCAGATTCATACCACCTTAGTATAAACTGTTTTTTTATATTGGTTTATTCCATAATATATAACACGGTCATTATAAGAATGTTTATCTCTTGGGTTTTTATTTCTTATTATAAAAACGTCCAAGAACAACACTGCCTCACTCCTCAACAAGCACTGATACAATCAATATCACGCAATCAAGAGATAAATCATTAAGACCACCTGTTTAAATCCAATTATATATAAACAAAACAGACAATTATCTGTTGTCAACCCACAGTATCTGGACTCTTAGGGTGAAATATTTAGGCTATGATTTTTACATTGAGGGGGGGGGACTCTTAGAAATCAAAGGATTGTGTTTTATTATTGTCAACAAATCTCAGCCCCGAGCCCAAGATGGTCATCTTTAAAAACGTATAACAGACGTGTACATTTATTAAAAAAGACAATTTAAGTCAAACAAGAGGGAATAGTTAGTTTGTTGGGGACTATTTTCAGCGGCGGATTAATCCACATTTGGTGCTCTAGTGAGTATTTGTATGTGGGATTGAGTCTCAATAAACTGCAGTGATGGAGGAAGGTGTTTTTAAAGGAGCTTCATGCTCAGAGGAAGACGAGTTATCAGGCTTTGGTTGCATCATTTCATTGTTCCTTTAGGTTTCTTTTACACAGGATTTGTTGACTACAACAAAAATGTAGAATATTGACGTCATTATACTTTTAGGAGTTGTCCCTTCACAGACTGAAATGTTGACAGGTTTCCTGCTCTTTACATTTCCTTTTACACAGCTTGGAAATGTAGCACCGTGAAGTTTCCGTGAGCAAAACATTGAATAGAAAAGAGAAGGAACGTTGTCCGTTGTGAGCAATAAAACATTACAGCTTGTTTAAGGACAATGAGGAAGTGTTACTTGGTATAATGTGAAGAAAACTGAACTGAAACTCACAAAAATGTCAAACTATTCTTTAAAAGTCGGCAAGAGTGTCGAGGACAAGCTCCCAAATGTGAAAAAATAGGATAAATTCAACTTAATTAATCTCATTTGGAGAAATTCAATGATGCATACATCTATAAATATGGAGGGGCTGCACCTCTTCATTCCACGTGTTGTTTCTATGCAATTTGCTTTTGCTGCTTATGATTAAAATCACTTGGCATTTTCATTATTTTTTTAATTTTAAAGAAGCACATGGCATTAACTAAAATATAAAATAAGTTCCACAGCATGAACACAATCTGAAGCAGCTGCAGCGAGTTAAGAAATACAGTTTTCTTCTTGAGTGTTGTGGACAAAGGGCGACATTTTGTTTGCATTTTATCACCTCATTGCCTTCGTTGTGTATTTAACTGCCACTTTTACTTGCAATGCCCAACTGTACCACACGGTGGAGCCACTGCTCCTAGACCCTCTTACATTCAGTCTATGGTCAAACCACGTCACAGCTTATCCTTAATGCATCTTATGATCTTACTTTCACATGAGCCACACTTTCAGACTCACTCCTACTGCAGAAATACATGTTTGTGTTGTGTTCATCAATCGAAGAAGTACTTTTTGTTCTGTCAACATGCTGTGTAGATCATTTGGCATTTTACTTGAGATTACAATACTTTCTGTCAATCTGAGAACATCTGTGAAGGTTTGAATGTTGCTATATATTATAACTTGTCAATATCTGATGCTGAAATAAATATTAAATTGATTTGTTTTGTTTTTTTAAATGTGATAATTACATTTATTTTTGCAGTTTTTCATCTGGTCTTTGCAGTGAAGAGCATGCCTTCACCAAGGACCTGCATGTAGACGTGTCAGAGTAGTTTAAGTTACAACCATTTCCTCATTTCCAACTCATGAAGTGAGGTCTTCTCTGACAGAGGTAAGCTGTAACAGTGCGCATCAATAGTGTTCAATGCAGCTACAACCTAAAGTCTCCAAGGTCTCTGAAACTGAAAACATACAGGAGACTCCGAGAAGGCGATGCCACAAGTCCAAAGAACTCAAGATGAGCCGCTGAGGCAGTTTGCTACCACACCGCACGTGTTCTCAGCAAAGTCATATGAGTACATGTGATAATAATCATAGAATGAGGATAATAAAACACAGCCAAACCGTTTCAAAGACGTGGTTAACGAAAAGCAACACGGTTGGCTTAAAAAACGCTACAAAAGACGTCAATTCGTGCACTGTGGTTGTAATGGCTGTGAATGAGTCGTGGAAAACACCAGAGGGGAGAGCCTCAGCAGGCTTCATGAGGTTGGTGTTAAAGTGTGATGCCATGATAATGTGGGAGGCCAGGCAACAGGAAGTCTGGCATTAGGACCCAAAGAGGCTATAAAATGGGGCGAGAAGCTCACCTGGGCCTTTTCCTGAGGCCAGCCTTTGTCTGGTGTCTGATTTTGTTTTAATAAATATGTTTAAAAGCATGATTTTACTAGTGAAAGTATCGAACCACAATATATTCATTTTAGTTGATCGTATTAAATGTGAGACGATTGTTAAAAATGGGTTATTTGTTAGATTCTTCATTGTTTGGTGAGGAACTCTTCTAACTCTTAAGAGCGACGGGTTGGCACAATAACAACCCCAATGGCAGACCGGTAATGGGAGCCGCTCTCAACTCAACACCTGCAGCTGTAAATGTTGTCCGCGGAATGGAAGTGGATGGACCCGGAGCCTGATGCCTCCCAACCGCAGGCAGCCTCTCTGAACACCACACGGAGTCAGTGAGCAGCTGATTTCTGGTGAAGAGGACGGAGAACATCACCTGATTGTCTGCTCACCACTGATGCCGCTGCGGACGCTTTTATTCATCTGCAAGACGAAGGCGACCGCTGATGCGTGACCACAGAGATATTGAGTTGAGAGGAAGTTCTATTCAACGAACAGCTATTTGTGTTTGTTGGGTTCCGGTAGATTTGCTTCAGGCGCCGGTTGACGGTGACACTATGCATGATGTGTGTTGGGAGTTTCCCTGTGAGCCAATGTTACGAAAGAGTGAAGAAGAATAGAAGCGTAATATCAGAGGCAAGGACTGTTAATCTTGCCGAAAAATATGTTTCTATTTACTTGCAGCATTAAGGGACTTCAAAAGTGCATTCAAAGTAGTACAAAAGCATAAATATATACTTAAATATACGTTAGAAAATAACTAATTATGCGGAAAGGCCCATTTCAGATTCAATGAATTCTAATTAGTGATGCATGTGTACACATTGCTTTAATGTTGCAGCTGGTAAAGGTGATGAAATTGTAATTACTTTATATACTGCTAGATCTTAACGTATATTTATACGTCATCATTTATTGGTTGATCTATATTTTGCAAATCTGCAAAGTACTTTTAGCTAACAAATGCATGTAGTAGAGTAAAAGTACAATATTTACCTCCAACATGAAGTGAAGTATAAAGTAGCGTAAAGTGGAAATACTCAAGTAAAATACCTGAAAACTGTACTTAAAGCTATACGAGAACATTTCAATATGTATTGATTTAGTTGTTCCCTGTTGACATGTAACTACTGACGGGCAACAAAGACTTGTTTCAACACGTGACTTACCAGAACAATCCCCACTGTATGTAGTGTGAATATTAGCCTATGTTTCTCCCCTCGGATACATTCAGACATGTTTTGGAAGTCATAAAGCACTCTTCAGTTGTGCAGCATAATCCTCGGGGAAATAGTTCCAAAACATTGTGTGTGTCATCAATACTTGGGAAAGTCTCGGCCTTTCTAATTGATTAGTTATCAGGATAAAGGTCAGGACATTTCCAGCGATAGAGGTGTCTTTCACATGAAAAGCTGAACAAATTGTTTGGCTCTCACCAAAACAAACCGCCCTCACAATGAACTGCTAGTGTGTGGTGATTGGGAATATATTGTGCAACAGGCAGCTTCCATCAGACACTCTTCAGACACGGTGGTTCACAGACGCTTCATCAACATGTATGCAACTATCTTGATCGGCCAAATCGCCGGCATAGCCACCATCTCCACCATGCTCCTCTTTGCCCTTGCCAAGCTGTTTTCCCGCCGCCGAAGAAGCGGCCACGTGCAGGACGGCGACGGCTACGCTGTGCTGATAACCGGCTGCGACAGCGGCTTCGGACACCAGCTGGCTCAACGTTTGGACCACAAAGGGTTTGTGGTCTTCGCTGGGTGTTTGGCTCCAGAAGGAGCCGGAGCCCAACTTCTGGCCAGACAGAGCTCCAGTAATCTGAAAATCCTCAAACTGGACGTCACCAGTGATGAAGAGGTGCAGCAGGCGAAGAAGATGGTCCAGGAGAACCTGCCAGAGAAAGGTGAGAGTACAAATGTACAAATGAATATGAAAAATAGAAGTCCTAACTTTCTAGACATAAAAGTAAGAAACTCAAAATGTAGACATGACTACTCATGCTTTAGTTACATAACTTACTATCTCATCATTTAATATTCCTCAGCTTTTTATCTTTATTACATCGCATCAGATAATCTTTTACTAATTTACAGTTGGGTTTTCATGCATAATCTCTAGAGGTTTGTTTTCATGTCACTATGTCCTGCAGCGTCTTGAGACAAGATGATATCTGATTAAAATTGCATGATATCATTGTGGTTGACTTGTTGACATAAGTCCCCATTAATGCATTAACACAGCAAATAATTGCAGAATATACATCAATTGTGAGGACTAACTTGTATACTTTGTCAGGGTTGTGGGCCGTTGTGAACAACGCTGGCATCACGGACTGGGCCGAGATCGAGTGGAGCTCCATCGCAGATTTCCACAACGTGGTGGACATCAACCTGTTTGGCTCCATCAGAACCTCTTTTGCATTTCTACCTTTGATTCGTGCCACCAAAGGTTAGCTCAGAAATGTGGTTACATTTCCCAGTATCCTCACATTCTTATTGTGTGTTTAAAGTAAAAAAAACTATGTTTTCATGTTTCAGGTCGGATGGTTTACATGTCGAGCATCTTTGCCTTCTTCAACTGCCTGAACATGGGAGCTTACAGCGTGTCAAAGAGAGGACTGGAGGCCTTTGCAGACTGCCTCCGGGTTGAAATGGCCAGTTTTGGTGTGAAGGTACAGTAATGTGCCGTAATGTTGGCGTAACATTTAGGGGAAGTCTGCGGTGGACAGAATATGACGCATGTGGGAGGTTTGCAGGCTGTTTCATTATCATTCAGTACAAAACCACCATTAGTGAAAGAAATCAGTGTTTTCATTACACTGTGCAAAGTTGACTGAATGAATGAACACACTTTATCTTTTTAGATCTTTTCAGGCACAGAATGCAGCACAAAGTGCTTTTCTATTCAGCAACAAAAACAAGTTTATAAATCATGCACATACGCAGAGGAAGGGAGAAAATGAATGTTTCTATTATCTAAATATTACAAGAAATCATAAAAGGTTAAAAACAGACTGCTGCTAGTTATATAATATAAAAAACATTTTGAGTATTAAAAATGTCCCCTGAGTCAGCAAGTCTAATATTTAAACTGTTCCATATCTTTTTGGTGGTTTAACATTTAGAGCAGCTGTCGAGGATCTTTTTATAATCTTCCACGTGTATTTTCCCAAATAATAAATATAAAGTATCTGGCCATTTGTGTGATGCACTTCACATTAAATATATTATTTTCGCGCCACAACTCGTGGATCTGCTCTCTTCTCATCCGTCTGCCATTTTTCCTTCAGCTCAATGCATAATGGCCCTACACTTCCTGTCGATGACTTTGAGTCCACTATATACAGTTTAATAATTCTCAATATACGTACAATGCAGCAGCACTGCAAAATGGCGAACTCCATTATAGCCTTAGCTTTTTCAAGGCTCTTTTTTGTAACCAGTAGTAGCATGAAACCCTGGTGGAATTAGCCAGCTAGCTCGTACAGTTTTGAGAATATACAGACTAACTCTCTCTATTCATCCATCAGGTCAGCATCGTCCAGCCGGGTAATTTCGGCCAAGCCACCAGCATCGTGAAGATGAAGACGGGTCTGGATATTTGGGAGAAATTAGACGACGAACGTAAGCAAATCTTCAACCGACAGTACATCGATCTGGCCAACGAGTACTTCATGACAACGTGCAGAAGCGGGTTCAAGAACGGCGACATAGTCATCGACGCGATGCTGCACGCCATCACGTCCGCTCGGCCTAAATACAGATACCTGCTGGCCTCGGCGATGGATACCTTTTTCTTCAAGCTCTTCCCGTTTCTCCCCACCGTCCTCACCGACGCTGTGTTCTCATGGAGCTCCATGTATGCCAAGAGAGAAGAAATGCTTTACGCTAAATAGGTAGCGGAGGAATCTGCACGTCTCTGTTAGTGTTTTCTGTCCTTTTATTGCACATTTGTTGTAAGAAAATATGATTATCATAAGTGTTAATATTGCATGAGTCTTGTTCTTTCTACACTGTTTCTCTATTGTAATACAATTTGACTTTTGTCATGATTCATCTTTTGTGTTTATTTCTTATAATTTAGTCACTTATTTAATTTCATTCAAGGATGAATATGAAACAATAGATCCGCTTTTATTTGCTGGTATTTATATGCGTATTCATTTTACAACTTTAGAAAGCAGCTTTTGTTTCATCCATCCCCAAACGTATGGCAACACGTGACTGAACATGTCCCAGGTGCTTAGTGTTGCTCAGCTGCTTCCTGTTGCGTTGAATGTTCAAACATTTAAAAACAACAACCACGCAAATTGGAAGCCAAGAAAAGAAAATCAATTTCAACCATTGCACAAATATTGGGAGCAGAAAATGCAACAATTTGGAGAGTCTTTAAAAAGAAAGAAACCACTGTACTACAACAAGGAGGCCTTGTGTACAGAAATACAGAAGTGAGCTGGAAAAGATCTGTGACAAAGGTTTATGATTGACATCATCATCAATGTCATCATGGATATAAACACTCGATGCACATACAAATAAGACAATCAAGAATAATCCCTACCCACTTAGACTACCCTCCAAAATAATAAGATTAGAACAGTTTGTTTAAAAAAACATTAAACAAAAAGGATAACTGAAAGATCAATAAGTGGGTAGTGAGCACAGTTTGGTGTAGACTTAACAAAATGCCTTTTAGTTTTATAAAACTGGAAATGTATTAACAGGAACCCGAGCTGTTCAACACTGTTCAACGTCCCTATTCCCATGAAATCAGGATTTTGTAAACAGATATTTCTTTTGTAACTAACGTTACTTTCGTTAACTAATTAGTTAATGAATTCGGCCCGTAGTGCAAATTCAAAGCTGTTTTTGTTTTGTTTCAGTTACAAATGAGCTACGACTGCATTTGATTGTGCACCCCTGTGTTAATGACACGTCTGTGCACTAGCTCTCAATGTGTTAGCATGCTAACGCTCTAAACTTCCACCCACTGAGAACAATCAGTGCATTTGTTGTCACAAGTTTTTGATGCTAGTTTGTTTCCAAAGTGTGTGTGATGTGACACGATGAGCAAACACTCACATGATTGATAATGTTGGCCCAAAAAAACAGATGACAGCATGCTGCACACTTTTATTTATTTTCTCTTTCTGCTACTGCGACGCAGGAGAAGTCATCAATAAGTGTAAAGAGAAACTCTGTCGTGCATTCTGGTAGAATCTCTTTTATGTGTTTGGTCCTTTCGGAGAAATTGTGATTAAAGTATTATATACAGCAGCATGTCCAATTTTACATTCATGAGATTCTTCTAACAAGCACTAGACCACACATTAGACTGCTCTGTTTGATTCATTGTAAGGCCAGTGGGTTCATCAGTCACATGTCGGCCTTTTAACACTGAGAGCATGAAGGAAATATTTCTACAAACCTATTATTCTTTTGAAATTCGTTGCTGTGGAGGCCTCTCGCTTTTCTAGATAAAACGCCTGATTATTAATATTCATTGGAAAACACTGGATAAACATCATCTTGTGACTCAGATTTGTGTCTTTGGTTCTTTATTTGTCTACTTTTGGTCTTGAAACATAAAATACCATTTTTCTTAGGCTAGTTAGCAACTTAGCATCAAAACAAAACGAGTGAAAGATATTCCACACATGCAGTGTTGTGCATGTTTTAAGTTTGTTATTGTATTGTTTTGAATTGAGGCCTGTAAAGGAAAGTGCTGTTGAGCTGAATACATCATGTGGATGCTAATGGAGGAGACACAAGAGAAGACAAAGTTTCTTAAGATTGACAGCTTCTTGTGTTCAAGTGTCCTCATTCAGTCAGCAGCTGAAAATGCTTCAGAATTTAGATTTTTCTCCATAAATGTTTTGTTTTCTCGTCGGCGTGAAAATCGTCCGACCTTGCTGTAGTAACACAAGGATCAGTTACATCTGATACGTCTTCCTTTTCAGTCTTCTACACACCTTTTGACAGTTTTCACCTCACTTTTTTCTTCAGTTAATATCGGCCGATTGACTTTGGCGTCATCTTTTTAGCTAAAACTATATTCTGCTGAAATCAAAAGACATACGCAGTATAAAAAAAGAACATAAAAGATTTTTTAATCCACTTGTTTGAAAGAAGTTACATTATTTATTTTTATTTTGTGCTAGAGCTGAAACAACAATTTTGATAATCGCTTAATCGTTTGAGTTCTAGAACATCCCAGAGAGCCACGGAGGCAGGAAGAGTCCGACGGTCCCCAGCAGACACACCATAATGAACATCCAGAGGAAGATCCGGTCCACAACCATGGCGACATACTTCCAGTCCTCCTTCACCTGTAGAGACAGAAAAGAGAGAAAGAAGATTAGACAGGAGTTGAAATAAATCACTTCCTGTCACCACGTCAGCACTCACTGAGAAGTCTGCTTCCTCGGCTCTGAGATGCTCTGCGATGTAGGCGACCCCCTCCAGGGCCGATACCACCGCAGGAGACAGAGCGGAGGCCATAGGGCCCTGGATCGAACCATGCTCCACAGGAGGGGTGTCCCAGTCCAAGCTGAGTGGGGAGAGTCTCTGTGGGAGGAGGATGTAACCCAGAGATGGAGGGAGAGCGGGAGACAGGGGAGAAATCCTCGGCCGGCCAGCAACCTTCACCCCAAACCTCCTCAGATTGTCTGCGTCTGTGTAACCGTGGACATCGCAGTAGTGCGTTTCATCTCTGGCGTCCAAGTAGCCGACGTTGTCGTCCTCCTGGTAATCATAAAGATCGATGTCAGACTCCTGAGTGACCCAGGTGGATGAGCTGTGGGCGGGGCCTGGAGTCCGGAGGGGGAGGGGTTTATCAGTCAGGTGGTGCCGCCTGAGGCAACAAAGCAAACAGCAGGCAGACACAGTTAGAGTCTAGCTGGTGAACATATAGAGCATTTAGCAGCTAAAGAGACAGATGTTTTCGTGGAGTCGGTGGAGACCAGAAACAGAGCTAACAGAGAGAGAATATTTGACCTAAATTCATCAGTTGGACACAAACAAGACTCCTAATGAAGCATAATGTTGCTCTGCTGGATGTGTAAACAAGCATTCACCATATCAACTTAAAGGGTCCTGATGTGTCAGTGTTCACAGCTTGCTTCTGCTGTCCCCAAGAGGCCAAAACCGTTAATGCAGTTTTAGGGTTTAATTTTGGATTACTGCCGTCGCCATCTTGTTTTTTTTTTGCAGCCAATGAACACGGAGTGACGTAGAGACTCTGTCAATCACTGTGTAGCCCCGCCCTAAAGCATACCCTGCTTTATGGTCTGTTTGACTCTAAATGGACCATCATTTACTAAATGAACATCATGCTGTGTTGAAGAAGACTTGAAACTAGAGATTGAGACCATAAACTCATGTTTACAATGTTTACTGAGGTAATAAATCAAGAGAGAAGTAGAGTCATTTTCTCATAGACTTCTATACAACCAGAGGAGTCGCCCCCTGCTGGCCAGGAGAGAGAATCGGCTTCACTCTGCAGAGGCCGAGGCCTTCTCTGTTTGCTCACCTTGCAGGCCTGACCCCGTGTTCTGGACGCTTCATGCACAGCCAGCGAGGCACCGCCGACAGGAAAAGCCCGTGAACCCATCGAGGCATGGTGTGAGTCTCTGACGAGCGGTGGTGCACGTTCAGCACGAACACGGTGATGACGATGGACAGCGTGACGAAGATCATAGTGAAGAGCAGATACTCCCCGATCAGCGGTATGACCAGCGACGTGGACGGGATGATCTCCGTGATGAGCAGCAGGAAGACGGTGAGCGACAGCAGCACGGAGATGCACAGCGTGATCTTCTCGCCGCAGTCCGACGGGAGGTAGAAGACCAGGACGGTGAGGAAGGAGATGAGGAGGCAGGGGATGATGAGGTTGATGGTGTAGAACAGCGGGAGGCGGCGGATGACGAAGTAGTAGGTGATGTCGGGGTAGATCTCGTGGCAGCAGTCGTATTTCTTGGTGTTGTAGGTTCCCACGGCGTTGACGATCGCCCACTCTCCGCTCTCCCAGTAATCCTAGAAGTTAGATTGTTTTTAGCGGCTCTAGGGATGAAAATATTCGATGGATTGCCAAAAGATATTGTTCAGACATTCATGGTCCACAGAGGATGAACCCAACCTGATAATGGCGCTGGCTGAACATGAATGTTTGTACAAATTTCCTGGAAATCATCACCGTCACAATATTTGTCAAGACACATCACTCAAAAGCACAGATGTGAGCCTCGTAGAGGCGCTAGAGAAAAAGCCAAACAATCACAAAAGTCAGTAGGATTCATCCTCTTTAAACCATGAATATCTGCAACAAATTTCATGACAATCCATTCAATTGATGTGAAGAGATGACAAAGTGGTGACTGATGTTTACAATAGGAATGTAAAACACAGATAAGAAAACCTGAGAAATCGCTCCAGGAAAAAATGATTCATGCGTTTTGTTTTCTCCAGAAGTTAATTCTGCAATGCAACACGCTGAAAACTATTTTGTTAATTAAAAAGTAAGCAGCCAGAACATTTAGCTGGCATCCGTCTGCAAAACAAAATGTTGGTAAGGAGCATGTGTGGACCGAAGATAAGAGGAAGTAAAGAGGCAGAGCTGGCGCCAATTGTGTCTAAATGGCACAAACTCAAAATGAAAAGAACCTTCAGGTCCACCGTGTTCTCAAAGGGCGCCAGGTCGATCTTGGCGCGGTCGTACGTCCAGGAGCCGAACTTCATCTTGCAGCTCTGCTGGTCAAAAGGGAAGAAGGTGACGTCGATGGAGCAGGAGGACTTGTAGATGGCCGGGGGAACCCAGCGGACACGACCGGTGTGGAAGAGATGGGCCTTGGTCATGTGGGTGACGGCGAACTCTCCGTCTGCACTGGAAAAAGAAGAGGATGAGGGGAGGAAGCATAGCATTTGAGACACGAAAAACAAGCAAGAAGGTATTGAAAATTGACACCAATACCAAGACAGCAAATGATGATGATTTTTCTGTCGTTTTTTTCTTCAGCAAGGCTCCAAAGTTTCCGTCTTATTGCGTTTCAAACTCCAAATCTGAATAAACAAACCTCGAGCGATGCCCCTTTTACACAAAACTTTTTAAATAATTGATCAACTGAATGTTAACCACGCTGCATTCATGATGCAAGCTCATTTGCACAAATGCTGAAGTGGCAGAAAGTTTCCTCTCCATCCAAACAAATTTAAGGTTTAATACTTCCTCGGGGCCCCGAGGGGAGGAAGCCAGACTTTGACTAAAACTGTGTGACGCAAGATCGCTGCACAGACGCAATTAAATTAGGGTCATTTATTCAACAGGATGATTTGCATTTATCACCAATTGGTGTGCAGGAAAATGCAATCGAGCTGTTTGTCTCCATATAAGTGACCTTCCCTCACTCACACGCTCTTCAGTGGGCGAGGACATTGTTATGGATCAAGTGGGTAATTGATCACTACAGATAATTTCCAGTTCCACCAACAGAAATTCAAAGTCGTGCCTGTTTAAGTGTGTCCTTGGCTCTCTGTGCTTGTGACACAGCCTTCTTTGTATTCAGAAAAAAAATGCATGGGGCAAGAAACAAGACTTTCTTAGAATAAACTGTGCCCTTCACTTGTAAACTTTTTTTAAGTAGTTAACTACTAAACAAAACTTCTTCAACAAACGTCCTTTGAAACTTGTGTTTTTGTCCTTTAACCGTATGAGATACTCTTGTTCTCAGTCCATCTTTCTACTAGATTTGTGAAACTGCAGCTGTTAGCTGCTGAATGTTTTTTACTTGTTGTACAGCACAATGTCCGGCACCCAGATGAGCTCAGAGGGGACTCTGATGGACGTCACATTGTCGAAGTCGGACGGACTCCACTGCAGCTTATAGTCAGTCCATTCCTGCCAAAACCAACATGGTTTTTAAGACAATAAGCAGTTTTTAGTTTCATAGTTTTCATACAGGAAAGGCCGAATCAAAGAGATGAATATTGGTGCAACGTATTGAATCACAGGTCAGCTTCTTCCATACCTGTTTCAGCCACACGTTGGTCGTCATCATCTGATTTTTCTCGTCCTGTTTTGGAGCCAAACATTGACAAAAACAACTGGTTTAGAAGGAATTCTTCTTATTATTAGACTCTTATATGTGAGAATGATTGTTTGTAAACAGCAAAATATTTAGAAAGCAGCAATAAGTGTGATATATCTTTATATTTTTGAAGCGGTGGTCAGTTTGTTTGGGTGTTCCCACCACGTCTATCAGCTGCGCGATCGAGAGGCCGAACTTGACGATGACCACGTCGGTGATGTTTCGAGCCGGACGCGTCCACTTGCTGTAGCTGCCAAACAGGCTCCTGAAGAGCTCGTCCTCAGTGTGGACGCGGGTCCAGTCTTCAGCCAGCGCTGACGGACAGAGACGGAGACGAGAGGCATCACTTATCTGTCCCTGGTTATACTTCAATGTTTAGATTACCATCTAAACTCCTCGTGAGATTCATAATAATGTTGTGTGTGAATGAAAAACAAGATGGCCACTAAAATCCAACAACAGGAGCAAGACACACAGACTTTGTAGTTGTTTAGCCTCTTTTTTGGTGTTGTTTTGTGCCTCTTTGTGGTTGTTTTGTGTCTCTTCCTGGTTGGTACGTACCTCATTGGGTGACATTTTGCAGGTGAAGGGCTGCAGTTTAGTTAGCTGAGCTTCATATTCACCATACAGACATAAGGGTGCGATGGATATTCTCATCTACTTTATTTAATCATCTAAACATTGTAAATAATAAGATCTAATGATCTATTGAGCGAATGATTTAGTGAAGCTTTTAGTTACAACTTGTAAACACAAAGAGAGTTAGTTATTAAAGAGTTTATGAGAGTTTTTAACAATGCAATAAATCCAGACGGTTCTTGGCTCAACTGAAACTTGATTCATTAGACTCATGATTTCATTATTGCAATAAACCTCTTTAATTCTCAGTGTTCGACCTTTTGTGTCAGAGGACATTTGATTTGTCTTCCAGGTTAAATGAACAGTGGTAAGAAATGTACACATCTTCTTCTTTTCCTGTTCACTTCACGAGCCGCTCTTCTTCCCTCTGTCTTCTCTGAACACACAGCTTTGAACTCTCTGGCAAGCAACCTGGCATCACCGACAAGCAATTTAGGATTATCCAGAGCAGGAAACAGCCAGCCAGGAGCACAAACTGTGCAAGCGTGTGTAATGCCAGTTTCTGTGATTATATTGTCTATTTATAACCAACCAAATGATGTTTCAGGTGAGGCTCTGCCAGTGGAGCAGCAACATCTCGTTGCATTACGCTGCAGTTTTAGTTTTTCTGCAGATTGAATTTAAAACAGATTATTCTGATCAATTCTCAGGTGCAGAACAATTCTAAACGTTTGAAAGGAAACTGTGGCAAATAGTTTGAAAAGGTTTTTTATAATCTTCATCATCACGTCAACATCAAGGATCATATCTTGTTTATTATTCAGTTGAACTAAAAAGAATGCGTTGTAAAAAATATTGTTTTAATGTAATTTAAAATGGTTGTAGAGAGTTTTAGAAGGATGAAATTCATAGTAAAATATTTCTTAAATATGGAATACGGAATTTTTGATTTTCGGTAATTTGCTCAGTTTAATAGGTGTTCAAAATAAGTGAAATATACTACTTGTAAAATGATTAATACCTACTGCAAAATAACTAAATCATGGTATGTCTGTAATGTCGAATCTGTGTTGTTATTGTTTTAATGCTTTTATTTTGTGTCATGCTTTTATGCAGAACATCTTATTTTAATTGTGTACTGATTCATTTTTTTACATTTTATATATTTTTTTGTCTTTGTATGTAAAGGTTCCATGTTGAATTAAAGAAAATAGTATTTTGTTTGATTATGTTTAGTACTGGGACATTTTGATGGACACTATTGGACTGATGATGCCTTTAGGTCCTGTATATATCAAATAAAATAGCAAAATCATCCTTATAAGTCCTGATAGAAATATTATACGAACATTGTTCAACATATTTCTAGTTAGTCCTCCAATGGTGGGTTTTATAATAGTACTGCAAACATATGACAGTAAGATTGTTGAAGGAATTTGAAAATTACGCACAGACGTGTCTTTGTGACACAACAGGAGGTTGAATACACAAATATTATAAAGTCCCCAAAAGTATAGGCTAAAGTCGTGATAGGACATCAGCAGTGTTTTACTTTTAACAACATTTGAATGTTACTTTAGTAGCCTGTAGGTTAAATACCAGCATGATTGAAATCACACCATTAAGCTGCGGTTTCTACGTCACACTCACCGGAGTGGATGCAGATCCAGCAGCAGCAAAGCGCTGAAATCAGCGTGAAATCTCTCCTCGGCTCCATTTCAATCAGCAGAAATACATCACAGATTATGTAAAAAATGAAGTTCAGGTTGCCTTTGTTTTCCCATCGTTCGTCTCCATAAACCAGTCTGTGGATGGATCACACCCTCCCTGCATACATTGTGAGTACCTGTCGTCAGTCTCCTGTGATATTCTACCGTAAAGGGGCTGGACTCAGTCTTTCACAGTGTAATGGAGGCGTTATCATTTGTTATGCCTTTACATAAAACAATTTCATTACCAAGATTACTGGAATATTGCACTCAAGTAAAAGTAGTTATTTTAAAAATATTTTAATCAAGTAAAAGTGTAAAAATGTACTAATATAAAACTAAAAAGTAGACAGTTAAGGTGTATAATAAGTAAAACAACCTAAATTGCACATTAATGGAGGTTATTATCTAATCGATCAATTAGTTCAATTTATTTAGAAAGATAGGAGCATGTAAAAAAGAACTTCTGCCTTCTTTTTATTTTTTTATTTTTATTTACATGGACATTGATTTATTTAGAATTTTCCGTATACGTTAACTGTTAATTTTATTGGTTATTCATGTTTTTTTAAATATTATTTGTTATATTTAATCTATTAATCTAATTTGAACTATATGCAGGATGTGCTGCAAGGCTTTCGCCACCAGGTGTCGCTGTTGAGTCGAATCCGTTTTGAAGCAGCAGTACAAGAAGAAGAAGAAGTCCACTCTGTGTCAACATAAGAGATGAACAACAACAACCAACGTTTAGCCGCTAAACTACTGAACGGACGTTTGTCTTTCTTGCCTGTCTGAGTGAACACATCAGCCGGTAAGAAAGAGTGTGTTTTTATTCATTAAGAAAATATAAAAAGAGACACCTGTGGTTTGAGCTAGTTAGCTTATTAGCTAATGCTAGCTAGCCAGATTAACGTTTACCTACTAGCTAATAACAGCTAGCTAGCTTAGCAATAGATGGAAACACCTGCCAGCTTTTGCAGGTAATTAATGGTGTTTTTTGGAGTAAATGTTGCATGTTAGAAATATATTTATTACACATGAAAATGAAACCATAACT
This sequence comes from Pholis gunnellus, assembly GCF_910591455.1. Lineage (NCBI taxonomy): Eukaryota > Metazoa > Chordata > Actinopteri > Perciformes > Pholidae > Pholis > Pholis gunnellus. Next base: position 2,012,268 of record NC_136551.1, read on the forward strand.
GCTTTCATTTTGACATGACTTCATAGTTGTATGGGTTTTCCCCCTATAATCCAGTCATGTTTGCATTGACAGCAACATATCTTTTTATATATATATATTTATAACTATAAAACTAGCAGGATTGTTAGCTCTCAGCTAATGAAGTGTGTTTTGTTTGACAGCAGCAGAGATGGAGACATAAACCCCACTGATGGAGAGGAAGAGGTAACCAAAGTCCTCATAAAGAGGATTATTTTTGCTTAACTGTTGCTTTCACATGGCTGTGATCGCCATGTGACAAAACCGCCTACGGATAGAGTTCACTTCTGCTCCCCCCCCCCCCCCCCCCCCCCCCCCCACACACACACACACACACACACACACACACACACACACACACAAAACAGCTGCAGGAGGGAGGATGAAGTGTTTGTTTGTACTGTCTCTCATGTTCCTTGTCTGCTTTGTTAGATGAAGAACATTATGTTCCTATGATGCTTGTAATTCCTCGAGAAATGTGTGGTTCATTATACAGTTCATTTTGCTTTCTGATCGATTGCTCTCTCAGCTCTGGGGATGATGGTGGTGGAGAGCGAGGCCTGCTCCACACCTGGAAGGGCTACTCCTACAGCGTCACCCCAGAGAAGCTGCTCCTCCGCGGGCCGGTCCTTCAGGTGGCCCTGGGCACACGGCATGGTGTTCTGCTGGTGGAAGGTAACGTCATTGTTTTTTGGCTTATTTTTGGTGTATTTGTATGAGAGTGAACAGGAAATGAGGGATGGTTTGTGATTTTTTTCATAATAGATGTTCCACAACTGAGAAAATTATCCTTAAAACTGCAAAGTTCCTCTTTGATCTTTGTGCTGTTGTTGCTCCCAATTCAGGAGGGCAGGTGTACAGTTTTGGAGAGTTGCCGTGGAAGCAGAGTCATGTGCCCGAGCCGGCGAAACCCACCCTGGAGAGCGCGCTCAGCGGCCAGCGGGTGGTCGCTGTTGCAGCTGGAAGCTTCCACAGTGGGGCCGTGACAGAGGATGGAGGCGTCCACATGTGGGGGGACAACGCCTCGGGCCAGTGCGGCTTGTCGGGCCTCAGCACCGTCCCCAACCCGACTCCGGTCGCTCTGGTGGACACTGACACAACCCCCCCGCAGACTGTCCCGGTGCTGGAGCTGGCCTGTGGGGAGCAGCACACTCTGGCGCTGTCGGCCCAGCGGGAGGTGTGGGCGTGGGGCAGCGGTTGTCAGCTGGGCCTCAACGTCGCCGTCTTCCCTGTCTGGAAACCACAAAAGGTGGAGCACTTGGCGGGCAGGTATGTATTACAGGTGGCCTGCGGGGCCTCTCACAGCCTGGCTCTGGTGCGCTGCTTGGGCCCCCAGGACATTCACCGGCCCCCGGTTGACAAATGCAGACAGTGTAACCAGCTGCTGTTCACCATGACGGACAAAGAGGACCATGTCATCATCTCTGACGCTCACTACTGCCCCCTCAGTGTGGAGCTGACTGAGGATGAGGTCAGGCTGCAGGCACCTGCTCTGACACAAGGCCTCAAAATGTCTCCGTCTGAGCCGGTCCTCCCCTCCCATACCTCCACCTCAAACTCCCCACCACCTACTAGAGGTGTTGACCCCACTCAGGACTCAGAGAAAGAATCAGCCTTGGCCAACGGAGCGCTGACGGCCTGGGACTCTGGGCCCCCGGATCAGTCTGGAGGCGGTGTTGTTTTGGGGGTCAAGAGTTCCCCGTATCCAGATGAGCAGGCTGTCAAAGACTATCTAAAGAAACTGTCAGAGGCTGAGCAGATGGCTAAAGCGACTGCTGGAGGAACGCACACTCTGCTGGTGAGTCGGACTGTATCATAAAATACCATTAGGATCACCCTAACGTTACATTTCGCACTGGCCTCAGCTTCCATTAACATTTCTTGTATTACAACATAAACACAACGTCTGCAGATGATAGTGTATTGAGACTTTACACCTGCTTGTGTTTTAGACAACATTTAGGACTCCAGGCTCCTCTGCCACTCTCATTTAAACATTTTACTTTTTATGATTTGTTTCTCTTCCAGCCCTCAGCAGGAGGGCTGTCCTCCTCCACGCTCAACAGCCTGGTGGCCTCCTGCGCCTCTGCAGTGGGCGAACGGGTCGCCTCCACCTACGAGGCCTTGTCCCTCAAAAAGATGATGAACTACCTGCCCTCAGGAGTGGCGAGGGCCGGCGTGCCGGCGGTGCTGACGAGTGTCGTTGGCGACAACACAACAGAGCGCGTTCGCCTGGAAGACTCCATGCAGGCGAAGAAGAGCTCCAGCACAGGGGACATCCGCGAGGAGGAGGCGGAGGGTCTGCGGCGCCGCCTCTCGCTACCAGGACTCCTCTCTCAGGGTAGATACGCTGTTCACGTCTTATCCACCTCCTATACCCTGCTGCGTAAGTACTTCTTACGCATGTGCAGGTTGATGTGCGTGTGTGTGGTTGTGTGCACGGCGAAGGCTGGTCCTCGTGTCACACCTTGAGTCTTTTATATTCTCTGTATGTCACCTACATCTAGCTGGATAAAGGAAGTGACAAGAAGTCTGTAGTGAGACCTTCTCAGTAGAATTTGAAGGCCTTCACTTGTTATTTTTATTAATGCTGCACGTTTTAACTTAATAAACCAGAGAAAATGCTATTTTTAAAATGCTCCCAAAGGAAATCACCGTGTCCTCAAAGTTGCTCCACGATCAACTGAGTCTAAATTAGTATGAAGCAAAAACACTGTCGTGACTCCTCTGTAGCTCTGTGTTTGTTCTACCTGCTGCCTGTTTGTTTGCTGTGTGTTTGACGTGACCCGCCTGATCGTCTCTGCTGTTTCTGCGAGCGGCCATCTTTTTGTTTTGATCACACACATCGATTTCTTCTGCTGAACTTTGCACCTGCGATACAGAAATATGTCCCCATACACATTGTGTGTGTGTTTGTGTGTGTGTGTGTGTGTGTGTAGTGATAGCCCTGAAGCCCATTTTAAATATCTTGTGGAGGAATAAAAGAAAACATTAAGGAGCACATTTTTTGTGTCTTTTCACCCAAAGTGTCCCCGCGGCTGCTGAGGAAAGCCTGCCGTCCGAGGATGCGTGCAGTGGCCCTCACTCCTCTGGGAGAGCCGGTCCCAGAGGCCCAGGAGGTGTTTCCCACCCTGCAGACGGAGGTGTGGAGTTGGGGCCACGGCGACCATGGACAGCTGGGACACGGAGACAGTCTGGCCAGGTTGGAGGACGTCTCTTTGGCCAGAAAGAATAATAAGCTTGAAACAACAACACAATGAAAAGATATGATGAGAAAGGAAAGAGCTCGTCTATCAGGCTAAACACTTTTTAATACTTAATTTCCAGAAAAGAATTGTCTTATATGAACAGTAATTGTCCTAAAACATGTGTTTTGTGTCTTACATCCTCTTTTTTCTTTCTTCTACGAGACCAAACTTAATACGAAAGCACTCAAATGTGATGATAACACTGGTGTGCTGACGGTAGTGTGACGTGTCTGTCTGCAGAGTACAGCCGCTGTGCATCAAGAGTCTGAACAGTAAGGAGGTGGTGCGTGTGGCGGCCGGCGCTCATCATTCCCTCGCTCTGACTGCTCAGTCTCAGGTGAGTCGGTGCTGCTTTTGACCCGAAAACATTTGACAAGAAACAGTTTTTCATTTACTTTTCTATCCACGTGTGTATTTTCCCAATCCTCCAGGTGTTTTCTTGGGGAAGTAACAGCTTTGGTCAGCTTGGACACATGGAGTCACCCAGCACTGTCCCCCGCCTCGCAAAGGTGAGGAAACCACCACGATGCAAACACACGCAGATACAGAAAGCCTTGAGGCTCACGTTCCCTCTCTGCTTCCTCTCCCAGCTGTCGGAGGGGATCCGGGTCTGGGACATGAGCGCTGGAGAGAGACACACCCTCCTGCTCGCAGACGGAGACTGCTTCCGGCCCATCATTTATTACAGCGGGCAGCAGGTCAAAGAGGAGGCGGAGGAGAGCCCCGCCAAGGAGCTGGGTCAACAGGAAGAAGAGGAGGAAGAGGAGCAGCAAGCGGGGAGCTACACCCAGCAGCCTGTACTGCTTCCCTTCTGCATGGACGTAAGCACACAGTAACCGCAAGCTGTCATGAATTGACTTTATACCCAGCTTTAAGCCACATTTCTATTTTAACTGGATGAAGCGAACGTCTGGATCTTAAGTTATCAGACAGATCGGTTAGAATCCTAATATGAATGCATAACAAATACAGAGTCTGTGTCTTCTCACCTCTCTGTCCTCCAGCTTGGTTATGTGAGCAACGTGTTTGCGGGCGGCCAGCGCTGCGTGGCTCTCTCCGACATGAACGTGATGGGCTTCATCGCCAGCCTCCACGAGCTGGCCTCAGCCGAGAGGAAGTTCTACTGCAAGCTGTGCAACATCAAGACACAGATAATACGCCCCCTGCTGGAGATGGGTAAGATTACCTTCAAGGGAAATCATCTTCTTTCGTGTTTGCCTCGACTGAAATGTTTCTGTTTGGTCGCCGTCCTTCTCCAGAGTCTCTGAGTTCGGCCCTCGGCCAGACGGCCACCGGGCTCCTGCACACTTTGATCGGCCGATTTAGCCTCTTGTGTCATCTGACGGGGCAGCACGCCGCCAGCCTCACCGCCAACCTGCGCCGCGTCCGAGACGTCAACAGTCTGCTCGTCCTGGACCACGCCAGCATCTTCCTCGACTCTTACACCGAGTATGTGATCACTATTCTGATCATTGCAGCGCTTGTAGGTCCTAAAACAATGGATTTCTGACGCTTGTCTTTCTCAACAAAGGTACTGCAGCGCTGTGGGCAACTTCCAGGTGATGGGAGGATTCCAGACGCTGACCAAACCCTCACTGTGAGCACACACGTCTTCATCCTAAAACCCAGCTTTGATAAGATGCTGCGACACAATAATACAACCATAAACACAAATAACACATCACTCTAAATGCTGACAAAACGATTTCCTTTTGAAGCGATTTCTTTGGGAAGAGTCCCGAGCTGCTCAAGAAGCTGTCGGAGTGCAGCGAGGAGAACCCCACCGTGGCCGACCTGCTGGTGGCGCTCTTCTACCTCCCGACCCGCCACCTTCACGAATACGGCCGGCTGCTGCTCAAACTGGTCACCTGCTTTGAAGTGGTGTGTGTGAAACGAGATATTTATTTACTGTTATTGACCACTTAAATGATTCTGGTCTAACCTGTTGGTGAACACAGATTATTAACAAGTATTGGTGTATTTTATCTTCAGTGTTATATTGTTTTTCTTATTGCTTTTGCTGTAATTTCTTGTTTATCTTGAGATGTAATATTAACTTTGTTTTTATGGTAACATTGATTTTTATAGAAATAATTTTCAGGAAGAATTTGCAATCACGTCCTCTTTTAGGGTACTCGTAAAATACATATAATATATAGTATAAATATAATTAGAGCAATATTTTATGTATATTTCTATTGGTGGAATCTACTGATTCTGACTATTATTTTTTATTTTTCACGTTGAATGTGTGTCTGCATGTTGTCAGTGCTCTGATGACTACCAGAAGCTGCAGGACTGCTGCTCCAAGTTCGAGGCTTTGGCTCTCCAGCTGAAGAGAAATAGGAAGGACGCCGACTACACCGTTCATTTCTGGAAGAGCTTCCCCGGCAAAATGACGGTAAACTCGCCGTGTGTATGTGTGTGTTTGTTTGTTTTCATCACCACAACAAGCGTGTCCTTCCCATGGAGTCCTCGAGGTGTCACATGATGTCACGTATGGCTGAATGGTGTCATTGTGTGCCGCCAGGACTCTCTGCGGAAGCCTCGCCGCCGGCTGATCTGTGAGAGCAGCAACAAGGCGCTGACGCTGCAGAACGCCGGGAGGTTCTCCGTCAACTGGTTCATTGTTTTCAACGACGCTTTGGTTCACGCACAGGTCAGCTCCACACACACACACACACACACACACACACACCTTTCATCTCGGTCCATATTTCAGACACTTTAACTTGGTGTGTTTCAAGCGTCTGTATGTGCTTGCCTCCGTGCTGTCAGGGCGTGGCGCCTTGTAAAAATCTTGTAAGTATGCAGCCACAAAAGCAACTGTCAGCACAGCTACATGTCTCCTCTGTCCCCACTTTCCTTATCGTGTGTGTGTGTGTGTGTGTGTGTGTGTGTGTGTGTGTGTGTGTGTGTGTGTGTGTGTGTGTGTGTGTGTGTGTGTGTGTGTGTGTGTGTGTGTGTGTGTGTGTGTGTGTGTGTGTGTGTGTGTGTGTGAAGGGCTTAGGGCTCTGTGTCAAATACAACACAATAAAACTAGTGAAGTCGTACCTGGGTTAGAATGAAGTTGTGTCATCTTCTCTTGTGATGAAGTACCTGGAAAAGATATTTCCAGGTACTTCATCACATTCATTATGAAATAATAATGTAATCAGAGTTTGAAGGACAGGTTCAAATTTACACCTGATTCCTGCATTTGCACAGAAGTAATTTTGAATCTACGACATAAACATGTGCGGTGATACTCAGCCCTATCCCCACCGTCGCCCTCTGCCTGCTCTCCACCTGAGGGAGACTCTGCATGGACGGATGAACGGACTGTAACCAAGGCTCAATACGTTTTAATGCATTCTGGTGCACTGCAACCAGCTCTGAATACACCTGTAAAGATATAATCAAGGAGTATTTGTTTCCTGTTGACGCCTTGGTTCTTACTGTTAACCGATTTGAAAGGTACCAACAGTTTCTGGTTCACTTCTCCAAAGCAGCTTCCTTTCCCGTCTCCTTGTTTGTCTCCTTTTCCTCTCAGTTGTTCGCTTTAAATTTGCGTTTCTGTCCATCGCCCTCATCTCCCCCTGTCTGCACCAGTCCTGTGGTAGTCCTGCACATTCCTACATGTCTGTAATTGTGAACATTAAATGCTGTGAAGGTAAAAACAGAACTCCAAGAAAGAAGTGACAGTAACTGGCAGCAGTAGACTGTGATTGTCTTGTGCCTCCCTTCATATAAAGATTATTCAGGAAATCAGCTCTAATAAACAATATACAAACAAAACTTGAGCAGGGAGAGGTTTGTAATTTGCCCTCTTCGTGTGTGAGTCTCATGTATACGGCATTAAATCTTTCCAAAAGAATGTTCCTCTTGTTTATAGAAGGCTGTAGTTATCCAGTTACTGTCCCTCCATGTGGTCAGACATGTTCATACACTCACCGTTCCCTTTCTTCTCCCCTCGTCCCTCCTTCTCTTCCATTCTCCACGCGTCCAGTTCTCCACCCATCACGTCTTCCCCTTGGCCACGCTTTGGGTGGAGCCCATCCCAGAGGAGAACACTGGCCTGTAAGTCTGCGTAATCACATGTGTAATACTGGAAAAATATTCATTTGTGGATTTCTATAAACCTTTAGAAATGCACATCTTCTCAGTCTTTTACATATTGCAATAATTCTGACTTAATCTTGACATATCTTTTAATACTTGCACTCAGATATCCCTGTCTCAGTATATGACACACTGACACATACTGTATCTTATGTTCTGTATGTATATGACATTATGTGATAACTGTGTGTGTGAACCACTGGTTGTTTCCAGTACAAAACGCTGTGTGTGTGTGTGTGTGTGTGTGTGTGTGTGTGTGTGTTTGCAGACATGGATTGAAGGCGATCACACCAGAGGAGACGTTCACCCTGCTGGCCTCCTCTCCCATGGAGAAGGTTCATCTTTTAATGCGACTGATTGACAAAATGCTCACTTAAAAAACAAACTCAAATGACCCGGACGACTGCGTGTCATCCTTAATAAGTGTGCTTGTATCTGTCCCTATAGACCAAGTGGCTTCGCTCCATCAACCAGGCGGTGGACCAGGCCCTGAGCGCGGCGGCGCAGGACAGCGCGTCAGTCGGCTCGGGTCAAAAGCTGGAGCCTCCCATCTCCAGGACGGCCTCGTACACCTTTTATAAGGACGGGCGGCTGAAAGAGGCGAAGTACGACGGACGCTGGCTCGCCGGGAAGCCCAACGGCAGGTTGGACACACACGCTTCCTGTCTGCAGTTTGGTAGAACGTTGAAATACTGTTGTGTAGTAATGATTGATTGTTTTTCAGAGGCGTGTTGAAATGGCCTGATGGGAGAATATACACGGGGGCGTTCAAGAACGGGCTGGAAGACGGGTGAGCGCTCGTATTGAGTGTACGTGAGCCTCATCGTGAGTCAGGTGATCTGTTTCTTCATGCTTCGTCATGTGTTTCTGTAGCTTTGGGGAATTCTTGGCTCCCAATAAGACGCTCAACAAGAACGATCAGTACCTCGGTCACTGGAAAGACGGCAAGATGCACGGCCTCGGGACATACAGGTGTGTATGAGAATACCGAGGCAGGAACTCTATTGTCCATCAGTCTCTGCGGAGGGTCGTGTTTGTTGAGGTTGTTCAGCAGTACACCACGCTGTCGCTAGGAGGGGGTTTGAACTTCCTCCCGTCTGTCTGCAGGTACGCCAGCGGCGAGGTTTACGACGGATCCTTCCAGGACAGCATGCGACACGGCCACGGCATGCTACGCAGCGGCAAGCTCAACACCTCCTCCCCCAGTGTCTTCATCGGCCAGTGGCTGCAGGACAAGAAGACCGGCTACGGAGTCTTCGATGATATCACAAAGTACGCTCATTACCGAAAAATCATTCGCAACAACAAACACAGTCAGGTTAACAGAGAGGCTGCAGCACACACAGCATTTCTTATGCACAATGAAATTAAAATCAATGTTTTCTTTCTGCACAGAGGGGAGAAGTACATGGGCATGTGGCAGGATCACCTGCGGCAGGGCACCGGCGTCGTCGTCACTCAGTTTGGCCTTTATTATGAAGGAGCCTTCAAAGACAATAAGATGATGGTGAGCACTTCTCTCTTTGATTTTAGTCAAAAATCCTTCTAAATCACTATAAATGTTGCTCCTGTATGTAAAGGAGCTGTTTTATTCTTTATATTTACTCTTTCTGGGCCTGTTCAACGTTAGAAAAGCTTCACTTCCCAGCTCCTAAAACACTGGAGTGCCATTTAAGATACATGTGTCCGAGAGGAAATGAGAGAAATCGGGAGAAAACAAGGAAATGAAGGGAGATTATTGTCTTTTAGGGAACTGGGATCCTCCTGTCAGAGGACGACACCACGTACGAGGGGGAATTCTCTGACGACTGGACCCTCAATGGCAAGGTGACGAACGAAACATATTCAAGTATTATCATCAAGACGTTCGTCAGTGTATCTTAATGTACTGATTGCTCTCCCCTCAGGGAACGCTCACAATGGCAAACGGCGACTACCTGGAGGGCTCCTTCAATGGCGAATGGGGCTCGGGCCTCAAAGTGACGGGGTCCTACTTCAAACCACACCTGTTCGACGCCGACAAGGACAAGACCAGCGCTGTGTAAGCTCACAGGGCGTCTGAAATGAACAGAAAAATTTTTTTATTAGAGTAAATTGACCGTTCCTTGTCGTATACTTGTGTGTGCTGTGGCAGGAAGCTGGGGCGTCTGTGTGTGTGCGCGGAGGACAAGTGGCAGGCGGTGTTCGAGGAGTGTTGGAGTCAGCTGGGCTGCGAGGCGGCGGGTCGAGGAGAGAACCGGAAGGCCTGGGAGAACATCGCCGTGGCCCTCACCGCCAGCCGACAACACATCCAGGACAGGTACACACACACACACACACACACACTTAGCAAGTAATACAATGAGCAAGGTACAGCTAACGCTAAGGGATGATGTAAGTGTTTGTTTCTGTCTGTCCAAGTCCGGAGATGTTGTCTCGAAGTCACAGCAGAACCCTGGAGAGTCTGGAGGTCATCCCGCAGCACGTAGGACCGATCACGATGGAGAGATATCACAGCATCCGCCTCTACCTCCTCAAGGTAAGCCCAGCGACCACGCCGACCACGCCTCACCTCCAACAACAGACTCACGGAGCGCAGTGCGAACTTAAAGTTGTAATTTTGAAATATCTCTGGGAGGCTGACAGTACAAGTATTGTATCTTGTTTTTAGACCAAAACGGTGATTGAACATTTACATTTCATAATGTAATTTTCGTCATTTTAAACTGAAAGTAGCAAGTTCTGGGTTTTTAAGTTTCTTTGACTTGTATTCCCAGGAGCTTCTTTTCCAGGAACTAGAAGGTCCTTTCAGGCTGCTGTGGTCTGTTTTCACCACTGCCAACACCAATTCAAAATGAAATTACTCCGCTAACGGATGTTTTACAAGTTGTGTTTTGTGCATGACTACTGCCGCCAACATTTCCCAAAACTGACCACATATTGGGAAGATAAATGGTTACTTTCTTTCCTGAAATTGTATTAAACTGAATGAAGTCACCCTGTGAAATCAGACACTTTTTCTGAGAAAGCAGCAAGTTGTTTTGGCTTGTGTTACGTGTCTTGTAACGTTACGTGTCTTGTAAACGTAACAGCTTGTAAGAATAATCTTTCTCTACTTCCTCCAGGCGTGTGACACCCCGCTCCACCCGCTGGGCCGGCTGCTGGAAACCCTGGTGGCGGTCTACAGGATGACCTACGTGGGCGTCGGAGCCAATCGTCGGCTGCTGCCTCAGGCTGTCAACGAGATCAAGTCTTACCTCAACCGCATCTTCCAGATTGTCCGGTAACGCGCAGCACTGCTCATAGCTTCATTTAGAATTAGACGGGGATAGATATTTGTTTTATTTATGCGTGTTCTTGAACGCTCTGCAGGTTTCTGTTCCCAGACCTGCCAGAAGAGGGCGGCCTAATTCCCGAGCCGACCACCAGCCTCCAGGACAAGAAGGAGCCGGGCTCCACCGATGCCCCACTAGAGTCACCAAAACCTGGGTAAAGACCAGGCCATGTCCCCTTCCTGAGGCCTTGGCGGCTCACAGATGGATCACATTAAATCCTCTTATGTGTCTCCTCAGTCGTGTGGTGAGCAGCTCGGCTCTGCTGCTTCCCGTCCTGCTTCCTCGTCTCTACCCGCCGCTCTTCACCCTCTACGCGCTGGACAAGGAGAGAGAGGACGACGTCTACTGGGACTGTGTCCTCCGCCTCAACAAGCAGCCCGACCTGGCGTTGCTCGCCTTCCTGGGTGTTCAGCAGTACGTCGCACACTGGCCACTGCAATAGAGGGTCTTCATTTAATGATTTCCGTGTCAATCCTAAACAATTACTTCCTCTCCTCAGGAAGTTTTGGCCCGTTTCCTTTCCCGTCTCCGTGCCTGCACTCGGGGAGAAGCAGCAGGTATTTTGACTTTAAGTACAAGAAAACACAAATGCTGCAATTTTATTTAGAGTCACACAGTTGATTGATTCATGATCGTTCACTAAACATCTTAGTTTGTCGGCTTATCAGACGCCAAATCGCTTGACAGCGGTTTATGATACTACGTGATCGATTTAATCCAGAATATAATCTGCAGAATAAACCATAATGAAAGTAATTGTTGTCTGAACTCCACCTAATGCATCACGTTTGAACTCTTAGCTTATACAGTATTTCTTAGTCACACACGTGTAGTTCAGTACGTGACAGTTTAGCACCATGAGTGTAACGATGTAAACCTGGTTCTGGTCTCCAGGTCCTCTCGAGCACCAAGGACGCCTGCTTCGCCTCTGCAGTGGAGACCCTACAACAGATCAGGTACGGCTCCACTCAACAACTTTAAAACCCATCTCAAGTGCTTTTTGTGTGCTTCTAATCTTAGAAAAGCTGCACTTCGTTTCCTGAATAGCTCTGTCGTCTGTTTGCAGCACAACATTCACACCGTCGGACAAGCTGCAGGTGATCCAGCTCACTTTTGAGGAGATCACGCAGGAGGTCCAGTCGCTGCTGAAGCAGGACTTCCTGTGGTCCATGGACGACCTTTTCCCCGTCTTCCTCTACGTGGTGCTGCGCTCACGGTCAGCCACAAACCAAATGAAATACATCTTGTTTGAACTCGGCCAAGTTGATTGTCTCTTGTTGAGCCCTACATAATATTCAGTGTTGTTCAAAAACAGCAGTTTCAGAATCTCTAAATTGTATGAAACATACAAATATTTTGTTCTCAGAATCAGGAACTTGGGGTCAGAGGTGAGCCTGATTGAAGACCTGATGGACCCCTGCGTGCAGCACGGAGAACATGGAATCATGTTCACCACTCTAAAGGTATCACGCACACATCTCTCACATTTATAAAGGCATTAAACCCACTATGCACTGGTCTTTATGTGCTTTTATTTGTGTCTTTTCCACCTCCAGGCTTGTTACTACCAGATCCAGCATGAGAAGATCACTTAAAGATGAGCGTGGCGTTACTTCCTGCCGTCCCAGCCTACCACCGCAGCCAATCAGAGGGCCGGGATCAGCCAGGCTTCAGGATGACTGATGCGAGCAGCGGCCAATGGGAAGCAGAGGATCATTTGTTGACAGCGCCATCTGCTGCGGGACCTCCTCCTCCTCCACACTCTTTCCCCTTTAATGACCTCTACCAGCCTCTTATCCACTGATGATGAAGGTACACATGTGAATACTGTCCGTGTCTTACTGCCAGAGATGAGCCACTTCATACCGTCCAGTTTAAACTGTCCACAGCGGAAAGACTGACTTCTTGTGGGAAATCCTAATGTATGTTACCTGGGACAAAATTCAAGGTTCATACAAGTGTTTTTTAGTTTTTTTTTAGTGCCAATGGGAGTAGTTTGTTCTCTGGTTTCTCTGCTCCCAGTCAGCATACTGTGAGATACCAAACCTCTTTTCTTCCTGCAGAAGAATCTGTTTTTCTGCACGGAAAACAACCTTTTTTTGGCGAGAAAGCGTTCCTTTTTATCCTGCAGTGTTTCGGACCTCACACCTACATGAAGAAACGGACATAACAAGGAAATAATCTCATGGAAGCACGTCACTTTACTAGAACGACCAACTTTTTATTATTTAGCGTCCCTGTCATCTGAGACAGTAGTATATTTATTTGTAGTTTACCAAGAGAAAAGACTTCAAGGATGAGCACTGACTCCTTGGTTTAACAAATTCACATCGGGTTCATTTTCCCACCTCACAGCTGCTTTTCTTTGGGAACTCTTGGGGCTAGTTCACAGCGATGTTTGATACTGTGTTAGAAATGTAAACTGACTTATATTCTCCTGTTAACACCAGCTGGCAGCAGAATAAAGTCGAGCCCAGTTAGTGGCTAAATCAGCCGGCTGTAACTTCTAAGCACATACGGACTCTTAAAGTTTACATTTAGTTGAACAGAAACTACGACGAAGGTAAATCATGAGGCCTTAATGCAAAAGCAGGCTGAGGAAAAGCTGAAGTGAGAGGAAAGAAAAGAAAAGACAATCTGACAGACATCTGTAACACATACTGACACAGGTCTGCAAAATCTGAAAAAATAGTCAAAAACCAAATCTAAATGTTTTGTTCTTTCTAAACATCGACTGTTCAGTAACATTCATGCATCTCCAAAGTTGGTCATCTGGGATTTTTTTAAGATAAACTGAAAAAGTAATTGTTATTTTTTATAAAATGCAAAATGATTCTCTTCAAGTGAAATAAACCGTTGACAGTAAATGCAACACCAGACGGCTGATTTGGAGATGCATGTTTGTTGTCATCAGAATACATTTGTCTTTTTTTTAACAGTGGGTTCCCCCTTCAGAGATGATCTTTCTATTCTTTGTATTAATTGTATTGTTGTGAATAACAGTGTTCATTGCATGCAGGCAGGGAGAGAAGTCGGCGCGTTCTTCATGAAACTAACCACCATATGAAGGTCTTACTACACCTGTAAAGTAATCACTGTGAAACGTTCCTGCTGCAGGCGTTGTTTTCAGCAGAGAGCCGGGCCGTCGGTTTAATGTAAACTCTGTTTTCATAGATGTGACTTTCAAAGCTGATTCTCTGCGCCATCTGTTAATGCTTACTGTTCTTTTTTAAAACCACTAGCTGTCAGACATCGTCGCTTATTTGTGATTTGCGTCCCACATGCCAGTTTCTAAAGGGCTTAAGAGAGGATTCAGAGGATGACCGAGCCTTTTTTCTCTTTTTTTTAATAACACAGCTTTTGTTTTCTCCGATGGTTTAACAATAGAACAGCCAGTGGATCAGAAGCCTCTTTTAGGTGAGGCTGCTGTTTTTTCCCTGCAGGATTTTGGGAAACCTAGCATCATAAAATGATTGTCAAACGGTTACACATAATTGGAAATGTTGGGTAAAGGTCAGGCGCAGTATTAATACAAACGACTATCATTGGAGCTGTTGTGAAATGCTGTGAAAGTCAACAGATGTTATGTGAGTGTACGAGCCTCTCTCACTTTCATGACTTTAAGAATGATTGTGATGACGCTCCTCAGTCCCTGGTTATGAGCTCTTGTTACTGCTGCCTGACACTCCAGGTATTACATTCTTATGTTTCCTGCTGTTCTTTGAAATAATGGTTGTTTGACTTCCTGTTCAGTGTGTTCTGTTACCATCTCACTAAAGCTCCTTTCAGGTTGCTGCTGCCGCTTAAAACTAAAAGGAAAAGTAGGATTTTCAACCAAAAACTGACTTGCAAACCAAACGGAACAGTAAATGTATTGTAACGGTTGTTCCGTAACTGACTGACTCACTTACATGAAGTGGTATTTTAATTCCAAACTGAAGATAATATTCATAAGCTCATGTTGGGCTCATGAAAACGCCCAACATACTACATACCATTGTGTTAAAATGAGTTTATTTGGTGTTTGTTAGTTCACATTTTGTGTTTCAGCTGGCTGACATGAGTCCCACCTGTGTGTCTTTTACATGATGTCAAATGTATTGTACCTTTAAATAATTGCAGACGGCAATAAACTCATTTGATGGACGTTGCTAACTAATCTGCTCCGACAGTTTGATGTGATTCTTACAGAAATGAACTGGAACGAGGAGTTGCTGCTTCGCTCTGTTTTATATGCTTGTGAACTGAATATATTTGTGTTTTTGGAGTATTTTCTTACATTTCATAGATTAAACGATCAAAAAGAGCCACAGCAGCTAAAACCAGACCAGGTCTTAACGCTACAGGAAGAGTTTCTTGTCTTTGCTTTCTCACATTTCATCACCTGATTCACACGTTTACCCACTTTAGAAGACAACGGTCATCAGAATGAACTGAATACATCAATAAGTGTCGAGGTGGATTTTTTGGTTGTAAATGTTTTGCAGGTCATGAGGAGCTCTGGCCTTTAAATCCTCTCAGCGTTGCTCTTTTTTGAGACTTGGGGTGAGAAGTTATTATTTTCATCAAGTGCAAAGAGATAATCTTAGTGTTTTTGGGTACAATAGGGCATCTTGGGACTTTTCAGATGGTGGGAGGGAATATTTAGTTGTAATCCTTTTGGGAATACGACTACAATCAGGAGATTACCCACATTCCTGTCAGATTTTGGGGTTTGAGGAAGGAGACCAAAAGATGTTTTATCTGATGTCCACTCCATTAACTCCAGCTGTTAAGGCCGCATATCCTTTAATTACTGGAGTCTTAATACAACTTTTACATGACACATCTCCCTAACGTTGTCCCTTTCCAAGAACTTAAAGCATTGCTCTAAACTGTGAATAGTCTTCATCACCTTCTTTGTCAGAGTCGCCTCCTCGCCACACAGCTCCTCCTGCGTGCCGCTGAAAGCTAAGAAGATTTGGCAGCAAGCAGCCAGCCGGTGAGGGAGGAACTGGCTTCCGGTGGCCAGAGGCGGGCGGCTCACTTGCCTGGGATTAAGTGGGATCGGGAGAGATTACAGCCCTCTCTCTCTCGCTCTCTCTCTCTCTCTTTCTCCCCCCCCCCATCGTTCCCTGCAGCTCGATGAAAGTGCAGTGCTCCGGCTAGTCTCCGGGGAATATTATCCCACCGTATATACACTTTCCTGCAAGTGTTGGTGCTAAAACCTGCAGGAGCCGGAGGATAAACGCTGGTGGCATCCTTAAGGATTCAGACATAACGGTAAGATGCTGTTATTGAAGAGCGGAGGGCTTGAAGGAAGGCCACAGGGATCATCCTCTCCTACTTTAGCTAACCTCTTGAGGACCTCCTCCTGTTTTAGTTCTTATAACAGTTTTCGCTTCAACACATCACATGTCTTTCTAATATGGTTGCGATGGTTTATTTAATTAAGGATATAGAGGTTTTATTAACAGTTTATTACCCGGTTTTCTCCGTCAGTGTCCTTGTTATTGGCCTAATGTTGCTTGGAATTACTTTGCAGCTGAGTTTTTTTCCAAAAGAAATAACAGATTGTACTTGATACTGGTCCTTGCTGTCCTCTGATGGTTCACCAGCCGGAGATTAGGGTCTGCACATCTCTGTGTTGACATTGCAGTTGCTCTTCCAAGCTGCCGTAAAGTGTGCCATTAACCCCTGACCCCCATTCACGCTAACCACCTCCCTACCTGATCCGACTGTCTCTCTGCATGTCGGTTGGTTTTTATACACATAAATATAAAACATCCTGAATTATTAGCTCATCTTACAGCCCTATCTATAAGAGGTTTTAATTATTGAGTTGTATATTGTCCGAACACTCAAAACTAACGTTTTCTTCAATTAAATTGGTATTAGTCGTTATCACAAAAGTACTGATTTGTCTCAAATAATGCAGATACAACGTGTAGTTTACTTTGTGTATTTGATAGGAACTTTAGAGGCAACAGGTATAAATACGTAATTTGTTGTCATCATTGATTAATCTGCTGATTATTATTTTGATTTATCTTGTAGTTTATGTCTTCAAATGTCTTGTTTTGTTCAAATCCAGAACCCAAAGGTTCTGGACGGTAAATCCTCCCGTTTTAGACGCTGAAATAAGAAAATATTGGCTTTTTTATTCCACTATTTCTGCTTGAAATATAACTGAAGCAATTAATCGATCATCAAAAAAAGATGCCAATTAATGTCTGTTGAATGACTCGGCATTTAATCTACTGACAGCTCTTGTTTATATGCTATCAAACATTGTATTATATCAAATATCAGCTGAGCTTTAAGGGTTTAGAATGAAGAATCACCACTCGTCTGATCCGAAAATACAAATAACTGACCCTGTTTGTTGCGTTTCCTCCACTTTTCCAGGTGTTTTCTGGTCCTCGTGAGCAGTCGGCGGCTGGTTGGGGTGAAAGGTCGGGGGTCCAGTGACCATGAGGCAGGCCGTGGAGGCTCAGGTGTTGAACCCCCACTGTGAACTCGGAGAACACGGTCAGTAGGCGACTTCACTGGTTTACTACGTTAAGATACCTCTTCAGCTTTCTGGTCACTCTCTGAATGATCCACTGGTGTGTCGCAGGCCTCCGTCAGATCCTGACCGATGTGATCCAGGAGGTGAGGCGCTCTGTGAATCAGGACATCGACGGAGCAGAGATCCTCCACAGTCTGCTGAACGCCTCCTGGCTGCAGTCGCTGCTCAAGGTCTGAAAACACACTTAGTACTAACATCAGTAGTATTCTCGCGATTCTTCTACTATTCTTGATGGCAGAAGACTGAGAGAAATGTAAGAGCTCACTTCTTAAATCCTGATTTTGTAGTTAAAGTTCTAAACATTCTTTTCAGGTTTATGAGTGTCTTCAAAGGTACCTGAGAGATTCTCCTGCACCAGCTCTGGACTACGCTTCAGGACTTTCACTTCAGGTTACATTTCAGATTGTGTTTTATTGATAATTTGTTGCTCATATTCACTGATTTCTGAAATGGTGGACATGTGGTTTGTTGTAGTTGCTGATCGACATCAGAGCGTTGCCGGGCTGCTCTGAAGACGCCAAAGAGCTCTACAGCCTCCTGAGACGCCCGCACCTGCAGGTAAAACCTATTTATAGCAACAGAACTTCCTGTGTCGTGTACGGACAAGCTTTCAAACAGGATATTTTATTATCCACCAGTGCAGCAGATTTTGATCTTCATGTTTTGCAGGCTCTCCTCTCAGCTCATGACACGGTGGCCCAGAAGGACTATGAGCCGGTGCTGCCGCCGATGCCAGACGACCTGCCGGACGACGAGGAGGCCACCAGGATCGTCTGCCTGGTCAAGAACAAACAGCAGCTGGTGAGCTTCAAGGCTCCTCATTGCTCTACTGAAATTGTTGAACTATAATAACGTACATCTTTCATCCGTCTTTGCAAAAACAAGGCCTCAGACCATGAAGTCATGTAAATGGTACAAAGACTCTTCGGCATCTATATTTTATCCCATGGCCTTCCTCAACAAAAACAGGCCTCGGTGCTGCAGAATTGTGTGTTATAATGACAGGTGTTGCTGTTATGACATTCACGAAGGGAGGATTTATCGCAGGACTGTTGCATTACACTGCTTTAGTTTAAGCTACGTGTACCTAATAAACGTGTAATCTTCAACCAGCCATGTCATCACAAACCTGACACATCAGAACATGTTTTCTGTGGTTTGTAGAATGTGGGTTTAAGAGGCGTCCTGATGAAGTCTAGTTTGGAAACGGGTCCTTGTATAGAGCTGGATGCAACTGACCCTTTAGGCTGCTCATGAGAACTGTTTCCTTTACTGACGTGTTTGTATCATGTGTAGAATAACCATGCATACATTTCAGCAGATTAACTGGACCACAATAGAGTCCAAGCAGATGCTCGTGGGTATGTTTTTTTAACATAGGCTAAATATAAATCAACCGGCTCCAACAGAGACCAGATGTTTGAATTTTATAATCTCTCATTTTGGTTGAGAGATTGTCTGTTGATGCTACAGATCTCCGATCAGCAGAAAACACTGAAAAAGAAGGATTTTTGATAAAAACAAAATAGTTTGGAAGCACCTGTGTCTCATTTATAATCAAAGTACTTATATGTGAGTGCTCTGTATGTTATGTGGGTCTTTATGTAAGAGAAGGTATTGATGTCGTGGTGAGAAGGACAAGAGATGATCAATGAAGCTTCAGTCCTAGAGGGAGTTCTCAATCTCTACTTGAATGTTTCCCTCTGCCTTTGAGTGACTCTGTTGTCTCACAGCTCTGCGACCACCAGAGACTCAGGCTGCTCAGTTCATCCTCCCCTGGTGCGAAAAGCTCCAGAGGGGGGATCCACAGTCACTGCGACACCCTGAGGAGTCTGACCGACAGGAGGCTTCACCGAGGCCACAGTCCTGCTGCTGGGAGCCTGGATTCCTTGTGGTGTAGCGTTCGCCGAGGCAGCTACCCGCCAAGTGAGCCTCTGTGTCACGCAGCAGCAGCAGCGCGGCCATACCCTCCACCTCGCTGTAAGCCGAGGAGTAACTGTCAGACGTGCTGTCGCAAGCCGATGAGCCGGTGTAGGGTTTGTTACTCCGACCTGCTCTGGGATCAAAGCCTGAACCGCTCGGCTCCGTCGGTCTACAGCTCGGTTCTGATCGGTAAGAAAAGTCCCGTCATCCGTCTTCCTCCATCATTCATCTCAGCTCCTCGTGGGTTTCCATGGATTAATAATGTCTGGTTTTTTTCATTGGAGACAACATCATCGAAGAGCTAGACAGTGGAGATGAAGATGAAGCAGGAGAGTCCAGCAACGCCCCATCCCCGCGTCCCACAGCCCGGCGGTGGACTATGTCTCCCCCGTGCCTCACCGTACCCTACTACTCCAACGACTACCTCCAGCCAGGCCTTCGCCCCAGGCTTCGAAGCCAAAGCCCTCGCATCCACACCGCTCCCCCGAGCCCCATGCGCCCTCGCCGCGTGGTGGATTTGCCCCCGGTGCCCCCCGTGGAGCTCGCCAAGCAGGAGAGTCTGGACGAGCTGAGGACGACGGTGCAGCTGGCCGCCTCTTCCATGGAGAGCAGCACCAAAGACATCAAGCTCCTCGGGGAGAAGATGGCGGCCGCGACCGTGCGCATGTCTGAGACGGTCCAGGACAACTCCCAGGCCTTGGCCCTCCTCTCTCAGGTGGTGGACCGGCTGCAGACGCTCCTCGTCGCCTCCAAGACTGAGATCAACACCCCGAAACCTGCTGAGCAAGACGGCACACCCAAGAAAACGCCAACGCGTCCATCCTTGATGCACCAGACTGGATGTTCCTTCCCCTCACTTCAATCCTCCTCCTCCAGCTCCCTCAGCAGCTCCCTGGACGCTACCTCCACCTCTCAGGGGACCAGCTGTCTGTCTGTGTCCTGCCGTGGCTCACCCCAAAGTACCCCGAAAACCAAGAACGCCCCGTCGACGCATAGGCAGCATGCCGAGCTTCAAGCGTCCAAGCGCCTTCTGACCAACGGCCTGCTGGATGAGCCCAAGGAGACCTCCCACACTGCGAAAGGAGCGCGCTCAAACCAGCGGAAGAAGAGGAGGAAGAAGGCGACATGAGAGACGCCGAAGAGTGTCCAAAGAGTGGACTTCTTGGGTCCTTTCAAGCCGTCTCCACAGAGTGGCTGACCTGCAAACGCACACGGTGGTAGCTGACATTTATTACGTATTTTCTGTTGCATTTCTCAACGTTTTCTTCCGTCGTGTCGTGGACCATTTCATCCCGGAGCCCTCATTTCAGGATCTTCATCAGCATTCGCTTGTGTCAGTGTTCCTTTGTCATGAATTAAACCTTCCATTCTCCTCTTTCAGTCCTTACATCCTGCCGTGACTCCATCGGTTTTACTTCTCTTCACCTGTGTGTCCTCATCTCCACTTTACAGCAGCTTTATTCATTCTCTGATTTCATCTTTTCTGTTCCAGGGAGCGACTATAAAGAGAAACGAGATCACAGGGCAGATTTTTATCGCTCGGGTGATTCATGGAGGGCTGGCTGATCGTAGTGGTGAGTCTTTTGTCTCGAGGATAATATAGCTTTGTGTAGTTAACTAGAAGAAGAAAGTATTGTATTTTATTATGATATGGCAAAGTAGAAACTGGGAGTTTGAGTTTAGCTCAATCAAGAATGAATTCAATTTAAACAATAAAAGAGTCTGTTTAAAGTTAACTAATGTGAAGTTGACAGCGTTCCTTTAATTACATTTGTATTCATGTCTGTGTGCGTGTGTGTGTGTGTGTGTGTGTGTGTGTGTGTGTGTGTGTGTGTAGGTCTGCTCCATGCAGGGGACAGGATCATAGAGGTGAATGGTTTCCCTGTGGATGGGTTGGAACCTGAGCAGGTCATCCAAGTTGTGGTACGTCATTTTTCGCGGCTACTAAAATAATTAAAGAAGGAAAAAGAGCTATTTAGTCTAGTTATTCTTCTATTTTAATTATGTGATATTGCTAGTTAATCAACAGTCACTTACAACAATCATAGACTCATTTATTTAGAATTAAAAGTCATCACAGCCTCTTAATCGTTTTGATAAATGTGTTAATGCAGATGGTATAACCTTTTGAGTTTCCATCTTTGTTTCTTTGCAACCAATCAGCAAGCGAGGTCGCAGGGCACCATCATGTTCAAGGTCATTCCCATCACAGAAAGGCCGGTCCACAACCAGACGATGGTAAGTCCTCCTCGATACATACATTAAACCTCCTCCACCTGCGTCGTGTTAACTGAACGTCTCCGGTGTTAGCTCTACGTGAGGACCATGGTCGACTACAGCCCCCAGCAGGACACGGCCATCCCCTGCGCCGACGCCGGCATGAGCTTCAGAAAAGGTGACGTCCTGGAGATCGTGGACCAGACGGACGCCCTCTGGTGGCAGGCCAAGAAACTGCCCAGCAACACGGCCTGCGCCGGCCTCATCCCCTCCTCCAACCTGCTGAAACGGTCAGGAGGGTTCACTGCTTCTGCCAAGAGGCTTCTCTTATTTACTGGGATGTAGCTTTTAGAGGAACATTTTCTGACATGTTATAGACGTAATAGACTCGTTCCGCAGCAGCATTGTGACTTCAAAGCTGTTGTTTGTGATGTGGCGTCATTTACACTGTAATCTGTTGTAACAGGAAGCAGAGGGAGGTCTGGTGGTCTCAGCCTTATCATCCACATGCCTGCTCACAGACCTGTAAGTTCACCCACATTTTCTTTAACTCAGAAGTCGAAGCAGCTTCAGAATCACAGCCGCTCCACAACCTGGTTTCACATTTGGGTTTTGTTGTTTCCCCCCCACTCTTACTGAAGTGAGCACTGTAGAGGAAGGTAAGGAGATTACACCTCATTCAGCTCTAAAACTACATGATTTATATGTAGTATTACAGATGTAATTCTCCCTTTTTCACCCACAGAGGAAGACATGATGACCTTTGATGAGAAATGTGTCGAAGCAGGTAAAGCTCCGTATAATCTGTCGCACACAAACTCGCTGCATGTCTTTGCTGCTTTGTGATTAATTTCCTCTCCGTGTGTTGTTTCCCTTCTGTCAGACGAGGATGCATTTGAATCTGGTAGGTGAGTCTTTGTTGACTTCGTGTGGTTTGTGTTCTGTGTCACTCCGTCTCCCGACCTTCATCTGAAACTTTTGTTGTTATTTCTTTTCCAAACTCTCCGGCTGTCTGACGGGGGAATGTCAGAGGAGCTCAGAGAAGGTGAGACGTTTGTCGTTGTATCTGCCTGAGAAGAGTCAACTCACTAAAATGCACAAGTGCTTTCAAACCTGGTCCATTGCATTATGGGAGTTGTAGGATAGACTGTTTAAACTGTTAATTCTTCCTGTTAAAAGACGGTTCAGAAGCTGCTGCAGGTTTTCCTGTAATCAAGAATATGTTCTAGTATCTTATTCATCAATCTGCTCTCACATGTTCCTCTCCGCTTCTCTTCAACCAGAGGAGGACGACTTCTGCAGCAACGTTGAAGGGATCTACTTAGGTAAGTCTCTGCAACAAGGCGACTCTTACCTGCTCTGATATCTGTTATCTGTTATGTACACACATCATGGGTAATTGAGTTTTCTGTCAGTGGGCTTCAGGCGCAGCACCCGTCTGTGTCGGCGGCGGTCTCACAGCACCACCCAGCCGTCCTGCCACACCCGCTGCCCCAGCAGCTGCTCCAACACCCTCAACAGCCCCTACGAGGACGTGGTGCGCTACCAGCGCCACCCGCAGGACGCACACCGCCTCATCGCCCTCTTAGGTACAGTTGTTACGGCCTCATAGTGGACTATCCAACCAGTCTGATAGTTTGACATGACTTGTCTTTCTTACCAAACGTGTTTATATATAAAAAAAAAACAATTTCATTTCTCATCTCAGGTCCGTCCGGTGTGGGTGTGAATGAACTTCGGAGGCGCTTGATTGAAATGAACCCCAACATCTTTCAGGGAGCCGTGCCTCGTACGTACAAATCATTTTCATCCTCCAAATCTAGAATCGACTAAATGATTAAGTGATTGTCCGTCTCAAGCAGTCACATATGTTCCTTCACCAGACACTTCAAGAGCACCCAAAGGATACGAGGAGTCAGGCAGAGAATATTACTTCACCAGCAGAGAAACCTTTGACAACATGATGTACAACAACAGGTACCGCTGCCTCTGCTGCGAGCCATGAATAATGAATGTAGTGGAGACACTGACACACTAAACACAATGTGTTCATGCTCTTTTACTAAATATAACAACGTATTTATGAGCTGTTTTGTTCTTATTCATTCTGTCTGCAACACTACACTTCAACACAATGATGGAAGCTTTAAATAAAGGTCATCATTTCAAAATAAGAGTCATGGAGGTATAGCTCAACTCTGCTGATGCATAAAACGCTCTCACTATATTTATTTAATGTATTCAGGAATGAATGTTTCAGCACCAAGTACTAGTAACTCCTTTGTGTTTGAGTAAAAAGAATGATGTTCTTCAGGTTTCTGGAGTACGGGGAGTACAAAGGGAATCTGTACGGCACCAGCATAGAGTCTGTGAGGCACGTTTTAAACAGCGGGAAGATCTGCATCATGGACATCGATCCAAATGTAAGAGGAGCAGAGACGTCATCGTCCTCTTCAAAACACCACCAACTCGTAGTTTTTGTGCTACTAATCGCTTTAATAAAATGCTGTACACAAAAGCTTTAATTTGAAATGTTTCTTCTCTTCATTTAGGCCATTCAGGCAGTGAGGACCCACGAGCTGAAGGCTTACATCGTCTACGTGAAGCCGCCGTCACAGGAGCGCCTCAAGGAGACGAGACAGGACTCGTACATCACCACCAACTACTACATCAACCGACCTTTCAAAGTAAACTCCCCCAGGCCAGATTATATGATATTCTTCTGTTATAAGTCCGTCTGTTAAGACAAGCTTGACAACGAAAATATTTATTTTAGTTTTGTTACTTATTTGCATATTATGATAAAACATTCAAATCAAAGTTACCGGAGAGGAGACAGAAACTGTTCTAATGGCCTCAAATAAAAAATTTTTAACAGCGTGAATCAAACTTTATTGAATTTTAAAAACAGATAATAGATAACAAGTGTGTTTAAATCAATATAAAACAGATCAAATGAAAGGAAAAATGAATGGGATAAATAAATGATAACATAACACAACCTATTAGAAATGATCACTTTCTTTTCTTCCAACAGGAGGAAGACTTCCAGGAGATGGAAGAAGCCGCTCGGAAGATCGAGTCTCACTTCTCGCAGTTCTTTGATCACGTGATCGTCAACGACGAGCTGCAGGACTCCTGCGTCCAGCTGCTGACCGTGATGAGGAAGGCGCAGGACGAGCCTCAGTGGGTCCCTGCCAGCTGGATACGACCCACAACCACGTAAGAGAGGACGAAGGTGGAGGCGAAGAGGACGAGAGAAATGTAACCCCATATTATCATGGCAGCAATTTTCATTTTACAGATTTCTCACTGTGAAGTGTCAACATGTAAATCAGTGTTCATGGTTTAGGGGGTAGTGCATGAAGGAAATCTAAATATGTCGATCTTGTTGTGACTTGACCTGATTACTGGATAAATATGGAGCTGGAGCTCGAAGGAATACCTGGAATTGTTTACGTTTATTATATATTGTTATTATTATTATAGGCAGATCATTCTTCTTCTCCCTTCTCTTTTACACAGGCCTGCAATAAAGAACATGATATGTTTCCAATTGATGTTTACATGCTAGAAAGCAAAGTGGTTTCTTGTTATGTTTTGTTTTTCATGCTGAATTTGTGTTATTATTTTGTGGTTTGCTACAGCCTAAAATATTTCATTGCATGCCAAAAAAAAAAAAGATTTACTAACTATTAACAAAAACAAATGTTTGGCACAAAAATTACACTTTGTGTCCTTATTACATGAAAAAAAAGTGATGATATGCAAAAGTGCAAGCTAAGCGTTGATAATGTAATATTTGTACCTGTTTGTTACATTAATAAACCGCTTCTGATAGTTATTTATTCATTAATTTACGAAATGTATTCATGTTTGTATGGGAGCTTTTATTTTGAAGATACAGGAAGTCTTGTGTCCTACGCTTAAATGCATCCGGGTAAAACCTGTCTGCTCACAAAGCGTAAACAAAGTATGTAATCTACACTTTGTGTTCTTATTTCCTTAGAAAATGTGATAAAATTGCAAGCAAAGGATAGATAATTTAATATTGGTGCCTGTTTGTTACATTAATACACCACTTCCGATAGTTCATTATTCATTAACTCACGGAGTTTAATTATCTGTTTGGTTGCTTTGAATAGGAGCTTTTATTTTGAAGATACAGGAAGTCTTGTGTCCTTCGCTTAAATGCACCCGGGTAAAACTCTTCCGCTCGCAGAGCATAAACACACCAAATGATTATAATAACTGAGTTTACTCGTTTTTAACGGCTGTAGCCGTTTAAATGTACTTATCAACTAAAGATTATTTAACTGGGTGAATATTTAAAGGCACTTTTGTTGGAGAGATTGAACAGTATGGATACGGGAGGCTCAACGGTAACGTTAACTTATGTTCATATATAACGGTAACTTTGATTTTACATTAATATTAATATCAATTCATGTTTTTCCTTTATAGAAAATGCGACCCAGGGAGCTCCCGCCGCTTCCACAGGTGAGTCATTTAACTCAGGTGTTATTAGCCTTACAGTGTATGATGCTCAATGTTATACTAATGGTAGTTTTACTTAAAAGTTGGAATAAACTGAAGAATATAGTTTTTCCGTTGATTAAACGACTCACTTCATCACGAATTTGATTTCAGATTCACTATTCTCTGTTTTACAGTCAGACAAAACAAGCTATTTCTCTATTTTTATATTTTAAAACTTGATTGAGAAAGTTGGCAACAGATAATCTGATCATTCAACACATATTTAGGGCTAGACCTCTGTGATATCTGATTAAAATCATGTCCCAACTAAAGTAATCAAAACCTGAAATGTAGTTTAAAAAGGTCCTGAGGAGTTGTGTGAGTGCATGTAGGGAGAATAGAGCACAGTGAACACTGTTGGTGTTTATAACGAGCATTGTCAGGAGGATGAACCCAGACAGACGTCTTTAATTCCAGCCACACAAGAGTCAGAAAAGGTTTGCGTCGTCTGACCTCTGCCCTGAGTAATCCTCCGTCCTGGCGGATGAATGATCACAGATTTAGCTGAGGATTTAAGGGGATGTTACGTGGAGCTGCTCGCCACTCTTTACTTGATTCTTGGGTGGAATGGCCAGAAAGATGACGGTAAGGTCTTGTTTTATCTGACTGGACGCTGAACAGCTCACACCATGTTTGTGTACGTTTTAATCTCTTCCTTTGGGGTCCCTGTGTCTGAGGTCAGGTCATTTTGTTAATGTGTTTATAAAATGTTCTTGTATACTTCTGTTCCAGACGTCTCTGACCTCAGATAGTTATTAGTTAAACCTTTCATCCATTTTCTGCTGCTTGATCCAGGTCATGGTTAATGATCTATTAATGATATTATATAAGTCTAAGTCCTATCATGCTTCTCTTTTTGTCTCTCAGCGAGGACGAGCGCTTCCCACAATGCCGAGGTCGGTCAAACTGTTTTTCTGCTTCGATATCACGTCTTAATCTACAGAATTTACGCTGAACAGTTAAACCAAACTACTTTTTCTCTCTTTGTCTCTCTTGTGTGGAAACATGAAGTCAAGACACAGCTGGTGAGACGAATACATCTCGTGTTTTTACTGAAGCTCTTGATTCAATGTAACTTTATTTATTCATCACCTTGAACAGGAGAAGTACCAGCACTAAAACAAAAGAAGAAGAGGGTGAGAAAGGAGACGAATGGAGTCGATGATTTGAGCGGTGCGTAACTCCTAAATGCATCAGTGCAGCATCTTAAGTGGTTGTGTTTGTCCGACACAAAGCTTAAACCTTTCACTTCCCTGGATTTAAAGGGCTAGTGCAGCCCAACATGAAGGATCACACGGTCCATATAATTTGGTTTCCATTGAGAAAAACCTTCAATCTCTTCATAGCATCACGTTAAGAACATGTACTGCTGCAGGGGACTCATTTCAGTTGTACTAAAGTTCCTTCGTTCCTTCTGCTGTTTCCTGTGTAGATCATGGGATGGAGATGGGAGGCCTGGGCAGCCGGAGGGAATCTGAGATTGGAGAGCAACTTACCAATGAACCCACAACGGACGCACCGCCTCAGAGGAGGAGGAAGAAAAAGAAAGCAGCCACTATTGGTGAAGAAAAAAGTCTCCTTAAAACAGCCATTATGGTCCGATCTGTGCTTTGGTAACTAGTGTTTAACTACGATCAGCACAGAGGTTCAACGTGACGTTTACAGATGTGTGAATTCATGGTTTCAGATCTGGACGATGACCAGGCCGACCTGGTGAACGGAGATACAGCGGATCAGACCACTGATGGAGAAGAAGTGGTCAAAAAAAACAAAAAGAGAAGGTAAGAAAAAAACAATCATGATATGTTTTATAAAACCTCAGAAGAACTTATACTGGCATGTGTACTGCAAATGGTGCGTGTTTCTCTTTGACCTTTATTCTTGTACTTTCAGGAAGTCAAAAGTTGTTGAATCGCAGCTTCCCAATGAGTTGGACGTAGAAGAGGACGACATCATCACCGACACCCCTCCTCCGATCCCCCAGCATTCCCTGTTCTCGGCCCCGCCGGGTCAGAGCCAGCCGGTGGGGAAAGTCTTTGTCGAGAGGACCAGTGAGTGACGACAAGAGAAGATGTGGTCGAGCCCGTTGAAAAGATAAAGCGGTAACTCTCGTGTGTGTTCACGTGCAGAGCGTTTCCAGGCTGCTGAGCGCTCAGACTGGAGGAAGACCAGCAACCAGATGGAGAACATGACGGACTTCCAGCACATTGAGCCGCTCTGGACCACCAGAGACGTGTCTCTCAGAGTGCACGGAGGCTTCAGGTGAAGGAGAGGTGTCTCGTACAGTGCCAGGTGTGTCTGATTGTTTGGTCCCCGCTCCCTAAATGTCTGCTCTCCTTTGTATGTGGTGCAGGGTGTTCGGTCTGTATTGCCACGGCTTCCTGGCGGGCTACGCCTTGTGGAACATCGTGGTGGTGTACATGTTAGCCGGGCAGCACCTCACCGCTCTGTCCAACCTGCTGGAGCAGTACCACAGCCTGGCTTACCCCGCCCAGTCCCTGCTCTACATGCTGCTCGCCATCAGCACGGTGGCCGCCTTCGACAGGTGAAGCTCCCCGAGCCAGCCGATTGGTTAACCCACGATCAAAAATATACATCAAGTATTTAAAGAACTTCCACTGTATTTGCCAACATGCTGATAACATGTCACCGTAGACACTTTGCTGCCTTAACTGTGTAGTTAAGTTGAGGCAACACAAATTTAGACTAGACATGCATTAACAACCGACTCCAAGTCTAAATGACTTGCACGTGGAATTGATTCCAGTGAAGCTGCTGAGTAAAATGTATTTGTGTGTAAAAGTATGAACAGAAGCTGAAAAAGATGAACTTTTGTATATTTTCAGAGTGAACCTGGCCAAAAGCTCCATGGCTCTCCATGAGTTCATCACACTGAACCCCGTCGCTCTCGCCTCATTCTGTGAGTGCACACTATTTATTACCACCACGGTACACTTAAACAAGGTGTTTGGTGTCACTTCACACGCTTTGTTTGTCTTCCGTTCAGTGTATTTCTCAGCGTTGGTCCTCTCTCTGAGCCAGCAGATGACCAGCGATCGAATCAACCTGTATCCAGCCCTCAACACCACATTATGGTGAGCTCGCTGGACTCGTTTGATGTCTCTATCTTACGTTGAATATGATACGTGACCCTCTCCCTTTTCTCCTCCAGGCCACCGGGGTTGGAGCACCAGATTCTGCACCCATGGGTGACCGTCAACCTGGTGGTGGCTCTGCTGGTGGGGCTGGCCTGGATCTTCATCGCCACCCGACCAGAAACAGACTACACTCACGGTGAGAAGAGTCTGTGTTGAATACTGCAAATCCAGCTTAAAACATGTTTTAAAGCAAGAACCATGATTTCATTATTGTGTCCTTCCTCTTCAGAGTATCTGGAAACCATGAAGACTGAAGCTCAAAAGCCAGAGGACCAATCAGAGATGACCGCCTGAGGAAAATCTCTCCATCTGCTCTGACACATACTGTACAGCTTTGATGTCATTTTGCACATATTTTTGCACTGTATTTTTGGCAGTGAACTCTGAATGTATTGTAGATTACTTTTGTATTTTTGAAACGTGGTATGTGCTCATCTCTTTATAAATATTTATCCAACAAATCCAACAACACCTCTTTATTACATACTAAAGGAATGATGTGCTTATGCACAATTTTAATTTATAAGGTGAATGTGTTCTTATCATACTTAATAGTATACTTATATCTCCTATGTATTACTCCCATACAGCTTAATTAGATACAATAATTATATGCATAATTGTAGATACGTTTTTATTGTTTTAATATCATTGATTTTTGTTGACAAACCTTTTGAGACTCGATCTCACCCATCGATTCCTTCTGAGTTCAACTAGTTTGCTCTGCCTGCGATCCAGACCTTGCAGTCGAACACAGAGTGGCAATCCTGCTCGCACAGTTTCTGTTGACGTGGTAAAGGAGTCTTGTTATACAGATATTCACGAGCAGAAGTTTGCAAAGTCGTGCCAAATAAAAGCGAGAAGTCATGCTGGACTTTGCCATCTTTGCCGTCACGTTTGTCATCATATTGGTGGGCGCTGTGTTGTACTTGTACCCGGTAAGTCTCTGCAGAAGTTAGTGCTAAGTTAGCATTTGGTACGCCAATACCCTCACAAAAGACTGTTTATTTATCAAAACTTTTCTCATCATTTGCATGCCGAGTTTACCCCCAAACCTTAAGAATGTGTCAGATGACAATGTTGGTGTCATGCAATGTGTGTGTGTGTGTGTGTGACCCTGTAAGTGAGGAAGTATTGAATTAATATATTTCAATGTGATTCTACTGAGTGGAACACGAACCAACCTAAGACGGGAGATGTGCGTGCATGCCTGTGTAGGAAGTACACTACATTGTCTTATCCATATCGTGAAATTAATTAATTAATTAATCATTGTTTTCAGTCATCCAGAAGGGCCTCTGGCATCCCAGGTCTCAATCCTACAGATGAGAAGTAAGTTGTCATCTTCACCTCTGACTTTCTATTCAGTAACAAGAGATTATAAAGTCAATTATATTAAAACAAATGAAATGGTAGGATGACTGTCCTTCAACATAAAGCATGTTTAATTGATTGTAATTTGTAACAGTTTCCCAGATATGTGCAGTTGACACATAGAGGGCAGCATGCAGCACATCATTGGCGATGACATAATACTCAAATCATTGCTCTCTCAGGGATGGGAACCTGCAGGACATCGTGAACAGAGGCAGTCTGCACGAGTTCCTCGTAAGTCTGCATCAGCAGTTTGGGTCCGTGGCGTCGTTCTGGTTCGGCGGACGGCCGGTGGTCAGCCTGGGCTCTGTGCACCAGCTACAGCAACACATCAACCCCAACCACACCAGTACGTGCACCAGCGTCTACCATGCTGCTTTGATTCTACTGGTGCCAAACTGAATGGTGGCATGTCTGTGTAGTAGACAGAAATAAACACGTTTTCTCTTCTTAGCTGACTCCTTTGAGACGATGCTGAAGTCTTTGCTAGGCTACCAGTCTGGAATGGGAGGCGGGGCCACTGAGACGATAATGAGGAAAAAGGTGTACGAGAATGCCATCAACAGCACGCTGAAGAGCAACTTCCCTGTTGTGCTCAAGGTTTGTATCTCTCATGAAAACATTCGTCACACTACTCACTGAAATGAAGCATTCAGACGTATTTCCTCCTCCTCCTCCTCATACGTAGCTGGTGGAGGAGCTGGTGGGGAAGTGGAAGTCATTCCCGGAGTCTCAGCACACCCCGCTGTGTGCCCACCTGCTGGGTCTGGCCATGAAGACCGTCACCCAGCTGGCTCTGGGCGAGAGCTTCGGAGACGACTCTAAGGTCCTTTCCTTCCGCAAGAACCACGACGCGGTGAGAGAACACCCCCTACCTTCAGGACGACACCCACAGTGACAGTGGAGTGTACTTCTTACACAAACCTCAATTAGTTTTGTGCATCCTGGTCTTTTTCTCTCCCCCTGTGGGTGTCAAATGTGGGCTCTTCTTACATATTTGTTGAGTTTAGAAATACTCTGGCTTAATAATCTGGCCTGCTTACGTTCTGCTCGGGTCACTTGATTTTGTTTTTCCTGTTCTTCCAACTCACCAGATCTGGTCAGAAATTGGAAAAGGCTACTTGGACGGCTCCCTGGAGAAGAGCTCCAGCAGAAAAGGACATTATGAGAAGGGTGAGGGAGGTTTGCATCATGAGCTGACGTAATATAGGTTGAGTTGTTGAACTACCTTCTGTCATTTTTTGAGTCTAGTGTCTCTGGTTCTGGTCTTGGATCTCCTGCACCTGCTGTGTGTTAACATGTGAGAGCAGCGTTGGGCTTCATTGTGGTTTCAGCTGTGGAGAAACAGGAGGAAGAGTTTGCAGAGGCTCAGACGTGATCTCTTTGTGTTTGTGGAGCAGCATGACAGATGGAGACTCTTTCAGTATCATCTCCTTGTACAGTGAACACTGTTTAGCTGGACTTTTATTGATTTATCTGCCAAGGACAATTGTTGCGTGCTGGAGTTCACTCTGGAAGCTGCCTGAAGGGCTGGAAAGCGAGATGCATGCTTGAAATGCTGTCTTTTTAACTTGAGTGTCAGTCAGCTGTGTGTTCATGCCAAAAATGTGAAAAAGTAACTGATTGACTGTTTTCTTTTGTTCAGCTCTGTCGGAGATGGAGTCCATGCTGCTGTCAGTGGCGAAGGAGAGGAAAGCCCAGAGGAAGCAGACGGCGTTTGTCGACGCTCTGCTTCAGTCCAGCCTCACAGAACGACAGGTGAATACTGATGCAGTCACCAAGTTCAAACGCCAACTGAAAGATTGCCTCGGTTCCCAAAAAAAAAGCAGTAAAATGATTTGTTTTCTGTTTGTTTGAGATCATGGAGGACTGCATGGTTTTCACTCTGGCCGGCTGCGTCATCGCTGCCAACTGTAAGTGACAACAATCAAACCACCATGTCCATAAATACGTTGTGTGTCTGAGAACAAGAAATCAAACCCCAAAATTCTCCTTTGTTCATGAATCCCTGAGGCTTGAATGTTAAATGTCGTGTTTCGGCAGTGTGTATCTGGGCACTTCACTTCCTGTCCACCTCAGAGGAAGTTCAGGACAAACTGTACAAAGAGCTGGAGGAGGTTTTGGGTTCAGACCCAGTTTCCTTGGACAAAATCCCTCAGCTCAGGTAAGAACTTTGGACCAGGTGTTACGTCTAATACATGAAATGTAAAATCTCGGTGTCTGTGTTGGATAACCTTCACATTTCTGCCTTGGAAAGATACTGCCAGCAGGTCCTCAACGAGACGGTGAGGACCGCCAAGCTGACCCCCGTCGCGGCTCGGCTTCAGGGAGTGGAGGGCAAAGTGGATCAACACGTCATCCCCAAAGAGGTATCTGGTTTCCTGCTGTCTGTGGCTCTCTGTCTGTAAATGTCTCTGCAGCTCATCTCCAGAGAAGCCTTGAGAAGAGTAAAGTTTTCTTTCTTTACATATTTCAGACTTTGGTCATCTACGCTTTGGGAGTGGTTCTGCAGGATTCTGACACCTGGAGCGCCCCATACAGGTCCACTTCGCACCCACACTTTTTTGAGTCCATCTTTCAGGTTTAAAATATTGATTCGTCCGATTTCTGATAAGCGGATTCCTGTGACATCCCTCAGGTTTGACCCAGATCGATTTGAGGAGGAATCAGTCGGGAGGAGCTTCTGTCTGCTCGGGTTCTCAGGGAATCAAACCTGCCCAGAGCTCAGGTAGAGACTGACAAACATCTGTATCCCTCTGAGCGTAGACTGAGCTAATGATGAGAGCATTGACAGTGAAAAGAAGTGATACCGAAGCTTCAAGCTTTCTTGGAGCTGTAAAAAGAAGCTAATTTGACTTTGAAGGTTCTGTTTTAGGGTCAGGAGTCGGATCAAAGGATCAGGATTATCTCTCTGTGTTTGGATGTCCTGAGTACTTCAATGATATTTTAACAATCGATGATATTTGGTCTCTCTCACAGGTTCGCTTACACGGTCGCTACTGTGCTGCTCAGCACGTTGGTGCGCCAGCTGAAGCTTCACCCGTTGAAGGGACAGGTCATGGAGGTCCGATCTGAGCTGGTGTCCACACCGAAGGACGAAACCTGGATCACCGTCGGCAGAAGAAGCTAATCTTTAAAGAAAACCTGCAGGGAGAAGAGCTGATGAGTTTCTAGAGAACAATTTATCTTAATCAAAGGAACTACCAGCAAAGTATTTCTTGACTGCCAGAGAATTTAGTTCTCTCAGTAACTCTTTAACATTATGGTAGATGACACTTTCTGGAATTAAACTGTTAATTTACTTTATTCTTAGATGCTTTTTCCTAACTTGGTAGATTGTTTTTTATGCACACAGTACTCCAGTTGTCTTTTTGGTGTGTTTTTCGTACAATAATCTGAGGCCTTAAGCACGTTGTTTGTTCAACACTT
This sequence comes from Pholis gunnellus, assembly GCF_910591455.1. NCBI lineage: Eukaryota > Metazoa > Chordata > Actinopteri > Perciformes > Pholidae > Pholis > Pholis gunnellus. The sequence continues at coordinate 2,046,139 of NC_136551.1, forward strand.
GTTAAAATCTGTTAACGTCGGGGAAACATTGTGGTTTAATACGATGTAGAGGAAAAACAACTTGTGCTGCCAAATGTTTTTCTATAATTCCTGATTCGTACCTTGAGTCAAAATCCCCAATAACAAGGGCTTGTTTGTCCGTTTATATGGCCCATGTGGCATTTAGACATTTCATTCCTTTTTACACACTGTCACATCTCACATATTATTAAATATGTTTGAGGATTTATTGAGTTTTTGTGTCATACCTTTCATTTTATGTGCCCTAACCAGCAAGTTTCCGACATCAAATAAAGAAGTTTTAATTTGTGTCAGCGGGGAATAGGAGCGCCACTCCTCATGAATCCGGTTTCAGCCTGCAGAGGGACATTTTTAATTGACTTAATTATTACAGACGCCCTTTTATCAGCTAGTACGTGTGCTTTTGAAGGGCCCTTGGGCAAGACTTTGTTTCCTCACATGAGCCACGCCTGCTGCTCTGTAACTGAGTCTGTGGAGAGGGATAAAAGAAGGGAGATAAACTGTTTTATTACAAGTATTGTAATCCCTGAGAAAGCATAATGAAAACTGATAAAAAGTGACTGCATTAAATCTTTTTTGCAAACCACATATTCACAAAATCAAGAGTCCTCTCTAAAGCATTTCTGTTTTAAAGAGTATTAATTTCTCCACTAGTTGCTGGAGGGACTCCTGCAGTACCGCTTCCGGCCGCGGTGGCGCAAGAGAGGCGCTCCCCACACACACACACAACGCTCCGCTAAAGATGTGAAAATGGCGGAGCTACAAATGCTTCTGGAAGAGGAGATTCCAGCTGGACGAACCGCACTACTAGACAGTTTTACTAATTTGGAAAGAGTCGCGGAATACTGCGAAAGCAACTATGTCCAGGTAGGCTGAAGAAAAGACGGTGTTAGTCGTGTTTTTTTTCCTCACGGTTGTCACGGTTGAACCGATGCTAGGCTAGCTGTAGCTAACGCTGCCGATGTGATGCAGCCGTGTTAGCTAAGCTAGCTAGCCTAGCATCGGCTAAAGCAAAAACAACCCCCTGTCAAGGCATTTAAATAAATAATTCGCCTTTTTGCTGCCACCTTAATGTCAAGAGGCTTTATATGAAGCACCGAGACTTGCTTTTAACGTTACAGCTCCATAAAACACGTGATTTATGGCTTTTTAACCCATTAAAAACGCCTCATTTAAAGCCTGCATTGCTATGATTCCTCAGCTTCATTCATACATTGCTCTTCAGGTTGGAAAAGCCAGTGTGATGTTGCGTTTTCTGTGCAAGATGTGATGCATTTGCGTGTGTTTTGAGTGTAATCAATCCCATTCAGAGGCTTTTGGCTTTGTAGTATTCTGCAGGTGGGAGCAATTTTGCAGCAGGAGCTTCGTCTCATCCCATCACTTCTCAGGCCTGTTACCACAGGGGATGAAATTTGGGAGCACAGTGTTGGCAGGGAGAGGTTTTGACAAGGTGTGATACTGAAGTGGGACATGTTGAACAGGTCTGACAGGTTGGATGTTTGCAGCTAGCATTAGTCATGTTGGATTGTCACGTTGGACGACAGTTTTTCTGCAGATCTTTGACTTTTCCAGGTGTTTTTCACATGTTACAGGTGTGCAAACTCAAATTCCACCTTTTCATTGTCACAGTGAAGTATTCGTCTGATGCTTAGTGCTTTCCAGGAGTTATATTTTGTTCCCAGAGCTGCTTTCATTAACCACCTGAGGAAGGATGGCTTGTTTCATTCAGATGTGAGGTGTGTTTGCAGAGTGTTTGTGAGAAAAGGTGCCAGATTCAGAGCCTTTATAGACTATTTACAACCACTCTGAGTAAGAAATATGTGGATGGATTTCTCCCCAAGATTTAATGTATTTTGGATTACAGAAAAAAAAAAATTCTGCTCATAAATACACAACATATTTCTCTCAAATCATTTGATTTCTCCTCATTTTAAACATCAGATATGAAGGTAAATACTTCCACGTAGTATTTTCTTACCGTGATATATGATATGATCATCTTTATAATAGGGATGCACCGATATGATCCGCTAGATCAATATACCACTACTGACCTTATTAAGAGGGTCAGCCACATGTGATCAATATTAAATACTGTTCATCAATGAGCTGTAATTCAGGTCACATAAATACGAAGTACATCATCAACCAGGCTCTTTACCCACTAACCTCACTCACATGTACAATATCTCTGTGGTCAGTAGCTTGCTGGTCCATGCATCCATTCTCTCCTTCCCAAATTGTGTCACCAGTCTATTAGCGAGTGTGCCCGGTACATCAACAATGTCTCTTTTCTGCGCCGCAGGCAGCAGCTGCAGCTTCACTCCTGACTTTTGCCACATAACCTGTTTGTCTTCGTGATCTAGATGTGCTGCACCCTCCACACTCCTTTAAAGGATGCTGTGTGTGTGTGTGTGTGTGTGTGTGTGTGTGTGTGTGTGTGTGTGTGTGTGTGTGTGTGTGTGTGTGTGGTGATTTGTCGGATTGGATTGTGTTTCACATAAAAGAGAATAGACATGTCACCACTGATGTTTCAACTAGCGAGGACGACCCTTTGCTTTATTGCGCTGCCTCTCATTATGTTTTATCTTTATTCAGGTTCATAAGTATTTAATGTCACTACAGCCCAAAATAAATCAGATTATTGTGACTTAGTTTGTCTTCTAAAGACACAGAAGATATTCTTCCCATTTCCTGATTTTCCTTTGACGTGTCAATATCGTGGGGTGCAAAGAAATAGGAATATAGGAGGCAGATTTTTCGTAGTTCAGCTGTGATTCTGAATTTAAAAGAGTAGAATAGAATCAATCAACAACTCGATATCCAATCACAAACCAAAGATTGCTGTGGCCTAGAGTTTAAATCAATCTGCTGCTGTGATGCAGTTGTATGGCTCGTTTCCACCGGTCCGGAACCAGAAGATTATCAAATCAACTGTATCTTAAGACGAGCTTAAAGACCAGCCCCAAGATCGTCAGTTACCTATCGCATCAAATGCATAAATACTGCAAATCCTCACATTTCAGAAGTGTGAACAAGCTATTTAATTGGATTTTTGCCATGCATTTATCATAAATAGATGCACTATACTTAAATGATTAAGTTCTTGTGTATTCTGTATCTCCGCCTTGCAAGCTGCGATACATTGAGTGTCAGTAAAGAACCGTTTCCCTGCAGAAACAACATAAGCACATCCATCTGCCTCTTGATGCCCCCGTCGATGCCCACGCTGCCTCAGAAGTCTGCTTCCACACTGGCTGCAGCTCCAGTAAAGTTTCTTGTCACTTAAAATGTTACTTCTTGGCACTGAAACCTTTTGATGCAGCAGTTTCCCTCATTCCTGCTGCCACAAAATGCATTCAGGGTCCGTTTTAATTGTTTAGATGCATAACTTTCTGCTCCAAGGATCCAAGAGCTTGTGGTCAAATGTTGCAGGTTTAATCGCTAAATGTATCTTTTCTTTTATTCAGTCTCCAGACAAGGAGAGAGCGCTGGAGGAGACAAAGAACTACACTACCCAGTCTCTGGCCAGCGTAGCCTACCTGATCAACACGCTGGCCAACAATGTCCTCCAGATGCTCGACATCCAGGCCTCGCAGCTCCGTCGCATGGAGTCCTCCATCAACCACATCTCACAGGTTGGTAACTGATGCACATAAACTACAGACAAAGGCTTTATTTAAACAAACCATTCGTGTTAGTGGCAAAAAAAATAAGATTATACCCCGTCCTCTTGTTCTCAGACGGTGGACATCCACAAAGAGAAGGTGGCCCGGCGGGAGATCGGCATCCTCACCACCAACAAGAACACGTCCCGCACACACAAGATCATCGCCCCGGCCAATCCAGAGAGGCCCGTGCGCTACATCCGCAAGCCCATCGACTACAGCATGCTAGACGACATGGGCCACGGAGTCAAGGTGGTGCTTTTGCTCTTTTCCGTCTTGGTTTGACTCATCTGTGTGGATGAACCACTGCTGCTGCTGCTGGGAATGGAAAAAGTCCCGATTTAAGCTTTTAGTGATGGTACTTAAAGTGAAACGCACTTCAAGCCAGTTCATGAAGTTAATTTGATGAGTCTCAGTCTTTGGAAAGGAGAGTTTTAAGTTCTAGAGATGGTGGTTTGTTTGTTCTAACTTTTCTGTGTGAAGTACTGAGACGTTTTACCTTCTCAGGCTTTCAAAAAGACTTCATATTATTGTTTGAAAACGGTTTGATTTTCCCCTTCAAACTATTTTATGTGTTGGTTCCAGAGTGATTGATGTGGGTTATTCACTGCAGAGAGTCTGATGGTACAGACTTTTAGCGGTCAAACAATCACTATTGACTTTCAGTGACGAGTAATGTAAGAAGAAAATCAATAACTTGTCACCCAGGACATAAATATAACTCTATATCCCTCGTTGTAAACCTGCTAACAGCTTCCTCTACAATGATTGTTTTTTTAGGTTTTTGGGAACCTAGCTTCCCACAGCTTTCCTGAACAAAGAGAAGCTTGTTTTCCAGAAACTCAAATCCGTAGTTTCAACCTTCCAAACGTTTCAAAGAAGGAATTCCTCAGATTTGAACACTGAGCTATTGTTGCCTGAATCTACCCAAGCGTGGCTTTCTGTGCCTCGTGCATGAATAGTTGTTTTCTCTCTTCCTTCACTCACTAATCCTCTGATTTCTTCTTCTTCTCTTTCTGCTTGCCTAATTCTGTCTTTAAAATCAACCGCAGTGGTTGCAAAGGTTTAAGGTAAGACTTTCAAAGTAAGAGCCTCAAACAAAAAGAGGGTGTTTTGTGTTTGAACTGATTAGTTTGTCATTTGTTTTTCTTGTTGAGAGATTGATCCCACTCTCATTTCTGTCAATATGACACTGGAGAGATTTAGCTTAGCTTAGCATAACGACTGGAAACGGAGGGAAACAGCTAGCCTGGGTCTGTTCAAAGGTTACAAAAATGCATCTTATTAAGACGTTTGTTTTGTGGATTAAACAAAGATATAACGTGTGATTTAGTGAGTTATAGAGGTGCTCGTGTTTGGATTTATGTTCCCTTTTGACAGAGCCAGGCTAGCTGTTAGCTCCATCTTGATCAGACGGCTGTGAGAGTGGTATCGACATGAAAGTGAATAAATATATTTCTCAAAAGTGTCAAACAGTTCCAGACCGGCCGATGTTGTGAAGGATTTCATGGTTCCTGTCTCTGAAGTCCTTTGGGTTAACTGACACATTTCCACCCCCATGTTCTCCTCCTGTAGGCCAGCGCTCAGAACATGAAGGCCGAAGGAGGAGGAGGAGGAGGAGGAGGAGGTGCACTCCCTCGCACAAACCCCCCCACACAGAAGCCCCCCAGCCCGCCCATGTCAGGGAAAGGGACCCTTGGGTATGTAGCGGTGCCGCGTGTCCAGATGGAGTTGTTTGTCCGTCAGAGGACTGTAGCTGGAAACCGCGAGCCCTCCAGATGGGCCTGGTTGCTCCCAGTTTCATCACCTCCTCTTTTACCTCCTTGTTTAATTACCGTCCTTTGGGTGCTTTAACATCCACTTCAGCGCCCGTTCTCAGCGCAGCGCTGTTCTTTATTTAATTCCTTTATCCGTGCTGCTGAGAGGGTCGACGGTGTCCCCTTTTTAAAAAGCTTCTCTCCAAACTGCAATCTGACTCTTATAGTTTCTTGCACACACAGAATATATTCAGACATTTTCACCTCAGACTTTGCTTTTTAAAGGCTTGACAGCATTTACAAATCTTTCCTCTCAATGCATCAAATGCTTGCCACAGAAAACGCATGGTTATGATTTGTAGACGCAGGAAGGAGAGAGCTGATGTTTCAATACAAAAAACAAATAATGCTTGTAGATATATTTTAGTTTTTTTCATGAGAAAAGAAGCTGGATGTTAAGTCTTTAAACACAGGCACTCATACGGGAAAACAACATGTTCTTTAATCAAACCGTTTGTCATTTAAATGTGTTTTATTGCACACAAGGACACAGCCGTTCAGCGTTAAAATGCAACCAGTGCATCAAGAGCACTGGTTGCATTTGAATGAACCTTCTTTGAATTCTTGAATAGAAAGGAACGGATTTTAGATGAGATTTTAGCAGCTTTAGATGACAACATTCACAATTTCTGTTTGTGTCCACCTGACTTGCATGTCTTAGGACTGTGGGAGGAAACCAGAGCGATATGCAAAGTCCACTCAGAGAGAACCACACGGCCACCGCGCTGCTTCAGGCTGGAAACACTGAAGTAAAGGGTGCGGGAAACACGAAACCGTCTGATAAAATACAAAGAAGGCTTGTGATTAGTTCTGAAGTGAGGCTTGGGTTTTAGCGGACCGTTGAATCTGTGTCTGCAACCTTCTATTGGCATTTGTGTGATGTCGGGGGGGACACGAGGGGCGTGGCCAGAAAGGTCACCGTCTCTTCACGGCAGGCTTCATCAAGGTGGGAAATAACCCGCAGCTATCACGATGTAACGCTTCACTGTCTTAGTAGAGTCCGACAGACAAACTAATAGCATTCAGGGTAGAATGAAAGGCACAAAAGGTTTGTATTGTGTGTCAGAGCTCATGATCCTGAAGATGGAGATGTTTTCCATGTGACTGCTGAAGGTCTCTCTTGTTCCACAGTTATCTTCTTGTCACTCTTGGGACCTTCTTCGGCGGCAAAGTGCCGTTTGTGTTTCTGTGTGTCCGTCTCTTGAGTTTGTGAGTGTGTCCACACCTTCATGTTGGCCTTCAAAGGTGTGTGTGTGTGTGTGTGTGTGTGTGTGTCCGTCCTTTAAAGAGGCATGCCGATCAACCTCAGCTCCAACCCTCCATGAAGCCCGGTGGCTCCGAGCAGACATCTTACTTTTGATTTGTCTTCTGTCATTCAACTTCCTTTATTTATTTGTTTTTCATAATTTACTTTAAACTGAGTACATCATCAATGCGGCGCTGCTGTCGGGTTATAAAACACTTTCTATGTTTTCCATTAGCAGGTTAAGACCATTAAATTACATTTATACTTATCTACACACATCTAAGTTTACAGAACTGATTTAATCTACCGGTCAACATCTACCAGAAATCTTGGTAATTTGAACCCTTACATCTTCTGGAAGTGTGTTTAGTAGCCGACAGCAGCGACAGTATGTCGTCCTCACTCCGCCTGTGGATCCACCAGCCCCCCCCCCCCCCCAATGTTCCCCACCTGTCATACCCCATTTTTTTAAGTTTGCACTTGTTTGTTTCTTGCTCTCCTCCCCCACTTCTCTATGGGTGCCCCTCCTGTCCTCCTGACCCTCTCGCAGGCGCCACTCCCCCTATAGGACGCTTGAGCCGGTGCGTCCACCCGTTGTCCCTAATGACTACGTCTCGAGCCCGACGCGCAACATGGCGCACCCCCAGCAGAGCCCTTCACGCACTGCATCCGTTAATCAGAGGAGCCGCACGTACAGGTACCCCCTTCCCAGCATGCCTCTCTACACTTAAAGCTCCTCCCCCTTTCTTCTTCTCCTCTCCTACAACTAAAATGCGAGCCAGCTCCTGTGAACATGCCTTTGCCCTTCTTATCTGAAATGGAAATCACTTTTACTCCTTTTTTAATTCTTCCACCTAAAGTTTGGCCAACATTCACCTCTTTAATCAAAGTTCCTTTTATTTTGAAATCCCCCGCCTGTGTGCTCTCCTCGCTGCTCCGATAGGGACGAAGAAAAGAGGGCGAGGTAGAGATTTAAAGCTGTATGAGCTCGGCTAGACGCGGGTTCCTTTGGTAAAGTCGTTACAGAGGCAGCGTCGCCGCCACAGTCCTGTCGGCTCAACTCCCGAGACTCTTTCATCCAAAACCCGGGAGGTATTCATAGATGTCTCCGTCTGCCGTGAGGGAAGTAAAAGCTAAAAAAAAAAACACATTCAAGTTTCGTCATTGCGCTCCATCTGTTGGCCAAATGAAAAAATGTTTTCCCTGACTCTCCTCTCGGCGCCAGGCTTTCTCTGCACCGCTCCATCATCTTCTTCATCTCTCTTCTGTCGTACAACACGTCCGCCTCATGTGTCCCGGTCTTTGTCTTTGTCTTTGTCTTGTGTCGCTACTGCGTCACCCGTGTCATGTGTCCTTGGTGAGGCTCCCAGCTGCTTTTTTAAAATTATTTTCTTTTTTTATCACTGTGACATTTCAAAGGCATAGCGGCTCACACTAACACATCAATGCTCTTGAGGGTGCCATGTTAATAATGTGAGATATTGGGTAAGAAAACACTTGAACTGGATTGTTCCAGGCTCCAGGATTAGAAAGCTGAACGAGGAGTTTTACACCAAGATGAGAGATCCACTGATTTTGTGTAGATTTCCACTGAGCTGCATTTAAAGTAAATTATCTGTGTTTTAGCCACAGAGGCCCAGGAACTATGTCAGGAACTCAGGAACTTTACTTGTGGGACTAAAGGCTCCATATTTCCTGGAACTATGTGGTCGAAAAAGGGGCCATATGTGAAGATTTGAGTTTTTCACAATAAAAGCTTGACAAAGAATTAGGCGAGCACAATGTGGCCACAGAGGTGCACGGTGGGTTTGTGGTCTGACGTGTTTGCTGCCCTACTCACCACCAGCAGTGGCAGCAGCGGAGGCAGCCACCCGAGCAGCAGCCGCAGCAGCAGCCGAGAGAACAGCGGCAGCGGCAGCGTGGGCGTGCCCATCGCGGTGCCCACCCCGGCCCCGCCCAACGCCTTCCCAGGTAACGCCTGCTTCCTGTTTCTTCTCCCAGCAGATGACTGCAGGATCTGTGTGTGTGTGTGTGTGCGAGTGTGTGTGTGTGGGACTAACTATCTTGACTAATATTGTTCAGTATCCAGGATTCCTGCATGCTCTAGTGTGACATTGAATGTAGGAACCCTGGATCTACTGGAATCCTTTACTCCCTTCTCACTCTGATCTTGTCTTGACCTCCCTCACCTGTCTTTTCTCTCCCTCCTTTTTACCTCTTCAATCCCCCTCGGTTCAGTCCCCGTCCCATCCAACCCAGCTAAACCTCCCCCCAACACGGCCACCACTCCTGGACCCCCCACCACGGCCCTAGACGGCCCCCCACAGGCCCCAAACCCCCCTGTAGAGAACCCGCCTGTACCCCCGCCCCCTCCCCAGCTCCCTGCCTCTGCGGCCCCCACTGGCACGGTCCCCGTTGCTTTCGGCAACCCTGCACAAGGTGAGTGTAACCCGGTGGGAGAAGCTTGCACACCCTCCATCCCGCCCCACCTGACCTCACCACCATGCATCCTCGTGCTTGCAAGGCCCAGATGTGTCCTCACCCTGGGTAGGGATGGAAGAAGGTTTCTCTTGGGAAGAACGGTCTGAAATTGAGTTAAAAGTTTATTTATAATTAACAAATCTTAGTCAGGTAATTTCCTTCTAATCTCAGTTTAAAGGTTCTTTCACGCCTCATCTGTTCGGTTTGTTCCGGCTGGTCTAAAAGCTATTAAAGGAGCTCTGATGCAGACTGAGAAGAGGGTTCACGGTCTGCTTTCAGGCACAAAGCCTGATAAACATCAGAGGGGATTGAGGAGATTGAGCTTTAAGATACGTGCACACCTCATACTTTTATTTTGAAAATCCAATCTTGAGTACAGAGAGGAAGGTAAACAAGATAATGTCTCTTATCTGCATTGCAAAGGAAGGCTTTCCATTTAAAGTCTGACTTTGTCACTTACCCGACCTTTTCCCCAAACGATGAAGAGCTCAAACAGAGCTTTAAAGGTCAACGGAGAGCGTTGCTCTTCAGAACATCTATCACACGTCTGGATATTCTGACGGGTGTGCAACTACCTCAGGCTTTTCTTTTTTATTCCACCGCTGCTCTTCATCCCTCACAGCATCTCATCCACTGCGTGTGCGTGTGTCTGTGTGATGATGATGATGTATAATGCATGAGCTGTGTGTTGAAATGCTTTACAGTGAATTGTTCATTTATGTGTATTCTGCTCTTTGTTGTTGTGTGGCTGTATATGGTAATTAGCAGTTAATATGCAGTGAATTTAGAAAATATAAAGTTGATTTTGTGATAGTTTATGCAAATAATTCCCACTGAGCTAAACTCTAAACTATTCTGAACCGAGCCTGTGTCGACTCTCTGCTGCCCTCTGCAGGTACTGCTCAGTTCTACAGCATGAACCGCCCGGCGCAGCCGCCCCAAAACTCGCAGGTCGGAGGCTCGCTGCCGTACCGCCGACCCGCGTCCGTCACCGGGCAGCCCAACATGGCCCAGAGCCAGCTCAACGGGGGGCCGCACTTCGCCCAGAGCCAAGGTACAACTTACGATCATTATGTTCACGTTTATTGTCGTATAATTGTCGTATTAACTCCAGTTCGTACAGAAGATGCTGTGAGTGAGTCCAGCTTCTCTCCCAGCCTTTAGACTTCAGGAGCAGATCACCGGAGCCTGACTCCCTCCTCCTGTTTCTGCATCTTTTATGAAAATATTTCTGTCATTTCTCATCAGCTTCACTTCCTTCACTCGACGTCAGCGTCTCTCTCTGTCGTCGCTGCGATCTCTCGTCTCTCCAGCTGTCTGTCTGTCACGTCTATGAGTGTTTATTACTGTAACATAACATCTATTAGAACTGTAATTTAGGGCTGCAGCTAATCTCTGTTAGCTGGTTTAACATCGGTTCATAAATTGACATTTTTAAATGTCTTGTTTTGTCTGACTAGGGGTTTAAAACAAAGCTAGAACCAATTTATTTTTGGATCATTTTTAACGTAAGTTTTATAGTTCTCTTAAATACTAAGTTTGAAGACATGGTAGATAAACGTATAGTAAATATATAATAGTTTCTTTACCGTTGACGGCTAAGAGAGAAAAGTACGTTTTAGTCCAGATTAATTTAGACTGATTATCAATTAATTGTTTTTTTGACTTTTCTCTCTTTTTATATCATTTGAAATTAACGATATTTTTAAGACGCTACCGTTTGTTTTGGGACAATCTTTAGTTTTTCACGTTTATTCCTATTTTTATGATCCTGTCCTTGATAATTATAGATTTCTTTACTAAACAGATTGTTCACATACCGTAATGTCATTTTTATTCCTGTTCTTTAACTCTCTCCTGTTCTTCTCTTGGTTATTCTAATGTCCTCTTCCTCCTCGTCTTCCTCCATCTCTGTGTAATGATGCTGTTTAGTGATAGCAGGCCCGCTCGCGCCCCCTCCCCCCTCAATGCAGATCACCCCTCAGCTGCCTCTGATGGGCTTTGTGGCCCGGGTTCAGGAGACTAGTAAGTGGCCTTTAGCCCCTCGCTGCCTCTCCTGCATGACTGCCGTTCATTTCAAGTCCTCCCCAACAGCCAGTCAGTGATGAACCTCCAACAGCAGCTGTCAGAGATCTGCTGCCACCACCTTAAGCTTTATGAATTATAAATACATAAATCCCATTTTCTTACTTTTTGCCCTTTTTAATCTGCCAATTCTTACAGTTTTCATATTTGCGTGTATGTCGTAACAAATCAAGGTAGGTCTTCTAAAACGTCTGGTCCCTTTGGCAGCAGATGTTGGTGGTTGATCACGTGTTAACACTTTAATAATATGTGTGAACAAATAGAGCAAATCATATGAAGCATGTTTGCTCATGAGCATGATCCTCAGCTCCCTGATTTCCTTTTTAATGCACGTTGAATCACGTTTGTGCACATGTTAGTTGCTGTCGTGTCACAGTGAGGATGTGAATGTCTACATGCACCCAGCACGGACTCTTTGTTCCTCTCTCCGGTGCGTGATGATGTCGTCTTCGCGCTCCTTTCTTTGCTTCTGATTTGTTCTGTTTCTTTTTTCTTTCCGCCTGCCTGGAAAAACTATTTCTAGTCTCAGACGTGCCGCCTCCGCCTCCGCCCAGCGACGAGCCGGTGTTTGAGGAACCTACACCTCCTCCGCCGCCGGAGGACTACGAGGACGAGGAGGAGGAGGATGAGGAGGAGTCGGCGGTGGTGGAGTACAGTGACCCCTACGCCGAGGAGGACCCGCCCTGGGCTCCACAGACCTACCTGGAGAAAGGTCTGCCTTCACTGGAACGGATGTCTGAGCTGCACCGGTCCCTCGATCACTTTATACATTCAACATGTTTGGAATCGCTGAGATCTCCTCTAGAATTTAATCTAAAGTTCTGTGAAACCTGCATTTAGCTCACATTTGATCTGATTTATTTCTTCTTCTTCGCTCCGTTATGTTCCCGCAGTGGTGGCCATCTACGACTACGCTCGGGACAAGGAGGACGAGCTGTCGTTCCAGGAGGGCGCCATCATCTACGTGATCAAGAAGAACGACGACGGCTGGTACGAGGGCGTGATGAACGAGACCACGGGCCTCTTCCCCGGCAACTACGTCGAGTCTATCATGCACTACGCCGACTGAACAATCCCCCCTCTGAGCGGACGAGGAAGAGGAGCGGGAGGAGCGTTTGATGGGGAGGGGGAAGGGGAGCCAAGGGTTAACGGTCAAAGACTTTGATCAGACAGAGCATGATCACCTCCGGGCGAAGAGAGAACAGAGAGACGGGGAAAGAAGAAGAAGAAGAAGCAGTTTTTAACGAAGCTGCAACATGACAAACTGATGCCCGGTCACTCTCTCGACAGGCGCCATTGTAAAACAACCACTACTCTCGGTATATTCTCCCCTCTGATATTTCTTTCTTTGTTTCTTTATTTGACTGAGGAGGACTGGACGGTGATGGATTTATTGTATTTTGAGAGTTTTGTGTTACATTATGAGGCCACTACATTGATTTTTTGCTTCATTTTTCTTTGTTTTACCAATTTGCCCTTATTTTAAAGACTATTTATTTGGATTTCGTAGTGGGATAAACGGTGAGCAGGTGGACTGCTGAGAGGATTTAGTCGGGGTTTCCACGTCGCAGCCTTCGGAGAAAGGGCTGCAGGAGAATGCCTTCATGTGTCCATTTTCTCCTTAACACTCCAGAGACAGCTACTCCTCCATCTATATATATATATATAAAGTATAATGCAACAATATCCTCGGTGGGAGATAAACTGTAGTTTCCGTACTTGACAAAGTATTTGTTTCGGTACCTCAGCAGAGAGCGTGCCAAAGCTGATAAGCACATCAAATGTCTTAAGGTGACACGCAGCGCTAGAGAAGACGAGTGCTTTAAACCCAAGTCTGCTTCATTTTTAACTGAGTTTAACAATCTGAAATCTAGTCTGAGGTTTGACTTCGTCAAGTCTCCACGTGCTTCACTTTGAACACGAGAGGAAAGAGATCCTCAGTTGCACAATGACCTGGGTGTTGAAGTCTTACTGTGCAGCTCTCATGAACACCAGAAGTTTATTAGCTCCACTGAGGCTAATCGTTTGCATTTGAAACGAAGACTTTTATTTAATCTTTGGCGTTTACCAAGAGGTCCAGAATCCGGTTTTGCTTGCAGCGCGGCAGACTGCATGTTTCGACAAGGAGGAAAAAAAACCAACCGTTTATTTTCTGCTCTACTGATGATTAATGTCTTAATATTTTTAGATATGGTGTGGTTTGGTTTTTGATATTCACCCACGACGACCGCGATGCGTTTAGGTCATTTCTAAGATGCTTGTGCCATATTGAAGTGCGTGTTGCTGTTCAGAGGTTATCACTTCATTTGCAATAAATCGGCCGGAGTGGGGTGAACTCCACACCTCCACTCTTCAGTTAAATCAAAAGCACATACATTTGTCGTAAAAAGGTGTAGAAGAAGAAATAATATAAATGTGAGATGTATTATGTCCTCAAAACAGGACTTATTGAATATGAAAAGATGCCAGCTGTTGTGTTGAAATGGTTTTAACCGTGGGTCACAGGCCCCCCCGACACTCTAACGCCGTCGGTGTAGGCGTCGTTCGTCCTCCGTTGCGTCTCCAATGCGCTTGGCTGTTGGGTGTTTTGCGAGGGCTCAGTGCTTGTACTTATGTCAGAATCTTTATTTTCTATTAAAAAAAAGAAAAAAGAAAAGAAATAATACCAAGTGGGTCTGTATGTGAGTCTTGCATGCCATTGTTCTTATCTGTACTGGTGTCGAGATCACCCATTCTTAAAAAGACAAGCAGCTCTGGCCAGGTACCACCAGCCTCATCCAAAGAGACTGAGGTCCAGGAGTGACCTGTGGGAGGGGAGGGGAGAGAGGGGGGGAGGTAATGACGGCTCCCCCCGGACATTAGCCGTCATTACGTCAGTGGTAAAAAAAAAAATGTGTTTTTTAAGCTGCTAGTGAATCCTGCGGACAAAGACCTCCAGCAGCCCCGAGGTGACGACACTAAAAAAAAGAAATCCAACGAGGCCGCCGGTCTGCAGGATTCACAGCTCCCTGGAGTCACAGACGTCCCTCGGGATGTCGAGTTTAACAGTCCATAATGCCATTGTGTTGCACAGTTAAAGTTGAATTGCAGAAGTATCATATTTGTAAAATCATGAGAACAAAGACAATAAAATTATTAAGATTTATTGGTGCTTGGTTCTTGTTTTTCTATGTTCTAGTTTGTTGGACGGCAGCTCTCTGGGGTACATTAGCCCATAAGAATAGAATCTGTGCACCTGGAAATGCTCACATTAATATGATTTAATATGCAAATGATGCTCCTTCTGAGACGAAGAAGTTGTTGAAGTTGCAACAAATTAACAGGAAAATACAGATTACTTTAATAGACAACGCTCCAAAAGAGTGTTTCATTAAATGGGTTGTAGAGGCCTAAAGAGATCAAACTCTTGACTAGTTCTCTATTTTAAAACGATTAAAGAAAAGTCAAAATATGCTGTATGCAAAATACACATAAGTACAGCATAGTACAGTAACACTAATGCATGACTAACTGTGTTTTTTTGGCTATTGAGTAATGATGGAATTTTCTTTTAAGAAAGGAAAAAGGAGTTCCTTATCTCCTAAAAGTCTTTTAAAGTTCAGACTAATGCTGATGAAAGTTTTTAACTTTATATATATTTTTTTATTAGTGTTCATCAAATAAAATAACATAGTATAATATACATGTAATATAACGACAGGCCTGCTTATAAAGAGTACTTTTACTAAATATACTTTCTTTCTATACTATAAGAACAATATGCTGATATTAATGGATTAAATATGAAATGAACACGTCATCTTGGGTTTTTGTTTTTTTAGCAAACCGCCCAGTTTTGGAGAAAGTAGGTGACGCTGTGGTCCTCACACCAGACTCTGCAGTTGTTCCCAGCGGTGCTTCCATCAAAAGCATCACGTGGAACCATGGAGCAGACGCCGCTGTGGACCAGTCCCACTACCGACACTTTAAAGGTACATTCACTCAGGGCAGGGCAGAAAATGAACGTTAACACTGGTTTCCTTAATATACAAATTCAGTAGATTTAAGGTGGTATGGTTGAATGTTTCTTAATTTTCAGATAAGACTCCTTACTGAACTTCCATGTAACAGTTTGCACAGACACACCCTCACAAATGTCATACTTAGAAACAAATGACACTGGACTTTGTATTGAGCTTGTCCACCAGAGGGCATCACAACACTAACAGTTAAAGCAGCAGCGTTTTAACGTGGCTTTACTTTGTCCATCAGCAGCACTCTCAAAAGTGTGAAAAGTAAAAACTAGATGAGCTTCACCTGTTAATATCAGCTCACGAGTGTATTATAAATATCACCACGTTAACACTTTTGCTGCTCACTGAAAGAACTCTGGGTCAGATTTCGAGGCGGCTCACATGTCGCCCCAGCTCGGTTTATAACGTGACAAGAGTGAAACCACACCTGATGGACAGGTGCTCCATTGTCACAGCGTCACTCAATACACTATCATATAACAGCATGGCTCGTCTCTGACGCCTCTTCTCACTCACAGTAGTAAGATAGTATCTGTTCACAGTGGTACACTCTGAAATCTCCCATGTCTGTTCTCACGTCTTTAAACTTAGTTTAAAGATTAGGCCTGAACCATTGCCTCTTCCTCAGGTGTCTTGAAGTGAGCCCTCTGAGTCCAGATCTAGTTAAAATGTAGATAAATATGTGTTTGCAATCCTGGTGTAAAGCAAAGTGTTGTATCCAGAGTGGTTTATTCACAGCTTCAACATGATGGATCAGGATGTTTGTGACCTGGTGGAATATTTGACTTCACCTGTTAAAGAGACACAGAGCACATTATTCTTCTTCTCAACAGCTCTCGTATTGTGTCCCGCTCAGACAGAAATGACAGTGTTGCACTCATTTACAACATAAGTGCTACCTTTAGAGATGACTCTTCCTGAGCGTTGACAGCTGAGAGCAAAGAGGGAAGACGGATGGAATTTAAATTTGAAGCATGCGAGTGTGTGGACACATGCCCCCCGAGAACACAGCCGATGGCGATTTATCTTTGCGTGTGCTCACAGGATTAACTCTGAGATGGGCAGCCGGGGACCCGGACCACCACAGGGAGAGATGTGTCAGAGGGATTTTCCTATTCAGTCGTATGGTTCAGGAGTTGGGGAGGACATGTTCTGACAAACCCTGTTAAGCTTTCCTTCTGCCTGCTGAGCTGTGGAAAAAAAACGCCAACGCAGCTTCTTGCCTGTTTTTGTCGGGGAATCCTCATGAATAAAACTCAAACGTGTGCTTGATTTCATGCAGAAATGTGCAGCTTTCTCTATAAAAAGGTGGATTTGCGTGTGTTCTGTGTGGAGATTTGGTGTTGGAGCATCTGTCATCATGAGAAGCCTTTCTCTCTTAAGGAATGCAGTGTTCAGTCCGGACCACAGACAGGTGCCACACTGAAGGCCAACATGTCTGAACACATGGAAAACTTACATCAGCCCGAGTCTATGATGCAGATTCTCTCCCTGCCGCTGTTATAAAGGCTGGTTGGACTTCTCATGTGGTAAAGCTTCTGTTCTAGATCACTTTTGAGGATCTCAGGAGTGGATTTACTGATAGAAAGCCCACAAACTCAGTAGCCTTGGCTGGTTTTGTCCACTGACAATTGCAATAAAGTTTATTCAAACTATGGGTCTTAATCCACACAGTGTCTGCCCAGTTTTATTTAAGTAAGATTATTGATACCAAGCAGCAAAACTTACATTTTATTAAAGTCTAAATGTAGAATAACAAGTACAAAGCAGTAGAAAAGGCTGAATCTGTCCTATAGAAGACAGATATAACGTTGCATAACATGGAAGTAACATACTGTACCTCATAACTGTATTAAGCATTGAGTAAATGCACTTTTTGGATTCCTCTATCACACTGCATGTGCACATTACGATCAATATGATACACCATTATAAATAAAATTACTCTGCGGGATTTGTTTTAAAAGAAAAAAGTCTTGATGTGATTGTAAAACAACTGGAAGTGTTAAACATCTGTACCTACAGGAGGTAAGTTCAGCTTTCAGAGTCTCCGTTCATTTAAACACAGTCTTAATTCTCTGGCTTTATTTGTCTGAATAATGTCCCATGTCTCCCTCTCTACTGCGCATGCGTTTCCGAGGTCACAGCTCACACAGGTGTTTGGTGTTAGGCTAATTACACCTGGTGGGTCATTGGAGGGGTTAAAACACACCTAAATGTATTAAAGCACCATTTTTTCAGCTCAAGCGAGCAGACTAAACTTTTCTATCTGTGTCAGCTGCCACTCTACTGCTCACTGATTGGACACAGTGAGTTCAACAGCTCTGTGGAGCCTGAGGGGAAGTTTAGTGGAAATTCATAAAGTCATTTGAAATGTGACGCCTCGAGGCTCAACTGTGAGTTAATTGATGGCAGTCCTGCGAGAATATAGGTTTCAAGATAAAAGCATTTCCTTTATCATTGGGATGAATAAAACCAATTTAATTAGTGCTGACATAGGAATATATACACTTACTATATATTTTCATCGTTTGTAGCATTCAAAACAGGCACAATAGTCATTTTTAATCAAATTAAATGAACTTTAAATAGTCTAATACAACCCCCCAAATAATACATTATATTATACTAATAAAGCAAGAATCCATATAGACTATTTATTTGCCATTTATTACCATTTCGACCTTGTTGCTGCGGAAACTGTTCCCCAGTAGAACCTTTACTTTGAAAAGAACACGCAGGAAGTTCCCTCCAGTTTGGCACCGAGCTCATCCGTACGCTGCTGCGCTTCTGCGCGTAAAGGTGCACTCAGCCTCCAGGTAGACAGGAGGTCGGTGAGAGTTCCCCTCGCAGTGATTTATTTTTCCTCACTAGCTGCAGAAAGTGTCCGCTGGAGATGAGCGCAACTCCGAGCCTCTGAAAGGATTAAAATTGTTTTTCTATTTGTCAAAATCATAAATTACAAACACCTGAAGGATGCGTCGATGCGGCAGGTGGTCGTTATTGACCCTGCGGACCTGCATCCTCCTGCTGGTGGCGGCCCCACAGATGACGTCTCAGCGCAGAGGTGAGTGGAAGCTGCATTATTCTGTTATTCTGGTATTACTGTGCACGTTTGTAAACATCTATTAACTGTGTGTTTTAAAGAAAATGTTGCTGCAAAACGTAAAGCTTCTGCAGGAAGAGTGTAGAAAAGTGGCAGAGAATACAAACTGCTGTCAAACAGCTGCACGTTCGGTATCTTTTTAAGCAGCTTCTGGTTTTAAATTGGCTCTACAGCGCATCTTATCTCAGACAACCCTCATACTGTTCTTATTTCATTTAAATTCATGACATTATCATTCACTTCTGCTGAGTTTCTCTGCATAATGAGTCTGTGTCTGTGCTGACACGTGATCTCAGAGCTTTTCTTCACGCTGGAATGAGGCTGTGGTCGATGTGAATGTCTGGACTTGTCAATAGAGAGTTATGAAGCTCAAAGCATCTCCTACTGTACCTCCCTGTCTGTAGCTGCGTGTGTGCATTTATTGTGTGTACACACATTATGAGACGATGGGCCGCTGGACACAGACCCACCCCCCACATCTCAGCAAGTCTGTCCGATTGAAAGAGACACAATACGAGTACAAGCTTTGTGTCTCTTTGTGGTTGTTTTGTGTCTCTTTGTGGTTATTTTACATTTCTTTGTGTCTGTTTTTGCATCTCATTCTGGTCCTTTTACACCTTGTGGTATTGTGTCTCTTGCTGGGTGTGTTTTTATTGACTTTTCACTTGAACAGAGCATCTGGTCCAGGAACCCCCTGACCCCTCGAGGCCCTGCGGTTGGACCGTTCAGATATCCATCCCTGATATTGTGCTTGTGTGCGTGCTGGTGTTTTATTACAAACGTATTTTACAGATCGTTACTTCTTTAGGATTAATATGTAGGTGTAGAGTATAGAATTAAAGATCAGTGCTGGGAGGAATGCTAGTGCTTTTCAGTGTGTGTGTGTGTGTGTGTGTGTGTGTGTGTGTGTGTGTGTGTGTGTGTGTGTGTGTGTGTGTGTGTGTGTGTGTGTGTGTGTGTGTGTGTGTGTGTGTGTGTGTGTGTGTGGTGGTATTTTGCGGTTTGTTCAGATTTCCCCTTCTTCAGGGCTCTTTGTCGGTAAGCATTTCATCCTCATCGCCAAATGTTACCTGGCTGTGGTTTCCCTCCTCTGTGGGCTGCACACACACACACACACACACTCGACACAAAACACACAAACATTGTGCTGACATTCAAGCCCACACATTCATGTAGAGACACATGCAGAAACCCTCCGACAGACTTCACACAAGAATTCAGGCCGGTGCATTGTCTGTAAGGAGTTGATGTAAAACTCTGCTCTCAGTGATGAAACTAATTCTGTTGCTGTTGTTGCACTTTTCTTATTTCTGAATGAGATGACACAAAGATGTTTGCAGAGCAGATGAAGAAACGTATCCGTCAGATTTTAGTGTCAGTTTGTGAGAATTGAAGTGGTTTTGCTCTGAGAGAAGTTTATCTTATTCCAGTTTGTCCGTTTTGTCAGTTTACACCAACAGCAGCGCTCCAGAAGCCCATTTTACAAGAGCTTTGCACATTTGACATTGTTTCTAAAATTGAGCTAAAGCAATCGTTACGTCATATAAAAGCAGCTGGTTTGAAAGGTCTTCTGGGAAATGTAGGAAGTCAATAACAGTAGAAAAGGATGAGTTGGATTGTGGGGAAGTGACTCCACCTAATAAGGAAAACTCCTGTCACACATTGAGCATCATTAACTGATGATTGACTGTCTTAACGGTGTTGGAAGCAAATCATGAGAGTTTACAACAACGTCTTTGTTTCTCTACGTTTAACGCTTCTCAGATGTACTGTGTTTATGCAACATGTAAGCACTTACCTAAAGCACGCTGTGACACCAGCAGCAGACGTCTGCCCTGGGTGGTCCGTGATATACGACGCTGTATTTGATCAAAGCAGACAACAAATGGTAATGAAAGTCATGTCAACTGAATAGCTGCGTGGTGTGTTCTCAGGACGTAAAGGGAACATAACACATGAGATAATTACATCAGGAGGAAAATGTGCAGTTAAAGACAACGCGTACAAGTAGCATTTTACATTATTAGTATTATTATTGTTTATAATTTAAATAGTCAAATATTTTCCTCTGAAGTCTAATAGAGTAGCAAAATACAAAGTACTTCAAAATTGGACTAAATCAGGTGATTCCTGAAAGAGCCAAATATGAGAACGAGGAGGTTGAGTAAACGGCAGCTTCTCTTTATTTGTCCACGCAGCCTCGAGCACATTGCTTCACCGCGGTTAACTCCCATTTTTATGCGTAATTACAGCTTTTCTCCTGTGTGCGTCTCAAATTCAGCCAGACAAATGAAACATCAAAGCCCTTTTAAAACAGTATGTAAATAATGATACCGTCACTATACAGGACTCTAAAAGCCCCATAAAGGCAGCTGTGGGTGTTTTCTATACCTGCTGCCAGCGGAGGTGTATGATCTCATGCTGAGGGGCGAGAGGATGTTTTTCTTTCCATCTTCCATCTCTCTATCTGCCATCGGAACCGTCGGGTCAGACGCTGCTCTCCGTCACTGGGGAATGCTTTGTTTTCCCAGCTGCAGAGCTGGTGGCTTTGAGGTGGAGATGATGGGGATAATGGTGGCGGTGGTTTGCTTCTCCCACCTGCTCCTGCTCTTTAAGATCTAATCAGCCGGTTACCCACAAACAGCGTGTAAAGATTAAGGTTCATTTCAGCCTAATTTCTAAATGCAGGAGCAAGAATCCGGCTTCTGGTTGGAGCTTTGGATTTGTGTGTCCTGAAACCAAACAAAGCAGCAGAGGTGCCCTTAAGCAAGATATTTAGTTTAACGTCAGCTAAAATCCCTGAAACAAACTGCAAGATTGTTGTTTTCCCTGATTCCAGTGAGTCTTGTGGTGGTGAGACAAAGGCCGGGCGTGTCTGAGCAGCACGCGTTGTTTCTCATGGCTTCATGTTTGTTTTACGGTCTTATTTCTAATCCCAACCGATTGCTGCTTTCAAGAAACTTAAAACAAATCCCTTCTTGCATAAGAGAGGTTTCTGAGTAGAGAAAACTGAGAATATTTGTAATATATAATTATTTAAATCCAGAGTGAAGCAAATCAAACCATCGATGGATTGTTTCAGCTCCAGTGGGTTTAATGGTCTTAATGAGCTTTAAAGAGCAACATTTGTTGCTGCAGGTTCCTGTTGACGTGGGAAACACAGTGAAGTCGCTTCACAGATCTTTTTCTACTCATAAAAGTTTTCCAACTATAAAACATGATGAAAGATATATGTAACTTGTGTGATATAACGGCACAGGGCTGTGCCGGCGTAATAACTGAGTGTTAGCAAGGAGATCAACTTCAGCCTGAAGCCAGTTTCATATAAAAGGGTTTTGCACTTGAACACAAGCCATGATACCTCTCACTGCACCCAACCCTCACGAACAGAAGCGTTTTGTTCACAGCAGACATTAATCGGCAGCTTTATTTACCGGCTCACTTCTTTCTAGTTCACATAAAAAAGGTTTACTGGCTGTGAAGCTGCTCTACAGTGAAACCTTTCTCTGTCGCTTCGCACAAAACTTCAGGCTGAACTGCCCTCGACCCCCGAAACAGAGCCGACTCATCCGTTGTCATCTTTTCCATGTACAGTACATCACGTCAGTTTATTAATCGGTTCCACCGCGGAGAACCAAACCCACTCTGTGTGCTCGTATCACCCAGAGGGGCGACTGGCCAGCTGCCAAGACCCAAGAACCTCTTTAAGAGTGATTCACACAAGAAGCTCGCTGGAGTCTTACAGACATGCAGAGATTAATGAGTTCTTCTTGTTTTTATGGCCTTGTGTTCCAGTTCCAGAGATATAAAGGAAGGTGATGACAGTGTTACTGTTAAAAGCTGCATGAAGAGAGGCTGGTCAGTAGACATGTGGGGGAAATGACCTGAGTCTGGGCGTTCTGCTGTCCAGTGTTTAACACGCATACTCTATTTACTGCAACTTGTTTCTACACTATACTTTAATGGATGCATTTTTGGGCACGGGCCCAAAGGGTCTCCATGGCTTTCACTTACAAAATGTAATTCAAAGAGACGCGTAGTAACCAGGAAGAGACTCAAAATGACCACAAGGAAACGCAAAACAACAAAAACGGGCAAAACAACCACAAAGAGACTTTAGAAGAACGGCAAAAACACACAAAAAGACACAAAACAACCCAAAAAAAGCTGTGTGTCTTGCTCCTATGTGGGAGAGGTGGTGGGACTTTTAGCATGTCAGTGACCGGGGGTCATTTTCTCATAATCCAGCCATGTATACTTTTACTATCTAATACAGGCAAAATGCCCCAAAATAGTCTTAAAAGAAAGGAATAAAAACGCCTGTCTCAAGCTTACAGATGCTAAGAATGCTAAGAATCCTTCAGCTGTGACAGTTTAAAGTCATGCATCACACTCGATAGGATCTTTCCATCGTCTGCATTGTATTTGAATAGCGTCACAATGCCACGGAGGAATGTGGGAGTTCAAAATGCAGTTTGAAGCAGATTTAATTTCTGTGTTGACGTCATATTTTGAATAAAAGTTGAGCGGGTAGTTTTCTGAAGAAGAGCGTCTGTGTTTTTATGGCTCACCGTGAGCATCAGCGGGGTTATGAGCACTACTTGCCCTCGAGTACAGTATCTGAGCTGCAGGAATTTGAACTCACCTGCAGCACTGAGGCCTCAAGTTACGAGGGCCCTGAATGTCACATCTCTTCAGGCTCATGCTGCAAAAATGTACCTCTGACAGCTGAGCAACCTTAATTTACGTCAACACAGAACTAAAAGGACCTTTTTTTATCACGTTAAACGCTCCATAATTGCTTTTAATTGTCTGCTGTCGATCACTCTGGTGTTCATCTCCTCTCTGGAACAAAACATCAGATTTTTTTTCCACCACACTCACCTCCCATTATTCTTCCTATACAACAAACGTCCTCATTCAACAGACTGAGATTCTCACACAAGGAGTCGACTGTCTCGTCTTGGAGCTCCCGTGTTGCTTAATGAATCGTGCATTGAGGCGCGATAAGGGCGACCGTCTCACACCCTCTCGTCTGAAAATGCCCTGCTTTTGTCTGTGCCAAAAACCCACTTCGACATACCGCAGGGTGTACGAGGGGGGGGGGGGGGGGGGGGGGTGTGTGTCATGGGTGTTGATTTCTGCTGTGCTTCTGCCCAGATGCCCCACGGGGGACTTGTTTGCTTCTCTGGTTTGAAGAATCTGAGTTGTTTGATAACTGTAAAGCACAGAGAGAAATCAGTGAGGAGTGTCGGTGACTTACTGCCACGATGAAGAAGTTTCTATGTTTGTTCACGTGATATTTAAACCAAGTTACACAAATATTGGTACAGATTTGGTGCAAAGAGACTCGTTTGTCTCAGTGGAACTCCAGACTTTATACAACAGGTGGCAGCATTTCCTCTTTATTTCTTTGGCATTTACACTTCATACAAAACCTCTTATTTCCACTGTGCAGGAAACAAGAAATACAGTAGTTTTGGAGTTTACAAAGTTCTCTTAGGAAAGTAATTATGTGTATAACCTCCATAGAAAGAGCATCAACACATTAACCAAAACATGTACAAAGGTAAAGGGTTTTGTCTATTTTTGGGGGCTTTTAAAAGTAGCATTTTACATTCAATTGTGGTTTATTTTTGAATGAACCTCACCTGTGCAGTCAGGATTGGATTAAGGCTGATGATTTTCAGATTTTAGTGCTTTTCACAGAAAAATGGCCAGAAATATATAAAAAGATCAGATTAGTTTAAGCAGATTTTCAACCACATTCTGTCAGTCTAAGATTGTGTCTGTAAGCATCTTCCAGCTGCAAAAAAACACAGTTTTATCATAGTTTACAGTTTAATAAGTAATCAGAGCAGGTCAGAAAGTGCTTCTGGTGAAAGAGATCAAAGAGTTACTGGTTGGAAAATGCTTTCAATTATTAATTAGAGCATAAACACAATGACCAAAACTGGAGTTTCTGCAAACGGTGATACTAAAACCGTCAGCCCTCCTATATAACCTTATGTAAGAAGGAAACACAATGATTGACCTGTGTGCTGCTGCCACCTGCTGGTCCATGGAAGTCCTCAATTTGTTAATATCTATAGTTTTGCATTTGTTTCAGGATTCATACACTGTTTCATGAGCTCAATATTTAACTTTCAAAGTTCCAGAAAGCATGAGCTAATTCTTGAGAATGTGTGCGATCCTCACCAGTGTTTTCTGGTTAACATGCATCCGAGCGTGAGAACTGTGTGGCAGAAACATGATACACCATTTAATAACACGGTGAGACGAAGACAAACACCAGCAGAAACATGTTCTGCCATCGTCGTGCATCCTTCTGTTTATTAGATAAAGGGGATGAGAAGCAGAGTGAGAGAGGCTTCATGACTCAACTAAGAGGTTCAATGAGGCAAAGGTTGATGATGAACGCCTCTAAAAGTATGTTAACCTTTAAGTTGGTGGTCTGTGCGATATCTGCGTGTGTGCAACAAGTCGTAAAGACAGAAATGCAACCAATCACTGTGTGATTACATCGTGGAGACAGACTATGAACTCTATGCAACGCCTCCTCACAGTGTCGGACAAATTAATCCCCAAACATGGAGATTTTTAATCAATTAAAACACACCCGCCTCAACCGGAGCCCATTAAACTGAATGCAGAGGGATTCTTTTTGCAGGTCTAAGACCGTTAAACACTCACTCATGAGTCCTAGAACAGTCTTACAGCACCGGGGGGAATCTGGTTGCCATGAAGATTCGCTGAGGTTTGGGATATTTAGGCACTCTGGTAATTTAGCACAGCTGCAATTTATACACCCCCTCATTCTTTAACCTCCTCTCTCTGAGACAAATGTCTTTCAGTGCTCTATGACAAAGTAGCCGTTCTATCTAAACTGCATGGCTACAAGTATGTGGACGCTTATGCATTCATATCGAATCGGCATGTTCAGATGATGCACTTTTTCTAGGGGGTTGCTGCAAGGCATTCTGGGAAGTTTGAGGACTCACTAACTGAGGCGGGCAAACAGAGGATTGATGGGGAAAATGCAGTAAATGTCACAAACTGATGCTATATAACCGTTTAAGGAGTGGACAGAAGCGTCCCACTGGAGCTGTAATGTGCAGCTGCAGCAGTGGACCGTATTGTGTATATAGCTGCATGCATATTTATGTGTGAGTGCGTGTAATACTCCTAATGGAAAGCACCAGGTGCCTTCATAAACTGACATTCACTAACCGGCTGAAGCCGTGGTGTTTACTTACCCTACCAGTGGCCCTGTGCAGGTCAGAGCAGCTGACAGCTGATAGCGGTGAAAAGTGTTGCACACACAGAGGGAGGGATAGCGTGCGCGTGGGAGAGTCCGGAGGGCATTTATGGCGATTTATTGACTGGTTTGTTGAACATGAACATATCACGGTAATGTGATTTAAAGTCCATACATCTACAGCAAGCAAGGTTTAACTTGTTTGTTCTCTCTCCGGTTACAAGAACAATGCTTTTTCATGTGAGAAATATAATAATAAATAAAGGTAATATCATAATTTCTCATGCTTGTGATGCTTTTTACTCTCCTGCTGTGGTGAAGAAAATAAATAAATCTCATGGCACAATCAACAAAAAAAGGAAAACAAGGTAGACGGGAAGTCTGGTTTCTCCCCAAACACACTCTCTGTAATTCCTTTTGGTAATTACTGCAAGACTGAGACATGTGAGCCTTTCTGTTGAGCGTGTTCTATGCTTGCTGCTGCACAGTTTTCATTTGTCTCTCTCGTGCTGTGAGAACGCAGTGAAGGCTCATTGTTTTCACATGTTTCCCCTTTTAACTTAATAATGCCCACATTTTTTAAAAGTAGAGCAGAAAATGATTATAACTGGATTTTGTGCCCTTGCATGCTGTTCATTTACTTTTCCAGTGCTGATCTGCCCCAGATAATAATAATAAGATAATTAACTTAACTCTGCATTAAGTACAGTGTGACGCTTCCTTTTTAAAAGGTTTAACGAGTCAAGATTCACTTGATCAACCTGTTAAGAGGCGGTGAAGGAAAGCTGATCCCCTCATTATTTAGCATTTAGGCTTCAGGGACAGCTGGCTTTCACACACTCCCCCAAAGCATCCAATCTGAAACTTTGCTCCTCTTTTTCCTGCTCAGTGTCCAGCAGATTAGCACATATGCTGACAGCACTACAGCCGCGATGTATGAATGCACAAATTATCAAGATGCAACAGTTTCCAAAGCCTCCACATGTCATCCAGCGTGGGCGTGGGAGGTCTGAGGGCTGGAATGTGTAACAGCTGGATGTCCTAGCTTGGCAGATGAGGCGGGTAGCTGGATGATGGGGGCACACAGGGCTGTGTGGAGGAGGAGGAGGCCTGGGAGAAAAAGGGTGTGTAGGTGGGGGGGGGGGGGGGGGATCCCTCCGTCCCGTATCGCCCATCTGTGAGAACCTGGAAGTGCTGCATTTTCCGAGGATTTTCTCCGATGAGGCAATGGAGCCGGTCCCCCGGGAGAGGAGCTTAAGACATCGATCCAATCGGATACGCCCTCACTTTCTCAGCTGCCGTCTTTCATTCACGCCTCGCTCTCCTGCTGCTCTGCTCTCTTTCCACCCAGCGATATCAGAATACACCAGAGTGTTTAGTTCTGTCACACACAATATCACTTGTGCCTGTTTTGGTTCCCCCCCTCCAAGCCCGTAAATCACACAGACGTGCCCGTATTGTGTTACTTAACACCACGTTTGTTCCCAAAATCATTTCTCTTCTCAACTTCAGCTCTCTGTGTTATCTTAAGCTGTCAGCGGCAGTGTGCATTATTCAACTTTTTACTTGTGTGCCACGTGCACTTGATAACCCCCGTCTCGGGTGAATTTTAGTGTGAAGTATTCCACAAGGGACATGCAAAGACGAGAGAGAATCCAGATAATACTCATAATCGTGAGTATTTCCTCCCCTGATGCTCTGAACTTGATGCCCGTGTCTATACGCTTGGCACAATGTGAACTAAACCTGTCCATTATGGCTTATGTACTTATTTAAAAACTCCATATTTCCCTGAGGTTATTTCCGTGCAGGAACGGGTGTATCGTTGTGGAAACACGAAATGCTTGCATGCTTTTTCTCTGTGCTGCAGAGAAGGTCTTAGGGGACCCACTCATCAACTCGCACAGAGGAGGAGTTTTAGTGAGTTTGGGCAACTTTTGAGTAACCAATGACATCCATCAGCGGTGAAGCAAGCCTGCCTCCACACTTTGGGTCTCCCCCTGCCCATGTAAGTGCTTTCTCATGAGGTTTGCATTTAGTGGGAGGGTCTCTGAGAGTGAGCAGAGTTTTTATGTCTTGGTTTTCATTCAGTGGATGCTAAGTGGCCTCTTAAACTGCTTGGATTTAACTGTTGACCGGCTGGCTAGCAGGTGGCGCTTGAGGAAACAGTGAGACGACTGTGTGGACTGGAGTGCTGCTGCACGCTGAGACACTTGGAGGACTTCTGCAGGAGCCAGCAGCATGTTGAGGATCCAGACGTTGTTGCCTCTCCTGGTTCTCTGTGCTGGGAGCTTGGATGCCTGGTTGTGGTACCCAGCTCGAGAGGACACCACCCAGGTTCCAGTGCTGACAACGCCAGCCGGAACGACGGGTGCCAACACGACAGCCAATGGCACGCTGACGAAGGAAGAAGAGGAGGATGACAACTTATCTGGGGTTGGGGAAGAAATTATCAACGTGGCGACAGGAATCCGTAAGTTTGTGGAGGCGTGGGACGCGACCCCGACCCCGACCGCCAGGACTACTAACAGAGGCCTGACCGAGAAGGTGGAGAGCCCTAGCCCTAACACCACGGGTAATGCAAACCGGTTCAGAGAGGAGAGGGTGGGAAAGGGGTCGGGGATCGGGGTAGAGGATGGGCCAGGATCTGACCTTAGGTCAGATGTAGAAGGTGATAAAGTCCCGGCTCTTAATTTAACCAGGATTATAGTTGACCTAACCCCCGCTGATAGTCGCATCAATGCTTCTGACCAGTCTTGTCTCCCGGTGCCCTCTGATTGGCCCATTTGCTCCGGCAAACGCCCCAAATTTTTCACGCTGCCCAACTTTTTCAACCACACATCTGTGGAGGAGGTGGGCGCGGTCCTACAGGAGTGGGCGTGGCTCACGAGGGCGCGGTGTCACCACGGCGCAGAGTGGTTCCTCTGCCTCCTGCTGGCGCCCAGGTGCCCGGCGCCCCTTTACCTGCCCTGTCGCAGCTTTTGCCAGGTGCTGCAGGACAGCTGCTGGGCGTCTCTGGAGAACGGGCGTCTCCCGGTGGAGTGCCACCTGCTGCCCGAGAGAGCGTGCGCGTCAGTTAGTAACCTAAAAGGTAACCCCGGCGGGTTAGAATGTATCCTGTCTGGTGATACATTTTGAATCCGATGTCACGTCACTTTTTGTCGATGTTTGAGCGTTTCAGTCTCTGTGTGTGTTTGTTTTGGTAACACACGTGTCCAAGCACATGTTGGCTCTCGTGATTCACTTCAAACATGATTTTGCATGTTTTTAATGCAATCACAAATACTTTACATCACAGCTGACCATTTTTCAAACCACGTTTAGTGTTAAAAATGCAAATTTTTAAGCAACCTTTTGCACATTTATTCAACCCGCAGGGACTTGAGTTAGGAGCTCTCGGAAAGGACAAAACCTTTATTATCTGTATATTTAATTCACACATTCTTCTTCCAGGTCCGAACCTGGCACCTACATTACCCTCACTGGGAGATTCAGGTGTGTTATGCTAGTAGCAGCTAATGTAGCCCGGAGCCTTATGCAGAGATGAGCAGCAGGCTGCAGAGGTCCGATAGGCTCCCATCTTTTTAACACCACCCTCCCAGATGTTTATTGTTATTATCTAAATTGCTGTCCCAACCAACTCTGTCTGGTTGAGTTCCCTTTTAAGCCATCCATCACAGTAAACATCATGTCTGCTTCCATTGTTGTCAAAGTTACATTTTTACTGCATTTGTAGGTGCAGATTGATTTGACATGTTTACGGGGATGAATGCTCCAACTCAGGCATGTTTCAAGTCACTGCACGTTGAATCTCCAACACGTGCAGTAAAACTAAATGATGCCTGGAAGGTGGAAAATGGTTGCCAAATATAAAGTATAGATAATCTGCAATGAATGCGTTAAAACATGCAAAACCAGCAGTCGATGTTCACACTGTTGCTCTCCAGAGGATGCCGTCTAGCACATCACTGTCCCAGGCTGCATGCCACCTTCATGTGATTGTCTTGTCAACTGCACAGTGCAGAAGTGCAGCTGCAAAAACACAGTTTTTTTGTGTCAGCAATGGACAGCAACGGTACAGGTTCTTTGTAGCCTTGTATTTAAGTTATATTGAAGACCAAACTGGCTCAAATGCAACTTATTATATGATTATGTCCACTCAGGCTGCATAAATCCACTTAAAATGACTTTCTGCATTGAGTCCAAGGTTCCCCAGTTCATTTACATTAAGATAAACCTAGAAAATACATAAACAGAAGCCTTTCCCCTTAAACCCTTAAGACAGGAAATGCTCCAGAGGCCCGTGTCCAGTCTTTCGGTGGCGTCATAAATTGTGCTGCATAGACTTCATGAACTTTAAAAAACATCTTTATCATGTGTATTCCCACAGGAACATTTAATGTAAATATTCTGGGTTTAAGTGGCAGATAGTTTTGTAATTTTCCACAAGTAGGGTTCTTGTTTGGATAACCTTTAAACTCAGACATAAACCATCCTGTTTAACACAGATACGTGTGTTAAGTCTTTTACTCCTGCATCTACAGTCCTTTACGTGGTGGAGAATTTAGTTATTCTCTGAATTACAATCATCAAATGTAGTGAAAGTGGCTTCTTCAATGGACACTTTTGACATCATGCAGTACAGGATACGAGACATCAATGTTCTTCTCGTTATGCTGTTTTTATTGGGTGTGAAATTCCAAACACCTGCATGGCTACCTCATTGACTGTAACAGTAGTGACTTCTCTCACTTGGTTTAAGGACATTATGTTTTATCAGGGAATACAAGACAGATGTATTCGTCTTTATGCTCTATTCTCTTGGTTTGTGGTTTCCTACAAGCAGCAGTCTGGTCGAACAATAATCATTCCATTGCTCCCGTCACATCCTACTCCTGCATGCCAGGCACCCATTTCTGTCCCGGGTTATCTACTTCATCATATTTATGATCAGCTGGACGAGGAGTTCTGAGTGGATTTAGGGGCGAATGCTGTCGCGTCTTCTCGAGTCACAGAGAGGGAAACAATTGGGCCATCTGTGGTGCGGAGGATGGCATTTATGATGGCGGCTCTGGGTGGGATAACGGTCTGCACCCAGAAGAAAGAGTGTGACGATTGTGTGCTCGGTTTGGGAGAAAGGGCAACGGCGTCGCGGTAAGTAACAAGAGGGCCTTGTGACTGGGATGAGACTCGGTGGCGTCTCTGCCAGAGGTCAGAGGGCACGGCCAGTCGCCTACCCTCTCAAACCAGTAACATCTGATGGCTGGTAATTAAGTGTTCGCTCGAGCATTGGAAGATGAGCAGAGACAGAGTGGGACAAAGTGGGCCAGAGACTGTTATGCGAGCGGGAATTACCCGCTTTCAGAAAAGTGGTTCACAGTCAGTTCTTCAAAAATACTTCAATCGTTGTGCCTGCAGTCCTTCCTGTTTGCCTGAAATTTGCAGTTTTCCAGTTAGTGGAGAGCTGGTTGTTGCTCCTGCGGCCACAGCAACAAATGTGGAAAACATGGGGGGCGTTAAAAAAAGTGTTCCGGAAAAACTAATTTTAACTACAAAAGAAAGTCTATTAGTCTATTAGTCATGGGGAGTCAGCTTGTGAGACTGTTGTATATTGTCTGTGGCTGCAAAACAGAAGTTTAGGCTTCGAGACTAAAATCCTTTTAAGACTCAAAACAGCGGCATGAGCTTCAGATAGAGTTTTACATGTTTTCATTCGTTATGCTAAGCTAACTAGCTGCTGGTTCTAGCTTCATATTTAGTGTGCAGGCATGATGACAGTGGTATAATTCTCGGCACTATGGAGTTGCTTTCAGGGCTCGGCTGCAGGCATCTTCATGGACTGGTCCCATGTTTGGGGGGAAAAAATAAATACATCATTAAAAAGGAAATAAAAGTAAAATATGCACATTTCTCCCCACTGCCTAAATAATATTTAAATTGGACTGCAGCCAAGAAACCAGACTTTTTCAAATCTTAAGTAAAGCTAGATCTGAACTCCTCACTGATCCCCATCAGTCGGCTTTAATTCGCTCTCAGCTCTGTGTGTTCAAACATGGATTAAGGTCCTCCTGGGGAGGGAAGCTGTAGATGTCACAGCTGCGTCGCCTCCGTTTGAAGTGTCAACTGATGCCACTCTGCTTCACATGTGTGAAGTCCAGTTGGTTCGGTCCCAGGAGGGGAGACCTGCAGCTGGCGGTGTTAATGGTGGAATCCACTGGTTTCACTGTTTCACCGCATGTCTGTTGTCTGAAAGAGACACTGAGGCTTTCAGATCGAGAAGCACTGAACTGAATAAATATCTCAGATTCCTCGTAGTGTAATTCAATTATCTTTTTAGTGCAGTGCTTACTTTTCCAAATAAGGACTGCAGCTTTCAGACGGAGGTAGAGGTAAAACACTCATAATTTGATAATGGAGTAATGTTCTTTAACCTTTTGCGCGCAATGTTTTTGTGTAATTATAGACGAGGAATGAGACGGTTTTCATTTTGTACATTCGGTCATTTTAGGTTGCAATGTGCCTTGAAGTCCTCCTCTAAAAATACCAATACTGCAGCAGTGATATATAGCAATCCAGCACTGTTTCTGTTGTTCTTCAGCAAGTTATCTGCCACGTGCTTTGTATTGTGAGATGGTGCTCTCAGCTTTGTTTTGTTGCTGTCTGGATATAATTATATTCCTCTGCTTGATGTTTCTGCAAGTATTTCATCAAGTTTGTGATGTAGAAGATTCAAACGTTCTTTCTGTCCACTGAAACGCTCCTGCACAGTGTGAAGTACTGGCGTGGCATCGCACGGTGTGGTCATACAAGGATTTATTTGCAACCCTGTCTCCGAAAAAATGACTTTTATTTGCAACAGCAACATTGCTTTTGTTGCCTGAACCTTGCCTGAACCTTGGGCCGGGCCACACGGTAAAGCTTGCTGTGAATTAAATACTTTTTGCACAAATCAGATTCAGACAGTAGTTTGATTTCACTGAGTTTGATCAGATTTTCTGATACATTTAAGTTAGTTTGGGATAATTAAAAGAGACTCCAGTGGATACAAAGTCCGGTCTACTGCAGATTAAAAGATTATTATTTGAGCCTCTTCTCTTTGTTTCTTGGCCTCCAGGGAAGCTGTTCCTCTTCCCCCTGAGGAGGCACTTTACACTCCTAAACCTCTGGAGGAGTCCATCAGTGCCTCGATGACATTTCAGCCTGTTTTCACTGACATGTTGTGTGCAGGCTTTTGGGACGGATTCGGTCTGTGCTTCCTCGTCCCTCATGGTCCACTTTCCCATGGACATCTGACACGCATTTCCTCTACATCTGTCTGTCTGAGCCTCTCTTCACTGGCAGCATCTTTTCTTTCTTCACACGGTAAAACAGGCATAGAATTTCTCTGGGGTTACATGTTGTAAAAAAACCAGACATGGCATTTAAGTAACAGAATACATGAGGTCATGTTTTATGCATGTTGTTCCTCCACACAAAGGGCCCTGTTAGCATGAAGAAGCTAGCAGACAGAAGCAGGGTTAACGGATTCAGAGGCAACGCTCACACGTCATGCTAGCTTCCAGCTGTGCTCTTTTGAGAATTGACAGATTAAGAAACAGCTGATCACTGACTTGAAGGTTAATGGTATTTAACACACGCATCACTCCAATATGTTCTGTGGCATTAACTGCTGAACTAAATAGAATATTATTTAGGGGTCTAAATGGTTGGAATACTCCAGAAATGAACCAGAGAAATAGCCTGAAAAGCATAAATCGTGCTTTGTTGGTCATATTGCTTTCGTTGCATTTTGGTTCCCAGGAAAGATGTAAATACATTCAGAGCCTGAGACTGCGATTGCAACTCTGATAAGGAAATTAGAAAAGTGTGTAGCTGGCATGACGGAATAGTTTGCAGACATTGTTCTGGTTCATGGGAGCTGTGACTGGCCTGTTTAGTGGGAGAGCTGTGGTCGGACTGGACAGCTTCCAGATGTGAGAGTGTATGAAGTGTGAAGTGAAACAGGATCTTAAGTTACAATGCTGCTGCAGAAGAGGAAGTTTCCTTCTTGAGATAAAAAAAATAAGTACTCTACATAATCTGACCAGCTGATTTTATGCAACAGCTGCAGCAGCTGTGTCACTGAGATGGACCAATAGCAGGTGCCCTCACACCACTCGGCGTGTCCTCCAATCGGATGAAATCCCACAGAATCCAGGCTTAGCTGTAGTCTGCTGCGCTGTTCGACACCACATAACACCGTTATTCATGCAACTGGTGTTTGTGAGAACAAGTGTTCAGGGTTTTAAGTGGGCGAGTGCAGATGTGCAGTTGGTCATGAGATGTGGAGTGTTGGTCAAAATAATGTGACTTCACTCTCAGCAAGTTTAAAGGTGTGCAAAGACAGAAAACACTTTATCCTGTCGACACCAATTATAAACGTTTAAAGCAAATGTAAGAGTGAAAAATGTCTTTCAATCCTGAAATGAATGTCTCACTTTAAGGCTGAAACAGGAAATGAAGCTGCAACAGTCTTTCAAAATCAATGAATTTAAGTTAAGCTTCTAATTCTCTTTTTCTGCCATGTTTAGCCACAAAATCTGTGTTTCATGCATGACTGAAAGTGTCCCCCGACATTATGATTTTCTCATTTTGCAGGCAGCTGGTCTTTGTCAGAGTGACAGCTTCCTCTACGTTCTTTGACTGAACACTAAACTTAGCTGCATGTAATACTTTCACATCATTATTAAACCTTGGGAAACCCCCACGACCTCTGACCCCCCGTGACCCCTTAATGCACACATTGTACTTTTTTGGTCGTCTCCTCTCATGAATCTGTGATGACAGGCCGCCCTCAAGAGAAGTGTCCGCCGTCCAAGATGCTTTCTCCCCTGTGACGCTGTTTTATGAGAATACAAGCTGTTGGTCTCTTGGGCTGCTTGAATCTATGGGAACTGAAACATCAGCAGTTTTTTTTCCCATTAATTCTCACTGTGGCATAAAAGTAGAACGTTCAATCCAGCATTAGTTAAACCATCTAGTCAGTCAACCCAGTGCACAGCGACCGCTGGTCTGTGGTTTGCAGTTTGACCTAAAGGTTGATGGGTTTGTTGCTCCAGAGGCGCTCGTCATGTCTCAGTGGAGTCGGTGACTCATTTAAAGCCGTTTCCTAACTTGTTGCACTTCCTGCAGTGAAAGTTTTAACACATCCTAACCTGTATTGGGTCAAAAAGATCCCTAAAGCAGAAGAAACGTCTTTAAAAGACGTATTATTTCTCCTGGAATTCTACAATGTCTTATGAAGTAACGACAAAACACGTCTTGTATTGAAAGTAGTTTTTCGTTGGCTGGTGATTTTGTTCATTCTGCATCTGAAGGCAGTTCTCGTCTAACGTTTTTAAAAGTATGTCTTTCGACTTCTTAATTTCCTGTCTCTTTGTTTCCTGCAGAGGAGAGCGGCGTCTCTTTGCTCCAGCTACTCGGAGACCCTCCACCAGATGAGATCACCAAGACATACGGGCCGAGGGGGGAGACCGCCTACGTCTTCACCGCTGCGGCGGTGTCGGGCCAGCCGGCTCTGGCCCACGTCCCCAACCCTTTCCACCGCCACTTCTCCCTCCTCTTCCACATCAAGCCCTCCACTCCCGCCGCCTCCGTACTCTTCTCCATCACCGACGGGCCACAGAAGCTCATGTACATCGGCGTCAAGCTCAGTGCGGTGCAGTCCGGCCGTCAGAGGGTGCAGTTCTTCTACACCGAGCCCGACTCCGAGGCTTCGTACGAGGCAGCCAGCTTTGACGTGCCGAGCCTGGTGGACACCTGGAGCCGCTTCTCGCTGTCTGTCTTTGAGGAGCAGGTGACCTTCTACCAGGGCTGCGACTCTGAGCCGCAGGTGATGAAGTTTGAGCGTTCGCCGGATCCCATGGAGCTCGACGCCGGGGCGGGGATCTTTGTGGGTCAGGCAGGAGGAGCCGACAATGACAAGTTCCAGGTAATATATTGAACCCCAAATAAAGGTACAAACAAGAGGATGTGTGTCACACATTTATGGTATGAGCTGATGAGGTTACACCCGTTGGGTCTTCCAAATTTGGACAAAAGACAGCTGCACAATCATCAAACTTAAAATAAAGAATAGGAACATATTCAACTCTGAAAACAAGGAAAGAAGATGCACAACATTAGAGTACATTATATAGATGAAGCAACACATATTTGTAACAAAATGATCACTTTTACAGACTATAAAATCTTTTTGGAGGAGTAGTCTCATCTTCTGACCATAAACTCCAGGGTACCAGCAGAGGAAATGCTCAAGTGCTGAAGAGATGTTTGCTCATCACATTCATGACAGAAATGAATGAAAATCCAGCCATGAATCCTCCAAATGTCACCCACGGGAGCCGGAGAAGTAATTCACTGTGTGCTAAAAGAGCAGGTGTGTGAGGGTGTTTGTATGTGGAAGTGTGACCTCTTCGTCGGGTCAGATCCCTCTTTAATTTCTCCCTGTGGCTCCTCAGAGCAGGTCTGGGGCACACCAGGCAACAGGCAGACGTAACCCTGCTCGTTCTTGTAAATCTGTTACTTGACCCCTCTCACCTTTTTGGCCTCTGACCTCTCAGCTTGCACCCAGTCAGTGACCCAGGTGACGGTCACATGGCCTTTGAAGTGGAGAGGAAATTGATATGTCCAAACTGCATCTTTGCAGCAACCTTTGCATCTCTGGGCCAAAATCAATGCAAAAAAAAATACATTTTCAGAACACAAACCGGTCTCTAAGGCAGGATGTTGTCACGCATCATAAAATCAACCTTGACTCCAAAAGTCTGCGCCGTGTTAAAGAGCCAGAATAAGATCTCTAACGGATTTAAAATCATTCAAGGACCGTGTTAAAAGCAGCTGACACATTATTCTGCTCTGAGTCATTTCTCTTTGGAGGTTTCAGAGGAAGCTAATGTCATGACTGATCACAAACAATGAGTCATAAATAAATAAGACTGTGTGTGTGTGTGTGTGTGTGTGTGTGTGTGTGTGTGTGTGTGTGTGTGTGTGTGTGTGTGTGTGTGTGTGTGTGTGTGTGTGTGTGTGTGTGTGTGTGTGTGTGTGTGTGTGTGTGTGTGTGTGTTCAGGGGGAGATTGCAGATCTGAAAGTGGTGGGAAACCATCGGGCCGCTGAGCGTATGTGTGACGATGAGGACGACTCTGACGCTGTGAGTATTTAGTTTTAAAAACATATTTCATTCTAAGTGTCTGAATACTTGTGTGTGTAACATCTTTTCTCTCCCGGTCTCGTAGGCCTCTGGAGACTTTGGCAGCGGTGAAGGCGACAGGAGACAGACGGGACACTCGGTGAAGGTTTGTCTTTTCACTTCTTTCATTATTTAAAATGAAAGTGCATGAATGAATATAGAAGTTAGCATGTTACAGCAGCACAGTGGAAAGCTGAATTATCTTTGTTTGAATGTAATTAACTGGTTGATGTGCTGTATTGTGTTTCCAGACCACACCTCCTTCCTTGCGGCCGGTACCTGAACCCCCTCTGATATCCTCAGATAGAACCAGACTCAAAGAAACAGGTAAAAGCTCTTCATCGCCGTCAGTGGAATCGCTTACGACTGCAAATCTTCAGTGTGTGGCTGCCAAGTCGGCCATCACACTGCGGAAAAATGTGTAATGGAAGTTTTTAATCATACAGCAGCCGCTGCCAACAAAACACCTTGTAGACTCACTGTGCTTTTATCCATAAATACGTGCAGAAGGGTGCTTGTCTGGACCTGAAGGTGAGGGGAGTTCTGCTGCAGGGTTTCAACGTGCTGGTGACATGTGAAACTCCTCAGCTCCCTCATGTGGATAGTTACAGAAGTTTTGGTTTTACAATGTCACTTAAGTGCTGAAGAAGCTGCTTTTAAGGAGAAAAGGAAATTCACTTTTGGTTTTAAAATCTGCTTCAGAAACCCGCATACGCAGATTAACACATCCTACAAGTTTCTTTGTCCTTCACCTCGCTCAAAAACCGCAGACAGACTTTAACGAGGCAACGCATTCTCCGCTCTACAAGCCATCACTTGCAGGCCCCGTGCAGCCGGTAAAGTTGTGTTTGTGTTGACTTTAGATGTCAGGCTTCAGCGGCCGGTGGCGGACAACAGCCTGCCCGGATCACCGGGCCCGAGAGGTGGGTCGCTGGGGGGGCAGATTAGGATTATGTCCTGATCAGCATGTGGCCATCCTATCGTAGCATAGAATGAGCAGTGTGTCTCCAGCTGCTGGGCTTTCTCGTGTGTTTGGAGCTGCGAGCATGTTGGTGGAGGTTGACGTGTGGTTTCTTTCCAATCTGTGGCTGATTCAACATGTTCTGCAGTCAGAGTCTACAGTTTGTTCTGCTGAGGCCCTGTGTCAAAGTCTACTTTTAAGACCCTGGTTATTTCAGATATTGTGCTTACATGCTTATTCCTAAATGAATATGTGAGTTTAGACAAATTATCACACCAAACATGCCGCTGCTCACAAAGCATCGGATATTGGATCCAACGAAGCATTAACATATATGTAAAGGAAGTATTACAGATTAGCACTAGCTATAAATAATTCATAGAATAAATCATCATTATTCTAGCTTCAATCAGGTAATTAACCCACAACCTTTGCATTAAATTATCTTTATGAAGCATCGGAATCTACAAGAATACATAATAGATATTTACCAAATTTAATAAAATGTACTTTTAAATCACAAGGTTGTTTTTTGGTTCTGTTTGGAGGAAAACGGACATTAATACAAAACAAATAGTAAATATAGATGTGCAAATGTTCTTGGTATTAATAGAATGAGTTGTGCAGTAGCGCCCTCTGGCGTCACAGCTTCCACTGAGCTCAATGTGTCCACTAGGTGGCGCCAGACTACCGAGAGAAAACCCGTCAATTGTCACAAACACAATGCAAACACATCTGTTCCTTCACGTTAACACTGTCTTTCATTACACACTTGTTTTTTGCATTGTAATAATTGATATTTGACTCTTTATGCTTTCGCGTGACTATGTACTTGTACATTTTGGTGGTGGTTGTGATGATTAAAAATGATCCTTAATATTAGAGACATATCCCGATACAGTACACATGCAGTATATTTCATATTTACATTTTATTTTTGTTTAACTAACTTGATTACTTACAAAGAGCTCAATGAACATGCCAATCATGGCGATCTTGAATAGTTATTTTTACATTTTTCTTTCTCCATGTTATACTTGCTTTGAGGACACACGGTAGTACATGTGACCGTAGTCAAGTTGTCATCCACAAAGTTCCAGTAAAAACATCCAGTAATTCATAATGCTTTCAGCAACATGTGGCGTCCGTCTGTGTGTTTGCGTTTGTTTGGAGCGTTCTCTCTGCACGATGTGTTGAAGTTCTTCCTGACTTTCCTAATGTGACGCGTCCTTCAGGTCCCGGCGGTGCAAAAGGTGAGAAAGGAGACAGAGGAGATAAAGGGTTATCGGGGGACACGGGCCTCCCGGGGCGGAAGG
Organism: Pholis gunnellus; assembly: GCF_910591455.1. Taxonomy (NCBI): domain Eukaryota; kingdom Metazoa; phylum Chordata; class Actinopteri; order Perciformes; family Pholidae; genus Pholis; species Pholis gunnellus. Next base: position 2,085,339 of record NC_136551.1, read on the forward strand.
GAGAGTCGGGCTCCAGCTCCGGCTCCTCCGGTTCCTCCTCTCAGGGTGGAGAAGGAGGCCAGAAGGTAGAAACATCACTCTGTGTGCATGAAATGTGAAATCGGCTGCAAATCACACACGCAACTTCATATTTGTCTGTTTTTCTTTATTTCAGGGAGAAAAGGGGGCAAAGGTACGTTAACGTTGTTCACACTGAGGGACGCAACATCTTCATTAGCGAACATGTTTCGCTGAAAACCCTGTTTTCCTTCCTCTCCAGGGTAATTCAGGCTTCGGATACTCCGGCAATAAAGGAGATCCTGGGGCTCAGGGGCCCGCCGGGCTCCCTGGTCCTCCCGGACCTGCAGCTGAGGTGGTTCGACTTGGGGACGGCTCTGTTGTGCAGCAGGTGTCTGGACCCTCCGGACCTCCTGGACCACCGGGGTCAGACGGGGCTGCAGGAGATGATGGAGAACCTGTTAGTACAGAAAGGCTTGTTTTTCACAAATGTAATGATTTACTGTATTAATGTCACTCACTGACTGTTGGTTCTCTTTTAGGGTGATCCAGGAGAAGATGGGAAAGCTGTAAGCGTCTTTGTTTTTGTTGCACAGATTTAGGACTGATGGACTTCTCTAGATAATTAAAACATTAGTGTAACTCTGTTGCTCCTGTTCCCAGGGTCCCGCTGGGCCACAAGGTTTACCAGGAAGTCCCGGAACATCTGGTGCTAACGGCCAGAAGGTTGTAGTGGAATAAGATGGATGCATTGTGTTCATCCTTGCACAGTTATTATACGACAGAAAAAAGGTTTATTTAGCGTTATAATGTGTGATATTTCCAGGGTGAGCTTGGAGAGGGTCAACCAGGACCCAGAGGCCCCCCCGGTCTACCAGGACCTCCTGGACATGGGACCGGTGACCGCCCAGTACGTCCACACTTCAAACCCTCTATTCATTCACTTTTATAGTTTCTAGACTTTTCACTGTATTTTATTTTGTGTTGATAGACGTTTTTCGACATGGAGGGCTCAGGATTCCCAGACTCTGACAAAATCCGGGTGTGTTGACGACCGTTCAAACTAAACACGATTTGTTTTTTTGCACAACATATTGACTGTTTGATTTGTTATCAGGGTGCCCTAGGTCCTCCGGGCCCCCCGGGGCCTCCTGGCCCTCCTGGGGTTTCAGTGGCTCTGGGAGCCAACGGTCCAGTCGCTTTCGGACCCCCTGGACCACCTGGACAGGATGGAGTCCCTGGTCTACCAGTGAGTTTGCTGATTTTTCAGACATGTCAAACTGCTTTAATATATCACTTTTGGGTTTTGTGATAATAATAACTAATAATAATAATAATAATGATTGTGTGCTTTTACAGGGTCCTCCTGGTCCTCCTGGTAGAATAGGTCAAGCGGGATCCGGAGGAGAGAAGGTGACAAAAGCACCGATTGATGTCAACTGCTGAATATTAGTTGTTTTTTTCATTTTGTTTTTCATCACAAACATCTTTCCCCTCCAGGGTCACGGCGGTGAGCTCGGTCTTCCGGGAGCATCTGGAGAAAAGGTGAGTTTAGACGTCAAAGTTAAATCTTAATGTTTGTTCTTGAACTCAAAATCAAAATGCAGAATGTGTGGCGGGCGCATCCAGATAGATTCTGTCCTCCGTGTTTGTTGCCTTCCTCGCAGGACTCCAACTTTTTCACCGGCCTGTTTTCCTACTTTGCTCCATCCGCTACGGTGTGTAATGGGTCGCAGGTACTGGGGGGGTCTCTGCTTTGGTGGTTTCCTTCCTCTCAAGCTTTTATCAGCTTCCATTTCACCTCTTAACATACGTTGCTGTGAGTCTCTGTCCTTCTGAAGCTTCCTCAACCTAACTAGTATGAAGTGTTACCTTCCCTCTCCTGAGTGTGATATCTGGTCTGTTTTTTGTTGAGACTGTCTCTGCACACGTCTCTTGCATGTCCTCTTTTACCTCACCTACATTAAAAGTCTCTTAAACTGCTGATAACAGGAGTCAAACTGTCCTTCCTCACCTCAGGGTGCTCAGGGTGACCTCGGACTGCCAGGTACTTCTGGGCAGTCCGGGCTGGCAGGGCTTCCAGGTCCCATGGGACCAGTTGGACCTGCAGGACCCCCTGGCCCACCAGGACCACCGAGCCGCTTTGGTCATGTGAGTAGAGGTGTTACATACCGTTTTATGAGTACTGTGTCATTCTTTTTATTTACATTTGAGCCATCAAACTTATATTTAAGGGCATTTCTACATCCGTATTTGGTGAACTTGCGCCCGGCTTCACAATGGTTGAGATTTATTAAACAGAATGTGCTCATGTGATGCATTCTCCTGCACAGTTTTAGTCGTGAATCCACACAGCGAATATTTAACGGCTCTTGTCATAATGAATCCATACAAACGTATAGAAAGTAAGCCAGTACGAGAAAGGAAATATCGGATAGAAACCCTCTCCTCTCTCCTTACAGGGTAACCAGGATGGATACGAGACAAACAATGGCTTTCCCGGACTCGATGGCCCACCTGGACCTCAGGTACCCGATCACCTAAACGTTAAAGCGTCTCTTTGCAGACGACGCCCTGCCTCATGTTTCTGTGTTCTGTCTTCCAGGGTCCATCTGGTATCGCAGGTCTACCTGTAAGTACTGCAGAGTCTCTGAATTACAGCAATTATACAGCACAAATCTAGCTGCTGCTGTTGTTGTTAATGGAGGGATGTTCTTGGTGTGAGTAATGTGTCATCATGATTTACAGGGTAGGCCAGGGTTGCCAGGTAATCATGGAGAGAAAGGATCAGATGGAGCAAGAGGAGCTCCTGGGATTCCAGGTCTCGACGGGTTCACAGGACAGCCGGTATGAGGCCAGATGAATTCTGGGAGTTGTTGTTTTTGTGACCAGTGTAACATATTAGACATGATTGCACATATTCTGGTTTTACATGTTGCTTGTTTTCATGGAATTAACATTTTTAGGGTGCAAAGGGAGACAGTGGACAGAGAGGAGAGCCGGTGAGTCGTGTGCAAAATATTTCAAACATGTAGATTGTTTGTATGCTAATATATTTGTTTAGCTGTCATCTTTTGGTCTGCATGCAATGAATATACATATAACCAATGGTGGAATGTCACCAAGTGCTTTACGTAGGTACAAACTTAAGGTACTTCTACTACACTACATCTCTACATCTCTTTTTCATCTTCTCACTATATGTCGATGTCAATATGCTCTTCTTACGGATGATTTTTTGTTTTTGTGGCAGGGTCTGCCTGGGAAAGGTGGGGGGCTTCCTGGACCTCCAGGGCCTCCCGGTACTCCAGGACAAGTCACCTACCAGACAAGCGATGTGAGTCGGAGGTCCATGACGTATGAAGAATGAACTTAACCCCCACATGAAAGCCTGCCATCACTTAATGTTTGAGTTACTCATCTTCACTAACAGTCACTGCCTGCATAGCTGTTTGTTCACCTCCACACTAACTGACCTAACTTTGTCTTGCTGTAGTATAATGACGTTTATTGGAGCGAAGGGTTGCAGGTGAGTTGTTCCCTAACTGACTCACCAGAAAGCTAAACCAAACTAAAGTTGCTTTAACACGTTTGCACATTATTTCTTCTCTTTCTTCATGTCTTATCACTCTCTTTTCTTCAGGGAGGGGATGGTGTTCCTGGTCGAGCAGGATTCCCAGTAAGTATCGTTATCAATATCACACAGATCGGAAAATCAATGACGAAAGGGACGGAAGTCAGTTTATTATGTGTTTTTATTCAGGGACCCTCGGGACCAAAAGGAGACAAGGGAGACTCAGGTCCTCCAGGATATGCACCTAAAGTAAGATAATCTATATTTCATTTATATACGGTCCTCTTTTCAGGAAAGATCTATCTCGTTAAGTTGCAGCGGTGGTTTGAGTTAAACATGTTGTTTTGTTCAGGGGGCGAAAGGAGAACCTGGTCTCATCCTGGGGCCTGATGGGAGACCTCAGTACATCGGGGGTCTGTCAGGACGGCCGGTAAAAACCTTTTTATGAATGACCGGCTATCGAGCCACGAGGATGCATTCACCACATGTCTGCACAATGTTACATCTAGCTTTCTTTCTGTCCTGCTTGTTCTCTTTGAGATCCAGGAATTTAAGCATCTAATTAAGTGATTAATTGCCTGAAATGCCCGTTTTTACAGTGTGTTTACGTATTCATTTACAGGGCGATGAAGGACCCCCTGGCCCAGAGGGACCTACAGTGCGAGCCATATCTTTATTTACCACATTTTGATCGTTTTGCTGATATGACATACAATAACTAACAGCATTGAGTATAATAAACCGGTTCTTTTCTTCTTCTCCAGGGTCCTTCTGGTCCTTCAGGACAGAAGGGAGAGATTGGGATACCAGGTAGACCTGTAAGTAGATTTCCTGCTACATTTTCAAATCAAGTTTAAAAACAGAACAAGCAAGTCCACAGAGTCAGACATGTTTAATTTATACACATAGGGGCTTTAATCTTGTTCATATTTGATGTCAAAATGTGATTTTATATCGTAGGGTCGACCGGGGCTGAACGGCGTCAGAGGAGAGAAGGGAGACTCGAGCACTGGATACGGATCTGGTTACTCTGTGAGTATCACAGATTTGTCTCATTTAAAAGTCCACTGAGCTTGAATTTCAGTCTCATTCGCTTTTGAGCTTTTATCTTCAGGCCATCAGCACACAGTAATCAATATGTTGTTGTGTCCCAGGGTCCTCCAGGTCCACCGGGCCCCCCTGGACCTCCAGGACCTGCTTTTAGCACAGACAGCATCTCAGTGAGGATTTATTTTATTTATTGGTTTGTCTTATTTATGTCCAGTAAATTAAAAACTAAATGCTGATATATTAAAAGTAATACGAAACTTTACGTTACTTAAATAAGATTAGATACTTAAATGTTGCTACTTATGATTATGAACAATCATCTTTGTTTTTATTTTAGGCATTTGAGGATCATTCCAGGCATCACCCAGGTAAACTCACTTCATAAAGGAATAGTGTCTGTCTGTTCAATATAAAGCTACAACCGCTTAGCTTAGCTTAGCATAAAGACTGGAAACAGCTAGCCTGTTAATACTTTGTTGCTGTTCCTCTTGTTTTGTAGCTTTTAAAGGAGAGAAAGGTGATCGAGGACCACCGGGGACACTTGGAATTACAGGTAGCGCCTCTTCGTCTGTGCAAAAATGTGTGCAGGAAAAACTGAAAATGTTTTTAGACAAATTCAAAGCGAAGCATTTTGTTTCTGATCCAGGTGCCGGATCAACCGTTGACATTTACACTTTAAGGGTAAGAGTCCACTCTGACGTCTATGGTTAAATTATTAGCCTTAGTATGATTTTTATTGATAAGTCTTGGATGTTTATGTGTACAGAATGAGTTGAAAGGTGACCCAGGCTTACCGGGCTACAAAGGAGAGAAAGGAGAACCGGCCGGAGGATATTACGACCCCCGCTACGGAGGGAGCGGAGTCGGCGTCCCAGGAGTACCTGGACCTCCTGTAAGATCCCTCTGTCAAAAACATAAAGCTGTCTGCTCAAATAAGTCAAAATCTAAAACACTTTTCTGTCCTTCCACATCAGGGCCCAAGAGGCGAATCCATCATTGGTCCGCCTGGCCCTCAGGGGCCACTTGGTCAACCAGGAAGAGGCTACGATGGGCAACCTGGACCACCAGGGCCGCCCGGACCTCCGGGAGCATCCTTACCTGGAGCACACAGGGGCACACAGAGTGAGTCCTAATCATAAAGTCACTCAGATAGTCACCATTAAAGGCCTTTACACACTGGGGGCGTTTGTTTCGTGCACACGTCGACGGCATAGTTGTAAATGTATCGACCAATCACATGTGTGCAACGGACATATTCAAACAACATGGAGGCTCCAGAGACTTTACTTATTTCAACCTTGACAAACTTCTGTTCTTACCTTTCACAATAAAAGCGCTCGACATATATGCTGCGAAACTGAAATTCACTCTGAACATTTTGCTAAACCCAATAAAATATCTTCCAGTAGCTTTAGGCTGTACAACAGCTTGCCTCAGACAGACTGCTGCTCCTGATAGTTGGTCCTCTCACTACATGAATCTATTCAAACCATTAATTGAAAGAGTGTCACAACTATTGCAAAAGGTCATTTATTAAGGCCTTCAGTCTGATTTCCGTCCTCTTTTTGAATGACAGCCATCAATATTCCTGGACCTCCGGGACCGCCTGGAGTGCCTGGACAACCTGGATACTCATCAGGGGTGAGAGAACTAGTTTTCTGCTTTATTTCCGTATTATCTAACAATATATCATGAAATACAAATGCCACTGTCATCATAGCTGTAGGAGAAAAGCTCGGTTCACTTTTAAGAGTTTGTTTTGCGTTTGTAGGTGACGGTGTTGAGGTCTTATGAGACCATGACAGCCACCGCTAGAAGACAGCCTGAGGGCTCTCTGGTCTACGTCATAGAACAAACAGATCTCTACTTACGGGTCCGAGATGGAGTTCGTCAAGTCCAGGTAATAAAATACCTTTTTAAACCAGCAGGAGAGACATAAAAGTACTTCCCATGTATATTTATGGAGTTGTCTTGTTTATTGTTTCAGCTCGGGAGCTACATTGCTTTGCCCAGTGAGGACGTGAGTGTCTTTTTTTCCTTTTTTCTCTTCTTCAGAACATATAATGTGTCGTGTTTTAATACATATGATGCTCTTTATCTTCAGGGTAATGAGGTATCAGCCGTGCAGCCCCCACCAGTCGTCCCCTATTACCCAGACCACCACTCCAACACCGACAACGTTGCACACGACTCCCAAAGGCCACCTGAGAGTCCGGTCCACGGCGACTCTGGGCAGCAGTCGCACCCAGACCAGCATCACCCGGACCAGCATCACCCGGACCAGCATCACCCGGACCAGCATCACCCGGACCCGCATCACCCAGACCAGCATCACCCGGACCAGCATCACCCGGACCAGCATCACCCAGACCCGCATCACCCGGACCAGCATCACCCTGACCCCAGATACCCGTCAAACCCTGACCCCAGATACCCGTCAAACCCTGACCCCAGATACCCGACCCACTCTGATCCCCAACACCAACCTGACACACGATATCAGCCGGATCCGCGGTTCCCACCTCCAACAGATCCGAGGTTTCCAAGTTACTCCGACCGGATAAATCAACCAGACGGTAGGTTTTCTGTGAATACGGCCCAGGAACGTCCCGCCTACCCGGACACTCGTTACCCAGTCACTCCCCAGCGAAGACCACCACCTCCTGTGCACGAGACTCCGGTCCACCGTCATACCTCAGGTCCAGGGGTGAGAGATGCCACTTTAAAAGCTGCTCTAGGTTTTACTGTAAAATAGAATATTACAATTGATTATATTGGTGTTCCCACAGCTCCACCTCATCGCCCTGAACAGCCCTCAGACCGGCTCCATGCGGAGCATCCGCGGTGCAGACTACATGTGCTTCACTCAGGCTCAGGCCGCCGGGATGAAGGGGACTTTCCGGGCCTTCCTGTCCGCCAAACTCCAGGATCTGCACAGCATCGTCCGCATGGCCGACAGGGACCGTATGCCAATAGTGAACCTGAAGGTGTTTATGCGACCATTTAAAGGAATAGTTCAAAGTGTATATGAAGCTACAACCAGCAGTTGGTTAGCTTAGCTTAGCACAAAATACTGTAAACAGGGGGAAACAGCTAGCCTGGGTCTGTCCAAAGGACACAAAATCTGCCTACAAGGTCTTTGTACTAATTGTCTCCTCTTTGTCAGGACGAGGTTCTGTTTGACAACTGGGACGCCGTCTTCAATGACGGCAGATTAAAGGACAACGTGCCGATCTACTCCTTTGATGGCAAAGATGTTCTTAATGACAGCACATGGTGAGCCAAATGACCTATGAATGTATGACACAATTGCAAGAAAAGTCCCTCAAACTTTTCTAACTTCATGCTACTTTTTCTCTATTAATGCCAGGCCAGAGAAGATGCTGTGGCACGGGTCAACCGGCGCCGGGTTGGGCCACGTCGACAGCTTGTGCGAGATGTGGCGCGTGGGCAACCGGGCGGTAACCGGCATGGCGTCGTCGCTGCAGAGCGGCAGTCTGCTCCAGCAGAGCACCAGCAGCTGCTCCAGCGCCTACGTCGTGCTGTGCATCGAGAACAGCTACGACAGCCACGCCAAGAGATAGACGCACACACACACACACACACACACGACACTGGACGAAGTCATGCTTTTGTCCACACATACTTTTCTATCTTTTGTAAATAAGTATTTTCTTCTCATGAATAAATAGTTTGTGTGTTAGCCCCTCGTATACGGTGCGATACAGGATCATCCCGCTTATTGAACCTAAGTTAAGCTCAGGTGACACCCAGTAACGCTCCGGCAGCCATATTTGTTGTCTGTGAATGTTTCATTTATTTGCTGTTTGTGACTTGTCAGCTAGCAGTCGCTATAACGTTGATATGAATATTAAAATTGGCGTGCTTAGTGCTAGCTAGTAAGGTGTTGAGATTTAGAAACAATGTCCTGATTACTCTGGGTAAGTAACACAACACACTGACTGATTTCATCGGGACTATTTTCTTTGTAGAAAGTAGTTCCAAAGACTGTTTACAGCATGGTGAATGGATTTACAAAGTAACAGGTCACAGGTGCTGGATTCCCCCAGTTTGGGCCTCTCGTTTATGACCATTACATTGACGTCACAGAGCCAACGTGCATGTGCTTTCCCCCCAAAACATCTGAAAAACAGTTCAATTTAAAGTACAATAGACATTAGTCTTTATTATTTTTCCTTTTTATGATCAGGATGAAATTAAACAAAGATGGTAGCTGGAAATGACACGTGTTCTGCCCAATGTCTACGGCAAAATAATCAATTTACATATTCAAACAAAAGTCTTTCAGAATATTTGGAAATATTCTTTCAAAACTGTGTCGTGAAACAACTTTCCCGTTTTTTCAAAGGTTGCAGAGTATTTGATTTTTTTAGAAAATGGTGTGAGAGGTACAAGTCGGGGCTAATCTAGAAAGACATGTTGCTGTTATATCATATTTCAATCCTGTGTTCTCTATCTTATTGTGAATATCTCCATCAAGATTTGTCACAAACAGCAAACCCTCTCATTCGTGTCCATATGTCCAGAAAGTAAATTTATCTCAGAGAGGGATATACCACTGTGATCCTACGTAGAAGTTAGTCTGAACTACCACAAAGAACGTCCCACATTTACAACTCTAGTACCTTTTTATATACAGTATTTGTCGGTGCTGGAGTTGAAAATGGAGCGATTGAAATACTCCGTTGAGTATCGGTGCAGTCGTCAACACATTTCAGCGTCCAAGAGCAACATAAACACTAGTTATTGTCTATGAAATGTATGTTTTTTTTAACTTTTCAACACTGATATCTGTAACCCATAACACTTGAGTAATCGCCTTTTTGTATTTTTGCAACTGTCTTACTTGGGAAGATGTTTTCAAATCTTATTTTTCAGCAGTAAGAAATGGATATTTATTTTTTATAAACCGTGCTCGTACCGTTTCTAGTATAATGTGATGCGAATGCTTTCACAAAGAATAACATTTCCAAATATAGCCAGCAGATGTGCAAACCCTACACAAACATGTGTAACGCTTATTGACAACATTTTCCTCTGATACAAAGTTTGTGCACATAGTCAGCAGACAAATGTATGCACAGATATCTGGATAGGATTCAGCCATAAATGTTTGTCTATGCACTGTTGCTTTTTATTTGTTCTGCAGTAAATGCACTGCAGCTAGCTTACCAACACTGTGGTGAAACATCAGACGTCCTCATTCATAGGTTTCAAAGTGGAGAATACAGTGACCTTGTCATGTGCCATAACCAATGCAGTAAGATTTGTATTCTTTTGTTTTCCTTGTGTGAGCAACATTGTGAATTCTCATTGAATAAACCTGTGTGGAAACTGAGTGTTTGTTCTTAGCATTTAGCTATTCGTCCACACATTCTGCAGCAGCTCTACCCGGGTGACAAACTGAACGAAAGACGCACTATATCTGAACACCATATGTGAATATGAATTAACCTTTTGTATTCACACAGAAATAAAAAGCATCTCCCTCTACGAAATAAACAAGATGTGTGTGAGTTGACATGGATGTTAATTCAGCAGGTAAGCGTCTTCCAAGGGTCGAGGTAGAATTGTGGCGTATTGTTCCTTTCCCTTCAGTCTAACGCTTTGTTTGTGTGAAGGTGATGGCTCTAAACAATGACTCCTCTTGAGGAACGTGACCGCTCCACTAAAGCTCAGAGGTGACACAAGGATCCGGTTCATGACTTTCATCATTTTGCCTTCGTTATTACAGTAAAAACCATTTTAAAAACGAGTTTGCTGCACCCACCCACCCACCCAAGATATCTCCGATGTTTGTCTTGATGCGCCAAACTTTGACTTAAACTGTATATTTATGGTTAAAAAGTAATTAGAAAATTGAAATTGCAGCCAAACATGTTCATACACACACACAACAAAGCATTGAGCGGACAGTGATCACATGTAGTCAGTAACATTTTAATACTTTTAAGTTAACATTGGTAACAGTGACGTTTTTTTTGCATTGATTGCTGTTCTCTTATTGCATTCTTATTGCATTTATTACTATTAACTGCTTTATGTAAACCCCTCATGAACATCAAAGCTTTGCTCATGATTCCAGCATACTATAAATATGAGTGTATATTTCAAAGTAGCATGCAAAGCAAAAGTGTATAAAATTCAAATACATTAGGAAAAACAATATGACAAATAAACAAATAAAATAGTGCAATAAAGATTTTTCTGATTTGTCTTTCTATGTCATCTCTCCAACGCCATCTGCGGGAGACGCTCGCAGCATCCTGCAGACAGGAGGAAGAGGAGGATGAGGAGCAGCAGTGAGCGCGCCGGCTCCACTCAGCGGTTTGTAATTTAGTCCAATCACAAGCGAGCAGAACTGACTGACGGCCACAAAGTCGCAGCAGAGGATGTTGACACCGCCCGCCTCTCGCCCCGGCCGCTGCTCGCCCGCCCAGAGAAGCAGCAGAGACAGAGCCCTCATCGTCATCTTCCTCATGCCCTGGAGGGGATGGAGGAGCACGTAAGGAGCGTCTTCTGTCAGGTTCAGACCGCTGACGTAGAAACCAGCTGGAAAACAAACAAGTAAAGCATCATGCGTTGCTGTACATCTTGGACGACATTAAAGTACCATCAATGTTAATAATCCAGTAAAATGGGCCATGTATGATGACTACTTTTACTTTTGATATTTGAAGTATAGCTTTTATTTTGATAGGTGATTGAATATTTCCTCCACCACTGCGTACCTGGTCTTCCTCTGTGCTTCTGGTCCTCCAGGTAGGCGATCACCTTCTTAGGATCTGGGCTGTCTGCATACCTGGAGTCAGTTTAACGTTTGAATGAGTTATTTGATTTACATCTCACAGTGAAGAGAAGTCCACAGCAAAACGTGGTCAAATCTGCAGCCAGCATTCTGTAGCAGAACTATTAGAGACACAACTTTAAAGCATCCCTGTTGTGTATTTACCAGTAAGGTATTTCAGTCCACAGCTCAGGATGCTGCAGCACCATCTGCTGGTTCCCATAGGAAACAATGACCTGCTGACGTCTAGACCAACAGGAGCGCAGAGTGGGAATGTCCTGCACACAAACACATGCACACAGTATGTTTTTACAATCTGTAAAACTGAAACCTAAATATATTCAGTTCACAATGATATGAAACAGCAAACCCTCACATTTATGAAGCTGGAAGCAGCAAATGTTTCATGTTGGCCTAATAAATAACCTTTTAATGATTATTTTTATCATTAAAATGATTCTCTGACTCACTAGCGGCTCAGCTATACCTGTGAAGGGCAGAGTTTCTTTCCGAACAGCGTGATGATGTACTCCGTGAGGTGGAAGTGATCTTCATCGGTTAGCAATTCAAAATGCGAGCAGGAAATGATTACGATCTCTTTTGGATGAGCGTCCAACCAGGTAGCCAGTTCGTCCAGGGCCTCCTGCAGAAACACAAACACACACACTTTGTGTTGAACTCCTTCCCAGTAACGTCTGGATTGTGTGTCAAACTGTAGACGGAGTGTCTGTGTGTGTATACCTTCACAGTCATCAGTGTGTAGATGCCGTGGGCGAAGAACAGTGTGTTGCCACCGGCTGGCTTCCTGGCGATCCGCAGGTCCAAGAAACGAACACCAAGTTCACACTGATCACTGAGGACGGATTGCTACACACACACACACACACACACACACACACACACACACACACACACACACACACACACACACACACACACACACACACACACACACACACACACACACACACACACACACACACCACACACGCCATAATATTAAAATGCAGTTTACATGTTATTACAAGTAGTGATCAAATAATATCATGCATAGTAATTCCTGCTGCTAAATGAGTACATTTAAGAGTACTTTGATTAAAGCGATGTACTTCTACTGCAGTAAGATTGTGGAATGAGGAATTTTAGTAGTAGCCAAGTATGTTTTCGATGTAACATGCTATATTGTCTGCTCACAGTCTGTGCTTTGTGAAGGCGCATCTCTATTTGCTATATCAGTGACTTTGAGCATCAACTTGGAAATGTTTGACACCAATTGAACGCACCACCAGAGGCCAGATTGACCCACTTCAAACCCTCTTAAAGACGGGCTGTAGTCGCCTAGATTGGGGCTTAATTATATTACAGTACAGTATGTGTGCTCCTCTACCTGTGTGGTGGCCCAGCGGGAGACACAGGGTCGAGTCCAGCAGGGAAACAGCCTGTCGATCGCTCTGAGGAGACAGGGCTGTGATCGCAGGACGGGGGACGAGACATCCAGGCAGAAAGACATGCTGTCATGGCTCCCTGTGGTGAGAAAACATATGCCCAAAAGTATGTCCATATAGTTTTGGTCGTTAGTGTACATACAGAAGATCGTCAACATATCCCCGGTGGTTCTGTTTTACCGGGTATAGCCAGGTTCCACAGCGGAACGTCCAGCAGCTCCTCGGGCAGACGGGACATCCAGTCCGGGTTCCGCTTTTCGTCTTCCATGTTCTTCACCGGAAATATTTAGCCGTTTTATTCCTTCTCTATTCAGCTAAATATTTACTGTTTCCATCGCGAAAGTCTAGCCTCTCTTCCTTTGTTTTGTAATACAAACCCCCGTTTGTTTACAAGCTTTTCCAGATGTCAGAAAAAAACAGCTGTTAAGCTAGCACATCCTGCGACAACCTTCAAAATAAAACCGGAAATGGACCGCAGCGGAAGTTCGTTTTCGAAAAAATAAAACAATACTAAATATTTGTGTGCTTATTTTGCCAAGCTAAACTACAATTTAAATTCTAAATTATATTTAGGCTTGGACCCAAACTTCACATTATGGGACCTTTAACTTAAATACAGAAGTCTATTGAAATATGTACAGCTGGTAACATTGATTTCAAATAAGTAGTTGTTATTTAGCACCACAATCTGGCGAGCAATGCAACGGATGAAGATGTTTTTTAAATCTTTCCTTTTTCCATTACATCTTTAATTCAACAGGGAGCACACTAGCTCTGCCTCCTTCTAAATACAGCCCATTTAAGGCTGTCAAATAAAAGCAGAGCTACATTTTCTGCCATTACAGCTTTAAATTGCTGTTATTTACTTATACATGACATTACAGATGACCTATATAGATTTGTTTATCAGTTTACTGTAAAAAAAAAAATCAAGTAGATAATGGAAGAATTGCAAATAGGAACATTTGATGAACTGCTTTCCTTGTAAAAGCATTTATCTCGTTACCTAATCCTGACTATGTCCTGACTTTTCCTTTTCACAATCCTGTATTTCAATTCAGCAGTGTTTTTCTTCAGGCTGTGGTACATTGGGGTCTTTTGGCAAATAGCTTAATGAGATGTTTACATGATCATTACATGTCAGTGCTTTCTGAGTAAGAGCTCGTGTTTCTTTTACTTCATTTGTAAGTGGCCCTTTTTCCAGTGCACAGGGGTACAAACAAACAGAAAATGTAATTCTACAAGAACTATTTAAATGTCAACTGCAGCACATACCGACACTCATTGGAGTCACACATGGACAGATTATTCCAGTATCATTCACTGCACAAATTAGGCTGAGGACTAACACGTGGCTGCAGTTTAGCTCTGACATGACCCGCTGTTTCTTTGAACCATTAAAAGAAACAAAGATGGCATGTACATTTAGAAACTATTGTATAATGGGGATTTTTTGTTTTATATCATTTATTCTTCATCTCATTAGAGGTTATATTTTGAAAGTTGCAAAAATAGAAACAAGCAAAGCAATCGCAGCACCGCAGTTAATACTTCAGGGACAGAGTGTTAAAATGATTCATCGTTGTATTAAATGTCATCAAATCAAGAGATCAAGGTCCCTTTTTATATGAAATGCTTATTTGATTTGAGCTTATTAATCTCAATGGCTGTTATGATCTCAACTGTCAAAATGAACATAAATCCAGATCAACGGAAACAATTTGGTTTTCTTCTCTTCGACTGCTTGAGTCACGAGAAAGTTTATTCTGATGCTGACATAAGTTCTGTTTTCCTGCCGCTTTAACATAATATGTAATACATTTTGGCTTTAATATATAGCCGTCTAAATATACTCTGACCTGCCCACTCTGGTCACGCCACGACCTCAGCTTCCTGCCCCAGTGTGTGTCAAATAGCCCTAATTTTAAAAGGCAGATGCACGACAGCGCTCAGAAGACACCTCTGGGCTCAGTCTGCACGCCGGCTCTTCCTCTGACAGGTAAGACTTCTTTCTTCACCTTCTTGTCTCGTCTTTGACCCAATGTTTCGTCCCTCTCTGTCTTCCTGCTTTTCTCTGTTAGTTTCTTTTTTATCAGGTATTAGGATTTCAGCTTAAAAACTACATCTTAAAATGAGATCAAGTTGTTTCAGTTGGAGCGATACACATTAGAAATAGAGGGATAAGGCTTCTAGATGGATGACAGGAGAAGCAAGTTAAGCAAAGTATTACAGGAGGTTTATGTTCAGGATCATTAAGAGGTGTATTAAGGTTTCTAGAAGTAATGAGGATTCAGAAACGGATGTATTGTGTTTGTAGAAGAGGTATTTTCAGGGGAGTATATGAGGGGTTTTAGGGTTTTTCATTCAAATAAAATACACATATGTACTGAGCATAGTCCAGGTTTTGTGGAAGCTTATTTGGAGGTCTTTCAAAAAGAGGATGAAGAGTCATTCCTTAATAATATAGTATATTTGTCAAGGATTAAAAAGTGTTATAGTGGCCTTAGAAATATTAGATTGAATAACAATTCAGATGAAAGTCTTTTGAAAACTATCAATGAATAAAATCACTTCAACGACTTCATGACAAATGTAAAAAAGTCAGACTGCTCTTCATCTAATCAATCATCCAATCAATAGCAATTTTGACTTATTAAATTACTTACATTCTGGGGAAAGGACACAGAACTGTGCCAGAGCTCTACCGTCGCTATCCTGAAATCAAATTCCTGTTTGTTGCCTGTGAGTTTGCTTCAGGCAGCCAATCAGTGACAAGACATTGATAATAATAACTAGGAGACATGTATTGATGATATCAAATATGCACTCAACTGACCTAAAGGAGCACGATCATTCCCTTTGAACACCTTCCTGTTGGATTTCCTCCAAGAATTGACTTTCAGAGGCTGTATAAGATTTTATGCAACAATCGTTCTTAGAAAAATCTGCTTCCTCTTAAATATTTATTAAACCCCTAATGATGCTATTTGCCGATTAACGGCTCTCAAAATCATCTTCCAGCTGAATAACGGTTGTAAAAGTCTACAGTAGATGATGATGCAAGCGTTTCTTTCATTTCTTCTTCTTGCATGTTGTGTTTCTTTGAGTTTTTTCTGCTGCTCCTTTACTTTGTCATTGTTTTTCCCCTTTTACCTTTTCCCCTCATTGCTTTGCCCCTCTTCCATCTAACCCTCCTTGTTTTTCTCTTACTCATGATTTCAACTCATTCAATTTTCTCCGGGGAATTTAGAGGACGCCAAGCAAATTAAGACCTCTTAAGGTTTGTATTTAGTCTGTTTTGGAGCAAGTAAACCAAATTTAAAAGTCGCATTATGTCCATCAATGAAGTGGAAGGCATTTGCTCTCCAGTGTGTGTACAATTGGGGGACTGTTTGTCATCAATTAAGTTTATTTTTACCTGGTTTGAGAGGTCATGAAGGCCTGATGTTTAATTTATCGGATTATTTGTCAGCTCATTTAGAGAAATCCAATCCAAGCTTTAAAGTTTAGTTGGTTTATCTTGGCTGCAATTGCATCACATTGAGGACTGCTCTGAAGAGTCTTTGTATTGTATCTTCCAGGACAGAAGACTCAGAGAGGAGATTCAGTCACAATGGCCGAGCGCTACGACTGTACAGAGTGTACAAAGTCTCTTTACGGGCAGAAGTACATCCTGAAGGACGACGAGCCGTTCTGTGTGAAGTGCTTCGAGGATCTTTTCTCCTCCACCTGTGAAGTCTGCCAGAAGCTCATCAGCTGCACCAGCAAGGTGAAATCATTCTGTACAGTCACGCTTTAACTTTCCTCACCCATATCTTACCATTCGTGGCACCCAACGGCAAACGTACATCGCATATCAACCAGCATGAAGGCTTGAACACACTGCTCCTCAGTTTGCATAACTGTCCCTGTTTGGGTCTCGTGTCTCGGTGAAGTTTTACTGATGTTTTAACTTAACAGCTGTTGAAATGTTTCCATCGAGTAGAAAAAGAAGCAAATGCAGAAACACAACAGTCTCCTTCTGGTTTCTAACTAAACCAAACGCTCTCTCCTTTTCGTCGACTCTGCAGGATCTGTCATACAAGGACCGCCACTGGCACAGCGACTGCTTCCTCTGCTTCAAGTGCGACCGATCTCTGGTGGATCGGCCTTTTGCCACCAAGGATGACATGCCGCTGTGCATCGAGTGCTACAGCAGCGAGTACTCTTCCAAGTGCCACACGTGCCTGAAGACTATCATGCCAGGTGGGGAGGCCTTTCGGATTTTCTCTCAGGGTTCTTTGGTAGCCTTTGAATTTGACTGTGCACTCACTTTACAGAGCTCACGCGGCATCAGCAAATTGCCATTAGCTGTAATTGGTTGAGGCTGATCCGAATGCAAGTAGAAGGTCCTACTGTACCTTGTCCTTCTCCCTCCCTCCCTCCCTCCCACCAGGCTCCAAAAAGATGGAGCATAAGGGCAACAGTTGGCATGAGAATTGCTTCACCTGCAACCATTGCCAGCAGCCCATCGGCAGCAGGAGCTTCATCCAGAAGGACGCCAACAACTACTGCCTGCCCTGCTATGAGACGCAGTTTGCCATGCAGTGCATCCACTGCAAGAAGGTAAAACTACACACTGTGAGCCACTTCCACTTCCACTGTATTTCTGTTTTGTAGTCGTCTCTTGCTGCTATAAATTTGTATTTTTACCTTAACAGTAGCTCATACATGAATAGTTTTGTTCAAATGCAACGGATTGTATTGTTGCTTAATGCTCCTGAGGTTGTGGAAAGGTCTCTAATAAGCAATTCTTTCATCCGGCACATCATAACTAAATCAATATTCTGTCTAAGTATACTTTAATCAATAGGTATTCACACTACATGACACAAATCTTTCAGCCCGTCACCACTGGAGGAGTGAACTACCGGGACCAGCCGTGGCACAAGGAGTGCTTCGTTTGCATCGGCTGCAAGCAGCAGCTGGCCGGCCAGAGGTTCACCTCTCGGGACGACTTCGCCTACTGCCTCGACTGCTTCTGCAACCTGTTTGCCAAGAAATGTGTCTCCTGCACCACCCCGATCAGTGGTAAAGTGTGACCCTGCACTTGTGTCAGGAGTGTTTAATGACAAATGCAGGAACATTCTCTCTCATCACTTAATTTAAAGTGAAATCACAACATTTCACTCGCCCTTTTGTTACCAGCCTGTACTGATAAAACCACGGTAAAATCTCATTACATGAGCATTCCCACGTGAACTAGACAGAAGTAACCACAGCCTCTGTGTATCCAATCACCATCAATTACAGGATTATTACATTACAGAGATCCTGGGACTGTTGGTTGGTCACTCATGGCTCCTCTTTGTTGCTTTTCTCTCAGGTCTCGGAGGCAGCAAGTACATCTCGTTTGAGCAGCGGCAGTGGCACAACGACTGCTTCAACTGCAAAAAGTGCTGCGTGTCTCTGGTGGGTCGAGGTTTCCTGACGTGCAAAGAGGACATCCTCTGCCCCGACTGCGTCAAAGACTTCTGAGTGATCGCCGAGCCCAAGCTCCAATCAGAGAGCATTGGCAGTGTTCTCCCGACCTATCATTTATTGATTTCTCACACATTAACCTGAGGTTTTTACTGCATGTGCTGACGACACTGTGTTTGATATAAATGAGTCTTCAAACATTCCCGTTTGAAAAGCAATGTCAACAATCCTAAAAATTTTTGAAAATAACACTTTTGATAGCTATATAAGAGCATATTTAGAGCATGTTAAGTGATTGTTCTTCACAGAGTTAATATAATACTACTATATAATGCTACTAATACTGTTTATTTTAATTGCATACATTCTGTTTAATGGAATTACATCTATCAAGCTTAATAAAGATTCTTTGGATTTGATGAATGCTTATTGGTCAGTAATGCAGCTAGTTATGGAAACGATATTATAACAATATGAGACAGTCCAGTTAATAAAAACAACCAAACACATATATCACAATACGGAATACCACTTTATTAACAATCTTGTTTTTAGAATTGTGCATCAACAAAAGTAAACTAATGAATAGCCCTTAAAGTGTAGTTTAAGGCTTAATAAATGGGGAATAAATTACTAACTGATCAATTATAGATGTGACAATAATACAGTTATAAATATTGTATTTTATTACACATGCATTTTATTTTTTAAGAGGGAAGTTAGTGCTAATAAGCTAATAAACCTGTTAAAATGTTAACACGTAGTTTTTGGTCCAGATTATCCTCTGAAAGGACAAAGATCGTCTCTGTATTAGTAACAACATGAATATCAAGAAGGGCTCTCACTCTGTCCTATTTTGAAGATCCGGTTTGCTGTAAAATCCTCGTGTGGGTGACAAACAATAACTTCACAGCCTACAAAATCACGTCAGCCTTTTGTTGAATATACACGATCTTTGTTTAGCGTACCGGAAGTCGGCAGCAGGTGCCACCGGAAGTGTGTGTGGTCCAGCCTTTTACCGACAGAAAGGGAGGGAGCTAACGGCGTTTAATTGCAACAAGCAAAGCAAAAAAAGAAAAACAGCATACAATGTAAGTAGTGTGTCTGATTTTCTGCCTGTTTTAACGTTAGTTGCATACGTAAAAACTAGCATTGTTGCATAGATAAGTAAGGTTAGCGGTGGGAAGCCACTGCGGCAACTAGCTAGGCGGCTAACTAAATTAGCATGGCTTTGTTAGCTAACGTGCTAAATTAAACTATTCCATTCATAAAAAAGATGCGTGTTGTACGTCCCTAAATATTGTATGTTTTTATATACAGACAATACACTGTCTGTATGGTCAAACGAAACATTTACGCCCGCTTTGCATGTGTGCATCCTCTGCAAAGTGGACTCACTTTTGAATTAAATTAATTTTTTTATTGATATATACTCAAGTGTAATTGGCGGTAGGTGTAATTATTGTAATATACATTGTTTCACATGCAAAAATAAGGGTTATTTCTCCTTAATAATTTTAACGTCATTGCATTTATGTCGATGGAGAAGCGCAGACGGGCCGCTCTGGTAACGTTCAGGGAAGCAGAAGGCCAGGCTGCATTAGAAAAATCGATGATTTAAGATGGTTTTGCTATTAGTTAACGGTACAAACTTCTTTTTTTTAACGACTTGCTGTATTTTTGTTATGTTTTGTCTTTTGGTAAATTCGGCCCACATACTTTTGGAAATTAAATAATATAAAAAAAAGAAAATCTCCATTTCTCCTAATGGGTTTAGGCCACTGTCCCTGTCCGTCCATCTTGGTGGAAGATGAGTAAGGAAAAAATGGACAAGACATCTGTTGTGTGGTAGAAATAGTTTGTGCAACAAGTAGTGCTTTTTGAGTTCAGATTAAAAAAAAGAAATCAGTCACTAATTTAGGTCTTAAGTCATATTTTATATGTTTGCTAACTAATGAGTTTGCCTTGAATTTATGTTGTGTTTTCATTAACAGACGATAAAGAATCCGATTGTGAAATGTCTACAGCTGAAATGAGTTCTGCAGCACCCAACCATCGAAGGACCAAGCCCGGTGGTAAGACATGCAAAGTGTTTCCTGGCTCCATCACCTTTAGCGGTAAAACATTCAACAATTCCTAAGCGCAATGTAACTGAAACACAGTACGTGTGTTTCCCTAAAACATGCAGTACATCATGGCTGCTTTGCATTAATTAGTAGGAGCGGGTGGAGCCTAATTCTCAGGTGGTTGCAGGTATGAAGAGCGTGGTTGTGACCAGCGGTGGTGCGACTGGACCGACCTCCCAGATCCCGGGTCTGTCCCAGATTGCCGACGAAACCTCTCCGGTGGAGAGGAACAGCGGGAGGCGGGTTGGGATCTTTGAGTCAGACTCAGAGTATGTCAAGCTCGCAAAGGGAGGTGGACACAAAGGTAAAGGTTTGACTTTAAAATGTGTCATTTGTAATAAGGCTGTTCACATCCTCACGACTGGAACGCTAACGACATTTATTTGATGGATGTCGACGGATGTCGAAATGCAAATCCTGAAACGGCAGCATAAAAGAAAACATCTTCTGCCTAAAACACTGAAACTGGCTTTGTAGTAGAGTAATCGTAAAGGCTATGAGCTGACTAGACTGGGTTAGGGTTCATAATGGCCGGCAGTGTTTCATTTCCAGCATTGTGTCGTCTCCCCCTCCCCCACCTGCAGGGCTGCTGAGTCATGCTGCTGATGCCGATGGCCAAACCTTGAAGGCCTACAATCCGCCCAACTGGTATGGAGACGATGAGTCAAAGGGGTGAGAGCAAACGCAAATGAGCGAAGAGATGATGGGTTTGTGTGCGTTTCCCAACACACACTTTTTTTTTAAAAACCTGGAGCCTAAAAACAATATTGTTTATGGTAAATATGAAAGCAAAACTCTTTCTCTGGGTTTGACTTGAATCAAAGAGAATCAGATGAAGTGTTTTTATCATCCGACTGGGTTTCTAAATGCTTCTCGGTCCTCCGTATGAAGCGCTCACCAAACGTTCGGGCCACAGCCAACATGTCCCAGAATGTTATCACATCGTATGTCACCGTGGTTTTGTGCTTTACAGCGGAAGCAAACCAACGTCTCCCGACAGCGTGATGAAGGCTGCTCGCCTTCTGGCTGCACCGTTTGGGACTGATAACAGTTCGTCCTGGGAAAGAGATGATATAATTTCCCCTGATAAAGAGAAGGTGAATGGACCAGACTAGTCACCCCCAAACATTTGTCTTCCATCCTTTTTTTTTTTTATTTAATTTATTTTACATTTTTTTACCACCACCTTTCCCCCTTTTTTCACCTAATTTTGCTCCCATCGTCGCATTCGGTTCAAATTCATTTGGGTTTCATTTCCTGCCCGTGCTTTGGCTGTGTGGTAGCTTTGTGGAAATATTTCTAAAAGTTTTCAGGTAAGTACAGAGCGATGTATTGAAAGGATAAAACACACATCAAGTATATTTTAAGCAATGTTCTTGTTCTTTTGTCAAAGTAACTGAAAACGTTTCTTTGTAGTGTTATCAAGGTTTCAGCTAGAGAACAACAGCCTTGTTTCTTTTAACATATACAATATATATATATATATATCCCACATATTTATGTTCATATTGTAGTAAATGCTTGAACCATTTGGTAGTTTTACACAAGGTACGTGTCAGATTGAAATAAGTTTAACTTGTAGGAGAATGGCTTGAGCGAAGTGTATATGAAATATTATTTGCCGTTTTTTGTTCATGCTAGTTCCCTTGATCCTTTTCCATCGCATGATAAATTGCATCCTCCATCACTCCATCCTTCGCTCTGTCACCACCATGTGTTCAACTTGCTCGTCGGCTTGTATATTCATGTATTAGTCTAATAAAGTGGCTGCTACATTCAGCTTGTAACTGTCATTAAGTGCTTCACAAATAACCATAAATCTGGGTAACTTTTCCATCCCACAGATGTCTCCTGATGGATTTGCCAATGAGATGGAAGGTCTGTCCATGACCAACAAATACAAGAGAACGTGAGTATGAATCTTTATTGGGAGACTCCAGTTTATTTTTCTCAGCATCGTGGACGTTCTAATGACGTCTCTCCTTCGTCTTCAGGTGTCATGAGAAGAAGGCTGTCCCGGTCAGCATGTCCAGGCTGCTGAGTCATGGCTATGTTGCGGACAAGAAGAAGTCTTCTAATGACGACGATGATACTTCAAGTACGATATTGTTTTCTTTTTGGGTTTATGAAGTAAGAGCGAGCGTTTCCAGTCTGTTAGCCTCAGAAGCTGGCGTTAGCCTCGGATGCCGGCGTTAGCCAGCCTCGGATGCTAATGTTTGCTTTGTTCTCCAGGTGTGACCTCAGAACAGACCAGCACCATCATGACGGAGGACGTGGAAGACCTGGAGTAGTGCGCTCAGGTTCTGGTTTTGAGGGAAAGGGGGTTCGTTCTAACACTTGTTCATGGTTCCTACAAATCTACGAACACACTACTCCGACGCCCCCTCGGATTCACTTGCATTTATTGTACATCCACTGACTGTTAGGTTTTGTACTCATGTTTATGCAAAGGTACTGTCCTCTATTTATTTGCTTTCATTTGTAAAAAGAGTTCACGCAGATTTTGTTGAGTGTTGTTGCTCGCAGTGTTTTTTTAATTTCTGTATTGACGTTCCTCGATTTGAAAGACGAGTTGTGCGAAGGGCGGGAAACTAACTGATTTTGGGTCCAAAGAAGCTGGTCGAGTGAGAAATCAGTTTGATTTTGAACCCAGAGTGGAGCTAGAGCTTAAAGTCACCTGTTTTTGACTGGTGTCTGGTGTTAGTTTCCCTCCCTGGTTGTATGAAGATCGAGTTAGTGAATTTAAAGTGTTTGTGCTCATGAAATGTGGTGCCAGTGACGTGAAATATTATTTGTTTGGATCAAGG
Organism: Pholis gunnellus; assembly: GCF_910591455.1. Lineage (NCBI taxonomy): Eukaryota > Metazoa > Chordata > Actinopteri > Perciformes > Pholidae > Pholis > Pholis gunnellus. The sequence continues at coordinate 2,108,606 of NC_136551.1, forward strand.
GCTCCTGCTCTCTGAAGGGATGTTGGAAACGATCATTGGTTGAGACGGCTTCCCTGCAGCTGTGACCACATGCCAAAATGCATTCTGATGGTTTGTGTGGTTAAACTGGGCCAAAGATGATTTCTTTAGGTTGCTGCTCTGCAAAAGGTTGCCCTCCTCCACTGCTCCCCCACAAATCTGTTGTTTTTGAGATCTAACATCGAGAAACATGCGTCGTTTGATTGTGCAAGCTGCATTTTTATGCTGCTTTTCGTCCAATGGTCAGAAGAAAATTACCTCATGTTTAAGGAAATCTAAAGTTAGTTTCCAGAAGTTTGGATACTATCCGGTGCTGCAAGTTCAATTTCTTCATTATTAGGAAGCTCAACAGTAAATAAATAACACTGCCATGTGTTGTATGTCAGAAACTTGCTAATGATAGAACTAAATGAGGTCTATTCTCTGTGTTGAAGCCCTCCAGTGTTTATGTTCTTGCTTTCCCATTCAGCCTTATAAACCCAACACTCATGCAACAACAGATAAAGTATTCTGGGAGATATCGGGGCCACCTTCAGCAGACGGCCGAGCTGAAAGTCAAGTCCAGCGTAATTCCCTGTGAAGATTTAAGGCACACGAGTTTTACAAAGTGAGTTCTCAATATGCCAACCAAGCAGTTTGTCCCTGCTAATGCAGTGCGTTTTACTTTGTAGACATCAGTAGGAGAAGTTAGTGTTAGTGCACAGCCTGATCACAACAAACCCTCCATCTCATCACCAGTTTGTCCGTTTGATGACTTCAAACCTGGAAAAGCATTTGCTGCAGGTCGATAGATATTCTCTCTCCTGTCGTCTGTCAATCAGAGACTTCTGCCGTATTGATTCGTTCAAATCTTTACATTTTACTCTAACATAACCTACATTTATTATGAAAGTTCATTTTATTTGTAGCAAACACTGTCAGTGTTGCTCTTCGTTACATAATGTGCATAATATTGATTTTACCGTCAACTTAATTAAGCTTAATTGGTAATCGGTGAATACATCCATCTATTTTCTGCCACGTATCAGCGTCCAGTTTGCATTCATTTAATTGCTTTATGTCTCTATGAATTATTGTTATACTCTGCTGGAAAGTACTGGAAAAATATGATTGGACAGATTTCAAGGCCACGTGGACCCTACTGGTTTCCTCCGTACTTTGACACCTGATCCAGTATGAAACCGGTTTTAAATTCCACTCATGTGGCATCAATAAGGTCTTAAAACGCCTTAGATTTGACTGGTTGAACTCTGCAGAAACACTGTCGACAGAGCTTTTGAAGCACTTTCACACCCGTTTGTTTTGCAAAGTTGCTTTATTTGCCTTAAGTTAAGTGTCGGAGTCTTTTGTTTAGGTGCAGACTGACGATAGGAAAGCTTCATGGACGGAGGAGACGGGAAGTATCTCCACCTCTTCGTCCTCTGCTTGAAGTAGTTTGACTGTCAGGATACCTCGGAATTGAATTTGCTTTTATTTGATAGACGGTTCAGCTTTGTGTCATTTAACAGTGTACTTATTTTTTAATAGCCGTGACCGTGAACCTAGCGGTGACAGTAAAATCCTAATCCTACAGGGACATTTGGCAGGCGGGGAAAAATCTCTTTAAAAATGAAAAGGATAGGAATAATTTATTTGGGTGTTAACAGCAAGATTTAAGCTCCGAGGTTGCCCTCGTAAATCCAACACATTCATCACCTGCGTCTCTAACGTGATGCAGCAGTAGCAGACTGTCATTTGAAACCAACTTGCTGGAAAAACTCTGACAAGAGGCGTGTCATGTTCAACACTACTGTCCCGTTTAGGGCCGTCACCGCAATGATGCATCATCGATCTGTATGTGGTACTAAACTAGACACGCTGGATTTTATTTAGCAGTAGAAGGAATCGCAAATGTATCATGTTTCTGATATTGTTTGCTTTGAAGAACAGGTTTGTTTTTCATGAATTGTTTGCTGTCTAAATCGTTCATTTTTAAATGCAAATGTACCAGAAGAGACTGAAGACGGCAGCTTTTAAACAGAAGATCCCTCAAGTGTTTGAAGACACAACTCAATGTAAGACCCTGCTAATCTTGATGACTGCACACACTCTTAATTATCATTTCAATAAATGGGCATGTGCATGTACTTGTCTACTGTTTTTCTTTAACCAGCTGTCACATTTCAGGAAGACGGGAGTCCACCTGTACTCAAGAATTCATTTATTAGATTTTCGAGGTGGAAGATCGCTGTGACCTCACTGAACACATTTTAATTGTCTCACACAGATAAACAAATGTATTGTCTATTTGATTTTGGGCTATAACCTGGAGGGACAACATATGCAAATTAGCTTAGCAACCTCTGTTCTCTTATGTGCTGTTCTCCTACAATAAAATTATATTCAGTTTGGCTGAAAATGACGTTAAAACATCTAATATCTTGACTTAAAACCAAAAACATGATAGTTTTAATAATACACTTTATCTAATATCAGCTTTTATATACATAAAGCAAATCAAAGTACTTTACAAACCAAAGAATGCAAAAATAGGAAGGATGCAAAATACAATGTAGCATGTTAATTTGTCTTTTATGTTCTGTGCTTCCATGCATTGGATTGCATCATTTCCACTGACGTACTTCATACATACTTGTACTCTTTAATTATCCTTTGTGAGTCCCATAAGGACCAGTCAGGCCTACAGCACTTGCGTAAAGGAGAGAACACACGCGCACATGCATGCACGCACATGCACGCACGGTGTCCGCTGCAGGCTGCATCCCTCCGCTCTCCAGCAGCGCTGTTTGCACAAAGCTGCCGCGCTGCATAGCTCACTTTTTGCAACACGGGGCTTTCTGCAGCCGCAAACAGCAGCAGCCACGCGTGGAACGGCGCATCGGCTCCCGGATCGATTCCCGTATCGGAAACCGATCCACAGCCGCATGGTGACGTCACGCCGCTGATCGGTAATAGTTGCTGGGCGGGTTGGTGGGCGGGTGACTGGGTGCCGCGCGGACGTCAGGGGCAGACGGGTGCATTGGAACCTCACACCGGATAAAAGGAAAGAAGAAGAAAAACAATACACTATATTGCACGAGGAGTGTGTGGACGCGCACGGGACTGTTTTGTTTTTGTTTATTTTGTCGTGACGGCGCGTGGGAAATGTAGTAGCTGTCACGGCCGCCTGCAGGAGGAGGATGGATGCGTAACAGGACGGATTGAGCCAGCTGTGGCCTGCTTCTAACAGCAACATCTGGCCGGTGAGTCGCACTGACAGCCGCAGCCGCTTGCCAGGCGGGCGGGCAGCTCTGCTTGTGTGAAGCCAGGCACGGAGAGGGAGCCTCGGCTTCAGTGCAGGCGCGTTCCCCGCTCTCCGGTCCGGTGAGTCGGTGTGACCTCGTCCTTGGCCCACCGGATGGCGGTTGAGTGATTGATGTGCACGTTTGACAGAGAGGCTGCGTGTAGCATGTGATTAAAAAAAGGCTCATCGAGGATCGCTCTCATGGAGGAGCAAAAAAATATCATGAACGTGACATGCTGTTAAATGCCTTCTGTGCAGCTTGCATGCTCACCTGCACATGCAATGCATAACCTTTTAAGGTGACACTGCTTTGAGGGGAAATATACAATAACATGCGTCAGTGAGGGTTAAATCCCCACTGGAGATTAGAATAAGGGAAAGCATTATGATATTATTATGATGAATCCCGACAGGAATTGATACTATCGCTGCATAAAAAGCAACCACACTGTTAGTTCCCATTGGTGTGTTGTAGGGAATATTATGGTTATACCATGAGGTCACCATAAATTCACTGTGAGTCCCTGCAGGATTATTATAGCAGGTGAAACACAATGATCCCTGTAAACCTGCATGTTGACCCGCTCAGTGGCCCCCGGGGTTCATGACAGGGATTTTCTGTTGACTGTGTATCCTCCTTGTCCACATCCTAACCGGCTTGTAGTCCTTCTGCAGGGTCAGAGAGGGCGCCTCAGCAGCCAGCCGGCTCTGGACTATCGCGGGGAGGTGGAGGAGATGGAGGAGGGGGAAGGGCCCATGGCGGTCAGAGAGGGGCCGAGCGGTCACGGCCTCCCGCTGAATGCCAGCAGCACCACCACCAACCTCCTGGCTTCTGTCAAAGAGCAGGTAGGAGGCAGAAGATGCTGCAGTCACACCCTTGTTGTGTGTGCTTTATTCTCTCACCTCTACTAACAAATTCATTCACTTGTGATTTAGTTTTGTGGCTGATAGCCCTCCTTCTTTTTGTCTGGAGCTCATATCTGGACTCATGATCTTATCTACTCCAGCATGTAACCCATGTGCCCTGTTTTTGTTGGACTAATTGTCCGGAGACCTCACTGCACACACATACTTGTTTGATTTAAGGAACATGTGTTAAATAACTGCACATAATTAATAGTTACAGTATTTAAAATAGTATTAAAAAATAGCTGCTGTTTGTATCTCCAAATAGTCTACAGTCATGGACAGATTATAAGACAACGGGACCCTGAATACAGCCATGTAAAAGGCCCCCAACCCACCTATGTAACAGCAGGACACATGATGAAAGAGACACAAAACGCGGCCACGTTGATTGTGGTCATTTTATGTCTCTTTGCAGTTGCGTTTGCAGTCACTTGCGTCTCTTTTGCCTCTTTGTGGTCATTTTGCATCTCACTATGGTTGCTCTGCTTCTCCTTTCGGGCCGTTTTGTATATCTTTGTGGTCATTTAGCATCTATTTATAGTCACTTCATGCAGAGGCTCTGGTGCATGGACCCTTGGCCTGGACCCAGTAGGCCTGTGTCTAGTGATCCATCCATGATACTGTCACCTTGTTCTGATTCTAGTAGGGGGGAGCACCACCCGTCTGGCCCCGCCCCTGCTCACGGGATAAATGAAGTCTGTGATTCACTCGAATTTACTGAGCAAATCCTGAGGATTATCTCCAGATGAGACTACATTATAATAGGTCTCCATGCTATGCTGAGCCTCCCGAATTTGCACCCCAAATTCTATTAAAACTCTCAATAATAATTTCCCAGGACTCCCATAATTCGGCACCCCAAAAAGAATGAAAGAAGTGTGAGGAAATACAAAACAATATAATAACATTCAATGTTAATATTCATCCTGTGAGAGTGTGTTTTGTACCCGTTCCCTTTCACACATTTCAGTTACAGTTTTGTCTGCTGCTTCTCCAGCATTTCAACTTGTCGTTCGTCGCTATCGCTGCTCGGGCAACGTGCGAGTTTCACCAGTAGTCTCTGGTGAAATGATGTGAAATGTAATTAATGTCTCACTGACATATTTTCAGGGCTGAATGTTGATACGAAGTGACAGTCAGTTCTGTTTCTCCTGCCATTAACTTTTTGACGCCCTTTGAAAAACATCAGAAGCGTGTTACATGTACAGAGACATGCTGCAGCTGCAGTGTGAGCACAGCCGCCGTCTCTCTCCGTCTCCTTTCCCCGCTGTTATTTTTATGCTGCTTCTGTTCCGTCAACATGGGAGCATGTCTGTTCTCCTGCTCTTAATTATGTCTGGACGGTGGCCATGTTGACTCTGAATCAGACTCGCTGCTATTTAAAGGCTGATGATGTCCAAGAAAAGAGAATCTGCTCTTACTTTTAATCTGCAATCTCTTCGGAGCTATCAGGGAAAAAAACGCCATCCTCAGATTGCTCTAAGTCTCAACTGATGTGGAGTTAAGGCTGTTTGGCTTCCTTCATGTTGCTTTGGTTTTCCTTGAGCACAGCAGGAGCTGCTTCGTCACCCCTTGATCATACTTAATGCCTCAAAAGCTCTGCCTGCTGCTGGAAACTCACTCATTTCACACATGAGGATCACTTCCCTGCACATGCATTGCCTTGCAGTGATGGAGATGCATGTGTTGCTCTCTCTGATGCCTTAATGATGAGAACATTCTTTCATTGGTAGTATTCATAGAGAAGCTTAATTCATCACCAGATACAAGCGCTGATTTCTCTAATCAGACGGTGCATGTTGATAACAGGACGGCGAGAAATGGATGAACAGCTGACAACGTACGGCATGATTGCAATTCTTTGCTTCCAAGCTGCGAACAGAAAATATAATCAAGCAGCTTTACCTTTCCTCTGTGCTGCTCAAGCGTCGAATCTTCCGCCTGCAGTTCCGCCACAGAAATGTCAAATTAGACATGCTAAATGGAGCACATCACTTTTGGCCTGCCATTGTGCTCGGGCCCTGACGCTTTGCCGCTTTGCTCTCATTCAGCCCATTAAAAGTGGGAGAGTGATAGACGCGAGCAGGGAAATACCAGAGCCGGAGATATGTGGCGACTTGGAAACCTAAAACCTACGCAGTGACAGTGTTCAGTTTAATTGTGTCACGTCTTGAGGAAACACTGTGAGATTGATTAGATGTAGAAGCAACAGCTCGCAGCAAAGACGCTCCAAAATTAAAGATGAGACGTCTGTCGCTGCTATTTGCTTCGTTCTGTGAAATCAAGAGGGAAACATGTCTCTGATTTCACAATATGGTGTTCTACCATGCCAAAGTACTGTGATAACAGTTTGGGCTTGTTTGGGTTGACATTGAAATCAACCTCTAACTGCATATCAGCATACTTGCTGGGTAGCTTTGTACATTTGTTTTTTGTACGGATTAAATAAACGACATATAACGTGTTAGTTAGTGAGCTTTAGAGGAGGCAGATTTAGTCATCGTTGTGCTAAGCTAACCAGCTGCTGGATGTAGCTTCATATTTAACTGAAAGACATTCAACTTCATATTCCACGCCAACCGCCTGACAGCGGAAAACCCTTTTTTCAATATTTCTTTAAGCAAATTAACAAATATTACAACTGTAAATATTCTAGATGTCTTGTTCCTAGTTTTATACATTTTTCTCTGTAATTCAGTTTAGATATATTTAATAACATTGGAAGTTTTGGTTACTTGACTACAATTCTAAATAAAGCTCAATGCTTGGCTGCACAGCGTGAACTTGCACCGAGGGCCCAAACTCTGGGTGGTCAATGAACAACAATAACATCACTTAAAGAAAAACCAAAGCGAGTTAATCTTTCATTATTTCTAAAGTATATCGAACGTGTCTGCTAAGATGGTATCAGATAATTATCCTCGGACTTGTTTGTCTCCCGTGGCCGACAGCAGCAGACTGGTGTGAGAGCAGGGTCCCTCTAGATGTGACGCATGGTGCTGCTGAAAAAGAATATGCATGCTCAGCAAAACCCCTCCCAGGATGGAGGGAGGGGGAGCTCAATAAAACAACAACAACTGGGCCAAGTCAGCGCTCTCCACACTTGGATTGATTTCGGCTATTAGGGCCAGAAACACCACATGCGTCGGACTAGTAAATCTACCGAATGTCGATGCGGATGATTGATGGAGCTGTGTGGTCGCATGTCCTGTCAGAGGTTCGCCTCTGCAGGGTCACAGTCTGAATCGGAGGGTTAAACCCACTCTGTCAATCCAGTTATGTCACCGCTGCCCGTCCCCGACGATATCTGAGGCACAAAACTGTTGCTGTTTGACATCTGTCCGGATTTGAATGCATGCTCGGAAAAGAGAGAGAGAGAGAGCTCATGATGGTCTGTTGTTGCAGCCTGCCTTGTTGACTCAAGATCACGGACGCTCAAGGTTGCGTGTCATGTTAGCAGCGAAGTCACCGTGGTGGAACAGCACGCTGATTTCTCTTGTGGAAATCAAAGAGGAAAATCCACCCTCTGATAGTTTCAGATCGCATTAACAGAGTTATTTACTCTCTTAGTGAACCAAGTTTGCCTCCACCTGCCTCATCTATTTAGTGACTTCCACCGGCTCCCAGAATGCCTTTTGACAGCCCTCAGAGAACGAGCACTACTTGTTGCTTTCCATTAAAAGTGGGCGTTTAGGGCGCGTAAAGAGACATAGAGTGTTTTAATCCATCTATAGGTTACATGAGCAGGAGAAGAGAGCAAGAGAGATGGCAAAACCAAAGCAGGAAGCATGCTAATCAGGTCTATTGTGGGAGTAGTACTGTAACTGGTATCTCTGCTTTTCCTCTGATGCTTTCTCTCTGTATGATTGTTGAGTGCCTCTGGAAAGAACTAGTAAACCTACGTAATTAATGTTGTGGCTGCAAAGTATTTCTGCTTTGTCAGACGTGTCTCATTGACAGATATTCGGAAACTCCTTGCAGCGTTATCGACCTTGAAAATGTTAAGCTGCCTTTTTTAACAAAGTCTTAAAGTGGGAGTTCACGCTATAAGATGGCGATTTAAAGAGCAGAAATATGTCGCAGCGGCTGAACTAGGCCGAACATTTCACGGATATCACAGATGCAGCCTGGATAAACCAAACTGCCGGCTATGATTAGACACGGCAGGAAGAAATGAGACGCAGAGGTCTGTGGTTGGTGTCGCTTGATAAGAGAGAAACAGTTGGTGACGGCGCACATAAGCCGTGGCGAATCGTCCGGTAGCCCCCCAGCTGGTACCGAGACACGCGTGGCTTTGCATCGACCTGGCAGGGCTGGGCGTGTTTCCAGACATCACGAGGTGACGGGCGCGGGGCCCCCGATGTGGCTCCGCTTGTCCCCCGAGGCGTGCCGTGAACGTGGCGAGGCTGAAACAAGGAGGGCTGTGTGTTCCCGTCCCGTCTCCGGGCTGCTCTGAAGAGATGTGAGGAGATGTCCAGGCGGAGTGAGGCAGAGTCAGCAGTGATGCTGTGACAGCATGCAGCCCCGTGTTGTGTAAAGGGCTCACTGTTGTGTCCTTTAAAGTACTGAATGTGTCAAACTGCATCCAATCAACAGGCGACCTCTTCCTTTTCCCACGTGAAATGCATCCCCAACTTCTCCTTTTTTTATTTAATGCAAGTTAAAGGTATAACATCTATCACACTGAACAATGAAAACATGATTTTGTTTTGTTCTGCATGATCTCAATGGCTTTCTTGTTTCAATACTTTTTATGTATGACTCACCTTAATGCATCATGAAACCAGTAAACCCTGAGAAATGTATTTATTTTAACTACTACTTAGAAATGTATTGGGGGAAATCCTTTACATGGCTTGTAAAATAATTAAATCAGCATTTTGCAATATTTTGGAGCAGTCGCCTCTGAGCTGTGTCAGCCCTGAAAGCGGACAAACACTTCTCCAATTAACTTGGAATAATCGCTGCAGATAAATCAACACTCATTAACACTGCAAAACTAGCTGCGTGTAGCCAATTTCCTGCACGGGGATCATTAAAGTTTCATGCAGTCTGAGCTAAAGTAGTAACGTACGGACGGCCCTCTGTCTGTATATGTGCGGTACACGTGTTTTCAGTGTCAGGTTATGTCTGAAAAAATGAGCTCATGTGAGTACATTCTGATTCCAGACTCTAAAATCAGGCCAGCTTACTTTGTTTTTGCCGTCAGCTTTGTTCGCATGCCAACATTCTATAGTGGCTGAGACGCGAGCAAATAACCCAACATGATGGAACCATTAACTAAATCACTGCACAGCGTCTGACTAAAGAGGCTGCCTGGGCTCTGCGCATCACATGGCCAGAGCTTGACCCAAATACAAAAGAGCTTTTATCAAGAGACCCCGACAGATAAAAAGCTGCACGTCTTTTGTACTTTTTAAAGGATTATCAATTGAAGGGCTTTTCGCCCTACTGTACTAGCACAAAATGAGGGATAGATTGTAACATTGAAACACTGCAACACATTTATTTAGTCAGAGATGACACATAGATAAACAAGCATTCACATCATATATTCCACGGAACTCTCAGCAGAACCCTCAGAATGGAACTGTGATGAAGCTGATACGCTCTTCTGGTACAGTGCTGGTGCTCTGAAGTATTTACCTTCACCTAAACAGTAAAGAAAACATTCATGGACACAAACCCTTTCTCTACAGTTAATGAATGTGCTCGCACCAAAGGCCAATAAAAGTCTACCCTCTAGTGTCTACAGCTATTTTTGCCACCTTACCTTTATTTAACATATATAGTTCCTCAGTGCTTCTGAGATCAAACATAAAATAACACTTCACTACTTAACTGTATATAAAGTAGTTAAAACTAGCTCCACCTGTAAAATGGTGATCTGACATTGATGCATCAGCAATAAAATGTAATAATGTTAAATATAATGACATTGCATAATTTACTTTTGATGCTAATACAACAAACGGATGTCACTAATGTACTTTTACTTACGTAGGACTGTGATTTGAGGACTTTTACTTGTAATGGAGTATTTCTACATTGTGGTGTTGGTACTTTTACTTAAGTAAAGGATCTGAATACTTGTCTCCACCTCTGCTAAAATGCAATGGCCTTTGGTCCAAACTATCCAAACTACAGGTGTGAATGTGACCTTTAAAACTAAAATCTATAGACAAACTGTGTCACAGTAAACACATCGACCTCATCGGACCTTTCACATTGACTGAGTACATTCCCTTTATTACTACACAGCAAGGTTTCCTGGGTAGCAGTGTGTTTTCCAGCCGGGTGGTTTTATATTTAGACGTTATTTGCAGACAGCTAATTCTCCAGCGGACCTCCATGATGACACCAGCTGTGGTTCCTAGAAGATTTATGAAGCAGCTGGGAAGGCTGCGTGTTATGTAACAGAATACAAATGAGGCAGTGCCGAAACTACCGGATACCAGACCACAGTCGGCAAACATCTGCTCTACTTGTATTACCCTTGAGCAAGGCATTGGATCCCTCCCAGCTCGTGGGACTTTTTTATAAGTAGGACATGTTAGTGTTGTGGTGTTTGGGTTGTCAAAATTGCCCAAAAGTGAATTCTAATGGCCACATTTCATGCATATTTTGAGATGTATATTACATTGTTTCTGTGCCTAATCACATTTTGGAAATAAACAAAACACAAATACCGGTTAAAATTATATTCTTAATGCTTTGGGTTTTTGGGAGAAAACGAGAAGACGTTTGGCCCATGTGTCAGTGATTCACTTAAATCACGACGCATTTGATTCACATTAGCATTCAGTACACACACACACACACACACACACTCATCCATCACTTGTTTAGAAGGTGGCACAGCCTGAAGAGTGAGATCAGAAACAGAGAAACAAGCAGGAACAAGAGTCGAGAGTTTAAAATCAAATTATCTTCAAAAATCAGGTGAATCATGGAGGACGGAAGGAAAAATGTGTCTTTGATTTGAACTGCCATCAAAAGTTGGAAAACTTTCAATATGTAATGGCAGAGAGCATTTCTTTATGTTTATTGGTTTGTTTCCCCTCAGTCTTCCTCTAAAAATACAGAACTGACACAATAATAGATGTAAGCTAAGAGTTGTCTTCCTGGAGGATCACAACGAGTAAAACTTCTGTTTCTTCCCTCTGCCGTAAATTGTGGCCTTAAAATCTACATTCCATCATTCTCTGCTCGATGCTCTGTGCTTTGTGCTCAAATTCTGAAATGCATGTTATTAAATTACCTGAACTGAAGGCCATTAAAAAGGTCCTGGACATCGTTTTAGTGTTTCTCTCAGCGAGCTCACAGTCAGTGAGAAGTACAGAATAGGTTTTACGTGTAATTCTAACTGGCTTCAAATAGTTGTTAAAAAGGAGGCTTCAATTTCTGCCTCGGTGGACGTCGAGTTATAATAATCACCGCCGTAAACGTCTTCCCGCAGGAGCTTCAGTTTGAGCGGCTGACTCGGGAGCTGGAGGAGGAGCGGCAGATCGTCGCGAGCCAGCTGGAGAGGTGCATGCTGGGAGCCGAGTCGCCAGCGGGAGACAGTAGCAGGTAAGCATGACGCGTGCATATGCCCTGCAACAACACATGAACAAATGATAGCAAAAAATAAAAAGATTTCTTTGTCATCTTATTTATTTTAAGTGTTTTGCACCAAGTTGCTGCAATAAAAACCTCATCTCAGTTCATAGAAATCAGATCTCAGACTGAAATCGATCCCTTTTGTCCTTTGAGCACTTATTCACAATGTAATCTTCTGACTTAGTCCCACTGGCCCTTCTCTGTGAAACTAAACTGCACTTAAGATGCAGTTAACTTTCTCAACGTCGTCTCAAAATACATCAGAATCATTCGTTTCTGTTTTATGGATTACAGTTGGCTGTAAATCATGCATGATGTTCAGATAGTCCACAGTCACATTGTGTTCTCACAACTTGCATACATCAACCTTCTGATGCACAAAACACTGTATGCATGAAGAAGGACTTCAGTTTTGACCCTCTGTTTGTTTAAGACATGTTTAATAACCAATATCACAATAACCTTTGATTGTGGTCATCATTTTAACAGATAACAGTATTCTTCTGCTGAGGTAAAACTGGTATCTTGCTCCTGTTATCAGCAGAAATGACATTCTTCCACCTGCAGGTGTATTCTCAGCCCAGATAACAGTGCATACTGTGCACTGTGAATATATATATATATATATCTTTCTTCTTCTTCCTGGACTGATTGAATGTAAAGTGTTCGGCCATGATTCTGATTTGATTTTGGTCTCTCTGTGCTTTCTCCTCTCCTCTATTTCCTCCACTTCTCTTCTGCTGAAGCTCATCTGAGAAGTCATTTGCATGGAGGTCTGCAGGTACACATTCCTCCCTTTTAACCTTTAAGGTTTTTTATTTTTTTGAAAGCTACTTTGAAGAAGATAAGGTTACAGAAAGATGACAGCTTCCGAGTTACAAACCACAAGGGATAATTTAAAGTGTTACTATCTTATACTGCAAGCAAAAGCTCCCTAGAGCTTAAAATCAGATCAAATCTAATCATTTAGGCTCTAAAGAAAGCACTTTTCCAGGTTTAGGAAGACAATGCAGCCTCCAAAGGGCTGGAAATTGCCAGAGTGCAGCGCCGGCCGGTGAAGCAAAACAAAACAATGTTTCCGCCAGAATATATGGGCTTTGAAATGGACCCATTTACTATTCTGTCACCGATCCCTCCACTCAGTTTCCTGGGTCATTCTTCACTGTCGGCTTTCCAATAAAACAAAAGCGCTGTTATATAAAATGCTGTGTTTTTGTGGCAAAGAATCGATTCATTTAATTTAAAGTTCTGTACGCTTTTAACTCGACGGTTGATGCCCCTGCAGGTGGAGAGTCGCAGGGCGGAGCCTTGGAGGCGTCTGGACGTCACCTGGAGGCGGAGGAGGGACTCTTCATGCCCGAACCGGACCGAGCATCCCTGCATGACAGTGAGGGTCTGTTACATGTACAAACCACATGGTCTGAACAAAAACCTGAAGTTCATGAAAGCACAAGTCTGGTTGCCACCCACTTCAACTTTGTCATTTTATGATGCAAAGTAGGAGAAACCTGTACCTCGGCAACAAATCCCACAGATCCCTCTTGTAATTACCACTCCGGTAGGAGTCTGACGTGCTTGTTTTTCTTGGCAGTTACTCAGATTTAGATACGAATGTAAGTAAAGTTGTGGTGGCGTTTTCAGATAAAAGCGTCGATTCAGATCAGTTTAAATCAGCCGAAACATGGAAGTCTGTCTCCACTCCGCTGTGTGAGTTTTATGCTTTACTTTTAAGAGTCCTGTCAGGAAAGCCTCACATATATTCATACCTGGGAGCTCTGCAGTACAACCACAGCCTGTCGCTGTTGGACATTAGGCATCTTCACTGGAGCGGATGACACCTCGGTCCATCAGGCTTCCTCCGAGCTCGTGTTAAGACAGGGAGGCTCACACAGCTGCAGTCGGTGCAGCTGTGAGTTCTTATGTGTGCCGTTTTATCTGTTTTTTTAAACAGATGACACAAATGGAAGCAACTGACTTTTTTAAATATTACTATCAAAACTTTGCATGCATCCAAAAGAAGCCTGAAGCAAACCCGGAGAGATCTTTACAAAAGATTGTTCAACTTCTTCTTACAATAGATTACAACATCACCAGCAAACGCTTGGCTTCTGAGTAGCTGTTGTAAATGTTAAAAACACATTTGCCTTTTGGTCTTTTTTTATCTTCCATGCCGTTGGAGTGGTCTGATGAAAATATCCCTCGCATGCTTCCTCTTCCTCTTCCTCATCCTACAGGAGAAAGTAGGCCAGCGTTATTGGAGCTATACGCAGATTGTTCCGGGAGCAGCATAAAGGCTTAATGCGGATCTCCATGTGCATATGTATTCATATGCATAATGCCTTTTAACAAGTTAATATGCAAATCTTTAAGCCAACAACGCCGACTGCTTTACCATTTCACAAGAAGCACCGACTGGTAATAATGAAGACGCAGCGTTTCCTCCTCGCCCTCCCGTCTTCGGTGTTTCCTCACCTTCTCTTCCCTCGTTCCTCTCAGGCTCAGGAGGCCACTCGGCCCACATGACCTCGTATTCAGACAGCGGCTACCAGGACAGCAGCGTTAGTTATTACAGCAACCAGAACGTGGTGCGTTCGGAGCCCCGAGCCTCGATATCGAGAAGCCCGAGAGCTGAGGGTCAAGCCTCCGGACAGGTAGGAGCTCATCTTTTTTTTTTCCGGCTTAAGAGTTGAATTTAAAAGATTATTCTTGACCTTCGACAGCACTTGAGCAAAAGCTTTAATCACAAAGTTGATTTAGTAGCTTTCAACTGAATAAATGAATGAATTCACTTCTGACTTTTGAGCTAACGTGGATGAGAAATCCTTTGACATGAAGCTCCGGCACAGCCGCTTAATTGAACCTTCTCACATGTTTCAGACTGGTGTCACCTGAGATATTTGGTTGTTTTTCTGCTGTGAATAATACTCTTCATCCCCAGAGTAATGGCAGCTGGTAGGGGCTCAATAATCACTGTCATGACTGATGAAGAGCTTCAGCTAAACCCTTCAAATCAACTCAAACTATACCTTCAAATAGTCTCCAACAGAATCATACTATCCTTTCATTGTGGCTGATAATGATATGCTATTTGCATGCCAGCATGAAGCAGGAATGACAGATAATAGTGAGGTGGTTTGAATTTTCTCCTGATTTATTCCAAACCCAGCAGCCTCTCTGGATGGGCTTACATGTCTCGGCTCTTAATTTTCCTCCGAGGCGCTGGAGGCTGATGGATTAAGGCGACACAGATCGGCATCCAGTTGGCTGAGTCTGTAATTGAGCGACATTTTACATTTGGTAATAAGGAGGAGAAAAAAGTAAATATTTGCCAACATAAATATGAAAAATTCGATCAAATCTTCCCTTAAACGTAATGTATTTAAGCTCAGCCTTCACACTAATGAATTCATTCACATTCACTTACTTAGACAAATGAAAAAGATGTAAAGCACCAAGTGTCACATTACCGGTAACTGACAAGTACATTGACAGTGCTGTGTGCACAGTCCAATTTTTCAGAAAACCGAAACGTTGAAGTGATTTATTGTCAACATTAATTGTTGACATTTTTGTTTTTTGGGGCCTGGAGAGAAGAAGGCCAAGAATCAAGTCAATCTTAATTAGAAATGAGTAAAATGTCATTAAATGTCATTTGATAATGAAGTTGGAGGGTTGTTCTGTAACTCCTCTGGTAAAACTTTGCAAGAGTGCTGCACACTACCACAAAACATCAATATGCAGGATGCAAAAAGCAGCTCTTTATATCTTTTCTGGTACAAAATAAGTACAAGAACTCCTAAAAAGCACTTTTTATCAATGAAATTTTTCTTATTTTTCTCGATGATTCTATATGCTATAGTAAATAATACCTCTTAGATTCCTTTTAACATTGATTTTCTATTATGTGTACTGCACAGTCATAACAGCAGGCCTCAAAGCATTTCACCTGACATTAAATGCACTTATGTATAATTTAATGGTATTTACTCAAAGATAATGACCTTAAATAAACAGATGCTTCCTTCTCACACAGTATAGTTTGTATAATTTGTCTCCCATCTTCCTCTCAGGTGTCGGGCAGGGTGTTGCGGAGGATGGCCTCCCTCCCCTCCAGGAGCCAGTCTCCCGGCGGTGGCACCGTCGGCACCGTCTCGCCCTCCCGGATCTCCCTGCGAACATCCCAGGGCAGCACCTACGATTCCCCCATCCTGTCGGAGCCCAAACCTCTAGCCGCCGTGTTCCCCGGCACCTCCATGCCGCCCTCCTGCCCTTCGCCAAACTCCCCGACTGCCGGCACACAGGGTGGCCTGGTGCTCGGAGGAGGGCTTGGCGGGCGTCTGGGCTCCACCCTGTCTCTGGTGGAGGGGAGGTGTTTGACGGGGTCACCGCTGCGTTCGGGCATGACGGCGGTGCCGCAGCACTACGGCTCCACGCTGCCCAGGCAGAGCCAGCCGCTGGCCTACGGCGCGGATCCATACGGGCTGTACCAGAGGAGCGCACTGCCCCGACCCGACAGCCTCATAGGTCAGTCCGACATCCACGTGCTCTCACATTATCTACGACTAGTGACCCGACACATTGAACATCTCACGACCACACAGATGCGTCCTGTGACCCGCTGAAGGGGTGCCGACCCTCAGGTTGGGAATCGCTGCAGTTTGTAACAAAAAGCTTATATTAGATTTATTTCAAGAGCGCAAATTCTGCTTTTCCAAAGCTCATTTAATACTGCAATAATTCATGATTAGGTTATGATAAAACCCAAGAAGAAATCTTTTTAAAGCCGGAAATCATGAAGCCTTTTTTATTTCAGTTCGGTTATTGTTCCTTGCAGCAAGTCGTTAAATTCAATGACATGATAAAACATTAGAATATATGTGCATTAATATCTACATTCAAAGCTCCGGGATCTTTACATCCTTTGTCCTAGACAGTGAATGACTAATGAATGCGTGTCTAGTGAGAGGTGCAGTCCTTCTTACTGGCCTCTCTTCAGCGCTCCATCTTCTATATCAGTGCAGTTAGAGAGGTCACTCTGAGCTCCGGAGGGGTCGGTTAAACCCAGCCAGGTTGTAATCTGGGCCGGAAAATCTCCCAAAATCAGATTTACTGCAGAGCTTCGCCGCTGCAGTCGAAGACGGTTTGAATGTGTGTTTTTCAGCAAACCGTCCTCTTGTAAATAAAAGCCACGCTCCACGGCCTCAACACCATTCCTCCTGTTTATTTAATAACCTTTCCTTTGTCCAGGGAAAGTTGACTGAGCAGCGCTGATTTAATATTGTAGCACACAAAACTTGCTATGCAGAGTTCCCTGTATCTCTGTGAAGCAGTGAGAATCATTAAATAAAGCTGCTTGTCGAACAAAATAACTTCCAGGCGAACTGCAAGCTCGGCAGAGGATTTTATCTCTAACCAGGCTTAGGAAGCTCATTTCATGCAGTTTTTAGTCAAATCATCTTTCAGCACTGGCAGATAACGCTGCTGTGTTTGAGAACATTTCATTTGATGCATGAAAAATAAGGAATGTAATCTTTAAAGGGGAGGAGGATTTCCCTTTTACCAGGTAGATGCTCTGAACTACTCTCGTTGGGTGATTGATGTGCTGCAGTCTGAAGGGAAACGAGACAAAGATCACAATGCAGAGGAAAACATCTGTATAAATGAGCACAATTCAGTGGATCACAGTGGCTTGTTGTGCAGTGCTTCCTCTCGTCTAGAATTTCTCTCTCATGCACCGTTGAGCAAGTGAAATGTGGGAGAACAAACCGTGTTAGTATCTATTGGTCTTCATATGAAGCAGTCGATGAGGAGGCAGCAGGTCATTGAAGTCCAGTTAGACAATACGAGTTTCCTCTCGAATCATGAACCACTTTACCTCATCTGTAAATGTATATGATCCCAATATTATATATTAATACCTCAAAGTATACAGCAGATATTCATGTGATAGGGCGGTTAATGTTCATGAAAGTCTTGTAATACTTGGACATGTAATATAATATTGTGACTTTCTGATAATTACGCTAAAATACCTCATAATTACAAGACCTTATTACTACAAGAAAAGTCCTCATAATTATGTTAAGACCTCATAATTATGTGAAGACCTCCTAATTACATTTCAACCTTAATTATGAGAAAATAATTCATAATTACAGGAACACATGTTGTAATTATGAGAAAAGAGAATAGGCGTGAATATTTGCTGATTGTTCTGTAGTTTCCGACAGTAAATTAAATTTTTAATATTGTTATTTGTCGCGCTAGCCCTCAGAGAAGCTATTACTTAGGTTAAATACTTTTAGAATAGTGAGTAAAATATTTATTTGAAAACGTCTGTTTGTCAGTCAAGCTTTTGCAGATGTTTCCTGACAAGTCGTGCTGCGTTTTCGTTTTTTTTTTATTTCTTCGGTGTGAGTTATTGGTCAGAATAAACATATGCAGCATGGATCTGAGGCAGAGTCGGGTCCTGATTTACTGCAGCTGTGTGAATCCTGAGACTCCAGGTGAGTTGAGTTCACCTAACGAGCTGCCGGGAGCTCAGCGCTCTCTGCAGCACTTCACCGACACAACTTCTACTTTCATACTCAGCTTCAGCCAATGCAGGTACGGGGAGTTTGCAAGTCTTGTGTTGTTATCGATGAATCTGTCAGTTCATAATTTGATGAATCAATGAATCGTCAGGTAGACCTAAAGATGTTCAACGTAAGGTGAGACGAAACGGAGAAAAGCAGGAAGTGTTTCGCCTTTTTGCTCGATGATAAATGTAGTTGTTGCTGGGTCTAAATAAAAATATATAGAATATGAATTATTAATATATTGATATAAATAATAAACCAGTAACAAAATATCACCGTTACACGCACAACCCATTAGAATAACATTAAACCAAACAAATGGAACAATTAACAGTAACATTCAATTAATAATACTCTGTTTGCACACTGCAAAACAAGTTAAAGATGACTTATTTATCTTTAAATAACCACTTTAGTTCTTTCTTAAGATCTATAAATATGTTTTTTATTGTAATGAAAATAATGTTTGTGACATTTACTCATTATTTAGAGTTGTTTATTCTAACAAAGCAGTGAGAATGCTGAGCTTGCTATGCTTAATGATGTCACAGTATGATGATGATGATGATGATGATGATGATGATGATGATGATGATGATGATGAGGAGCTGATTGACTTTCTCTGATTGGTTAAGGCAGCTGAGCTGAGGAGGGATTATTTCTGTGCTGTTCACTAAGTCTGGTGTTCAGACGTCTGTTTGAGGAGCACATTTCAAACCCAAACTGTAGCTTTGAACCAGATGCATTAAACATTGTAAAAAGACCTTTCTTCTGCGAAATGAGATCAGAAACATAAAAAAAATCCATCGCAGCTCCTCCTCTCTCATTAACTGGCCTTTGAAAACTTTCTCCGCACACTTTGCAGTGTAGCAGTTGGAGGATTTACTGTGTTAAAAGTGCTGCTGATGCTGATGCTGCAACACAGATTTATTCCTCCGTCCTGCCCGCTGTCACTTTCCTAAGCCGCTCCCACTGACCCATATAGGGGTGTTTCTATCACAAAGCCCTCGTGGAGCATCAGCGTGTGATTATCAGCTGACAGCACTGGAAGGCTTTTATTCTGCTGCTGTCGTTCTCACAGGATGCTCGTCCATGTGCGCATCAGCGTGTGCGTGGACGTCGGCATATGCACCTTTTGTGTTGTGCTGTTGTGTTTGTGCATGTGTTGGAAAGGAAATGGATTTATTGTGTGTGGGAGGCCGAGTCAGTGAACTAAATAAAATGCCTCTGATTCTCTAGCTGGGTGATTTTCATCCTGCAGTGCTGCTAAGTGGCCTAATACTTCTCCTAAATCCTTATTCCCAGTTATCCTGCAGATCCAACATAATCCCAGATTACACGAGCGAGATAAGCAATAGATGGATATACGAGATTAGGTTATTACTGATCAGTGGCACTCGTAGCTTCGGTAGTGAAACCTGGTGAGCAGCCAGGCGGAAGCTGCGAGATGATCTTTTTTGTGTGGACTTGGTTAAAAAAATTGCATTACAGTGGAAAGATCGATGTAATAGTGCAATGATATGTGGAGGGGCTGCAGAGTAGCTGATTTGACAAAAATTATGATTTGCTATTTAGTTAAAAGTCGTAATAAATGGTTTAAACGTCTTAATTTTGCAACTCCAAGAATGCAAACTTGACCAAAACAGCCTCAATGCAACTGTAAAGATATCCGCTTTCATACAGTTTATAGTGAAGAACATCCAGTTAAAAATCACTCAAGACTCCTCAAAGCATGAGCGAGCTTTAAGCATCCTCTAACCTGGAGGTCACAGTTTCTGTCGGTGTCCTTCGCTGCTGAAGGGCCCTTTAGAAAAAGAAATAAACTGAGTTCCAGATTCAACAAGGCCGTGTCACAATAAGTGCACCTTTTTTGTGATAGATTTTTGCGATAAAAGACCATCTCATGGAAAGAGCGCTGCAGAAGCAAATAGCTCCTTCATCACCAGCTCCAAGTGCAAATTGTGTGCTTCTTCTTGTTGTACTGATCTACCCCCCCCCCCCTCGTGCCCTAAAGCCTCGTTATAATTGGAGCGCTCTTTGAACTGATCTGCTGTGAGATTGGAGGATGGAGAAACCCTCTGCTGCTTGTTTGACTTGCTGATGTCGACGCCTGCAGCTGACTCTGAGTCTTTATTATGCGTTTTATAAGCACAACAACACTCGGGATGAGTCTGCATTATGAAATCCACTGTTTCGGTACACTTTTGATTTGCGTGGCCTCACCTACAGATGACTAGTGTGAGATGAACATATGAGTTATGTATGAGCAGGACGACAGACGGAGGCTTTATTTGGCTCTGAGATATTACGCAGCTCATTTTGCACACAAACAAACATTTTACAATTCAAATTTCTCTTCTTCTTTTCCTTCTTCTCCTGATTCTCCTTTCTTCTTCTTCACAAAATTCTAAGATATTCTTTGTTGTTTAATTTGACCATATGTGTGTGTTTCTCTCCTGATTAGTTCTGTGTTTGTCCACATGGGACATTTTGTGAATTTTACTGAAGCCACCATTTGGCATTGATGTGTTGATGTTTATCAATGCTGCTTATATGAAATATGTTTACGTTTTCTTCAAGACTTGCTTAGAAAAAGCCTTGTTTTATTTTAATGAACATTATTACTACAATAACCACAAACAATCTACAAACATCTAATTAAGATGTAAGCACCTTCCTCGAAATGTCAGAAAAGCCAGATTGTCATCAATAGTTTCCAAATAATAATAGTTTTTTAAATAAAGTAAACGTGCCCATGTTTTTACTCGTGCACCTGCAGGGCTTCACAGCTCGTACGCCGGTCACTCGGGGCAGATAGACCCGGAGCTGAGGGCAGCGTTGTCTCCGGACTGCCACATGACGCCCGTTTTCGATGAGCGCTCCTTCCACAGCCCGCTGTACCACAGCCCCACCCACGACCCCCAGGGCTCCCTCTACAGGACTACCCCAGGTACTGCAGCAAGTCACTTATAAACTCGATCATTCTGCTTATTAGACTCTTTTTAAACATACGAATGGCTGCTGCAAACTGATAACATTGAAATATTCGTATGTAAACTGTAAAAACAGAATTCATTCCAAATAACTCTCATTAAATTACACATCAGCGTCCCCCTCAGGTGCCCCGGTCCCCGGGTTGAGCAGCCGGACTCGGTTTCACATCTGCTTAGAAGATTATTTCTCTAAAGATCTGTGGAGGAAATCAGGGTTTGCAGGCACAGGAACCGTTGTTGTTATCGCTCCCCGAGGTCAGAACTTAATTAGGCTGAAACCTTTCATGTACTCTGCTGCTTCCTAATTGAAGCCGTTGCAGAATGATTTAAAGCTGAAAGCTCTGCGGAGTTTCATCGTGGAGCATCTAAGGAGCCATTTTAGTTTCGTTTAGATTCAAACAAGTTTGGCCTGTGAGACAGCCTGCTGCTTTAAATGCTTGTTTTAAGCACTTACGTAACACGATAATATTATCTCTTTTCTGTGACCGTGGATGTATTTTTGGCCTTCAATCTTGATAAAAACCAAGCCTTTTGTCCAAACCCTGCTCTGTTTGAGTCGCCTCGTTTCCTTCCCTCAGGTATGGGGACCCTCCCTCGGACCACCAGCCAATGCGGCACGCTGCCGTACCAAAGAAGCAGCTACGGGCTGAGCACCGCAGCCCTGTACGTCGACTCCTACAGGGTCTCCGGCGAGCCCATTTTCTCCCACCGGCACTCTGGACTGGTGGATCGGGTGGTCACGCGCACGCCGTCCATCGAGAGCATCCACAAGGACCCCAGGTGCTCGCACACAAACACGCATTCAGACGTGTGTAAAGATACAGTATGCATGTCGAAATTCTACAAGTTATTTGACAAATTTGCTACTGAAATCTATACAGAGCAACCTTTTGCATGAATGCATTATCATCCTTTACAGTCATGTCTGCAAATATCACAGGAGACCAGGGTTTTTACTTATTCATTGATTAAATATATCCTAAATTAGCTAGCTTGTGAATGAAGCCCGCTCTTTGTTTCCCCTCAGGGAGTTTGCTTGGCGTGACCCAGAGCTGCCGGAGGTCATCCACATGCTGCAGCATCACTTCCCCTCCGTCCAGGCCAACGCCGCCGCCTACCTGCAGCACCTGTGTTACGGAGACAACAGGGTCAAGGTGGAGGTAAGGAGACCGGGATGAAGGGCTTCACTCCCTTCACAATGACCTCAGTGGTTATTTACATTGCCTCAGATATCTCCTATTGTATCCCCGTCTCTTAAGAGTTTATTCTCAGCTTACAGGGTTTGAAATCTGACTTGTTTTTGCTGCCAACCTCTGAGCCAAAGCGCCATCTGCTCCAATGAAACTTTAAGTAACGCTGGTGCCAAATGTGCCGCCGCTCGCTCTTCTCTGTGCTCTGCTTCCCGTGCAATAAATAACTCCGTCACGAAGGCGGAGCTTTCGAAGGAGAGCCACTTTAGTGCCGTTTGGTTTGTTTGGTGATGAGCTTTTAATTAGCCTTTGGAGCGGCCCGGAAACGCGCCTGCTCATTTTTGCCAGAAGCAAATGTTTCCAGTGACGGTTTGAACGCAGAATCAGAGAGAAACGCGGAGCGTCTGCTGCTCTCCTGGGACGGGTTTATTTCGAGATGACACAGGAAAGTTTTGAACATCCCACAATGATGCTTCAGACAAAAATATTTCAGAGAATCAGTGCTGCATGAAATGAGTGCAGCGTTTTTCTTTTAAAAGTTATTTGCATTGATTGAATTCCTTCATTCCTACATCACTGCAGCACGGTGAGAAGATAAACATAAAATCATTTTCTCTTTCTAGTTTGTGTTTTAACTTCATGTTTCTCATCCCTCGCTCTGATTGGTCCCTGGTCTGCAGGTTTGTCACCTGGGAGGGATCCAGCACCTGGTGGACCTGCTGGATCACAAGCTGACGGAGGTTCAGAAGAGCGCCTGTGGGGCCCTGAGGAACCTGGTGTACGGGAAGGCCACCGACAACAACAAGGTGGCGCTGAGGAACTGCGGCGGCGTGCCGGCTCTGCTGCGCCTCCTCAGGAAAACAACCGACAACGAAGTTCGGGAGCTGGTCACTGGTACGACTCGTCAGCTTTAATTAAAGGAACTCTGTGGAGTTCCAAAAGGTGCTGTGTCATAGCACAAACACTTACAAAGGTTTTTTAAATGATTTTGAATTGTTTACATACCTTCTTCTTCACTTCTTTTGTTGATGCATTGCTGCGTTTCTTGATGAAAACCAAATGAGGACTCTCTCTAAAAACTAAAAGATTACACAGTTTAACTAAAATCCTCCATGGAGGCCAGGAAATACCCTTTATTAGGAGATTGTTATAACTTAGATTATAAAATGTTTTTAACAGGCTGCACATCTGAGAAAGCCTGCATCAAAGTATACAGTTCTAGGACAAACCTACAATTGGCCATCAGCAAACCTCCCACCATGGTTTTATTTTAAATCCTAAAATAATAACCCAAAATCCAGCAGGTCAGACACCGAATGGGAGCGTCTATCTGTCGACTGAATTCAGTTGAAAGCAGCATCCACATTGACAAAAACATTCAAATCCCGCTCTGATTGGCGTGGGCGTCCGCCTGCTTGTGAGGGCTGTTGGCTACTCGGCTCGCTGGCTGAGCGTCGGTCTGTGTCGCCGTCTGACTGGCTGGCAGTGTATTAATCTGTGTATCGGCTGTTCTGTGGGAGGTGAGAGCGGCAGCGGCTTAAACACTCAGAGCTCGGTGTTGACAGAACAGATCTCGGCACAGTCCTCGGGACAGATGCTAAGATAATGTGCTTTGGAAACAGGATGCTGCTGACAGTTCGGCGGCCCCCTTTCACACACACATACTGTTTAATACCAGGAGGAGGGAAGCTGTTAGACGCCTCACATTCTAGGGAAAGACACGGAGGAGAGTCTTCACTTTGATATAAAGCTTTGGGAAAGTTTCTATTTTTACAGCTCAGGGCAGGTTTTCGACTATTAAAGCAGTACTTTAGTTTTCCCAAGTCACCTAATGTTAAGAAACATATCTGCAAAACACTTTGTGTTTACCTGAAAAGAACACAAATCATCCCTTGGCCAGTGAACGTTTTTCCCACTTCACTTCAGATGTCCCATACTCACTGCTCCTCTCTTCTACATCAACTCGTTGTGATTTTAAGTCGTGACATTCATGTTTTTTGACATTTTTTGTATCTTGCAGCTTGCAGGGGAGAGCGAGGCTCTCAATATTCACCAGACTACTGTGTGAAATCAACTATTTTTAGACGGCAATATGCCAAAACGGCAAATTCAAAAGAAATCTTTATTGGCACCCTGCACCCACAGGCGTCCTGTGGAACCTCTCCTCGTGTGACGCGGTGAAGATGACCATCATCCGTGACGCCCTGTCCACGCTCACCAACACGGTGGTCATCCCCCACTCGGGCTGGAGCGTCTCCCACCGCGACGAACACAAAGTCAAGTTCCAGTCCTCTCTGCTGCTGCGCAACACCACCGGCTGTCTGAGGTGAGGAACGAATCAAGCGCACCCACTGCTGATTGTGTGTAATAGATTTATTGTTTTGTTTGTTCCTACGATGATAAAATGATCCCCGCTTTGATGATGTGATCATAATCTTTGCTGATGATGTTCATGGATATTCATCACCACCGTGTTTTTACATTTACACACTTCTTCACAGTTAAAACTGCCCTAAAAACCTCACAGAGCCATTCTAATGTCTTAATGACAATAGATTTAACAAAGGCCTCCAAAGCCTTTTGAGTCACCAGGCGTGCCGTTCGCTCATTAAATCGATTCTCGAGGTGAAATGCAAGGATGACTTTTGGATTTATTGGTCGTCTGCACTTCGTTTTAATGATTCTGTAAAACCGCAACACATAATCAGAGTCACATAATGGTCAGTGAGAGCCTCTATAATGCACTCTTTAATGCAGGCGTATAGTTTTAAGTATGCATTCAAACCAACTGGCCTGTGTTATATCTGTGTTTTAAACGTCAAAGTCTAGATAAAGGTTTATGTCAATCAATGGCACACCAATAAATGCAGAAGAATAGTGTAACGTACGACTGACGGGACAAAAGAGGAACTTAAAGTCACTAAGCTTTAGCTCATTCAAAAGAATTTGAAGATTAGAAATAGAAGTTCACTGCAGCTCAAGATAATAATTAAGGTTTTCACGTTTTGCCTTCTGAAGTTGTGGAAACGATTGAGCTACACAACCATGTTGTCAGATAAATGCTCACCTGTTGTAAACACGGTGTGACTCTCTCGGCCCCTCGTGACCTGAAGGCTGCCTCAGTGTGTTTGTGTTGGCAGAAGAGTCTCCACACCTGAAACGGGATTTAATTTTAATGAGCGCACGGAGCAAAAGCCGACCTACGACTGCTGTTTCAAAAGATTACAATGAAGCGTTGAAGTGAAATGAGTTAAACCTGCTGAGCGGGGACTTCCCATGCTGCTAACTGCCTGATTGGACGTGTACCGTCATTCTTTAGTGTCAGGATCCAAGTCCAGGTGTGTTTCCTAACTTGCAAGAAGAACACAATAACTTTAAGCTACTCAAACAAAATGAATTGTACTGGCTTCATGAATCATCTTTGATCGTGAGTGTACACAAACTGGTGATTATTTATTCCCTCTAATATCTTTAAGTGCTGCAGGGAAACTACGTCTCCGTCCACAAGAAGCCTCCAGCATCACTCTGCATTGGGGCTGTAGATTGATGGTATAGAAATGCATTGTGGGAGTTATGTGCTGCTGTGCAGTCTTCTCATGTCAGCTCTCCCGTTAGTGGCAGCTGAAGGTTCCTATTGGAGGATCAGCCCCCTCCTTTACTTGTATCCGGGCAGGATTTGAGCCACCCTGTGGGGGATTCCACACACTGCACTTCATTCTGAATTAATGTGTCGGTGTGTGTGTGTGTGTGTGTGTGTGAGAGGAACCTGAGCTCAGCAGGGGAGGAGGCGAGGAGTCAGCTGCGCTGCTGTGAAGGTCTGGTGGACTCGCTGCTTCACGTCCTCAAAGCCTGCGTCAACACCTCCGACTACGACAGCAAGGTGCTGCAAACACACACACACACACACACACTTTTTTTTCTTTTTGTCACAATTTATTCCTTGGAAACTAAATATAACAAGAATCATACATCATAAGAGGAGACACGACATGTGAATAGGGTAAAAAGAAATGCAACCAATAGATATCATCATGAAACTTCCCCAGTTGATTACTTACATTAAGACAATTATCTTTTGTACAACAAGTTTACTAAAATGTTTTTGATTTTAGAATACATTTAGAGACGGAAATAGACACAGTAGTAAAATATTGGTCTCTTGCATTACATGCTCTGTGAGATATTTAGACTTGTGTGTGTGTCAGATCGTGGAGAACAGCGTCTGCACCCTGAGGAACCTCTCGTACCGGCTGGAGGTGGAGATGCCCTCCTCTCGTCTGCTCGGCAACCAGGAGCTGGACACCCTGCTGGGCTTCTCCTCCCAGGCCAAGGAGCTGGACTACCTCTGCTGGGGCAAGAGGAGGCGTGGCAGGAAGAGGGGCGGCTGGTCCGACGACAAGGTACACGGAGGTGTGGGGGGTTTCCCTCAGAGGTGTGGAGGTCCTGCAAGAATCTGCTCCGTTTGAATTGTTTTTAGTCTGATTGGAAAGTTGATTTGTGTGTTTGGTGCAGTGGGACGGCGTCGGGCCGATCCCAGGTTTCTCCCAGCCTCTGAGGGGGGCGGAGCTGCTGTGGCACCCGATAGTGGTGAAGCCGTACCTCAACCTGCTGGCCGAGAGCTCCAACCCTGCCACGCTTGAGGGCGCCGCCGGCTCGCTGCAAAACCTCTCTGCTGGAAACTGGAAGGTAGAAGTCCTCTTTATGATAGCAACACCGCGATATTTAAAGTTAGCTGATTCAAGCAATAACACTGCGTGTGTGTGTGTGTGTCCAGTTCTCAGCCTACATCCGAGCAGCGGTGCGTAAAGAGAAAGGTCTGCCCATCCTGGTGGAGCTGCTGAGGATGGACAACGACCGGGTCGTCTGCTCCGTCGCCACCGCCCTCCGCAACATGGCGCTGGACAGCCGCAACAAGGAGCTGATAGGTGCAAAAACACAGTTTGATCCCAGAAACATCAAACAGCTTGTTCAAACTAAGTTTCTCCATGTTACAGATAGAAAGACAGAAAGTCTGTTCATTCCAGTCGGACTGATTTAGAAAGTGTGATAACACATCGCCCCCTAATGGAGAACAGATGTGTTTAAGGTGAAACAATCCAACTGCCGACGGCAAACATCTGGAGTTACCCACTTGAAGTGAGAGACGGGGCCTTTAATAAAGAGTCCACACCAGTCAGTGTGGGTTAACTGCCAAAACTTTGCCTTATTAAGAGCATCTTCTAGGAGGAAGAGGAGACTCTCCCTCACTGGGAGCATCCTGCCGGTGTAGAAGATAACACCAATTAAAACAACAGCGTCATAATGTTTCAGTCTAAATGAAGTCCACATTCTGTGTCCCCTCGTTCAGGAAAGTACGCCATGCGGGATCTGGTGAACCGGCTGCCCGGCGGCACTCCTCCGGTGCTGTCGGACGAAACGGTGGCGTCGGTCTGCTGCACGCTGCACGAGGTCACCAGCCGCAACATGGAGAACGCCAAAGCTTTGGCCGACAGCGGAGGCATCGAGAAGCTGGTGGACATCAGTAAAGGACGAGGGAAAGGGTACGAAACAGCAGAGACACTGTCTGCACAATAAACAAACAAATCATTATATTTCCATGCATACCATAACTAAGAACAATAAACAAAAGGCACATACATTATTAATGCATCCGCTTCTGAAAGAAAGCATCATTTGTCATACTGCAGCATACTGCCATCACTATTTTGCGATGTGTGACAGTAACTGATGTTGCAGGTACCAGGTGAAGGTTGTGAAGGCAGCAGCTCAGGTGTTGAACACGCTGTGGCAGTACAGAGAGCTGAGGAACCTCTACAAACAGGACGGCTGGAACTACACTCACTTCGTGACTCCCGTCTCCACTCTGGAGCGAGACCGCTACCTTTCGCAGCCGACGCTGCCCACCAGCCCGCTGCAGATGTCCCCCGTCATCCAATCAGGTGAGCGAGGTCTCAAAGAGATTCCGGGAAAATCCTGGAGGAGTATACATCTAAAAACAAACAACTGTCTTTGTTTCCTCAGGTGGTAGTGCAACATCCTCGCCGGCGATGCTCGGGATAAGAAGACACAGTTCAAACTACCAGAGAGCGCAGTCATCTATGCAACTCGACACGTATTATGGAGACAACAGTTTACACAAACGGCAGTACACAGGTCCGTATAAAACCGTCAAAGCTGCTGCAGACTAACACCACATTGTAACTGCTGCACCTGTGTTTAGGCTCATGCTTTTTGAATTTTTCACTTCAGGGTCTGAGAAGAAAACTCCGTATTTCATTGGGACATATTCTTCCCAGTCGGGAGAGGATTTGAGAAGGTCCCAGGTAATGCGTTTGTAAAATTCAGCCGCACTGCTGCACACTCTGCAGTGTTTTACCTTTTTATTGATGCCGGTGTGACCAGACATTTGGCTCATTATAATGCATCCATCGCTCCTCTCCCAGCACACAGAGCCATTTTACGACGAACCCGACAGGAAGAACTACAACAGCTACAGAATGTACCTGTCGTCCCCACAAGGCTACGGGGAGGAGCAGTACGAGGACGAGCCGGTCCACCTGACCCCGTCCTCCCCCGACGGCTACGCCAGCCAGTCGCTCCAGTTCAAAGCCAACACCAACTACGTGGACTTCTACTCCACCACACGGAGGCCTTCAAACAGGGCGAACAAGTTCACCGGCTCCCCCGACTCCTGGGTGTAAAAACAATGTCGACACCGCGTATGTTGAGCTTCTGTTTCTGTGTGGGTGTGTGTGTGTGTGTGTGTGTGGGGGGGGGTGCACATTGGGTGGGTGCGCTGTGTGGCTGTGTGAGAGCGTGAGGATGCATGTGAATGTGTGCGCTGTGTTGAAACTGTACTGAAGGAGCAGGGCTTGGTTTGTTTTCGTGCAGCTTCTGATCAAGTCTCACCATGTGCACGATAATGCAGATAAATATGAATAAATAAAAATGGTCTGTTTCAGATCACAAAGCCCTGTTATGCATCAAGACACAGTGTGCAACATGGGCATCTCATAGGAGTCCTCTAACTTGTCAAAATGAAGTCCTGGCTTGGCTATTGTTTAATTACATCATGGTGTTGTGTCCCTTTCTTGATTTAATTGCAACTAACTGCAGAATTAGCGTCACCTAACTCCTGATATTCCCTTAACAGTTGAGACTGGAAATACAGATTCATTTGTATTTGTCTTAAAAATTGTCAGTACGACAGTGGTGTCGATCCCTGACCCACATGATCTGAAGGAGAGGGTGGATGATAATAATGATAATAAACTTTAATTATATAGCACCTTTCAAAACAAAGATACAAAAATCTAATTTGGAAGAGTTTAAAGGTTATTCAACATTGAGTAAAGGAGCTACAAATATATAACATAATTGAAATAATAAATATACTAAAAGTGAAATTAATGCATTTGTATGAAATTAAGTTAAAGAAGTAACTTTAAAGTGAAATTTAGCCCACAAACCCTATTACTTAGCATGTAACTGCAGTTTAGCGCTTAGAACACGTTTCTATTCAGATTCTTCACGATAGAAAATAGGAAATCTCCAAACATAAAGATTTATCTGCATTACTGTGGACATGGACTACTTTTCCGCGGGCTTAGTCAAAAGGTGCTCTTTGAGAAAAACCTGGTTCTGACCTTGTTGTTCACAGTGTTTGTGACGGTCAGCTGATTTCATTTTTCTCTACAGTAAAAATGTGCAGTTTGTTTGTTAGCCAGCAACATCCTGAATGTGAGAGAAATAGGAACTTATTGAAGCTGATTGATCCTGTAAAAAAAGAAAAGAAACACCCGGCAGAAATACTATTAATAGGGATAAATAAAAGCAGCACTATTTGAGTTTCCTGCTGCGATAAATAAAGCGGACACGCCAACCAGATCATGCTCTAAAAATACTATATTATTTGACCCTCCAGAGGGTTGTAGAAACTCACCGATGAGCGTCGTCACTATACCTTTAAAGACTCAGAGAACCGGGGTTACATCTGTAACCGCCTGTTGGCCAAAAGTGCAGTAATATCAAGTATGTGAATTATGTGGAGAAAAAAAATCTATTTGTACAGATGCAATGGTTTAACCGTCCTGTTACATTGTTGTATTCAATATGTGGAACTTTATGTGATCGTGTGAAGAAGATTTTTCTATTATTTATTATTTGTATTAATTTACTTGTGACCTGACCAAAATACATCTGTCTGTTCTGTCCAAAACTGATGATGATAATGTGCAATGTTACAGAGGGAAATATATGTATAGGGATTAAAGATTATATCATGACAAAATACCTGAAAGACCATCTTTTTTTGACAAAAAAAACAAGATAAATGAAAGTGAAATAGATTTATATTCGCTTTAATAGCATCAGATGTAGGTATATTCAGAGATATGATGCCACAGCCAAAACAAACAACTGAAAAAGCGTTTTGCAAACAAAATGTACATCATTATGAGGTGGTGTATACAAATGGCCTCAGTCCGTCCTCCCTGAGCATGCCTTTAACACAAGCTCCATGCAGTTACATTAATGTATCACCATGTACAGGGTGACTGCAGCTCTCTCAACAGCCACAAACGATTAAACATCAAATAAAGACGCTGATATTCTCTGGCAACCTGACGCTCCGTTGCCTGGAAAGTTGCCCTTTTGTATCATCGCTCTCAGCAACTAAGAATATCATCTTGAGATAATATTGTGCATTCAAAAAACATGCTAAACTGGCAGCAGGAAGACGAAGCGGCACAGACATCTGATACGTCTTTTGATTAAAAGGGTGTCGTCGATTACAATCTTTTGCTTTCAATTTAGGAAGTGGAAGTTATTCTGCAAAACCTGGCAAGTATGTTTTTACCTGTGAAAATAATATAGAAGTTCAGGTGTATCTAAAGGCACAAGGTGTGGCAGAGTGAAAAACAGACGTTTCTAGGATTGGTCGAGGGGGAAATTCATCGATCTGTCGTTGTCTCTTTTGCTTTATCTCTGATTGGCTGATCAGGAGCTTTGCAGAGTGAGTGCAAAACTATACAAGACCATGCCCGCTGTACTCTTCTATGATTACATAACTAACCTGACTGTTGTACTGTTGTGAGTCCCGGGAACGCCTGATTGGCTGGTCAGTGTCCCTGCAGGACTTACAGA
Source organism: Pholis gunnellus (assembly GCF_910591455.1). Taxonomy (NCBI): domain Eukaryota; kingdom Metazoa; phylum Chordata; class Actinopteri; order Perciformes; family Pholidae; genus Pholis; species Pholis gunnellus. The sequence goes on from NC_136551.1 coordinate 2,140,323, forward strand.
AACAGTCAATCACAACAACTAAGAAACAATTGTCAGTCATGAATTCTGGAGGCCTAGAGTCATTAAACAGTTTAATTAGGATTGCTTCATACTTAAATATATATCTCAGCAGGGGACATACCTTATTTTTTAAGCTTTGTAGTGTTTGATTTTTGATTGTCACCTATTGGGAGACAAAAGAAGTAACTGGGAAAATGTAAAAAACAAAAGACAAACACTCCAACAAGACATCAGCATGGGTATTAGTGGGGAAACGCTTTAACACACAATTTAACAAGCTGTGTCGGTATGTTGTCGCAAAGAGTGTTTTTGTCTGCACAAAGTGGCTAAATTATAACTTCATCCAGGTGAGAAACTCAAAGGCTTTAGCTGCAACGGCGCTAACCGTTAGCCCCAAAAACATGTGATTCTTAAAGGAACACTTGGACTTTTTGGGACATATTTGCTTTTTTGCAGCGAGTTAGACGAGAGGACTGATAATCTTCTCATCTTCTCGACAAGATGTTACTAAACGCTCCCAAAATATCAAACTATTCTTTTAAATGAAGGAATGCTGGTTGAAGATGAATTAGTCACAGTCAGAATAATGCAACAAGTCAGCTGGTACACTTCTCCTTTCTGTCTCGATCGGGCCTCACTTATAGATTGTACGCTTGAAGTTAAGCAACAGAATTTATAAATATAAATACAAATGAAAATCAGGAGAATCACAGAAAATTGGTTTGGATCTTCTTTTTTTTTCCTGAAAGCATAATTTGGGACATTTTCTAAACGAGGCCTCTGATATCTACATTCAGCAAATTAAATATGTTTACACCTCATATCAGTATATACACGTGTGGATGTTGCTTCGCTGAGCGGTGACGGTCTGTGGTGATGGCCTCCCATTGGTGCTCCAACAGGAGGGGCGGGGCTTGTGGCTCCAGGTGTGGCGATGGGCATGCTTCAGTTCAGTCTGCAGGAAGAAGCAAAGCTTTAGTTTTAATGAGATTGTGGAACATTTTATGTCCAGTTTCTTGTTTTTAAATCCAAATTTTCAATCTGTCTCCTGGTTATATTTATTATAATGTTTTACTCACAGGGTGAACTTGCTGCGGTGGTTTTAGTTGTGGGCGTAGACGCCACCGGCTCTGATGGAGCTGCTGATGGGGGATGACAGCGGATGATGGCCTGGTCGGATGGGCTTTGCTGAGGCACAAACAAGAAAAGAAAGTGTCTATTCAGTAACATGTTTCATTTTCCCTTCTGTCAAAGTCTTGAATCTTGGCTGTCAGCTCACCGATCTGTGCAGAGAACCCCCTCCTGGCCATGTTCTTGGCCCGGACGGCCTCTTTGATGCGGTCCACTTCCTGCTGGTAGCGCTTGCGGTCCCTCATGGCGTTCTCTTTGGCCTCCTTCAGGGCGTTCTCCAGGGCTTTGACGCGCTCGGCCGTGGCCCTCAGACGCTTCTCCAGCTTGGGCAGCTCGCAGCGAAGGTCTGCGTTGTCTCGAACCAGCTGAGGGCGGCGGTGGAAAGTACAATGTACTTTAGTATTTCCATTAAACTACTTTATACATCATTGAATGCAGAACCTTTACTTTTTTTTACTTGCTAATGTCTTTTTGCATTATTGTATTAAGTAAAAGATCTGAATACTTCCACCACTGGCGGAGGGAAGACAGAAATACTGTCTATCATGGAACATGATCGCTCCACGTTTCTATCTATTCTTCAGTTGGATTATATTACCTGCTTGTGGACCTTGGTGAGCTGTTCCAAGTTGTTCTCCAGGAAGGAGATCTTCTGTTTCTGGGCCACATTTCCAAGTCCCTCCTCACAGTCCAGCTCTGCACTCTTGGGGAGAAAAACAAAACCCCCACAAAGATTTATGTTAAACTGGCAGATGAATGACACCAAATAACCAGAGGAGGGAAGGTTATGTACCTTCTTAACCCGCGTGGTGAGATCCTGAACGAAGAGTTTGCGCAGGTTGTGCAGAGTCTGCAGCTCCTTGGCCTGAAAGAACAAAAACAAAACAATTTATACCCAGCAATGTATATCCCCAACTTGGTGCCACTTGCCCATCTAACTAACTAACTTTAGATCTAACATCTGGAGTGACTATCGGAGCTGGAGATCGGACTGCCTTTCACTTTAAAATGTCACAGCAAGGATTGAACCTATATACCTATTGATCTGACACATGCTACTGTGTGGTAGAAACATTAGTCCAATGTCTATAATATGACTTTATTTTTACATTTTTCGACATGCTATACTATGACTTTATTATAACATTTTTCGACATGCTATACTATGACTTTATTTATTTATTTTTCAACATGCTATACTATGACTTTATTTTTTTATTTTTCAACATGCTATACTATGACTTTATTTTTACATTTTTCAACATGCTATACTATGACTTTATTTTTTTATTTTTCAACAAGCTATACTATGACTTTATTTATTTATTTTTCAACATGCTATACTATGACTTTATTTTTCAACATGCTATACTATAACTTTATTATAACATTTTTCGACATGCTATACTATGACTTTATTTTTCAACATGCTATACTATGACTTTATTATAACATTTTTCGACATGCTATACTATGACTTTATTTATTTATTTTTCAACATGCTATACTATGACTTTATTTTTACATTTTTCGACATGCTATACTATGACTTTATTTTTTTATTTTTCAACATGCTATACTATGACTTTACTTATTTATTTTTCAACATGCTATACTATGACTTTATTTTTTTTATTTTTCAACGTGCTATACTATGACTTTATTTTTACATTTTTCAACATGCTATACTATGACTTTATTTTTTTATTTTTCAACATGCTATACTATGACTTTATTTTTCAACATGCTATACTATGACTTTATTTTTACATTTTTCAACATGCTATACTATGACTTTATTTTTTTATTTTTCAACATGCTATACTATGACTTTATTTTTTTTATTTTTCAACGTGCTATACTATGACTTTATTTTTTTATTTTTCAACATGCTATACTATGACTTTATTTTTTTTATTTTTCAACGTGCTATACTATGACTTTATTTTTTTATTTTTCAACATGCTATACTATGACTTTATTTTTTTATTTTTCAACATGCTATACTATGACTTTATTTTTCAACATGCTATACTATGACTTTATTATAACATTTTTCAACATGCTATACTATGACTTTATTTTTTTTATTTTTCAACGTGCTATACTATGACTTTATTTATTTATTTTTCAACATGCTATACTATGACTTTATTTTTACATTTTTCGACATGCTATACTATGACTTTATTTTTACATTTTTCAACATGCTATACTATGACTTTATTTTTACATTTTTCGACATGCTATACTATGACTTTATTATAACATTTTTCAACATGCTATACTATGACTTTATTTATTTATTTTTCAACATCCTATACTATGACTTTATTTTTAAATTTTTCAACATGCTATACTATGACTTTATTTATTTATTTTTCGACATGCTATACTATGACTTTATTTATTTATTTTTCAACATGCTATACTATGACTTTATTTTTACATTTTTCGACATGCTATACTATGACTTTATTTTTTTATTTTTCAACATGCTATACTATGACTTTATTTTTACATTTTTCAACATGCTATACTATGACTTTATTTTAAGATTTTTCAAAATGCTATACTATGACTTTATTATAACATTTTTCGACATGCTATAATATGACTTTATTTTAAGATTTTTCAACATGCTATACTATGACTTTATTATAAAATTTTTCGACATGCTATACTATGACTTTATTTATTTATTTTTCAACGTGCTATACTATGACTTTATTTTTTTATTTTTCAACATGCTATACTATGACTTTATTTTTTTTATTTTTCAACGTGCTATACTATGACTTTATTTTTACATTTTTCAACATGCTATACTATGACTTTATTTTTACATTTTTCGACATGCTATACTATGACTTTATTTTTTTTATTTTTCAACGTGCTATACTATGACTTTATTTTTTTATTTTTCAACATGCTATACTATGACTTTATTTTTTTTATTTTTCAACGTGCTATACTATGACTTTATTTTTTTATTTTTCAACATGCTATACTATGACTTTATTTTTTTATTTTTCAACATGCTATACTATGACTTTATTTTTCAACATGCTATACTATGACTTTATTATAACATTTTTCAACATGCTATACTATGACTTTATTTTTTTTATTTTTCAACGTGCTATACTATGACTTTATTTATTTATTTTTCAACATGCTATACTATGACTTTATTTTTACATTTTTCGACATGCTATACTATGACTTTATTTTTACATTTTTCAACATGCTATACTATGACTTTATTTTTACATTTTTCGACATGCTATACTATGACTTTATTATAACATTTTTCAACATGCTATACTATGACTTTATTTATTTATTTTTCAACATCCTATACTATGACTTTATTTTTAAATTTTTCAACATGCTATACTATGACTTTATTTATTTATTTTTCGACATGCTATACTATGACTTTATTTATTTATTTTTCAACATGCTATACTATGACTTTATTTTTACATTTTTCGACATGCTATACTATGACTTTATTTTTTTATTTTTCAACATGCTATACTATGACTTTATTTTTACATTTTTCAACATGCTATACTATGACTTTATTTTAAGATTTTTCAAAATGCTATACTATGACTTTATTATAACATTTTTCGACATGCTATAATATGACTTTATTTTAAGATTTTTCAACATGCTATACTATGACTTTATTATAAAATTTTTCGACATGCTATACTATGACTTTATTTATTTATTTTTCAACGTGCTATACTATGACTTTATTTTTTTATTTTTCAACATGCTATACTATGACTTTATTTTTTTTATTTTTCAACGTGCTATACTATGACTTTATTTTTACATTTTTCGACATGCTATACTATGACTTTATTTATTTATTTTTCGACATGCTATACTATGACTTTATTTTTACATTTTTCAACATGCTATACTATGACTTTATTTTTTTATTTTTAAACATGCTATACTATGACTTTATTTTTTTTATTTTTCAACGTGCTATACTATGACTTTATTTTTACATTTTTCGACATGCTATACTATGACTTTATTTATTTATTTTTCAACGTGCTATACTATGACTTTATTTTTTTATTTTTCAACGTGCTATACTATGACTTTATTTTTTTATTTTTCAACATGCTATACTATGACTTTATTTTTACATTTTTCGACATGCTATACTATGACTTTATTTATTTATTTTTCGACATGCTATACTATGACTTTATTTTTACATTTTTCAACATGCTATACTATGACTTTATTTTTACATTTTTCAACATGCTATACTATGACTTTATTTTTACATTTTTCAACATGTTATACTATGACTTTATTTTAAGATTTTTCAACATGCTATACTATGACTTTATTATAAAATTTTTCGACATGCTATACTATGACTTTATTTTAAGATTTTTCGACATGCTATACTATGACTTTATTTTAAGATTTTTCAAAATGCTATACTATGACTTTATTTTTTTATTTTTCAACATGCTATACTATGACTTTATTTTTACATTTTTCAACATGCTATACTATGACTTTATTTTTACATTTTTCAACATGCTATACTATGACTTTATTTATTTATTTTTCAACATGCTATACTATGACTTTATTTTTACATTTTTCAACATGCTATACTATGACTTTATTTATTTATTTTTCAACATGCTATACTATGACTTTATTTTAAGATTTTTCAACATGCTATACTATGACTTTATTCACTTTTTTCAACAATAGCTCAGCTTGATGACAGAAGGGCCGCAACCCGAGAGACTGCGGGTTTGACCCTTATAAGGTGCGACGGTTTTTGAGGGCCGACGCGCAATCGCAGAGTCAAGTAAAACAAAAAAACATCCAAGGGTGTGGCGTCGGATAGCTCAGGTTGATGACCGAAAGGCCGCAACCCGAGAAACTGCGGGTTCGATCCTTATAAGGTGCGACGGTTTTTGAGGGCTGACGCGCAATCGCAGAGTCAAGTACGACAAAAAAACATCCAAGGGTGTGGTGTCGGATAGCTCAGCTTGATGACCAAAGGGCTGCAACCCGAGAGACTGTGGGTTTGACCCTTATAAGGTGCGACGGTTTTTGAGGGCTGACGCGCAATCGCAGAGTCAAGTACAACAAAAAAACATCCAAGGGTGTGGCGTCGAATAGCTCAGCTTGATGACTGAAGGGCCGCAACCCGAGAGACTGAGGGTTCGATCCTTATAAGGTGCGACGGTTTTTGAGGGCTGACGCGCAATCGCAGAGTCAAGTACGACAAAAAAACAACCAAGGGTGTGGCGTTGAATAGCTCAGCTTGATGACCGAAGGGCCGCAACCCGAGAGACTGAGGGTTCGATCCTTATAAGGTGCGACGATTTTTGAGGCCTGATGCCCAATCGCAGATTTAAATACGCGAAGAGAAGCGTTCCAGATGCGAAAAGGGACTGGTAGCGCAGTAATAACTGCCATGGTTTGCTCCTTCAACCAGGCATGGTGTGCAGTGGGTTCAAATCCCGCGGTTGCCAGTGTAGATAACGTCGCAGTGGGGTTCTCCCCTCTGGAGATTTCGGAGAGATGTAGCCAAGGGGTTATGGAGAAATATATATATATATATATATGAAGATTTTTGTTGTTTTGTTTTGATGTTGCCAGGGTAGGACTGTCAGGGAGGCGCTGCTGAACCTTACGCCTCTCCCAAAACTAACCTACTCACAAACAAGAAAAAAAAATCTTCATATATTTCATAACCCCCTGGCTACATCTCGCCGAAATCACCAGTGGGGAGAACCGCACTGCGACGTTATCTACACTGGCAACCGCGGGATTTGAACCCACTGCACACCATGCCTGGTTGAAGGAGCAAACCATGGCAGTTATTACTGCGCTACCAGTCCCTTTTCGCATCTGGAACGCTTCTCTTCGCGTATTTAAATCTGCGATTGGGCATCAGGCCTCAAAAATCGTCGCACCTTATAAGGATCGAACCCTCAGTCTCTCAGGTTGCAGCCCTTCGGTCATCAAGCTGAGCTATTCGACGCCACACCCTTAGATGTTTTTTTGTTTTACTTGACTCTGCGATTGCGCGTCGGCCCTCAAAAACCGTCGCACCTTATAAGGATCGAACCCGCAGTTTCTCGGGTTGCTGCTCTTCGGTCATCAAGCTGAGCTATCCGACGTCACACACTTCATTTGTTGTTTGTCATACTTGACTCTGCAATTGCGCATCAGGCCTCAAAAACCGTCGCACCTTATAAGGATCGAACCCTCAGTCTCTCGGGTTGCGGCCCTTCGGTCATCAAGCTGAGCTATTCGACGCCACACCCTTGGTTGTTTTTTTGTCGTACTTGACTCTGCGATTGCGCGTCAGCCCTCAAAAACCATCGCACCTTATAAGGATCGAACCCGCAGTCTCTCGGGTTGCGGCCCTTCGGTCATCAAGCTGAGCTATTCAACGGCACACACTACATTTGTTGTTTGTCGTACTTGACTCTGCGATTGCGCATCAGGCCTCAAAAACCATCGCACCTTATAAGGATCGAACCCGCAGTCTCTCAGGTTGCGGCCCTTCGGTCATCAAGCTGAGCTATTCGACGCCACACACTTCATTTGTTGTTTGTCGTACTTGACTCTGCGATTGCGCGTCAGCCCTCAAAAATCGTCGCACCTTATAAGGATCGAACCCTCAGTCTCTCGGGTTGCGGCCCTTCGGTCATCAACCTGAGCTATCCGACGCCACACCCTTGGATGTTTTTTTGTTTTACTTGACTCTGCGATTGCGCGTCGGCCCTCAAAAACCATCGCACCTTATAAGTATCGAAACCTCAGTCTCTCGGGTTGCGGCCCTTCGGTCATCAAGCTGAGCTATTCGACGCCACACCCTTGGATGTTTTTTTATTTTACTTGACTCTGCGATTGCGCATCAGGCCTCAAAAACCGTCGCACCTTATAAGGGTCAAACCCGCAGTCTCTCGGGTTGCGGCCCTTCGGTCATCAAGCTGAGCTATTCAACGCCACACCCTTGGACGTTTTTTTGTCGTACTTGACTCTGCGATTGCGCATCAGGCCTCAAAAACGATCGCACCTTATAAGGATCGAACCGTCGGTCTCTCGGGTTGCGGCCCTTCGGTCATCAACCTGAGCTATTCGACGTCACACTCTTGGATGTTTTTTTGTCATACTTGACTCTGCGATTGCACATCAGGCCTCAAAAACCATCACACCTCATCAGGATCGAACCCGCAGTCTCTCGGGTTGCAGCCCTTCGGCCATCAACCTGAGCTATTCAACGTCACACACTTCAATCATTGTTTGTCGTACTTGACTCTGCGATTGCACATCAAGCCTTAAAACTCACTGCACCTTATAAGGATCGAACCCACAGTCTCCTGGCTCCTAACCACTCTTCTATCACCCTAACCCATTTGCCCTGACACCAGCCACAGGTCGCTCTTTGGATGTTGGAACTCTAAACTCACCGCACCTCAGAAGAATCAACCTTCATTTTCAGACATTGGACTAATGTTTCTACCACACAGTAGCATGTGTCAGATCAACAGGTATATAGGTTCAATCCTTGCTGTGACATTTTAAAGTGCAAGGCTCTGCCAAACAGTAGACTATCCTTTCTGATCAAATAACAGAGAGACAGACCTGAGGTACAGAGCTTGTTGACGTCCAACATGACTTTCTTCGACATATGCCTTTTTCAATATTGGGCGACTGAGGCTCAGACTGTGGCTCAACCTGCCAATCTTGTGGTTAAAGGCTCCAACAGCGGGTTGAATAGTTCGATGTACTATGACTGTTTTTTCGATGTATTATTACGTAGTTCCAAGCCTATTTATTAAGTATACAAAGTAGTTTAAATCTGTTCCAGCTTTACCAGCTGCAACAGTAAAGTGATGAAAACATTAATGCATCAATATTTATAATACAATGATGAAGGCCTACCTTTAATATGCATACGCTTTATGGCACACTACCCAGTACGGCCTGCAGGTGCCACAAAACTGTGGAATACAACAACTACTGTACAAAATGTAAACCTTCATAGAGCTTAACTTACCACAGTCTCCTCCAGGCCCTTCAAGTCCTCTCTGGCCAGCTCGCTCTGTTCATTCAGCACTCTGGACACAAAACAGAGACATTAACACCAGCATTTACAAATCAACTTGTACTACATCCGACGCTAATTAACAACGGTGCAGTTAGATGCCTACATGAGTTTCTGTAGCTTTGCATCCTTCTCCTGCTCTTCAGCCTTCAGTTTGTCGTAGTCTGACATAAGTCTCTCCTGCTCCAATAACAGACCCTGGTTTAGACTGTGAGAGAAAGAGCAATAAATCGAGAATCACTGAAGAGAAATCAAGCTCAAGCTAAACCCTGAACCCTGTGCATAAGATGCCATTCATAGAAATACTTCTTCATTCATTCATTTTCATGCAAGATAGATCAAAACCCATGCTGGGTCTAGGGGTCCAAATTGGTACGCAGCATGGATAGCAGCACAAGCATCGCACATTATTCTACAATAATAATACAATAAATACAACCGGAGGTCACCAGTGCTGGTGTGTCCTTACTCTGTGAGTTCGTCCTGCATCCTCTGCTTGTCTTCGATCTCGTCCCGGAGGCGGCTGAGCTGCTTCTGGTGAGCCTCCCTGTGGTTCTCCAGCTGCTCCTCCAGCGTTCTCTGGAGGACGGACGGAGACGGAAATACACATTCGAGATTTAGCATTCAAATAAAAAAAAAAAATGTAAATATTATTTGACTGTTTTTCAGCTGTGCTTTCAGGTCACCTTGATGTCATCGTCTCCATCCGGTCTGCTGATGTCCTCCTTCTCCTTCTCCTCCCCTAACACCTCGTGTCTTTTCTCTGAGACCCAACAAAGAAGATGAAGTGATTCAATCTATCGGTGAGTAAATAACTGGGTTAACAGCGAGAACGGGAAATAGAGACAACGCAGTTTGGTGTGCTGACCCTGCAGTTTGGTGAGCTCCTCGGTCAGAGCGTCCTGACTCTCCTCCAGCTGCCTCTTCTTCTGCTCCATGTTCTGCATGTAGTCAGTCAGAGACTTGATCTTGGCCTGGTGCTGCACACAAGGGGGACAGCACAGACACCATGGACGTTTGAGCAAAAACAGAGCAAGAGAAACGTTCAGTCATTCATTCAAAGTGCCTTTCAGCAGGGAAACAGTGGCAGAGAAGTCTCCTTTTCAGGAGCTGCATCTCTCTGCACAATACAAGGTGATGGGTACCTGGGAGATGAGAAGCTGACAGGACGCCAGCTCCTTCTCATTTGCCTGGATCTTGCGGTGGCCATCGGCCTGAGCGCTCTCCAGCTGCTTGCTGCGGTTCACCAGAGACTTGACCTCGGACTTCATCTTGCTGATGTAGAGGCGAGCCACGGTGAACTCCTCCTCCACCACCGAGCCGTTCCCCTTCGTCTCTGAGGACTGAGCGAGGGGAGGGGGGGGGGACGGGAGGTTAGTGCGTGAGTGCGAGAGAGGATGCGTGAGCGCTTCGTTTGTGTGCGTGTCCGTTCTCACCGCGGCGATCTTCACGTCGCTGGTGCCGATGATGGCGCCGATGTCGCTGAGGTCACGCAGCAGCAGGTTGAGGACCTCGGCGGCTCTCTTCCTCTGCAGGCCGCTCAGCTCCTGCAGCTGACTCAGCTCCCTCTGCACCGCCAACAGCAACGCCTGTCCACAACACACACACACACACACACACACACACGTAAAACACTATTATGCTTCAGTGGCATGCATTTGTTGTCTGTTAGAAAGTAATATAAGATAAAGAAACATTATACACATGTTTGTATGTATTTTTTTCCACTCACCGTCTTGTGCTGCAGCTCCTCGATCAGCTGCACGTTGGTCTGATCCCTCTCCTCCACCTCTTGGCTCTTCTGGTCGTAGTTGACGGCCAGCTCCTCCAGGGCCTGCAGCACCTCCTTCACCTCCTCCTTGGCCAGCTCGTTCTCCGTCTGCAGCCGACACAGCTCCACCTGGATCTTCTCGTAGTCGCGCCTCGTCGATGCCAGCAGCTGGACATACACACGTTTATACCGACATAAACTAACGTGCATATGTAGTTTATAAAACAGAAAATGAAAGTTTCACGGGCTGGGAGATAAACCTCTTCCTGGTCCATCATCTGCTCCTTGAGTTTCTCCGCCAGCTGACTGTGTTGGTTGATCTCATCGTCCTGTAGAAATAATCAGAGGATATTAAGTCAGTAATTAAAGGTCAAGTATTAACAGTGCAGATGTATCATTATATACTGCAAGTTTTTTGTTCTTCTTTCAATGAATCTGTTGTTTTCATGATTACTGTACAAATGTCTTTTTACAATCCTAACTATCCTAACATCAGTGTCACCTTGTCATCCAGCTGTTTGTACAGGTTGCTGATGTCCTCCTCGTATTTGCTCCGCTCGTCACCAGAAACAGAGACGCCGCCTACAGGCGGCAGCAGGTTGTCGATGACGGGAGTGTTGTCGCACGGCTCGACGCTCTTCTGATCTTTAGAGCTCAGCTGCTCCTCCTCAGGGACGTCCTCCCCTGTAACGCGGACTCATCGGTTAGATAGATTCGTATTGTGTTATGTACGCTTGATTTCAAGGGGTGTAGAGTAAAAGCCATGTCACAACACATTGTGTAGCAATACACATATGGCAGTAAAATCATATTTATCTCTGGTTATGTTGACCTCGGCACGCAAAGACTTTTACTGTAATTATTCTTAATTGTGACAAAAGTCATCAGCAAATGAGAAGATGGAGAAAAGAGCTGCTCCGTTTAAAAGGCTCGGCATGGAGCCAGCGGCTGAGTCATGGCAGAAACACTGCATCAGCATAATGTGTGTGTGTTTTACTGTGTGTGTGTGTGTGTGTGTGTTTCGCTACATTTCTGTGTACGGAGCGTAGGCTTTAGAGGCTGCAGCTGATTTGTTGCTACGGAGGGGGAGTGTTATCAGCATGGGAATTAAAAGAATTAAAAAAAGCAATGGCCAGAGAGAGAGAGAGAGGGGGGGGGGGGGGGGGGAATCGAGGGAGAGTGGAGGGGAGAGAGAGAGACGATAAAGCAAAGAGGAGAAGGGAGAGCAGTTACCATGCAACAGAGATGATGAAAAAAAGGGCGAGGATGATGTTAAGGAGTCACTGCAGTCTCAGAAGAGAGGAGGACAGAAACAAAGAAAACAGACAGTATCATAGTGTGTTTATGTACCTACTGTTACATGACGTCTGCAGGATGTTGATAGTGTGGATTAGTGGCCATGCAGACAAAGAGTCATTTCACCTCACAAAACATGGGAGTTGGTGGTCTGAGAGGCTGCTGCCTCGATTGGCTTCGTTTGTTTGTGTTATTGTGTGACTTTGGTGTTTTCCTCTGTGTCTTTGTATCTCACCGTTCCTCCAGCGGTTCAGTTCAGCCTCCAGCCTCTGGATGATGGTTTTCAGGCTCTTGTTCTTGTCCTTCTGCTTCTCATACTTCTTCTTCCACTCTTCAGCCGTCAGCTCCAGGTTCACAGACACCGTGTTCTTGATGGTCTTGGCCCTAAAGTTAGGTTTGTTTGGAAGTTAACAGATATATGTTGAACAGTTTTTTTCATTTAATGCGCTTGATTAGACTCAGTGTAGCTGTTCCCTCACTCTACTGTCTGCTTTGTGGCACCGGTTAGTGTGGGACAATAGTAACTCTATATGTCTTTTTAGTCACATTGTTACGCTGCTCTCATGGATGCTCACTAAAGTGTTGTTGACCAGGTAATAAACAGGGTCTACAGACCAGAAACAAAGCACTATTGTGGATTACAAAGGTGTGGAGAGTTCCATCAGAGGATCTATACATAGAAACAAACCCGGATGCACAGTGGGAAACTAAAAGCCATCTGGTTGCTTGTTTTCAACACTGACGTCAGCCACAGCCCTAATGAGTCACGAGGTTGTTTTTTCCATATGCCACCCGTCACACACACACTAAAAAGATCAAGTGTAGGTACCTCTGTCCAAACATGAGTGTGGACTTGGTCTCGGACTCGTTGTAGACGGACGGCGAGCAGCAGATGATGATGGTGGTGCGACAGTTTCCCCCCAGAGAGTCCTGCAGGATCCGAGTCATCTTACTGTCTCTGTACGGCACGTGGGATTTCTGAAAAGTAAACGCACTTAATTCACATTCTTCAACTACGTGGAGGTGGAGCTAACCGCGGCTGACCTACCGTTCCCTCGGCCAGAGCTGAAATGACGTTTCCCAGCGCCGACAGAGATTTGTTGATGTTCTTCGCCTCATCCAACACGGCTCCCTCTGCTCCCGTCTTACTGACCTGTATCAAACAGATTAGATGTCACATCCACTTTACGTGAACTTTCATCTGCCTGATCTCACTCCCGGGGTTACCTTCTCGCTGCCCGCCAGGTCGACCAGGTAGAGCTTCCCCGACAGCTTCTTCTCCGTCTCCATGTTTTCCTGCTTGATGTTGATGAGGAAGATGCTGTGGCTGCGAGAGCTGTGCTCATTCATGTCTAGAAAAAAGAATCACAGTCAGTCTTATTCACTCCACAACCAGTTTCTCCTCCAGTGTGAAGGTCCCACACCTACTTGTGTACATTAAATATGAAAGATGAGTCGAAACATTGGGAGAAAGATGTCTTTGGTTGATATTTACATACACATTTAAAGATACATACTAGTCACTGCCACATGCCGATTGTTTTTGCCCTCATCGATGACGTCCATGACCTCCTCTGGACTGGACACAAAACGCTCAGTACAACCCTGACAGAGAAAGAGAAACATTCACAGTTCACCGTGTATTTAGATGTTTAACTGGAATCAGGGCACTTAAAGTGAGACCATGTCATTTGATTGGATGTGAAACGTGAAGGCCAGTTTACCAACCTTCACATAGGGAACTCTGTTTTTGTCTTCGTGCACGGCGAGGTTCGTCTTCGACACTTCAAACGGAACAAAGAAAGACTAAATAAAACAAGGTAATCATGCAAAATCCTCCAATCCTCAGTTCAATTCGCCTTAAATGTGACACACTTGAGATGCACAGTGTTACTCACCATCCAGCAGGTCTCTGATCTTATCCATGTAGATTTCAAAGTAGGAAACCTGCACAGAAGAACTCCAAACTTATAATGTCTACTCGTCGAGTCTTTGTACTAATGTCGGTTTCTCCTCATGTAGGTAATTAGATATTTAAGAATGAAGAGTTATATATATATATATATACATATACTGTAAATGTTTCTTGTTATTTTTCACCTTGATGTGGAACTCGAGGTTCTCGTCCATGGAGTAGATGTGGTCAAAGATGTCGTGGGAGATGCGAGGGATGATTCCCATCAGCTGGTGGTCGTGCAGTTTTCCCTGAACACAGCAATGAATATTCATGTTATTAATGCTACTATGTGGAAGCATTCAAATACACCAGGACGACGCTCCGTGGGATGTGACGCTGCAGCTATAAGAAAATACACATCGTCAGGAAAAACGTCCGTTAAACTTTGAAGCTAGCTTTTAATCGGATCATCGGGGTTTGAGATGGAATAAAAAGTTCATTTAAAGACAGTGAAGCAGATGTTTTTCATCACGGACTCACAGATTAGAGTATTACTGCTGTCTTGGTGGATTAGTCTACTAGCTGAAGTAATTTGCACTCAAAATGAATGATGCAGGACGATGATCCACTTTGAGTTCAACCTGTGCAAAGAATTCTACTTTTTCCACTTTAAATCTGTACATTTCACACAGTGAGTTTGGACATCAATGCCTCGCTGAAAAGCTTTGAAGGTTTGCAGGAACTGAAACTTCTATCAGGCTTTTGATTCCTCATCTTTCAGCCATCGTAGGCGAGTGGATTTAGGGTTTGTGCAAAGTCTGTTACACAATGCCGGCTGCGCTCTAATCCTCTGATTGGAGAGGAAAAAATAAAGGTCACTACCGGTCTTTATTCAGTGGCTCTGACTCTGGGGTTTATCCTCTGGTTGACTGATTGTCCATGAAGAAGTGGAGGAACGGCTGACATGACAGTCAGACCTGTGTGTCATGTTTGAGGGTCTCACCTCCATGGTGTGTGTCTTCCCGGAGGACGTCTGTCCGTAGGCGAAGATGGTCCCGTTGTAACCGCCCAGCACATCTGGAGCAACACGAAGACACAGGCATGAAAAACAGCTGTCCATTGTGACTACAATACCATGTGTGTATGATAATAAAACGTACTAATGCTGCTGTTGTTACTACTATAACTGCTTGCTTCATATACAACATCAAGAGCAGCAGATAGTGACATTAAATCCAAATAAGAAGGTAGAATGAGGGTAAAAAGACTTCACTTTACTATTATGTAAAATATGGAATCAGAGATGAGGGGCAGATTGCATTAGAGTTACATAAGAACAACGTGTCACGGTACCTTTGACTATCTGTTTGGCACATTGGTCGTACACTTGCCCCTGTGAGGTGTTGGGAGGCAGCACTCGGTCGAACACGTAGGGTTTACTCTGTTTCAAACCAACACGGGACACATTAATGACACAAATATACTGCAATGCATCAAACAAGACATTTCATCTTCAGTTGTTTGAGCTCTTATCTAAAAAACAATGCCTGTCATGACATCATGATTCCATAAAACAACACAAGAAAACAAGTGAAATGATTATGTTTTTTATAGGTTTTGACTTAAGTGACAGAAGATTAAAGTCAGTTTAAGGGCTCAATAATATATGACTGGCTAAAATGCAGATTTTTGTGGTTGATTTTGGATTTTTATTTGACATAAATTAACATTTTTAGAGAGAGTTTCTTTGTCATTTTTATCATGATTTATTAAAAGCCTGCACCACTGCATGCTTGAGAGTAAATGAGACCATTTCATGAGTAGAAACCACTGACACACTGCAGCTGCAGCTACATGCTGCGTGTTTCTCTGCTGGTGTAAAAGTGTAAATGCTCCAGCAGCTCCCCGTCTGTCTGTCCATCATTCCTGCTGCCCTCGTACAACTACTGTCTCTGTCTCTCAGGGGGTTTAAAAGCCTCGTCGCTGTGATAACGCCGCTCTCAGCACTTGAGAGGCGGCAGAAGCAGCACTCTCGCTCTCTCTGAGCCCCAGAGATGAAGCAGAGAAAACACTGACGCCCACAGTACCAGCGTGTCGGGAATGTGTTTCTGCAGCTTGACTGACGGCACGAGGCGGTGACAGCGGTGTTTCTGGAAGATGTTGCAACAGAATGAATAATGCAGGATGCTGATGGTGAGCAGCTCTGCATGAACACACTGTGGCTGGGTTCACTTCCTGTCTGTCTCTCTGTCTGTCTCTCTCTCTCTGTCTGTCTCTCTCTCTCTCTGTATGTCTCTCTCTGTCTGTCTGTCTCTCTATCTGTCTCTCTCTCTGTCTGTCTGTCTGCTTGCATACAAACGCTGCACTGCAATGTCATTTTTACAGATCACCTTGACATATTTTAGTTGCTCATTCCCGTTTTTTAGACATAACTATTATGTAGTGTTCAAGGACGGCTGGGAAAATACATCATCACGTGTTTTTGGTCAGGGATGACTTTCACAAAATTAAAATTTCTCATAAACAATCTAGTTTAAGTTCTGTCACATATTGTGAGGATGTCTGTGTTAGCTCCACCCACCTGGGCTTCCAGGGAGTAGAAAACAAACATTAGACCAGATGCTCTGAAATAAACCTCAGGCTCAAAAGTAGCCGGTCACTGTGGAGAAACAAGGCACTGAAGCAGCCTTCCCTGAGTTCCACATGTAAAATGGTGAGTCAGTGTGACCTCTGACCTCCAAATGATCACTTCCTTTAATTGTAAATCAATATTCCTCTGCAGCAAATCTGTCCGGGTCAATTTTAAAATAAGCTGAAGCCAAAAAAAGGCCTTACAAGATTATTGTTCTTCTAATTTTTGTGTTAATGTTTGATTTTAAAGCTGTATTCTCGTCGCTTTCTCCACACCTGAGAGGAAACACATCACAGCTGAGCTTAGTCCTGATTGGCTCACTATGATCTGAAATAAACTGCCTTTTTTTAATCCTTTGTGATCCGTTTATCCCTGCTGGTGTTTTTTGGTATTCTAGACTGGTCTGTTTCGAACTCTAAATATTTAATATACATTTAAATGTCAGAATTTGAAGATATGACATCATTCTCAATTTTATTTGTTTATGTTATTGCCTGCACTGGTATATTATTACAATATTTTACAATGTAGATGCCCAATGACATTGTTTTGCATGAATATATTAATGAAATATTTAATTATAATGATTAGTACTGCCTGTCGTAGTAAACATTTAGACATGTATCCCTGCAGAGTAGAACTTACTGATCATACACTGAATACCCTCTGACACATAGGCCTGTCATCAACATCTCTGTGATATAGTGGTAGATGATTATTACACCGCTATAACATCTCCTGCAGGGCTTATTGCGCATTTGGCTTCCCCGGCCTGCCTGCAGAGCTCCAGGTGACTTTGCTCCTCTGAAACACTGCAGTGTTTGTATTTCCAGCTGCACACACACACACACACACACACCACATCAACATCACAGCAAACAGTGAGCGGACAGACTTGCCGTTATGACCACCGTGTCGTCCTCTTTGAATTTGGGGATGTATTTGTCTCCTCTGTTTATTTCGGCCTCGTTCAGGGGCCTGAAGCGGCACATCACCCTCACCCCGCACTCCGCCGCATCCATCATGGCTGCTGCTGGCACTGTTTACACCGCCCCTCCAAATAATGCGGGTGCAAACAAATAAACAAACGGGCTGGGAAACAGCAGTCTATTTTGTTGGTAGGGTGGTGCCCAAACTGAGGCTCAGGGACCACCAGCTGGGGAGCTCAGAATTCACTAAAACAGAGAATCACATAATTATTGTCAAATACCGAATTTCCCAGAGGGGGGTGGGGGCAAAAACGTCTGGCTTCTTGGTTTCCTCACCGCGAGAAAGTTTAGGAATCTTCCGGTTTATCCGATGCGCAACGCGTCCTTCATCCAAGCCGAATACGTCCGGGTATCCTCGGCTGCGCCATGGCCGAACCGGATCAACCGCAGCACCGCGTCCCGCTGAGGAGCTCAGACACCGGCGAGCAGGCCTCCTTCTGCAGCGGCGACACCGAGAAAATCGCGCAGAGAGCGGACTGATGTGCGTCTTAACGTCGGGGTCGCTGCACGGTTTGCAGAGGGAGAGCCGGGGAGGATGCGCAGAGACAGCCGCAGAGTCCTGACTTGCAATAAACGCGCGCTCCAGGCACGCTGCCGCGGCGCGCTCCCGCACCTGCATCAGCACCATTGAGTTGATAGTGTGCACGCGCACAAAAGAAGCTCATTTATGAATTAATCTCTAAATATGTAAATGTATAACCTTTTTTAAGCTACATTTCCTTCTCACATTTCATATTTTGCAGATTCTGATTATTAGAGCAATACTTATATCTTCATTCTTATGACTACAGTTATATATTGACAGACTATTTACTGATATGCAGACCTACATATGTTATACAGATGTTTTATTCTCGTTATCTTGGTTCTGTACTCTTACCTGCACATCTCCTGTGTTCATTCTCATTGCTGTTGCTGTTATGACACCTGAATCTCTCTCCGGAGATCAATGGAGGTTTATCTGATCAAAATAGAGCAAATAAAGATATAAATGATGTATTAATATAAAAATGTCAAGCTGCAACATGAAAGTGATGCTTATTGTATATTTGTTTATTAAATAATATCTATTAGTGTTTATATGTGACATTTCCAGCCATCATCTCATCTTTTTATTCTTTTATTCTGTTTGCTGCTGAATTAAATCCTCCTATCTGCCCGCTAGAGGGCAGTGTGCAACAAGAAACACACCGGCTTGAAAATAACCCTTGTCATCTCCACGCTGTGAAGTTATTCCACTTTTTATTCTACAAACCAGCTGTTTAAACTGAGAAAAAGATTACCGGAGGAACCATAATCAAAACAAGAAACGGGGAACAAATACACGTTACACACCAGATTATTCAAGTAAGAGTGACCATGTTTTTAATATCTTAAACATCTGTGCAACATTGTTCAAAATGTTACATCACTGCATGACCTGTAATGTTTCACAATATTTACAAAAAAATGCTGCTTACATCAAACCATTAAAAAAAGTCCAAACAATCTCAAAATAATGGACTCTGACAAACTATCCCTAGCCCACATTAATGCAAAAAGAGAAATCAACAAGAGCAATCAAGTGCACATCATACTTCACGCAAGTCTATTTTTTGTAAAGTATATATTAGTGAGAAAATATATACTTAATTACAAGTTGACCAAATAAAATACTGACAATGAAAAGGCTGGAAGAGGGAAATGAGATTCAAAGAGCAGGAAAATAAAAATCACACTCACACCTCAGCACACAATCACAGGCGGGAGGAGGAAGAAAAGAAACTGCACAGACCATCTCAAACACAAAGATGCGTTGAACTCTTGACCACAAATAACATGAAACTGATAGAGCAGATCCATAACACATGGGTTCCCAACACGAGACCGGGTTCCTGCATGTCATTGCACAAAAAACAAGGAAGGGGCGCAGAATGAACTTTACCGAAAGAGCTCGTGTGTTTCTCCACACCGAACGTCACATTTTGAAAACGGCCGAAAGATTTCCTCGTCACAGATTACAGTGAAATCTCTGAGGTTCTTAAATGTGTGCACACTGAAAAATAAGGGACATTTAGAAAAGCACGGGTATTATTAGACACAGATATCCTGCGTTGCCATAAAATCTTGAATTGTTTCCTCGATCATGTTGGACAGAAAGATGCCTCCACATGTTTAAATACTGATATTTTCTGACCTCACTAGGCTTGGTTCACCTTTCATTCTTCAGTGTGCACACAAAACATGATCAGTCTCATTAGAAAATACAGTACAACTTAAGTTTAAGGTTGTTAAAAGTGTGCACAAAATGAGAAATGTTTAAATTGTTACTTGGCTGTAATTCATAGTTTGACTTTGAGGCTCCCCGTTTAGAACATTGGGTATAAAACTTAAGCACATTTGTGGGATTCATCGCCACAAATGAAACGTTTTCTGGGGATATAAAAACCACAAGATATGTTTCAACAGTAGTGTGTTCATGTTTTACTGGGTGAGAAAGAAAAGAATCTCTTCAGGATGTAGTGTACTATTTGGTTTTAAGGTTTGTAATAGTTGGGTTCTTTGCAGCAACTTCAAGTAATGTTAGTTTTCTTCGTTAGATCAAATTAAAAGCAACGGGAGTAACAGCTGTGCGCGTGTACATGTTAAACGGTAAAGCTACAAATAAATTACTACTTCACGGCTCTTCGGTGAGACTTTTGGAGCATGCATGTTGAGGGTGAGCACTAAAGAGAAGGTTTCAAACAATCAGAGATGCCGCGTTTCTAAGCCGTTGATCTTTGCCATCGATTGGTATATTGCACTTGATATTTCTGTAGTGATTTCAGGTCGTTTTGATCTGGAGGAGCAGCTGTGTGTGTGTGTGTGTGTGTGTATGTGTGTGTGTGTGTGTGTGTGTGTGTGTCCAGAGTTCCCAATGATGTGCATCACTGTGGCTTTTAAGACTGACCCCGTGATGGTTTTGCTTTGCTAGTTTAAAAACTGCATTTACTGCCAACATTAACGGCGTCTGCCTTTTCAGATGTGCATATTCATAAATAGTATGGTGTCGGAGGCAGACGTAACATTTTCTTCCTTTAACTAAGAAATCCACACGATGCGTAACAGAAACAAACAATCAGAAGCGTGTTATCTGTAACGCTCACTTCTTAAATTAAAGGGAACGGGACCTTTGTAATGGACTCTGAATACATGATCTATTCACTGGTAAAAAACAAAACATACATATACACATATAAGGCTTGAGTTCTCAACTCTTGGTAGTATTATTGCCATCTAGCATATTTGTAAAGCTTAAAATAAATATGGAGTACTGTACATGAATAATTTACATCAAGAAGCAAAAGAAAAGATAAACACAAGGCCTCTAAATGAGAGAAATGCTTTCACTGCTCTTTAAAGCCAGTTAGTGTTCCTTTTGATGATCTAGACTGGAGGTCGGTTACTCTACCTAAAGCTATCGTTGTGGGGAAAAAACGACTACAGTCATGGGAAAAAAAAATAATAAATCACTGTACAAACGAGCACGCGAACATAATCACAACAACCAAATGACATAATTCATCAATGCAGCCTGTGATTTCTTGATTGTAGCTGAAGGAAAAATCCACCCAAAAACACTCATGGTTGTGTCCTTGTGCTGCATTCAGGGACCTTGTTTTAACACAGTTCAATAGGAAATCTCCATATTTAAGAGGCTGAGAAACGTATTTTATGCCACATTTGCATGTAAACAATTAACAGATCATCTAAATAATTGCCTATTATTTTTCTGTCAATCGACTAGTCAATAAAAGGACAAATACTATCAAAAAGTACCCTTAAATTTATCTTCTTAAATACATGACAAACGGTTATCTAGATATCTGCAGCTGTAGCATCAGGCGAACCTGAGCCTTCGTTGGGTTTTTGCAAAACTCCAGAAATGCAATTTGAGGGTGGATCTTTCCTTCTTAAAAACGTCTGGAAACCAACGACACCAGTGGTCGGTAAACCCAAAGAAATCTTCAGCCAACCAGATTGTGTTTTTAAGCACAACACTGGATCTCCAAATGTGATGTTCCCGTCGAGGCGGCTGGAGGAGCAGACGTCCATTTACCAACATTCGTCCGGCCGCTCGTCGTTCCCCGACCTGCTTCAGGGGAACATTGAACACTTTCTGCTGGTAAAGTTCATTCTGTTTTTATCTTTTTTTTTTTACCCCCCCTACCAATACAAATGAACACTGATGTGAAGTGACTTTCATAATGGAGGACTCATATACTCATGCCTGTTCCACTGCTGTTCCCTTACAAAAAAAAACAAAACAAACAGCACGTCGTACAGTTCATCATATAAAAGCTTTAGGCTGTATTCTTATTTATCCTACGCATGCGGCCGTATGCAACCGCACTTCTGAATAGAAACCAAGACATTGGTACACTTCTGCTTTGTTTCTGTACAATAAAAGATAAAATGTGCATTAGGTATGCTTGTACATGACATTGTACAATATTTACATACAATTCGTAATAGCATGAAATTTCAGGATTATCTATATACATATTGAAAATGTATCAGAAATATTTGGACTGTCTATTTTTCTTAAATATGTATGGTAATGCTTGTAGCTTTTTTTTTTGTTTGTTTTACTATCTTATACTAGAAAAAAATAGTTAATTCAGTGAGCTGTAGACAAATCGCAACCAATGTTTTTCTTTATGTTTCCGTGTTTTCTCTCTACAGTTAGAACTGCATCGGTGAATATCCAGCACCTTCTGTGGTCATTAAGTCAAGTTGATATCACGGATGTACCACTGAAAGTCCATGTGTAGCACCTGTTAGAGAGCTCAGATCGCATCAAGGCTGAACGGACCAAGTCTCCGGAGGCTTGGAGGACGTTCTTGGGCCGACACATTCACTGTTATCTGGATATCTTCCTCCTCTTAGGCTTGGGGAGCTTCACCTGACGATCCCTCGATGGCATCTGACGGACAGAAACATTACGGTGATGAAAAACACGAGGAGAAAAATGACTTCTTCGTCTCTCCGGGAGATCGAGAAAGGTGCAAACACTCACTGTGCCCGACATCTTATCCAGCTCACTCATGGCCTCGTGGATAGCAGCTTCCAAGTGATTATTCAGTTTCCCCGGCCTGTTGAACATTGATATTTTACATTATTTACAGTTAAGCTAATGCAGTCAGACAGGGTTTTTCGCTTGCTGCAGGGCCCACACGCAACGACTAGGTGTCAGTGACTGTAACCTTTAACGACAGACAAAGCACGAATCTAATCTTTGAGAAACACGTCTTCTGACGGTTCTGTTTTAATACCGTACTACTATACTCTCACTGACTGCCCTGTAAAAGAAAGGAACTATGTTGTTTTTGTCCTCTAAATGTATCATCAGTTGGTGAGGAGGCTGACAAACGGCTTTGGTCGATGGTCACCTAGGTCGGAGTAAAGGCGCCAAAGCAGTTTGACGTGCGTCGTAACGCTTTGGTGCATGTTCGGCCTCTTAAAAACAAAAAGGCGTCAGACGCCTTTAAAGTCAATTCAGCATGTTAACACCTCATTCAGATCTAAGTAGCAGTCCGGTATGTAACCATTTACTGAAGCAACAATACGGTGGGCAGGTTTACTTACTTCAGGCCTCTTTTGGCGGCTCGGTCAAGTGCCTCCAAGTCGTGCGTCAGTGTTTTTAGCTTCTCTGGCTCTACCTGGATGGAGACCAAACACCAAAACAATGACGGTGAATTCGATTATAGGGCTTGGAGCATTTTGGAATCCATCTGCCCTTGACTTTCTGGCAAGCATCTACCTTACACTGGAGAATAATTTGCGGCAGCCAAACTTTGAATATGGGGACTACGGCTGGTTTGTTTAGCCACTGAAATCAGCCTTCACTCTGCATTTAGTCTGAAAAATTCAAGTTGGCTTGTAAAATACTGACAGGTGTTCACAGGCGGGTTTCTCACCTTGGCCTGCTCCCTCAGCTGCATAGCAGCACTGTGCACTTGTTCGTCCCCGGCCAGCTTGGCAGGCCAAGGTGGGAAGCCCTTCAGCTGGCCCCAGACCAGCTCTCCCATGTTGAAGGTCCTGGACCGGTAGTGAAGCAGCTCTGAAGAGGGAGAGTCCGGTTGCCGCAGGTCCTCCTCGCTGCTTAGGCTCTTAGTGTCCGAGGGGCTGGGCGCCATACCGTTGAAGTGGCCGTTGTAGTGGCTGTAGTCTTTGGCTGTGGCCAGAGGTCCCTCCAGGCTCGTGGAGGAGCTGGGCGACTGGTCGTCCCCCGTCAGCTCCTGCCGCGGGGGGCCCAGCACATCTCCGTAACCCCGGGTGTTGAAGTGGGAAGCGGCGCCGTTGATGTGGACGCAGCGCTCCACCGTCTGCTCCAGACGCTCCTTGTAGTTAGCAGGCGTCCGGTGGCAGTTGTTGAAGCGGTAGCCATCATCGAGAAAGGCCTTATCGTGGGCCATGACCAGGCCGTGGTCGTTGGACCCCTCAGTGGGGCAGGGCGGGGCGGGGGCCAAGCTGGCGGGTCGCTCCATGCAGGGACTACTCCTCACTTGGGTCGAGCACTCCAGAAACTCCTCACCACCCCAGGCGCTGTTGTTGCTGTGAGCGTCGAAGCCTCCCCCGTGCTGCGTCTCCCCGTCCCACTGGCCCCTGGGAGTCCCACGGCCAGGAGAACGGAAATAGTCGTTGGCTTCGGGGCCGTCTGGAGTGATCTTCCCTGGATCCATGTTCTTCTGACCTCGTCCCGGCCTCACCTGCCTCGGTCTGGCTTGCTGCGGTAACACCTCTCCTTCCTGGTGCCTGTGCAGGACTGTGCTAACTGCTTGGGGGAGGTTGACCGGCTCCCCTATAGAGGCAGTGAAGGCACTCATGGCGCTGAGGGCAGGCACCGGACTCGATTGCGTGGTCCCGCTCACTGTGGTGGTTATAGTTACATGCATGCCCTTGCTGGCGGCGTCCACCACGGCTCTGTAGATGGCGTCCACCGACTCCGGGCCTCCACCCGGGCCCCTGTCACCGCCGGGCGCCCCCGCTGGAAGCCCTTCGCCTTGGGGCTGTTGTTCTTCCCTGAACTGTGGGTGAGACAACATCCCCGTCTGTGGACACAACAGCAAGGTCACAACACGATGAAATTATGTGAATTTGAAACGCTGCAGACAATTAAAGTAGAATTCATCATCCCCACCTGGTAGTTCTGGTAGAGGCAGGCCATGGAGCCGGCATTGCCGTTGTTTCTGTCTGAGTAGGGCGGGTTGTCAGAGAAGTGCTGCTGTCCCTGGTAGGCTGGGTGGGAGGCCACCCCCTGCTGCATGCCCTGGTGGACCTGCTGCTGGTACATCTGACCTACACCGGAGTTGACGTGTGGCTGCAGGCCGCCCATACCACAGCCAAGGGATGAGGGGTTTCCTGCAAAACCATTGGGACAATGAAAGTCAAAATTGTCGTGGGACGCACAAAGACAGACGCTGACGGGGATGATCAGTCGCCCAGCTCCTCCACTAGCAATCTCTTCAGTATTTAAACCAAATAGAACAGCAACGTCACTGTTTACGATCCCTTTTTGCAAGATAATTATGCTACAAATCCAGTATTTCCTGACACACATTATGCACAACTTGAGCAGACTTTATTAGCATTAACAATTGCATTTAGGCTTTTGCAAACAATATACTGTATAAAAATACAAGCAGATCTATTTGAGTGGGCGGCCAAAATAATGGCACATGAACGGCAAAGCTGGGCAAGGGTAGAGACTTTCAGAATAAAAGAAAAAGTTGCACATTAACAATCTGTTGCTCCCCAAAAACTAACAGATGGACCCGCTGCGTGGTCCAGACAGACCAGTTAGCAAAGCGTCCAAGGACAGAACATGAACAAAAAAAACATACATCAAGGCCACAGATGTATCAATGAATGAGAGAGCCCGGCAGCAACGTCACGCAGACAAAAGCAGAAGCAAACACAGAACCTCCGAGGCCCAACGCCGTGTTTTGTGGGTGCGAGGATGAGACCGGAGCAGCTGGTGACGCTACGTAGCTGAAGGGCAGCTGTGTGTGTTCTCCATTTTTCTTTCTTTCCTCTCTAACGCCGAGAGCCACGACCCCCTCCCCCCCCTTAACTCCCCACATCCTCCGCTACCGCTATGATATAGTGACGGCTGTTGCCGGGGGAGGTTTCCATGGGAACCGAGTGATGATTGGTGGTGCTGTCCACTGCCAGGAAGCTCGTTGGGGGAGTTTGGGTGGATGGGTGGATGAGGGGGTCGGGTGGTGTGATTTTACTCTTCTGGGGGATGGTCAGCTGGGTGGCAGGAGGTCTTTGGGGGGTTTACAATGAACTTTGGAGTATTTGTTGATGGGGGGGGGGGGCGTTCAAGGCTCGCTAGCTGTCCAGAAACAGATGGTTAGAGGCTAATGCTAAAAAAGCCACCGACTAGACCACTTTCAAAGAGCTCTCAGTGCTCTTTAAGACCCCAAACATGTCGTCCAAATTAGCCTGAAGTATGAGGAACTACTCAGAGGCATAAGATCTGCTCTTTGGTGACAGAATATTCTTTTATCCCGAGAGCCTGTGAGTGCTTATGTGCTAGTCAGGGGAGGTGAGTCATTTCACTGTATCTGTGACATTATCAATGCTTTCTTTTTCATGATAAAACCACAAAACACTGATGAGTTTTGGACCATTAGAGGCAAGAGTTTTTGTCATCACGACACGTTTTGGCAAGTTAAAAAGTAGCCAATATTAGCAACCAGTGCTACTAGCATCACAGCGCGTAATCCAATGTGTATTGCACAGCAGTAATAAGCAATATGACAATGTGATTACCATAATATAATGCTTGTTCATAGACTGACAGAGCCGGGCGCAATTTGAGCCGAGGCCGGCAACATTAAGGAGATCAGATTTCAGGAGAGGTGGGAGGGAAGATGCGCACAACACACACTGCGTTTGTTTGCATGATGAGAGATGGCAAAGATAGTCTCTGAAACTGCACCAATATGGCACCATTTTGGATTTGAGGCCGTAAAAAGGTTGTTGTGAGATATAAAAACGTCAGAGGAGTCCAGCTGATTGTGGCGCAGCTTCTTCTCATCATTTCGTGATTACTGGTCGTTAGCTCAGAGGTGCATTACCGCCACTAAGTGAACTGGAGTCTCAGCTGCTGACTCAAGTGCGACCACTAGTGGTAAATATCTGTACAGCGGTCTCGCTGGACGTTTGGCTAAATTCGGCTTCCCCCTACTAGGAGCCCTGCAGAGTATTGTTTCGATGACAGGATCCCCTGATTGTTTGCATCACCTGTTCTACGATTATGACACAAGGATGAGCACATTTTGTATTGTTGTGACGATGTGTGTTATTAGATTTACATTACATCCCTACATCCTGTCATGCTCTACCTCCTGACTTACACTTTCGTCGACTTGACTTGCAGAATAACGAGATACCTGGTGATTAGATCAGGTGGGCCGCAGCAGACCTTGGTGGTATCTCCATTATAAACCATACGAGGACACACAGACGCACCATGAATACATAAAACTCATAGTCCGGTCCCACAGCAGGCAGGACGGGGGGAAAAAAAACAACAAGATCTCGGTCTTTTCAGCGCTTTCACAACAAACGCTCACATGAATGAGAGTACACACACACACACACACACACACATAAAAAGCATACAGTCACACACAAATAAACAGAAGCACACGCACTGTAATACACAAGTAGTCATAGGCATGCACACACAATCACTCAAACACACACACACACACTAAACCCTCATCAAAGGCTTCACTCTGGTCCCTATTCAGGGTCTATAGTTACTATAGCGACCAGCTAGCTCTTTTTCCGAGCGCCCTATCTGGGCCGCTTCCCTTAAAGCGTGATCCAGATCCCATTTCCATCTTCTTACACCATTGACTGATGCTAGCATAGAAATAAAACAAAGAGAAACACTGGCGGACTGACAATTAGCCGAGCTTTCCAAAGATGAGGGGCCTGCTCATTAGCTCAGAGATACTGGAGGAGCCCGACTGTCTCGGCTTGGGGCCTATCGCCTAAATCCTTTGGTTTTTGTTCACTCATAAGCACAGAAACCTTCTTCATCCAACCACTAGCTTATCGTGAGGAAGAGCGGGGGATACAGAGTCACTACCTGCACCGGATATCAACCGTCCTCCAGCCAAACGACGGTCGCTGTGGACGCTTAGAGCACGTTATGTCATTTTTAAATGTCACCAAACTATTATTTTTAGGGTTCTTAAAAATGGAAAACTAGTGGGATGATTAAAGTAGCTTCAGAGCATTTAAATCTACCAGTTGGGCCAGCAGAGCTCAAAGGATCATTCATATAATATTAGAGTTCAGGATTATCATCATTTACGATCTAAGAAGTCTTTCAGCATCTTATTTCTTTCTGTGCTTATCAACTGTGCTCACATAATAAAAATAACTAATTATTTTAGCAATGAATGAAATGCAAATGTCAGAAATTCATCCTGTTTCAAAAAGAGACAATACAAAATAACATATTTGCTTCATTGAGTAATTTAAGTGAGTATAAAAGCCTTATTTAGCAGCAAATGTCTTGTGGGTAAAGACTTATAAAGAAATATAAAAAGTCTCACCCGAATCAGGGATGGTCTGTGTACAGCCTCCATCAGCACCTCCATGTGGCATCACCACCATGGCAGTCCGCCCCATCCCGTGAAGGAGGTTCTGCTGTGAGGGATGAGGGCCGGGATGGGACAGCGGTGGGGGGTTAGCGTGGGGGCGTCCCAGCGGCATGCCATCGGGGCCCACTGGTCCACCTCCTGGCACCATAGGGCCACAGTTACTCATGGAAGAGGCCTGCAACTGGGCTATCATGTCAGGGAACTGGCCTGGACGAGAGCCCAGATGGCCCCCAGAGGTGTCCATGTTCTGGCAGTGCTGCATGGCATCCCCTGGACCCCGAAGCCTCTGCTGAGCTAGGAGGTTCTGCTGAGGGCCAGCAGGGACCATACCAGTGCTGTCGTTGTAGTGCAGCTGTGCAGATCCTTGAGGCCCCGGGCCAGGGCTAAGACCTGGACGATGGTTGTGGGAGCTCTGGCAGCTCAAGGACTGGAGAAGCTGGGCCATGGAGGTGTTTGGAGGAAGGTTTCCAAGTCGGCCCACTTTTCGAAGCTGCTCAGTGGCACTGGGCCCCGCCATGTGGGGTCCTCCCATGCCTCGTTTGTTAAGCATGTTGTAGACCATGTTGTTACTGCTGTCATGGTTTACAGCAGCGCTGCCCGATGACTGCTTGCGTTTGCGCATGGGGTCCCTCTGCTGGGCCATGAGCTTGTCTCTAAGAGCCGCCCGACCACTCTGGCCCTCAGGAGTGTTGAGCAGCATGGTGGAGTTTGGCGGGAGCATTGAGTTTAAAGTGCTGTGTCCCTCCATGCCTCGAGGGCCGCTCATAGAGCCAGGGTGTCCACTACCTACTCCATTACCTCCACCACCAGCCCCCATGCCTGCCATACCACCACCAACACCGCCGACGCCGGCGCCCATGCCAGCAGGGCTGAGTTTGTTTTGATTTGCTAGCTGTGCTTTGGCTGCGGCTGACAAGAGACTGCTGGCCGGGAAGGAAGCGGCATTCTGTTGGTTGAGAATCTGGTTGAGGGGCATACCCAGGAGTCCTGGGTGGCCCTTCTGGGAAGCGCTAGGGGTTGCCAGGGAAGAAGACGACGAGGAAGAGGTGGGCGAGTACATGGGGTTGCTGTGCTGCTGGGCGCCAATCGAGTTTCCCATGCCGGGCAGCATCTGGGAGTCTTTGTACTGGTGGTGCGGGTCAGTTTTGTTGGTGGAGGGGCTGGAGGGCATGGAAGGCCTGGGAGATCCCATGGCCGACCTGGGGGAACGAGGAGGAACCTTCATGCCACATGGGGCCTGGTGCCCCGAGGGCATTGCAAAGTTCCCATGGTCAGAGGAGGTGGAGGATGACCGTGAGCGATGAGGAGAGGCCTCCATTCGGCCAAGGATAGGCCCTGCCATGTGAACAGGCGAAGTGACAGGGGAGGGGGACATGGAGGAAGCCGGACCACCCTGTTGAGTCCTTTGAACATGGCCGCCATGCCCCACAGGCTTCACTGTGGGTAAAGGTAAGTTGCTTGGCAAGGGAACGATGGAGGGAGGGGGTATGTTTACATTCATCATTTGTACCTGAGAGTGGATATTGGGCTGGAAGTTGGAGGGGTTTGGGGCGTGGCGGGGGATGGGGTCCAGGATGCCTAATGGGTCTTTTTCGGAGGTCAACTGCCTTTTCTGAAGAGCACAGGATGGTGGTATGGATGTAGGAGGTGGTACGGGATGCACAGGGGGCTGTGTTTTATGGTGAAATGCTGCACGGGACATATCAATACCAGGGGGGAAGCTCCCCCGAGGCATGTTCATGACAGGGCTTTTGGCAGTGGCCGTGGGGGAGAGGGGCGTGCTAGTCCTCCCTGTCATGGCGCAAGATAGCTGGCCCGCAGGGGAGCCATGGAGCATTAAACTGTGTGGGGAAAGAGGCGTCCTAGTGTTCCCATGGATGGAGGCTGAGCCAGGACTACCAGCTCCTGGAAACCCACAAAGATTGGTCCTTGGAAAGCCATCGGGGCTGCCCAGAGTGTCTGCACTGGGAGACTGTGAGCCATCTCCATACAGCTTAACACTGGAGGGAGGTGGGCTCAGCATGCCTCCATACCCAACCCGATAAGGGGATCTGGGGCCTGGCTCCCCACTGCTCAACCTCTGCGGCCTGGGGTATCCAGAGTAGAGCTCGGGCTGCTGGGCTCCACCCATCTCCTGGGGTGGATACAGCCTCTGCTGCTGCTGTCCAGCTGCCATCATCATCTTGAAAGGATTCTTGCAGTCTGGGCCAACAGAGTTGGGCAGGCCATCGTGTGGTTTAGTCCTTATTACTCGTTGAGACGTGGAGTGTGCAACGACCACGGATGATGTACCTTGAGGCCAAACAAAGTACATTTGAGTTAGATCAATACCATCGCCTTGGACAAAAGCAGGGCAGGAAAGTCATTGGCATCTGCAGGTCACAAAGGCTGGTGAACCATTAAAATGACAAACTAGTTAATATCAGTATTCATTTGTCAAAATATAACTGGATTTACTCGTACCTCCCCCTGGACTGGTGAGCGTCAGAGGTGGGTGCGTCCCCATGCTCCTGTGCAGCGTGGCCACCGCCAGAAGCTTCCTCTTGTGAATGCAGAGTTTGGTGACGTCTTCATCGGCTCTCACATCCTCCGCTGTCCTCTGCTTCACAGCTGCCCCTGGGTCGAAGTTGAACACCTGAGGAAAAAGATCGGTGGGTTGAACAGATATCAGTTCACAGATACCAATGTGAATGCATCTTTCACTTTTGGTCATGCTCCTACAGGTCTCGCCATAACTTTAGGGTTCATTGATGAGGGGAAACCCTTTAAATATGAACTCCTGTGGACATTTTTAAATGAGATTTCTACTTGGTAGTGGAAGGAGGAGCAAGAGACAAGACAGGAGAAGGTTAAAGTGATTACGCTCCAATTTTGTGTAGAAGTTCAAAATTCATACAGACAGATGGATACAGTTGGATTAAAGCCAGAGAGAGAAGGTGGTTCTGTGGTATTGTGTGACTTTGGTGAATCCAAACTAACCAAAGGTCGCACTATAACACTACCAAACCATGACCAGAAACTCCCGTGTTCTGCAAGGTAAAATGACTGTTTTTGTCAAAGGAATCTGGTATCTTTGGTAATTTACTATGGACCTCATACAACCTCATTTCCAAACTATTTCTGAATCAAACACTTAGTTTCTTCTTTTTCTGTCGACAGAAGACAGTTAAAGTGAAAAGAGGGATAGTGAAAAATGTTTTATGTTCGGGGGGGGTTAGCATCTGCTATATTAAAACATGAATAATAGAGCAGAGAAGCCAACATCAGCCTGATAATGGCCTGATCTCACAGACATGGTGTTGTGACAAATTTAGCTTCAACAAGGATAATCATTTGGATTATCCCATGTAATGTGACGCCTCACGACACCCAGACATCTGCAGTACGGACCTTCCCATAGATCAGTGGAGTCGGTCGGCTTGAATTTATTTCATGCATGCTGCGCATATGGAATGGGAGTGGAGAAATGGATTATGCTGCCGGAGTGGTTCGAGAGCTTTCTCTGGACATTTTTACACTCTTTTCCGCCGTGAAAACTATGCTGGAATTCATTGTAACCGACATTAATCCAAGCCGACCACAGCCACCGAGCTCCGTGAAGGACAAAACTACAAACTTTTTTTTTTTACAGCCACCTGTCAAGCTGACAGGGGGGACCTTTTGATACTCAAAAGACAATTTCAACAAAAATAAAAGCATCACTTTAACAACAGTCTGTCAGAAGTTGTTTTCACCTTGGTTTGACTAGTGTGACACCATTTCCTCCTCACAGACGTGTTTACCTCGTCCTCATTCCTCCCTCTATTCCTGTCCTCCTGCCTAGCTGCCGTAACGAATGTCAAATAAGTAACGTGTCCTATCTTGAGGCGGGAACACGTCCAGAGTTGACCGCCTGCTTTGAATTAAACTATCATGTAGTCTGAAGAGGCATTTAGCTCACATTTATTCTCAGTGATTTGCAGCCAAACCTGTAATAAGTGGAAACTAACTAACACAACAGCTGCTCCACAAGAAATTACCAAAAGCAACAAACAGTTCTTGCAGAATAACTTAATTATTTTTGTAGATTGAAATTTAAGCGATTAGTTAAAACTCCTGCACAACCCAGCAAGCAATGGTCTCACTGACTTTTACTTCTCCAAGAGTAAAAATAAGGAAATGCACCAACAAAACAAAATAAATCTTCCCCTTACAAACGTGTCTCACTTGTCTCCAAACAGCAGGGACGGGATCAGACATGATTCCCCAAACTAAACCCAAATCCTGTTTGACGTCATCTGCGATCCGAGGCTTGAAATTAAGTGTGGTTCACATCTTTTTACCTGTAGTTTTTAGACAACATCATATTAATAATCTTAATTAGAATATCTTCTGGAGTCCATTCATAAGGCAGCTGTAAAATCACCGCCTGATCGCTGTGTTTTAAATGAATCAGGACAAAAATAATTACCTTGTGGAGGATGAGTGGGCACTCCAGGCCGCATTTGCAGGTTCCATCTGTCAGCAGGTAGGTCTTCACCTGCTCCAAGCTGGACAGCACCGAGCCACTGGGACTGCACACAGAAAGCACCAATGTTAGTCCGAGGACAGACGTCAGCTGGAGTGGCTCCAGAGCACAAACACTCCTTCTGCCACACTAAATGTTGCATTGTTTAAAAAGGATTTTTTATAAGGGCTTAGTTCTCCCACCACAATTTTATTCCTGACTCAGAAGATGAAAAGGAACCGCTGCACACATTGAAATGCTCCACTGACAGACGTACAAACGATTTTTTTTAGGTGGGTTAGCAGCTCCTTGAGGCAGGTTTTGCTGCAGGTTTAACAGCCTTGCAACCAAGAAATCAAACACTCAAATCCTCCCACACCACAGAGGAATTCTTCCATCCATATGAACTAAAAACAATAATTGAAAACATTTTCAGTGGGGAGGAGGAGCCTGGTCAAATATCATACCACTACCTGATACATGCATGCAAATGTATTCCTTTTATTTGGGGAATTTGGAGACACTTTCTCAATGTTCTCAACAATAATATTCCCCTTATGCTATTACAGTGTTTCTTTTTTTTTTATCCATTTCACAACTATAAAACCAGGAACATTGAAGGACTCAAAGTAAACATCAGGAATGTGAACAGGAAGTCACAGATGCAGTAAATCCAGAAGAAATGAGGAGTTTTGTCCCCAAAAAACCTTGGAGAAAATCTGACAAATGGATCCAGAAACATTCTAAATTTGCCACCAATGAAAGAAGAACACTTTGTGCTTTTGGCTGATCCCATCAAACAACTAAAAGTTAACAAAACAACCAATGACTAACTCATCAGTCACAGCTGCTGTGAAAATATCTACTGTGCGGATCTACATTTGCACATCCCCCGAAGCAAACGCACACTTTAAATGTAAAAGAACATGAGCATGTGTGCGGTGACAGTATCAGGCCACGGTCACAGAAGCACACAGGATTCTTTCCAACACCCAAAATAAACCTGACACCAGCCAACTGCTTTAGTTCATTGTGGCTGGTAAATACCCGTGCTGGTGTTCATATGCCGGGAAGGACACCAACTTCCAGTCCACATAACACGGATCCAACCCATTAGTCAAAGCCCCTGTTGCACAAGTGGATTTAATAAGCGATTGATGGGTTTCTTGAAGGAGGCGTAGTGAAATTTGCTTGTAACAATTTACCAGAATTTGGTGTTTCCCGTCCAAGCAAACAACAATTTACTTGAGTCAAGGGATTGCTTATTGCAATGTGACCGGCAGCCTCCCAAAGAACACTATGTTCAAGAGATTCTTACAGCAACTAGATGCCAAACAGGCTGCAGCTTTACCAGAGTGAGTTATGGGAATAACTATGACTCCATACAGCAAGAAACACGATCAAAAAGTCACCCTGTTGCCTCCTGCAGCAGCAAAACCTGATGGTTATTATTGGTTTTACATAAATTATGTGATTTCTACAAATCACCTACTTTTGGCCACTTTACAGACAAAACAATTAGTTGATAAACCTGACTGTAATTTTGGTAATATCTTTTAAGACATTTATTGTGCATAATGTGGAACAATATATGGATCCAGCTTCGAATTTTCAACCATTTTTGGGACAAAATTACCAATTTAAAGAAGTCAAAACGATTAAGGTAAATGAAACACGTTTTACTGGTTTGGCCATTTTATGTCAAAAGCCTTGCAGCCTCACGTAGTACTCACAATTGTTCAAAACATGATGTGTTAATGTGATGTTTTCTTTGTGTTGTTTGATTGTAAGTAAAATCATTTTGGTTGTTGGTGAGCCAAGAGATCTGAAGACATCACCTTATGCTCAGGAAACAATTACTGGAGACAATAAGAGGGAGATTAATTGATGTAGAAATCTAAAATGTGATCTAAAGAAGCCGATTTACGAGCTCTAGTTCTTACCTTATGTATACGACCCCGCCGCCGTGATCCGGCTTGCGCTGCCAGCCGATGGGCACCTGGACAGGGACGGTCTGCCTCTCATCTCCCACCTCACAGTCCTTTCCGCCATTCATTGCTCCGCTCGTTTTACGCTCGACGCCTCAGAGGTATATATATCAGACATCAACCGGTGTCTTCGCAATGCACCTCATGTTCGTCTTCCAAAGCCGTGGTGGTGGAGGAGATGGCGGGAAGGTTGCACGGAGACGGATAGAGCTGCAGGATTATGCTTCAACGTAGGGCTTTGCTCTCAGGTAGAGCTGGTGGGTGGTCGGGTAGGGTGAGGCGAGCTCACAGCAGACCCTACCCTCTCAGCTGCTTCATGGCTACACAGCTAAATGGTGCGTGGACTTCCATTACTGCATCTTGTCTTTCAGAGCCATCCGACTCGGGAAGATGCTGGCTGAAGAAGTGGGGATCGGGAGTGGCTTTGCTTTCACAGGAAAGTCGCCCAGGATACAGTCCCTCAGTCGGACAAACAGAGTGTGTTTAACATATCGGCTCCCAAACGCAGTTGGGTAGTGGTATTCCCATGGTTCCTGTGAAGGCAGAGCAGAAGAGGAATGCACATGAATTAATGGTCAATGCGAACCATTTGCATTGCATGAGTAAATTCATAATTTAACCTGCTCTGGGAATGGAAGAGATAAATGATCTAAAAAACCCTTCAAGTTCTGACAGTCTTTTTATTCAACCAATTACTTCCATTGTCCAATAAAAAAGGCAAAATGCTAAATAATTGTTGGAAAATATCTGAACTCGGTATGTTGGCGATGGTGCTCCGTGCAAAGCCTCCTCTCAGCCGCCGGTGCTGCTGACTCATAACTGCCCCGTGAGCTGCTGAGACCGAACCCAGTGACACCACCACAGAGGAAGAGAGCGAGGTGAGGAGGGTAGTGCTGCCCGTGGTCACAGCAGCTAAACGTATGCTGTTTATCTGGAAATACGCAGCACCTCATCGTCTCAGTAGAGGTGCGTAGTGCTCCTATCAGAGACCACCACATCGTTAAAATCTCATCTCCCATGGCTCCATGTTTGCAGAGGTAACAGAGAAAACATCATTTATATTGTTGTGTTCATATTGGGGGAAAAAAACTAATTATTTTTCCAACAAGTGCTTGGTGCAGAGTTGCTGTTTGAGGACGTCTCTGGCTGCGACATGTTTAACCTCCATTTATCAGGTTCTGATTTGGTATTTGGGCTTTTTTGTTTGCTCGAATTGGAGACAGACGGGGGAAGCGGTGCAAAGACAGAAGAGTAATGTCCACAAAAGCCCTGGACCCGATTCAAACCGAAGACATTTTGATTAAAAATGACATCGGTGCCACAGCCCAATGTTTTCATCTTAACCTTTTGGCAAAGCAACACTATTTAAATCTGTCACCTCGCTAATGTGAAAGCACAAAATTAAATCTCAGCTCTCACCATTTTACGGTCCATCTCTCCCCACCATTTCCTGACTCTCAAGAACTACCATGTCCACATTACATATGGTATCTACTAATCTGTAACCTTTTACTGCAGGTGGATCTCTTTAAAGATTATGTTTTCGGCCTTTACACGTGTATTGTTCACAGCAACAAGAGAGAGACAGACAGACAGAGAGGTGGGTCGAACTCAGGACACAAAAGCCTGACAGAAATGCAGCTTGAATTCCATTATTACTGCCCTGAAAAAATAATACGGAGGATTCTTTAGCTGTAACCAGCAGCTAAAAAATGTCCCCACCCTTTTGGCAGCCTTATTTTTCGCCCTATAAGGCGGAAATTTGGCGTGGAGGTCACATATTAGTTGGGTTGTGTGTGTATGAATGCTTGAACGCGTGGTTGCATGCATGTACATCGTTGCAGCTATCGTGAATTTGTGCTGGTTATAGTCGGCTTTTGCACGATTGCTTAGGAGCCTCAGCACATCGCTGTTGCAGCTAGGCCGTCGTTGAGTTACGCATCCTTTAAGGTGGGGACACTAGATCTGCTATTTTGAATCTACGGCCAAATCTGTAGACTTGTTTGGCAGATTAGGACAAACAGAAGCCAATATATTGCATCCTAATCTGGATACAAGACATCAAATGTAATGCACATTGTGTAGAAACTGGTGAATGTTTTTAATGGTGACTAGTTGCAGTAGAGCCTGCATTATGAAGCTTCATTAACTGATGGTCTTTACCTGTATAATGTACTGCATGGTACTAAACACTTCACACGGAGCTCTCCACTGCAGCTTTTCAAATGACACAGTGCAGAAACCATACATTTAAACTTCAGAGGCTTCATAATGAAGCTGTGATACGTAGAACGGTACGTGGGTTTAAGGACAAGGAGAGAAACACAAAGCCTCACGTCACTGCAGAGTCACTGCAGAGTCACTGCGATTATAGAAAGGATGGGAATAATAGTGCGAGTGTCAAGCATTATGTGGCACTTGGGAAGGTAAAACGCACCTATTTGAAGACGTGAAAGTGAGGGGAAAGCAGTCAACAATCTTACGTTTTTCCTATTTTCTACCTCAACATAACATTGAGGAAAAGACGCAGTATTATTGGAAGCATGTTTAGAGGAAAAATAAGTTTTGGCACAGAACTGCCTTTCATATGATGTGAATTCTTCACAACTTGGACTCAATCCAGCTGAAAACTTAATACAAGCAGTATGGAAAAAAGATGAATGCAGAAGAAAAGACACAAACACAGTGACCGGAGACGTACGGCAATGCAATCTCAGGAAGAAAAAAATGTTTCAGATAAGAAATCGCATCAAAATGACAGCGTGGAGCTGCAGCCAAAGGTTCTTGACTAACTGAATTTGCAGTCCATTAAGGACGGCAGCTTAAGTAAATTAAAACGTTCTCTCTCAATGTCCACATTTTAAAGAATATGATCAGACAAAGTGGCTTGTGTGCATCTCATTACATGGTCAAGAGGTAGACTTCTTTTCCCTCGTGTCCTTATTGTGGTATGTGTTATTTACAGTGAAATGAATGCATCCTATGTGATCAAGAGGAGCTTGATGTCAGGAATTTACTTTGCCTGTGACGATGGTTCTTCCAAAACCACAATCCCGTCTAAGAACAAGCTCTTTAAATAATGACTGTAGGAGAACACGACAAACCTTGACCAGCATTTGAATTGTAGGATTTTAGTAACACTTAGTCTGCCAAATGAATAAAGCTATTTAGAAACAACAACAGTGAGCGGACGGTCTTTTTCACACCTGTAAAATCAAGGGAACATAATCTCAGTTTAGCACAACCGTAACAGGTTGACCCTGAATCTGATTTAATGTCTGGTCAACTTGACACACTATGCATGTTATGCAGACATTGCAGGGAATTTATGATCACATTTCTGCTCATATTTGATTATTATCTGTTGGACTGATGAATAAAATATATGGTTGGGCCACACGGGTAAATGAAGAGGATTGCAGTGGTATTATACGTCACCTTGAACATAGACAGTGTGTTTATCATGCAGTATGCTCTTTATTAGGTTGACATGGGAGCACGATGCCTGGCCACCTCTGAGCATGAACTCTTGAGCATTTATGTCTGCATTTAGAGCTGACCACTTGATCGGACCTCCAAATATGCATTTAATGCCAACAGGGTCTGTGATATGTTGTCAAATAAAGCAAGAGCAGGGAACAGGTAGCAATGCAAGTTCCCTGCACAGATCATGTACTGTTTATAGAGTTTAATCCTGGGCATGATACTAAAAAAAGAAGCAGGATAAACTGCATGTCCTCTCACTGAAGAACAACACATCTACCATGGTCTTTCAGACTAGATTAAACCCATTAATTCTCAACCTAGCATTAAATCTTGCTGTAACCCCATGGAGTTGGCTAAGGCTAGCCATAGCTGTAAATTAGCCATATTGTCCTGCAGCAGCCTTCAAAGTTGACAGCTATACATAAGTAGCTGTAATATGTAATATATATAAATAACTTTTTCCTCCAAAACTGGAGAACGTGACAACCGCTTGTGTACATTACCAAAGCAACCACAGTTGTCTGAACCTTAGCTAATAGCCAATTAGCTTGGTGAACATTAGCTAGACTGCCAATATGTTGCCTTTATTAAACGCTTCAGCGACAACCGTGTGCAAGTTAAATGTTGTTTACTGTATCACATGACAAAACGTGCAGCTGAAACTCCATCGTGTGTGAAGTGCGCGTGTCAACAAGCGGAATCAGTGCTGTCTGACTGTGCTTTTTGATGCATTGGATACAGCATCTGAACTAGCTCAGCTGGCTAGCTACCGTTAGCTAGCTAGCTAGCCAGCTAGCTTGTTGTAACGTAAAATGAATTAGAGGGCGAGCTAATAACGCTAATAACGTTTTAGCATTTAAATTGGCGAAACCGGAAGCGGTGTCGCACACATTGCGGACCGACCAACCCGGATTCCGACTTCAAATTGTCGAAGTAAAAAAAAAAAAGCAAGCTAGGCCCGCGTTAAGGTTTCCGAGCCAGCCAAGGCCAGGGCACTAGGCCGAGTTAGCACGGGTTAGCTTAGCATAGCTAGCTGATATAGCCGTGCAAAACCCGTTGCGTTTGCAGAGAGAGAGAGAGAGAGAGAGCGAAGAAGAAGAAGAGAGACGCTTTTCAGGCATTAACGTCTAAATCAAGCCTTAAACAGTCCGTTCTTACACGTGCATCACGGAGAACGCACACCGGTACTGAAACAGTGAAATGTGTAAATATAAATTAAAATAAGAATAAGAAGCCTACCCATTAGTTCTCTGCCTCTGCTGGTTCTCCTACACTGGGATATTGGAAATGATGGAGAGCCCCACTGCGCATGCGCGGCAGGATCAACCAGCAGATGGGAGAGAGGTGATGCACGTTACCCTCCGGGGCTCAGATGCATGAGCTCTCTGTGGCAAAAACAAAAAAATTGGGGATAAAATTATGAAATTAATGAGGCACAACTGAATGTGTGGGTGGGATGACTCACAGAGTTTTCAGTAAAGGCTCCTACAGTGGGTTGTGGGGGCCTCCAGGCAGCAAAATAAAGAATAGTTCATGTTGTTTAATATAAAAGAATGACCTCTCATATCATGAGGTTGCACCCATATATATATATATATATATATATATATATATATATATATATATATGCAAATGCTTGAATTTCGTCTGAAGGTCCAACCCGAGGAGACGTTAAATTAATTCAGTGTGTGGCTGCTGTAAAAGGACCGCTTCATGTATTTTTAAGGGCAAACAC
This sequence comes from Pholis gunnellus, assembly GCF_910591455.1. Lineage (NCBI taxonomy): Eukaryota > Metazoa > Chordata > Actinopteri > Perciformes > Pholidae > Pholis > Pholis gunnellus. The sequence continues at coordinate 2,180,511 of NC_136551.1, forward strand.
AGGGCTGAATGTGAAAGCAGAGAGTCGTATTTTAGGATAATGTGACAGGCTAAATATGAGCGGAGACTGGGAGACGATGTGTGAGATATCTTGTGCTTTATTGGGCTTTTTTTTCATCAGTCAACCAAAAGCCACAGGAAACGTTTAAAGTGCTAAGCAATCATTGTGAGTGAGTGAAAGATGTTATGCATACAGATGAACACAATCTAAATCAGAGCCGTGGTGACAGTTAAGATAAATAAATCCTAATTACATTTAATTTACCATGTTGGGGCAATCAGTGTCAACTTCCTGAAATGCTTAAAGATATTAAACATTTGTTTATGTGATTAAAGCATATATATATATATATATACAGTATATATATATAATAATTATATAAATATATATATCATTATTATTATACATAATAATAAATAATAATATATATTATATATATATATATATATATATATATATATATATATATATATATATATATATATATATATATATATATATATAATGTGTAATCTTCATTTACAGTCAGGGGTATACATGTGTATCTTAAACACACTTAAATTGAAAGATATTACTATTTCTTTATATTGATATTAATAGTAAAGGTAGTAATACATGTATGTATATATATATGGTGACAGTGCATTTCTATTCTATTCCATTCTATTCTGACCCTCAGCCAATCAGAGCCGGAGAATCCGTCAAAGCCGGAAGTCGTCATAGCTGGCAAAGCGGTATTCCCGCGAAGATTGAGACCACGCTGGAGGAGAACTTCTGTGTTTACCAGGTATGTCTCTCTTTGTTATGTGATGTGTGTACATTATCAGACAGTGTGACGTTAACGTAAAGTAAATAATCAAAGTAGCTCACATCCGCGTGGAGGGGAAGTGGTGCCAAACTATATTCGACAATTACGACACATCTTTGCTTTCCGGCAAATTTTAACAGACTAACGTTAACACGCTTTGCAGCACATTTTGGGAAACATTATGTATTTGACATGTTTTGCAGATTAGAGTCACATCATCATGAGTAAGAGGAAGATAACAAAGACTCATTTGCCAGTGGGAGAATGCATCTCACAGGTGTGTATCAGCGCACTTATTCTCCTCTTAACCTGCTCATGGATGATGTGTCGCTGTAATGTCTTTATTGGTTTCCAGGTTCAGGAGACGTTAAGGGAGCGGCTTTGTCATCAGCAGCTCCCTGACAGGCCGGAGGGAGTGGAAGCGCAGCACAAGTAGGTGGAAAATACACTTTTAAGCTTTTCTCCTTTTAGGAGGGATATTCCCAGCTGACTTGAACACAACACATGTGCCCCAGATGTTGCTCTCTAGAGCAGGTAGTGGGAATCCACCTCCACCACTGAGCCTTTCATCATTTACACTCATCAGGAAAAAAGAGACTACAAGTTTCCCTTAGGACGCATTATATTCAACTGGAGGAGCATTGTGGGTATTGTAGTGAAAGCTGTGTATTTTCAGACACCTCCTGGAGCTGCTGAAGCGGACCGCCGTCCACGGGGAGAGCAACTCCGTGCTAATCGTCGGCCCCAGAGGAGCAGGAAAAACTATGGTGAGCCTCTGCAGCTGGATCACACAATGAGCTTATGGGTAAAGGTTGTGTTGTCTGATTGTGTCTGTGGTTTGTGTCTGCAGCTGCTGAAGTGTGTCCTGCGAGACCTGCTGGAGGAAAAAGAAGCACAGAAAAGCCTGCTACAGGTTCACCTCAACGGTACGAGAGCTGACTCTCCATTACACCTGAATTAAAGGATCTAAATATGAAGACATTTTGTGGGATTTCTCATTTTATGGCGATAGAAAGCATATCCAGAGATAAACCTTTTACTTTATTATTATTTTGTCAAAATGTCCAGATAATAAGATCCATTTCTTGCCGGTTTGCTTCAGGTCTCCTGCAGACGGACGACAGAATAGCGCTGAAAGAAATAACGCGGCAGCTCCACCTGGAGAATGTTGTCGGAGACAAAGTGTTTGTGAGTTAAAGAGTTCTCACAGTTTTGTCAGTAATGACGCGAGAAAACCGCTTTAAAAACCTGCTTCTGTTGTGTTTCAGGGAAGTTTTGCAGAGAATCTGTGTTTCTTGTTGGAGGCGTTGAAGAAAGGTCAGAACACGTAGCGTCTAGATTTAAGAGTGAGGCTACGGCTGCTTTCTGGGTTTCACACGTTACTCTTTCTCCCGTCCAGGCGATCGCAGCAGCAGCCGCCCGGTGCTGTTCGTTCTGGATGAGTTCGACCTGTTCGCTCACCACAAGAACCAGACTCTGCTCTACAACCTGCTGGACGTCTCCCAGTCCGCCCAGGCTCCCATCGCTGTGGTCGGCATCACCTGCAGACTGGTGAGCCTCCCTCAGTCGCCCAGACCTATTTGGGGATAATACCGATGGTGTTGACGGTGTAACTTTTCATCCAGGACGTTCTGGAGCTGCTGGAGAAGCGCGTGAAGTCTCGGTTTTCCCACCGTCAGATCCACCTGCTGAGCAACCCGACGTTCACTGAGTACCTGGGCCGGGTCCGGACCCAGCTCAGCCTGCCGGACGACTTCCCGGACGACAAGTTCGCTCTGGACTGGAACGCCAGCATAGAGGTGAACCGAGGGGGCGTTAAACATCTGGAATTAGACACGAGTACATTTAAATTAAACCGTCTCACCTGTGTTTCTCTCTTCAGACTCTGTGTGAAGACAAATCAGTGGAGAATGTTTTACAGAGACACTTCAACTCCAGCAAGGACTTCCGCTCAATGCACATGCTGCTGGTACAACACCCCTTTATTTCAATTGTAACAAACCACATCTGTCACTTGGTTTGAGACCTCGCTACCCTAACTCTCTATCTCCAGATGTTGTGTCTGAGTCGAGTGTCTGTTGCCAAACCTGCCATCAAACCTGCAGACCTGCTGGAGGCCAGCAGACTGTGTTTTGCCGACGCCAACGCGAATATGCTCCACGGTAAAAAACGACGACGGCCTCTCTCTCTCTCTCTCTTCAGACTCTCTAAAGAGTTCACAGCGGTTATATTTGTGTTTTCTTTTCTCTCTCCGTAGGTCTGTCCATCCTGGAGCTGTGCCTCATCATCGCCATGAAACACCTGAACGACGTCTACGAAGGAGAGCCGTTCAATCTGCAAATGGTTCACAACGGTACGACCGGGTGGAGGCATGGAAAAACAGACTTATAAGGACTTAGACAAACAAAAGAAGCCACTTTATGTGGGTGCAAAAGCTCTTACATGTCAGCCAGAATGTTATTCAGCTTTGTCTTCATGTTCTGTTTCTTAGAGTTTAAGAAGTTCCTGCAGAGGAAGTCGAACTCCATGTATAACTTTGAGCAGCCGGTCATCTTGAAGGTGCGTGTGAAGCCTTTTAAAGAGTCCTGTGATGTGCTTCACAGGCTCCCTATGTGTATATTTTAATATAAAGATGGTCGACTCTGACTTACTGACACCAACACTTCGTCCTCAGGCCTTCGAGCACCTGCAGCAGCTGGAGCTGATCCGGCCGGTCGACAGCTCCTCGGCCAAAACCCAGAGGGAGTACCAGCTGATGAGACTCATGCTGGACCACAGTCAGATCATGGAGGCCCTGCAGAAGTACCCACAATGCCCCACGGACGTCAAGCAGTGGGCCATGTCGGCGTTCGGCTAGGACCCTGCATACACATTTGGACTTTATGTAGACGTTTGCTGGCTGTGTCAACACAGACGAAAGAAGCTTCTGAGGCTACTGAGCTGGACGACCAAAATTAAACCAGGCAGAAAACATGGCTGCCAGTATGTGAAACCGACACCAGTCGTCAGGATTATTTTACATGTACTCTGAATACCAAGTGAGTTCTGGAGCAGAGTTTGGACAACTAGTTACTGTAAATAATCACAAAATATAAAGTTTTGCATCACTGTTATTTAGGATATGATGAAATAAAATATATATTATTAAAACAAGACACCTGTCGTCTGATTTTGACCGTCTTTTAGCCCAAATTCCTTCAATTTATTTTAAAAGTGTGGAAAGAAATGTGATGCTGGTGTGAGCGCCTCACCTGCTGAATGCTGCCACCTCGTGGTGGAGTTCTGCACTCACCATCCACAATGTTTACGTCGTAGACAGAACTCACTGCACATACATGCAGTTAACACGTCTATTAATAACACTGTGTACCGGAACATTTAGAGGACTTGCTGCCTCAGTCCTGCAACAATAAATAGTTTTTAACTTCCATTTGCTTTGTGACAGTAATAATAATTTAATTCTCTATCGTATTAAATGCATTTTGGTTTTGTAGCTGGCTTAACTTAATATCCGTTTGGCAGCATGTTAGCTGAACACACACGTTATAAAAGCAATAGATCGTATATCAGAAGTTTCAATTACCGACAAACCTGTTGACTAAAGGCTTTCTAACTTCTACCTGCAGAAGTAATGATGTCAGTGAAAAGAAGAACGTCAGCACTCACAATCTAAAAACACATTTATTTACATCACGTGGATCACTTCAGCTGATAAAAACACGGCCCAGAGTCACAGCGCTGATCGGGGATCTGGTTGGGCTCCTCTGTGATAATGCTTCCAGGGTTTCTCAAGCTTCTTCTCTGCTGTAATACTTTACGAAGAGGAATCTCCTCCGATCCTCCACTTGTCCCTTCACTGGGAGGCCTCAAGAACTACTGCACGTTCTCCAGTGTGAAATTCCAGACACAAGTTTTCACATCTTTTAGTCAGCAAGTCACATGTATCAGGAGTATAGAAAACAAAAAAAAAGATCAGATTTATCGGTTACCAGAAACCCTGTGAGCGTCGTTACCATTACAGGCTGCGATGGCAGATCCTGGATCAGCGCTGCACCTCCAGAGCCTTGAGAAATGTGGGGTCGAAAAACGCCTGTAGTGTTTTTGGGTTGTTTTTGTGGAAATCTCCGGCCCGGCCACCGGACTCATCCCGCTGCCGCGAGGCCATTGGAGTTCAATGTTTCCTCTAAAATTCTTACCAAACAGTGAGAGGAGGAGGAGGAGATCCAGATGCTGGAATGAAGCATCTGTAGTGGGCGATTGCTTTGTCACGTGGAGTATTGCAACTGATGTTTAAGAGCTTTGGGGATTCTTCAAATTGCAACGGTCAGGGGGACTCGAGTAGGTGCCTTGAGGAGCGGCCATGTTGGATATTTTTGTAACTTAAGTGCCTACTTGGATGCTTTACAAAGTACTCCAATGAGCCTCCAGCTTTGAGCTGACACAAAGCTCAACTTAAAAGTCATGAGCCGGACCGAGCCGAGGCAAAACGCAAAGAAAAGTAGAAATGAATGTAGAGGAAACACTGAAGTTCAACACGCACTTATAAAGATTCAGCTCAGAGTATATAGTTGATACAGGTATTTATGTTCTCATGTCTGTACAGATCCTAGACTGCTTAAAATAGTGGGGCAACAAGACACAAATGTTTCACTGGTAGTTAATATGCACAGCAATGTGAGGCGCCGGGCGAGAGGAGGTCGAGATAGAAACACGTAAAGCTGCATGCTGAGGAAACCCATTCATACACCGGGAAGTGGCCCCATGTCTGGGTCAGATCTGCGAAGGTAGTCCAGACCCGAGGGGAAGCAAAGAAGATCTGGACGCAGGTTCAGATGAAGACAAAAAGGTATTTGGGATAAACTGATATGCTTCTTAAAGCGCGTGGGTCTGTTGTATTTACATCCTACCAGGGAACGTTTTAATGAAACGGATCAATGCACAGATTTGTTCTCCTCTCTCTGGTGGTATGAATGGATCTCCGAGTGCGTTGGTTTTACTAGTTCCTACAGCGACACGGGGCACAATCACACGAAACCAGCCAAACCCAGAGCCCTCTAGAGTTACACGGGGCCGGGCTCAATCCACCAAAGTACACACAACACTGGAACCCAGCAGTCTGAAGAACAATCATTCTCGGTCGTTTGTCCATAGACTGAATAGAAAGAAGCACGTTACAGTTTATATCTTTTCTTTTTGAATTAATGAAAGTATTTCCTGAATTACAACTGAACCCCCCCCCCTCCCTCCCTCCCTCCCACCCTCCCTCCCTCCCCGCCAACAACCATAAATCGTGCCAACCCTTACGACATTATTCAGAGTTGCACCCGAGTTCCGATACCCAAAACCCTCAGGCCTGTAAATTAAAAAATAAATACAACACATCAATATGCAAGGTAACGGATTAAAAAGACAGAAAAATTAAAATGCTACAAGTTATTTGTGTGTCTGTGTATTGAAAGTCACTCCTGCAGCTGGTCCTACAGCAGCGTAGGGTAGTTTGCGGCACTGGTTGCATATAACTTGCTAGAACTTAGAAAAGCATAGTACTGAATCCCTGAATGGTGTTTGCTGGTTTTGGGTCGGTTTCTCAAGCGCCGTTTAAACTCCAGCTGTTTAACACTGAAGCTGGGACGTGACCGCCAACCAAACACTGGCACGTTGTTGTTGTTGTTGTTGTTTTTGTTGCTGTGGCTGTTAAGTCAACTGTAAACAGCCACTTTGGCAGGAAACCAACCAACCTGTTGGAGGCAGTTTTTAAAATCCACTTGGCTGCTGAAATACTGGTGAGTTTTACACTTTTGGACACAAACTTGGAGATAAAAAAGGGTAATACTGGTGTTTTTCCTTTAGGTTTTTAAAAAAGTTAAGTCTTGTACAGTTGATGAGTCATCTCAAACTTATGGGGAGGAATGAGCGTTTACTCCTTAGAATAATCCCCAAACTCCCCCACACTTTCTACCCCGAAGAAGTCCCTGCGAGTGAGGTAGCGCTGATTGAAGGGCTGCTGATCGTCCCCGACTGTTCCCCCCCCTCAGACAAATGGCGGTTAATTGAAAAACAGCTGGAGCAAAGGGAAGCGATACTGATGTGAATATTGTACTCGGTGCTACAGTGACTGAGAAGATGGCTTTAACTTCCTTCAGGTTTGCTGTGTTGTTGCAATAGTCGTTATTGTACTGAGATGATATCTCAAACCTGACCATCACAGCTGTAGATCATCTGCTCTTTAGTTCTTAAGAGTTTCTGGGTTGTTTGGTGGAAAACTGCTTGTTTGTATTTAGCTAGTTTAACGAAGTGTTTTAGTAAATACAGCGTGAATACCAGAATACTTGGGGAACATTTTATCACTCTAATCTAATGTTTAGCTCAGTTATAGACTAGATGTTTGCTTTGACTTGCCTCACAAATGATCATTGATTTAACTCGTCTGCTATTCGAGCACTACAGTACAGCAAAGAAAGCGTGATTGTGCGTTGCTTTGAATGTGAAATGGTTTGGCAGAAAGAAGCTTCTTCATGTTTTTCTTTTAGTATTTTCCAAAACGCACCATTTGATCTGAAAGCGCTAGATTTTAAACTGCGTCTTGTGAAACCGTCCCAAAGCTTGAGGAGAGACTGCAGGTCTGCCGGCACCAGTGTTCAACGTCCCTCAGAAGAAAGAAAAGACTCAAAAAAATGTCATTGCGTCACTACAATGACAGATACATCCGTTTTGCCTGACATCTACAAGAGTAAAACTAGTGTGGATACGTAGAAATGGCACCAGGATGAAAGAGAGAGTCCTCGTCTCCACTCGTCTCGCTGCAGCTAGCCGTGCGGTCGCGTCATATGAGGGACATAAAGCTGCACCGTGGTGTCAGTTTATCGGTTTTAATTGTGAAAACGGTGTTTAAACCAAGACATGCCGTCTATCCAGCTAGATGTCCGGAGGTAGAAAGGACCGGGCAGTTGTTTAAATGTTGTTTAGGCAACATTTGACTTGAAATACTTGCAGTATTTGGGAGTTGTTTTCGTCTTTAATCCTTTTACAGTGTGTTTTCAGTTTTCAGTAGGATCTAATAAACAGCTGTAGAGGGATTGACAAGGTTCGACCAGTACAATGTACCAGTCTGAGATTAAATTTGATCTGGTCTTAATAAAGCCTGTGGAGACGATGTTTTTGAGCATGACAGCACGGCTAAACCGAGTCTAGAGAGAGAGGGAGGAAAGCGTAAGTATCAGCAAGAGGAGGAGGAGGAAGAGGATGCGAGTAGGTGGTGAGTAGCAAAGTTTCCTGAGGTGTATCAAAGGAGAGCAGAAACTCTTGATAGTAATAAAACAAAAACAAAAAAAAAAGGATGCGTGTGTGCAATCAGATCAAAAGCAAGCTGGCTCAGCTAAATACAGGTATAAATCCAGATGAGGGCTGGGTACCCCTGCACTTCATGTGATACCTCTCCTAAAACAAACGCACGGGACGCTCGGTTAATATTAATAGATAGAATCAGACCACACATGACTGCTCCAAATGAAAAGAGCCAGACGAAGAGGCTCCAAGAGTTTGATACCAAATATCAAAGGTATCATTAGTACCCAGCGCTAATCCAGAGATATAAATACATATTCTCTATATCCAGAGCTCACTCGTCAGCGATAGATATTAGGACTCCGTTGACAGTTGACACGGCAAACCAAAAAACGGCAACTTCATCGTGGGGGGGGTTCTCTCTCTTTTTTCATCATCATCATCAGAATAAAATCTCAAAGAGAAAAGAAATAAACAAAAGTGAATATTCAGTCACAAATCAAAGTGGAGCAACACTAAAGATGATAGAGAACGGGGAGGATCACTGTCGTCTCCAGTGTGTACGGCCATGTGTACAGAGGCTTTGCTGACTACATTACCCATGAGCGTCGTGGATGTCATGAAGAGTCAAGGGAGAGTGTGAGCTATGACTGTGAACAGGGAGACTAATTTAAACTGTGTCCATCTGAACTGAGGTATACCTGGTTGAAGGAGGTTTATGGTTTTCTTTTAATCGTCGTAATGCTTGAGAATGGACCCCCCCCTCCCCCTTCCCCCTTTAAAATAAGCTTGATTACCAAGTTGTCTGGGTCCATAATACACTATGTACAGCAGCATTACACTATAAACATTCAGAAGCCGTTGCTTATTGGCAGAACGATAGTCGTTTCTTCAGAAAAACGCACACGAGAAAAACAGCAAATGCATCGAGAGCCAGGTGCTCCTCTTTTTTTTCTTTTTTGTTTTACACTAAAATGCACCGAGAGTTCTGTGACATTTCTCTGCCAGATCTTCTCTCTCTGTAGAAAACCGAGCAGAACAGGTCGCCCTCCTATGTATGTGTGTGTGTGTGTGTGTGTGTGTGTGTGTAAAAACAATACATGATGAAAGTGTTTGTCGAGTGTCGGCGTCCCAGCATGTCACTCGGTGACGTCGTCGTGTTATCCTGAATCGTTTGCTCGGGACGAGAGAGTGTCGACCGTTAAAATCCTCCGGCGCACACATATCAAAATGGATATCAACGGATGTGGGGGGGGGGGGGGGGCGCACGGTGTTTCCTGAACGCGAGTAGCGGCCCGCACTTAAAGAAAAAAAAGAAGACAAAACCGGAAATTGGAAAGAAAAACACACTACGCCAACCAACCAGGGCCGGCTGCTCGTGTTGATCCGCGTTTCTGCTGGCGGTCGATCGGCCCGATCATAAGCTGGACTCCTTGGGCTGGAGGTCCACGTTGGTCACCATCGTGACGACGGTGACGATCTCCTCGGGGCCGATGGCGGGGGCCTGGCGCTGCATTTGTCCGATGCGCTCCTCGACGCAGCCGGCGGACAGGCGGGCCTCGGCCTCGTGGTCCCAGCAGTCCTCGATGGTTTCACAAAGCATGGCCAGACCCTGAGAGAAGAGCGGCAGGTTGAACGGGACGTCTCGGAACAAAAGAACCAGATTACATTTCACCGCAAAGTCTCTTCTAAGCCTTCAACACAAATCTAATACATCGAATTATTCTACTACACATTTAGGATATTTTCAAATATCAAGTTCTCGTCGCTCACCGCGTGTTTCTGCCAGCAGTCTCTCAGAATAGGCCTCAGTTTCTTATGAACGACAACCTCCTGCATGTCCTCCAGAGACGGATGCTGACCCACCTCCTCCTCAAACGGGAGCATGTACTCATCCACCGGGCCTGTTGACAAACGCATTTAAAAACACAATTCAAACTAATCTGAAGTAACGCAACGCGCGTCACAACATTGCGTTGCATCGGGACTCACCGTCGGCGGCGGTGCATCGCGACACGAGCTCCCAGAGGACGAGGCCGAAGGCGTACATGTCGATACGCAGGAAGGAGTCGCGTTGGAAGTTGATGGCGCCCTCCAGGACTTCAGGAGCCATGTAGCGCCGCGTCCCCACCTGAGGGTCCAAACGGGACAGGTCAAGAGGTGAAAGGTCAGCCTCGGGACACAGACGATTAACAGAAGATCAAGTGGAAAGTCATGACACAGCTCACAGATGTGCTGAGATGAGCGAAAAGTGATGCTCGTCGTTGCTTAGCTGGCAGATGCATCAAACTGTGTGACACACAGGGATCTGTGAGCTGACCCCTGTGTGTCACACACAGCTAACCACACTACCCAGACGTGGACGAGGTGTCCGTACCTGTCCATGTGTGTCTCCTGCCGATTTTCCCGCCTCAAACTGCAGGGCAAGGCCAAAGTCAGCTATGCAGGCTGTCAGGTTACTCTTCAACAGCAAGTTCTTACTCTTAATGTCCCTAAGACACAACAAGGACAACACATTTAGTGTGGAGCCAGTCGACACGATGCAAACGTTCTGATAAAGAGCCTTTATGGATCGAACTGAAACCTGTGAGCGATGGAGGGCTTGTGTCCGTCCTTGTGTCCCGGGATGTCTTCATGGAGGTAGGCCAGGCCGCGGGCCGCCGTCTGAGTGATGTGGCAGAGCTCGTTCCACGACACCACGTTGGCCTTCAGGAAGTCCGTCATCGAGCCCTGGAGACAGAGCCGTCATTTTATACATTATAGAATATATTCAAGTATTTGTTTTCCTAGAAATGTGGGTGTTGTGGTGTTTATTCTTTAATCTCTATCTATTGTTTGCAAAGCACGCAGGCTCTTTAATTTCCATAGTTATTTGTGCTATTTTACTTTTTATAAACCGTTTCAAAGAGTATTTTTAGATACTGATCACATTTGAAGACATGCATTTATGATAAATACTGAAGTAGAACTGCATGGCTAAGACTTCAGCAGTGATATTCCAGCTGCGTCTGCTTCATTCCTTATCCTCTACACATCTTTGTTCTTACATAATGAATGTCAATATGATACAAGGTCACTTCCGGCAAGGCCAGAGACAGATGTAGTAGCAGGAGTGACCACTAGAGGGCAGGCAGCGCCAACAGATGGAGACAGTAAATCAGTTGTTCCTGCTGTTGGATAAATGTTCATACCTGGGTTTATTCAGCATTTTTACATTTCTGTCACATTGTTACAAAGAAAGACATCATCCCTGGCACCTATTAATAAGAATGCATGGTCCAAGACATGAATATTTTAATTACAGGGAGTTTTTTAGGGGCCTGTGTCCTTTCAAGCAAGTCGCTGCATGCTACGGATACTGAAACCTCAACACCATGAAGCTGCTTAAATGCACCAGACATCAAGGCATAAATCAGCTGTCAAGGAGAGTGAACTCTGCAATCACTGCTCCAGCTGTGCTACACAAGCGAAGGTTCAGCCCCGACTGACGTGGCCAACATTTTAACACCTGCTCTGAAAAAAAACTGGCAGGAAGGAAAAGCTCTTTGTAGGTTAGAGTTTAAGTTATGTATCCCCTAAAGACTTTCAAAATAATTACAGCGCACTCTTGGCAAGGCACGAGTCGTATGACCTTTCCTAAAAAACTCCTTTAAAACTAGTTTATTCAACGTTATTTCTACTCGGAGAGCTTCTACAAGTCAGAGCACCGTCAGAGCCGCTGCAGGGTTAAGTGGCTCACTAAAGAGGTGTATTGTTGGGTTGAAGCCCCGCCGCCACACCCACAACCTTTACATTTTCAACCTTAATTCAAACAGAGAAAACGGGAAAACTCAAGCAAGCGAGAATCACTCTCCACTTTGTCGGTAATGACCCTCAGAACACAGAGGCACTTAAAGCCCCCGACGCTGCAGGGACTGTGGTTGAGAGGGCGAGCGAAGCACCGAGTCCACCTCCTCCGGATAAACACGGCTTAGGAAAAGCTACGTGCGCTGTGTTTATTTGTTGTCTTACTATGTCAATGTGTCTGAATTTGACAAATAACCGCCAGTTCAGTTGTGGAAACTCGAGTACTTATTTGGACTCGTTCATTTCAGTCTTAGTGTCGGTTACACACCAGATTGAATTATTTTGGATGCACCACTAACAGCTTTCATGTGTTCGCCCTCCTCACTGTTGTTGCAGCAGATCTTTCCCCCTCTAATGTCCGTCAGTGTAGAGGTAACGCTAGCTTAGCTTAGCTAGGCGTGTCTATTTTGTACTTTTCTCTCGGTGGATAAGCTCTTGTGACCTTTTTAGGGGAAATAAAAGCCAGATTTTGTAAATTTATGTAAACGGGCAATTAAATTGATCGAAATAATGGAGTTACAGTAGAAAAGAGGCAGCTTGTATTGCTTTGCTGTGAAACCGCATCACAAAATTCAATGCAGCATTTTATGCACTGCCATTTCTCCCCCCTGTGCTTGTTAAAAGTCTCTGTTCAGCTCCAACCTGAGCATTTCTTATAAAACAAAAAGAAGATGACTCAATAAAATAAAAGCATGTGTGCCGGACGGCGTACCTTTTCGTGGTAGGCGGTGATGAGCCACAGCTCCAGGTCCAGGTTGTTGTTCCTCTTCTCCGCACCGAGAAAGTGGAGGATGTTGTCGTGCTTCATGCCGCTCACGCTGAAGATCTCGTACTCGTTCTGCCACGACAGCTTGTCCTGGACAAGAGCAGAGAGACGACGCAGAGGTTATGTCTGTCATCAAGACACCTCATCAGACCGTAGTTTCCTCCATGTTTTTGTGTCCAAAGACCCTTTTCTCACCGGACAAAAACCCCACTAACGCACGGCGTTTGTCTTTAGCGGTAAAGGTTATAATCGGGACAAATGACTCTGCAGTAGTCGCAGGTGTTTATCAGCGGCAGTGATGGAAACACGCTCGTTTACGTCATCAGTCTGCAAGAGTTTGACACTTTCAGCCTCTCTTATGTCGCGATGCCTCATTGCCTTTTACCTCTTACATCAGCTACACATTCCACAGTTTAATACCTGAATGGGGAAGATCTTCACAGCCACGAAGTCGTTCAGCAGCTGGGCCTTCCACACACACCCGAAGCGCCCCCTGGCTTTCATCTCGATCAGCTGCAGCGGTTTGTGTCCCAAAATGGGGGACGGGGGTGAGGGCCCGGGATCCTGTGGAGAGAGGGCAGAGGACAGGGTTATTCTTCAGTCCTTCTTCTTCTTTTGCATTGAAATAGCTTGGGCTCCCACTGAAGGGGACCTGCAGAGTCACATCTCACGACTTACACACTTACTTTAATGCGACGATGCTCTCTTATAATGTTTTGCTAGCATGCTGCTTTTAGCCTCTTTATGTTGTGGAGCCTTCTTTGTTTGCTTTATGTATTGCATGGGTCTGTTTGCTTTATTTGATTGTTAAAGCAGAGTCTGGTTTAGGACGTGCTGTGTGTTTGAGTTCAGCATCATCATCATTGCTGTGACGTTTTGTTTGGCAGCGAGGGAACAGCATATTAAATATGGGTTTGGATTCATTCATTTTAAATTCAATTGAACCCCTCGAGGCCGCATTTGCTCGAGTTTACAGAAGCGGGATTGTAACTGGAAAGGTGCCAGTTTGAATCAAATCAGTCGCAGAGGAAAAGTCGGTCGTTGTGGATCTAAAACCTCGACTACAACCGAGCAGAGCGCACAGAGCTCAGACTGGAACATGAAGGAACATGAAGCGGGACGATCAGAATGAACAATACATTTTTTTGGGTAAAAAAAAACAAAAGAAACCCTGGCAGGTCAAACCTCATGCGTGTGCGCCGTGTGTTCATGAAAGCGAGGAAGCCAAGTGTTCCAAATGTAAAGTAGGTTAAACACAGCTGGTGATCGGGATTAAGCTGATCACTTTCACGTGACGGAGAGAGAGGGAGAGGGAGAGAGAGTGAGAGAGAGAGGGAGGGAGAGAGAGGTTAAAAAGAAGCATGCAGTGAGGGAGTCACATTTCCAAAGGATAAAAGGTGGAGGAGAAAGACGAGCACATGACTGATGGCCTTTGATGAAACCAGATATGCTTCTGTAAAATCTCGACTTTACCTCCATGCCTCTGTATCGCTGTTGTCAGCCCCCTCCTCCCCTCTCCTCCCCTCTCCTCCCCTCTCCTCCCCTCCCACCAACAGCGCCGATGTTCATGTTCTTACTTGAACTGGAGGCTTACAAGGTGCTTGATAAGCTGGAGCAAGTTTCAAGACCCCGAGGCCCACAGGATCCGTTCAAGCACCGCGGTATCAAAAGCGCTCGTCAATCCCGGTTTTCTAAACTTCACATAAAATGCCCCCCTTCTGGGTTAAAAGGTTTGCCACCGATACACAGATTAAATATACATAATGCGTTCTCTTTGGCTGTGAGGAATGAAAAAAAGGGAACATTACTGCCCCCACCCTTTCTTAAAGACAAACACACGTCTTTTTTAACCGCCTGTCCTGACAGGATTATTGAGGCAGCGGAAGCAAACTGTACGTCACTGAGAAGCCTTTATGGGATGGATTTTTATCCGTTTGGAAATGTTCTCCTGGTCCTGAACTTTGTGGCTTCAAGGTCACACAAAAGAAGGAACTCCTGTTGGACAGAATAGAGATACGAGTGTCTTAGATGCAGTTTCATCCAGTGTCATCTGTTATTGAGTGGAGGTTGTTCACATAGTAACAGTGTTTAGGTGGAGCAGTGTGTGTGTGTGTGTCTTCCACTAGCTTCCTGGCAGAGCAGAGGGAACCGCCATGTTTACTTGAATCCTTCTCCCCTCTAACAGAGAGCTGTGAGGCAGACCTGCTGTCTCTACGCGCCGCTTCCTCTCTGAACGCCGGGGAGAGTTACCCACGACGGGGGCAGGACCAGGATCCCCCTGCTGTGAATGTGGCCCGTTACTGTTCGACGTGCAGAAGCATCCCCGGATGCTTAGCACATTTATTGATCTTTCAGTCTGTAGCGGTTATCATTCCGATCATGAAAACTATGATGTTATCCAAGGACGCAATTTGTCTGCGTCGCCCAAACAATTTCCTGTCTGTTTTTGTGCTCAGTAATTAAAGCATTTCAAATTCATAGATGCTGGCACAATGACAGCCATCGGTGCGTCTGACCAAGACAAATTCCTGAGCATTCATTGTGCTCTGTGAAATATGCGATGCCGACTCTGATCATGATACGCATGAGAAGAAATGATCCCAGGAGGCCTGTGGCGTGCTCGACATACCAGTGTATGCACACAGAGAACAAGCCGTCGCTACGTCTGAAGATATAAGAGCAGAGCGGATTCCCGCACAGCGACAACGCCGGGCGACAGAGATGTAGATGTGATTGATCCTCACTACCAGCAGTGCGTCGTGTTACAGTGAAACTCATCAACATGTCGACAACTTCCCGGCATTCGAGATGATCCCGATGATGAGAAACTAACTTTTCTTTCTTTGCGCCTACATTGTTTCTAGAAACTCTTTGTCTGGTCTTCCGGGCTTCGTCCTGACGAGGCGGCCCGGCCCGGCCCGGCCCCCCCCGGCACCCCCCCCCCCCGGGAGTCACCGGATCCCTTGTCCGATCGCAGGGCGCCGTGGCCTCGAGCGGGGGCGCATTACACTTAGTCAGCAGACCACAGGAAGCAGGAAAACAGAATCTGCTGCTTCACGCCGTTCTTCCCAACCCTCAACCGTCTCCCATGGCCTAATCGGATTACACCTTCATCTACTGCATCAGAACGGGTCCTTTAGGTCTGCTTTGGCTTCAGAGATGAAGTAGAGTCAAAATGCTAAGTTTGATTTAGAGACAGACGTTGAATGGGCAGATATTCTGGCCTCCAAAACTCACATCTTATCTCATCTTGTTGTGGATACGGCCATAAAACCGTCGTTGACGTGACCTTAAAGAGAGCTAACCTGGAAGGCTGGACTGACAATAAGCCGAGGTCTAAACTCTGTCAGAGACTTTTGGTATTCAGCTGCCTTCTCGGTTTTTAAATGAGAACTTTCGGTGATGTCTGCAGCCATCCTTCTACTCAAATTTGAGCCAAAGCACATTTGCAGAAGGCTCATGCTCCTCTTGTACTTAAGTCATTTACACACTCCGACTTGAAATATGTTCCAGGTAAGTGGCAATGCTCCTACTTATGCAAAATGTGTCTGCACTCCTCCTCAGTCTGCAATAAGATGGAAAAGCTTGAAACAGCGCTGCTGTGTGTCTGTGCATGGGAGACGTGGTGAGCCATAGGTCCAGCAGATACCGCTCTGGAAACTGGGTCACATCAGGCACAGTGCGTTACGTCAGCATCACAGGTGGACATTCATACAGAAATAAAAGGGGGGCTGCATTCGGAGCCACGTGGGCCACTTTTCCACCATGCACAATGCATTTTCAGCAGGGAAAAGAAAAGACATCCATCCATGCAATAAACCCAGGCAGAAAACAACAGAAATGTGCTACGAACCGAGTAAACAAGACGCTGTCGGAAAAAGCAAAGAGAAGAACAAAATGGTAGTCTGGGATCGAGGTGGAGAATTCATACCAAGCTCTGAACCCAAAAAGAGGGAAGGGGGGGGGGGGGGGATCAAATGTTTTCAACTTCAATTGAACTGCTCTTACCTCCACCATAATGTGAAAGGCGTGCTTGTTGAAAAAGAACATAAGAAGCAAACAGAGAGATTATTTCCTGTCGGTTAGAGGATGAAGTGGAGGCAGATAATAGAGATGACGGCTCGCCTCTGAACAACCTTCTGCTCTCCAGACCAGGACTTCTTTAAGGCACCGGGGCTGTGGTGGTCCTGATGCAAGATTTTATGGGAACTTCAAATGATGCTCTCAAGCAGAGCAAGTGGAAGTGGATTGATAAGATGAGTGAGTCAAATAAATGCATTAAAAGGTACCAAGAGAAAATCATGTAAGAGACAGAAATGTTGGGTTAAGAGAGTGAATGAAAAGATTAACACGGAGCTCCGGTTGAACAAACTCAGACATAAAAAGATGTCCTTCTGGGTAACGGTTTGCCTATTCTTCAAAGCTCACTTTAAGAAATATAAAATATGTCCGCACGTAGCAGAAGAGGCTCCGAGCTCACACTTTAAAGCAAAGTGTTTTGTCCAAATTAAATGAAAAAAACAGGGACTATGTGATGTGCTATTGGCCCATTTTGGTCAAGAACAAAAACCTTTTATGAGACGAATGTTCGGTGAAGAAAAGCTCATTTACGTCTCTCACGGAGGAGAAGTCAAGCAAACACGTGTGGTAAAATAAGAAGCGCTGAAGAAAGCCTAAATCTCAACTGTCACAGCATTTCAGGAGTCCTTCTGGAAAGCTGCACCCAGACAAACAAGACGCAAGTAGCTCCACAACAAAGCAATTGATGAGATTTTGGTCAGAATCGATCTGCGAGATGGATAGAGATAAGAAAACCGGGTCCAGGTGGAGGCCAGACTTGTGTTTAAGTGCTCCGGGCCTCTCCCGTGTGAAAGCTGTGGGTCTGCGTACTCAGACACAATCAATTCCAGTTTGCCTCCACTTCGCACTGTGGTGTGAATAATGGAGGCTTGGTGGCAAATATGCAGTTTGCGAAGTACCACGAGCACAATGACATAATGACGGGAGGCGATTAAGTTACTTAGCCGCACAGCATGCTCCGCATCGCACACTGGAGTCAATCTTTTGAAGGGCCGTCGGGTCCAAAACGCAAGAAAATCAAACAAGTACAGCTCTCTGCACCGGGTTGGTTTCCTTCCTTTGTTTCCTCGGCGCCGTGATAATGAACCCATTAAAGATCATTAAGTGGGAACAATTACTTTTGCATCATGAAGACTGCATGTTTCATTACGTCGCAAAGAAAACAGTGGCTATGAACTCCCTCAGCTGACCAGATTGAATGCACGAGACAAATATATATATATTTTGTTGTGGTCATTAATATGAAAAACAACTGGAGAAGGACACGGCTTTGCTCAAAAGCAGAAGTCAGCATTGTGCATGTGTGACATCTCTGTGCTGGGATCAGACTGCAGCTGCTTGTTCGTGACACAATCACACTCCGACTCCTTTTAATTAGAGATTTAGATTAAATCAGCACAGTGTGAAGCGGAGCGCTGGCAGTTTAAAAAAAAAAAAAAAAGAAGCAGCACGTGGATGTTGGGAAAACGCCTGCGATGAACGACTGTCACGGCTTCCGCTTAAAAATATGACTGCGGGCAATTTGTGAGCGTCACATTAAAAATACATGAGTGCGTATAGAGCACACAGCACAGCACAGGAGCAGGCATGATGAAGCAGAAATGACTAAATCTATGGAACAGCTTCTGCTTTTCAAGTTTCACTGATAAAACATAAGACGTCTTATTCAGATTCAATCAATCGCGTTTGACACAATCGATGGCAAAAAGCCGTTCACCATTTGTGAGGTGCCTTCGGACGGCGCTTGCATAGAGAGTATATTATACATATAGACTTTTTACTCTCAGGTGGGAGAATTGCTCGAAGCTGTCGTCGATGACTTTGCAAGTCTGAGCTGTTTGAGTGATCGTCGTAGTCGCCGCAGCCCGCGGTGCATCACAAAGAGGAGAAGATAGAAGTAAATCCCCCTCCCGCCGCATCCATCGCTCTGCTCTCCATCTTCTGCTTAAATCAGTCACAAAACAAGCAGCTGATGCCGGAACAACTGAACGTCTGATCAGATAGTGATTGCGAATATATCTGCGCTTGTTTTAGCCTCCTTGGAGTAGCAGGCGGGTGGGGTTTACCGCATCACCTCCTCCCAGAAAAAAGCACCCGAGCTGACGTTTACACACGTTCTTGAACGAGTGACCTCCTTTCCTCCTGCCGTCCTTGTGCACCTACTCATGCATGCGTTAAATACTTCTGCACACGCGATTATACACATCCGGCATGACTTCCTTTGTTCCAGCCTGGCTGTTTGATTTCACTTTCCTCCTCCTGTGATATTATGAATATTTTAGCTGCATCATCATTAGTTATCTGCTCCACTCTCCGTTGCTCGTATTTTCTTTAATGTTGTTTATTTATTCATTTATCTGTTTCCAGGTAGGATGATTCATAAGCCTCTTAGCGCTGTTGTTTTTCCAATGCGCATTAGCATTTGATTGTATTGTGTCACTGTCTTTTTATCTCTTCCCTGCTCTGGCACTGTGCAAATACAATAACTAAGTTGAAAGAATCGCATGTCTCTCCTCCCTCCCTCCCCTGCAGGAACCACCCACCCACCACCACCGCCCCCATCCTCCGAGGCAGAGCTGCAAGCGTCTCTGTGTTTAGTTTTGTTTGCCTATATAAAGCCTCATCAATAATGCAGAGGCCCCTGACTCCTCTTCCATACGGTGGAAGCTCTGCATGGGTTTTCATTTTCCCCTGCTGCTGAGCAGCACAGAATACAGCTCCGCCGCCGTCGGGTTAAAACCGCCTCGAAGGCATGAAAAAAAAAGAGAGGATCAGGAATCTGGAGCCTCACTCTCAGTCCTACAAGAATGGAGATGTTTAAAAAGTTTGCAAAAAGGTGATGAAACTGGCCAAATCAAGTGAAGACATGAAAGCGATCGGACGTGTAGATATGAGGGTTCTTCCAACTAAGCAGCCGTGGAAAAAGCCTGATGGCAAGTTAGGAACAGGGAAAGAAAAGAGTCAAAAGTCTGTTTTAATCTTGTGCGATTAAAAGCCTGACACGACATGAACCATCCCAACTACAGCCCGCTGCATTGAAAGTCTTGAAAGTAAAGTTTGTTCAGTGAAGGAAGAAACTGAAAAAGCAATTATCGTAAACGTGAACTGTCCACACAGTGCGTCTGTTCTGGCCAAGGCTGCTACGGCCCGCTGAGAACTAGATCGGTGCTAAAGGTGAAGGTTGGTACAGCGTCAAACAGTACAAGCAGCAGAATGAGACAATTTCTGCAATTCATGTATTATTTTAGATCTTTAACCTGCTTTACAAACGAGCATTATATACATATTCTTGGTTTTTCCTGTTTAGTTCCAAGCTTCTGTGTTTGCACGTACAGCGTGCGTTTCCGAGGAATAAATCATTTGAGGCGCAGAAAGCGATGCGTTTTACATTTCCCCTTTGTTTGCAATTAACAGATGAAGTAGGACGCAATGGCCGCCGTGGCTGAACAGACAAAAAGAGAAACTCTAACTGCATCAGCAGCAACTTCGAAGAAAGAGGACACCACGGTCGCTGCCGCACTGTTTGATTGACAGGCGCCCTCTGGAAACAGTGATGAGCGTTCGGTCAGAGTTTAAGGATCTGTGTGTGGAGCTCCGTCTAGATGTAGGACTTACATGTGTGGGGACGAGGGCCGCCGGGTAGGCCAGTTTGTGATGTCTCCACATCCAGAAGGAGAAGAGGACGACGGCGGCCAGGCCTATGATGGGCACCAGGGAGTACAGCAGAGTGCTGAAGAGCTGGGGCTTCTGGGAAAACGGGTTGGAGGTGGCTGCGGGGAGATAAAGAGAGAAGATGGTAGGAAAGAAGAAGACAAATTAAAAAAGATAGGACTCACAACATTTTGTCTTCATAGCAACAAAAATAAATCTAAAGAAAGATGGCCAGAACAGAGAATAAACAAAGAGGGAGCCTGATTGGCCTGACATTGTGCTACATCATCTCTAAGTGCAGCACCAACTCTGCTCACAGCTTACTGCCACTGTGCTTAGGGATCATATCCATGCACGCACGCACACACACACACTCACACTCACGCAGCAGGATTAGCAAATCTATCTCGTGACATAACGTAATCCGCCTGCCAAAAATAACAGAGCTCTGAACTGCGTCCGACCCCTGCAGGAGTCGCCGGGTGACGCCTGCTGGCTCAGCCCGTCTCTCCCATCACAAGGTGTGACAGTCTGATTCGGCAGTGCTGTCAAAGCGCCGGCGCTCGGACGCCAACCGCCACTGCTGACCTCGGGGGGGGGTCGGCAGTGGCGGACTGATGGGGTTGCACCAGCTGCATCGCGGGGCACTCGGGGCGATTGTCAGAGAGGTTTCTCTCCACAGGGTGTCTGCAGGTTTCAGAGAGTCAAATTTAAAGAAATACGAAAAGACAGACGGGCCTGTTGGACAATTTCGCTGTAACGTGATGAGTGCAAGGACACCACAACCGCCACACTAACTGTTACCAGCACAAGGCAGCGGCATCATTTTGCATTTGAAATAGTCTCACTCTGGTATCCTCTGCAGATCGGCTTTGATACTCCGAGTGAACTCTCAAGTCCCACAGAAAAACACAGCTAATTGTCTCTCATCAGTGTTATCTGTCTGTTCGCATTGTTTTATCTGATTCTGTGTTCACTGCGTTGAGTGACAGCTCTTATGGATTATTGGGATTGATGGTAGGTTCAATGCTTCAGAGCTACTATCAGTTATACCATATTAATTGAAATTAAACTGCATGCAAACACATTAGCAACTATAAAAACATTAATATCAAGATGTCATGCCAGTGGATGACGATGAGAAGCATATATATATATATATATATATATATATATATATATATATGTATATATATATATATATATATATATGGGCTTAACTGCCACGTTTGTACTGGATCGGTTTATCATGAGCTTTAATGATAAGATGCATTCTTTTAAATTACAACATTTAGTTAATTTTTCCTCAGATTCCACTTTGTGGAGTCTTCAAAGTAGAAGCTTGGGCGTTGTGTAAATGATTTGCGATGGTAAGATACAGATAGTGTGTGTGTGTGTGTGTGTGTGTGTGTGTGTGCAGGCTGGCTTGTACGTACTGTAGGCGGTTGAATGGTGCGGGTCGCTCTGTGGGCTCGCTTCAGGGACGTACAGGAACCTTTCGTTGCACATGTTGCCTTCACAGCAGCAGAAGAAAACGTCGGGGCCCTCCTTCTTCTCCACACACTCGGTGCTGCAGAGGACATGGAGGTGGAAATTAAAAACAAGGACATCACCAATCTCTCCTCTCTGCTCACTGCAAAGGACAAGGAAGCAATTTATTTTATGTGAGTGCGAGTGAGTGAGTGCACACTCGGGCGCAGAACAAACCATCGTCTGCATGTGCACGCACACACTTCTCAATGCACTCACTGCAGAAGACGCTTTCTAAAAAGCATCGACGCGCACAAACACACTAGGAACATACGCGCACTTTCACACAAACACACACTTCCTCTCTGCTGCAGAAGACATGAAAGAAAAACATTTATAAAATATAACTCCTACACACGCCAATACACACACACACTAACAATCACACACACACCCTCTTTCACACTCACACAGTCATCAGATAAAAGCCAAAGGAAGTGGCAGCCGCCCTCGACTTGCTCTGGACTCTCCAGGGAGGCGAGGCGGCGCCGTCTGAGCAGAGGTACCCAAACTGTGCGGGCTGCAGAATCTACAGCAACTTTATCGCCCGGGAATCAAAGGAAAACACAAGCAGAACTGGCTCAATGCAGCATCTAGTGCCAGGCTCATGTTCTAGCAAGGAAGAAACTATAATAGCACCGACTATTAATATCGGTTTACTGCTGGAGATGAACACAGCAACTTCCAATTTCCTCTGCCTGGTAATTAAAAATGCAGCCAGTCAACAAAAAGAGTGCTTTCACAGTGGAGCCCCCTTCATGATGGGCTGGCTTCAAACCACTCGTACTTTTAAAAAGGTGTAGGATCAGAGTTTTAAAGTATTATTTTCTGGATACCTGTCGTAGCAGTTGACGTCGTCCAGCCAGCAGCCCTGCCTCACGACCTCCACGGTACCGGAGATGTTCTTCCACGTGGCGAAGCAGTGCCGCCGCTTCTCTTTATCGCCGTAGCACGGCTCGATGCCGCTGCGGTTGGTGCGCTCCTTTTCCCAGCTGGAGTTGTAGTAGGCGCACTCTTGCGTCTCCGAGCGTCCCAGGATGGCACCTGCAACCGGACGAAGAGGGCATTCTTTAACTTTAACATTCACGCATTGCTTTTCCTGGAGGTTAAAAGTATCTCCTATCTCCTATCAAACATGTGGATTTAGGAGCCACTGTGGCTGGGAGATAAAAAAAGGTTATTTCTTTCCTGTCACTGATAAAAAAGACCAATTTAGTTTTGTATCAATAACTGGAATGACATTTCTTTACAGCCTCAAAGTATGTGAAGTCATCAAACATTTAGTTCTAATAAAATACTTTTTTTATCAGAGTTCTCAAGTGCTTCAGAGTCAATACATCACTGAGAAACGGATGGACCGTAAAAAGTGCCGCGGTATGACGGAGAAAATGAGGTTATAGAGGAACACAAAGGGAACGCAGAGAAACCAAGATTCACAAACACAACTGACGTGAGCCAATTGACTTCCCCTCCCCGCCAAAATAAAGGAGACGCAGGCGTCAGGTTTTGGCAAACCGATATCCAGGGAAAAATACTGCATGACAGCTTGTCAGTTTAGCGCTGCCGCCGCCGCCGCCGCCTCTCATCACCTGTCAGAGAGTCAGTCCGGTTCAGACTGCTGACAAGACCGAAGACAGTCAGCCTCCGCCAGACGCTTCAGACACAGGAAACCAGAGCTGCTTCCTACGTATCATTTTGTTCGTGCTCCCAAAGGTGCAATCAGTAGGTTTTTACTGCTCTAAGACATCAACGTTAACTCTCAGTCATCCGGATGCAATGAGCAACGAGAAGCTGTGTGTTACCATCAAGGTGATATCTTTTTCTTTTTCCTTAATGCTGAAAATCACACACAGAATGTCTGATTCATGTGACTGGTACATGATAATCTATTCCATGTCCTGTAATGTGTTTAGAGGAAACCTCCTGTGCAGAGATACCAGAGCTGTTAGCATAACTGTTTGGCTTACAGATTCCTTAATTACGTATTTATTTATACCGGTTTTATTCATTTTATATATTTAGTCTTCCAGCCAGCGAGAAGTTGCACTCTGATGTTTGTGCAGGACGTATAAAGAATAATGCTTCAATTGATACGATCATTACCCTTATTGTCCTCTGGCCGTGTGCGTCGCAGAGGAGAAGTGTCCCGCCGGCCCTGACCGGGTCTCCAGCCACAGCACGCTCAAGAAATTAGGGCTAAGCTTCCCTCATGGAGGTTACCTTTAGGAAGATGATCCATCTTTCATTTAAAATGGCTGCTGAAGTAAAGCCGGTTAATGCGAGCACGGGGCCCTTGGAGCAGGTCTCTTTTCACCGACATTAACAGCTGCAACCGGTAGAGAGCGGCTACTTCACTGGCAGGCGAGGTCACTGACGGCACTTTCTCTCGTCAAATCAGTTTCCCATGAAGCCCCCAAACTATTTCACAGCAACAGGTGCAACTGTGAGCTGTTGCGTGTGTGCGATTGAGAAGCAAATTAGAGAGAAGAGAGAAACAGTCTGTGCCCAAGCAAGCATACAGTAAGCTCCACAAAAGGTATATTATATCTTCTGACACGCACACATAACTGCACAACGACATCATTTGAAGTGTGGTTCGTGTTAACTTCCTCTTTGAAAATGCCTTTAATGCAAACAAATCACTAAAACTGACGGCACGACATCGCTGCTTGAGCTCTGCAAGAATCAAGTCAAGGAAAAAGGGAAAGTGAGCCTTTAGATGTCCCATCATGCCTCTGGGGTGTTAGGGTTTGATGCTTTCCTTAGAAAGACACCCGTCCTCACATAACCTGATGTGATACGGCTGCACCACGATGCTACGACGTTGTCTACAACATCTCTGGCTGTGTTTTGGTACGTTCTGCCACTCCACCAGCCCCTCAGCAGTATGAGAGTCCATCGCATGGCGCCTGCTTTCTCCTCTTCCTGCCTCGCTCCCTCCACGGGCACTCGTGGGAGCTGAAAGCGATAATCATGGAGAGGTATGCAGAGGTAAGGCGGAAGGTTAGCTCATTAGCCACTTCTGGTGAAACCGCATTAGCCATGCTAGCGCTGATCCCCGTGGAGGCGCTTGGCATACGCATTTCCATTTTACTCGGGAAGGAGAAGCCTGACTTCCTGTATGGAGTGTGCAGTACACAGACAAATAAACCCATCTCTTAAACCTACAGGAACCTTCTGACTTGTTAGCATGAAATCCTCACATCTGATCTTGATCTGAGAGGAAGGTTTGCTCTTTATGTGAGATGTTTCGGATATCTAAATTCAATTTAAATGTAAATTGGCAGTAAACTGAGCTTTTTTCTAAATAGGACATTACTCAATTTTTAAAAAAAGGACCAAAAGCAGGTCTTCCAGGTATTCCACTGTGCGAGAGGGAGCTGTGAGCCATGTGAACTGCAAATACAGTGCTCCGTTTGTAAATGCAGCCGTTAAGAGCTCAAATCAATCACGTCTCTGCACCGAGGTGACGGTACAGGACGGCTGCTTGTATAGCGCCCGTGTGCCAAAGGTGGGCAAGAGCTGCCCGGCGTGCATGGCGGATATGAAGGATATAAAGCAGAGAAATCAATCTTCTGACTAAGTCGCAGCTCAGAGTTCACTAAAGCGGATAATGTCAGCGAGTGCAGAGCCTACGCGAACCATTGTGCAAGGACACACAATAGGGCTTTCCACCCACAAGCACAGATCCAGGCAATAAAGAGAGAAGCCTCTTTGTCTCAGAACCATATTTCACATATAGAAATGTCAGACATGAGTGGCACAGGCTCACTCCCGTCGGTCCTAATAAGGACGGTTGGAGAGAAAGCTCAGGAGGAGAGAACGCAGCGTTAGGCGATGCCTTTAATGGAAAAGCTCCTTTTCTTGTAACGTACATTTCATTCACTACGCACTCAGCGGAAAATGTCAGCGTCTAAATGAAGAGAAACAACAAAAGGATGGAAAAGTAAGGGCTAAAAGCTACTTATTCTTAATCACCATGTCTAGTTAATTGAAGATAATATGGGCTGGCTCATGCAGGGTAAGTGGGCAAAGAAAAAACCCTCTATTTAAACTTCATATGGAAGAGCTGCATCATTGTGGGGCCACTTCGGAGAAAACATAAACCAGCGGTTGTGTGATGTGTGGACTCGTCGCCTCCTGTCCTTTACTTCATCAAGATACACAACAGTACAATCGCTGTTCCCCTTCTACACGACTTCCTTTCTTTCTCGTGCAGACAAACTACCACGTAGCGCGTTCTCTCTTCCAGTCACAGAGAGATTTATCAAGGTTAACCACGACCTACTTTAGTTGTGGACGTTTTCAGCAAACCGTCTAAACACCGACCCACTTCTCGATCCACTGGGGCTTTTTTTTTTAAAACTGCTTCTCACCCCTCGTTAGCCGGCTGCTCTGAAAATTCTCTCTGACATTTAAAATGTTTACATTTTGCCCATTTAGCGGATGCTCCTTTCCACGGTGATTAATGCTCCCAGTCCCCTTCAGACGTACAAGATATTCCTGCAACCACAGAACAATCCGATGAGGCAATTAGACCCGACGTTTTTAAAAAAGGACAATTAGACTACAAACAGGGGATGTGATTCAGAGAGAGAGAGAGAGAGCAACACGACGATGGGAAAGATTGTGAACTTGGCAGCGCTGCTGCGACTGGAGATTACTGATTATCTGCTGCCGGCTCTGAAAAATTCAATCTTTTGTATGGCGGCCAAGAGGTCACGTTAGGTGGAGGCAATTCAGAGATGCAGCGGGCGATGCTTCCCTCTCTTGATAGCGAGCTGCACTGTGATGGACCTGAAGGCTGACAAGTAAGACAACATGCTGCCCGAGTTCACCCCCAGCTTCAAAAAACCAGATCAGCGAAAGCGATTGAAAAAGGTCCACGAGATGAAAAGCCACGGAACATATACACAGGCTGCCGGAGTCATTAAACCTGTACCCAGTTTATTTCCTTCTTCTTCCAGCCGCATGGGAAGTCAGCTCACCAAAGATTCATTAAAATAAAGAAAAACAACACAGGTGTGTTTATTATCGGGCCATGATTACCTCACAGTGTGACATTTCAGACTGAAAGACCGTCCATCGGGCATGTTTAGCCAGACAACTAATATCTCATTTCCTCCGTGCGACTGCTCTCTGCTCTGCAGCCTCATAATGAAAAGGTGTTTTTGGCGGGCCGGGCCATGCAGCGACGTAGGTAAACAACTCATTCATCAGGCTTTGTGTGTGTGTGTGTGTGTGTGTGTGTCTCAGGAGCAGGGATGGAATTTGTTCTCAGGATCAACTTATCACCTGCGTCCAGGCAGAGTTGAAACAGATCTGAGGTGATGTATGGATGTCCGGGGGCGTTGCTTTGTGTGGGAATGTGTGCTTTTTGAAATCGTGGTGGAGAAAGGAGTCAGGCTGAGGTCAGGGGTCAGAGTGACGGCCTCTTGGATTTCCAGTAATACTTGTTGTTCCTCCCAATGCACGCTGACACTCCTCCCCCACATAACTGACTCAAGACTCCAGTAAATACAGCTTTAGCATGCGCCAATAACCGCGTACATTCAGCAGGAATCGCATGGGGAAGATATGCGGGGAGGGGTTGTAACATTGGACTGGCCTCCCGATGGCACATCGACCGAAGCCTAAACAGAAACGCACCACACAACGTGCCTCGAGGGCTGTTTTTACAGCATTCATAGCTGCTCCATGATTATTAAAAATGATTAGAGGAGATGTGAGTACAGATGCGTCCAGAGACGAGTTTTGTTCTTTGGATGAAATTATGTATTTAAGTGGAAAATGTGGCCGAGCTGTATAATTGTGTAAGAGTCTAGTCTGAGTGTGGAGACGGGTCATTTCACAGAGGAGCCTGCTTCTCTCTGGAGCGCTACATTAACGCTTAATCAGACGGTGTCGTGACATGGCAGCGGTGGTCGGGTTGGCTTGGGTGAGCTGGTCACAAAGACTGCAGTCTTTCCATGGAGGGACGGGAGGGGGACGGGGGACGGGGGGGGCATTAAAAACCACAGCACTCAGCAACTGAATCCAATCCCTTTAATCCCCGCTGGTATGCCCGAGCGACAAACGCCCATTGGTCTCCGCCTCAATTAGCGCCGACGGGGCCGGTTGCCGGACGGGTCAGGAGAGCGACCGAGTCCCTCGCCGTGAATCCACGACTGTACCGTTTGCACACGCCCCCCCACTGCATTCCTTACATTCCTTACAGGACGAGGCAATTTAAAAAGCCCTCGTTATCTCTCTCGCTGGGTACCGTAGAAGGATCTGCAGCCCCCCTTACCCACAATCCCCTCTGTGCTTGTGCTGTTTGGATTTATTTGAAGGGTGCGTTAAGTGCCACTTGGGCTTAAAGCTGAACCGTGTATTGAGTCTACAGTGATATTGTAATATCACAAAGCCTGCAGCCTTTTCTTTTTTAAATAAAACAAGCAATCAATAAGTGAAGAAAGGAGAAGAGGAGATCGGTCCTTTGTGAATCCAGTTCAGTTCAGGAAAGAGATTTCCCATAATCCTCTGCTGTAAAGCTATTCAGTGGGCTTCAAGCACCCATCACAAGACTCAGCACACTGACAATAAAACCTTTAAAAACATTCACTTTGCAAATACCATGAGGGTGAGGGTAACCAAAGACATGACACCGGGGAGAAGGTCTTGAGAACCCTCACGTGGTCCTCGAGACACGTCGTCCGCCGCTCAATGACATCACCGTTTGCACCCGCCGGCTTCACAGAGACGGACCGATAAACGCCGACAGTCAGTAAATCCCTCTTTCGTCAGACGACCTCACTGACTCCGGCCTCGTCTTTATATTTAGTGTGAACTAATGACACACGCTGGTCACGAGGCGCCGCACCGCCAAAATAAAACACACCACACTTGTGTATTTTTAATTGGGATTATATGACAGGTGCTAGGATGCAGAGAATAACCCTGATGTAGTTGGGTTTGTCAATACCATCGATGATCCCCTGATTTACGAGCTTGTTCTTCTTTCAATTCTTGTGTTCAAATGTGTTATTTGAGTTGATTACAGGACAGTAAACGTGGAACCAGAGACCTGTTGGTGTTTGCAGCTCGCTCCATGCTTCCTCAATGACATTTGAGGTTCATCAGATAGTAACACAAAGCGACAGCGACAACAACGTCCGGATAACAACGCCACAATATCAGGAGCAACCAGTGTTCCAGAGACACCATTACCCTTTAGTGGTTCTGGTGATAAGGGGTTAGAGCAACCTTCACGACAGTGAGGAATCTTGGCAAGAGACGGACGAGGACGAAGAGGAGGCGGAGGAGGAGGAGGAAGGAGGGAGCGTAAAGCGAGCGAAGACCCTTGAGAGAGTCTGAAACAAGAGCATGATGAATGTACAGCTCGCAGTTTTTAATCAAGGATCAAAGCCGTCTGAGCAGCCAGGCTGTCTAGACTGAAACGCTCCCGAGCACATAAAGGCAACATCTGCAGGACGCATTAATTACATTAAAGGACCGACACGTCGAGCAGTCTGGACTAAGATGAAATAGTCCTGTATGTATGAATGCTTTTATCCAAAAAAAAAAAGCTATTAAAGTAAATCTATATCTCAAGTTAATCACCAGATATCTCAAAGAATACCTGATGTTTTCTTCCAACCTTGGACTCGCCATCTTCCCCGTCGTTTGTTTTAATTTGACTCAGTAATGGCTACGGGGGCAATTCATCGACTCCACATTATTCAGGTGCGCTCGGCCTGCATTTAAATGTTTAGGCTTTTAGCTGATGCTCTTATATCCGCCGTGACTCACAGGTGAGGTTTGAGCCGCCGGGCCGGCGAGTGACTGGAGCGGATGTCAGAACGCGTGACCCGTTGGTTCCCCACCCGTCTCCTGCGACCAAGTATGAAGGACGTTTCATGGTCTTCCTCTCACTACTGAACCTCACTACCATGATACGCGGAGCACGTTGAAACAAATCGCTGCAGCTGAAGAAAATCCCCCTCAACAGCAATTACGGTGTTTTGATGATTCTTAATTGGAGTGAAAGTTTAGTCATCTGTGTGGTAAGTGTGTCTTAAGAGGCCGCAGGCCTGTGAAGCCCGTTAATACATCGCTGTAGCATTTTAAAAAGGTTTAAAAGTCACGTGACTAGACGTCCGTTTATGTCCCAATGTAGTTGAGCGACCAGAGAAGCGTCGCCAACACGTAAGCAAACAGAGAAACGGTGACCGGAGCTGAACTTTCCAAAGGTCGCCTGCACCGTTTCATTTAGTTCCATTAACGTCCGTCTCGTGCAAAATAATGGAGATTAACGTGACTGCAGTTGATCAAAATGTACAAGTTCAGCACAGCCTCTGTTTGCACAGAAAGCGTTGGCTCACAGCACGCTCCAAAGTCCTTTTTTTGGAGACTATTATTGACTTAAACAGTGTGTGCGTGTAAATAAACACACATCGACACAAAGTTCTTCTTCACACACGTGGACAACATCCATGTTGCTTGTGGCGTGCACAGCGCACTAAACACCTGGCCGCAGTCTAAGTTTAGGGTCATAACTCCCCTGTGCAGATCTCCATTTTGCTTTTTACGACGGTGGAGCACAGGATGATACACGGGTCTGGAAGGACGCAGTCGGACTAGTTGGGCCCGATGGGAAATCCAGGCTACATCTGGCCTTAACAAATACACCTGTGCTTTTGGAGCCTAATGCATAATGCAAGAGAACATATTAGAAATAGATATGAAGGGGAGGGTAGGCAGCGTCTGACCGCTCCAGGAAACACCCAAAACACTGCAGCAGGAGGGCGGTTAGTCACAGTCCAACAGGGTTCAACGTACCGACACGATTCAAACCGCGTGTGCATTAAATAACCAGTTTATATGTAATTCAGGCCACATTTCCTACTGGTTTTACACTTATAATTCATTGCATGCAGGAGGAAAAGGTCTCTTTGTGTTATTTTTCTTCTCAAGACCAACGGGAACCGAACGCAGAGTCGGGTGTGTTGTTTCGTGGCGATGTAACCGTACACTGGTGTGCAGGAGGATCGATGTCGGCGTGAAACTGCTGCAGTGAACACAGAGAGGAGGGCACGAGACACCGGCCTCAGTGGTGGACGCATGTAAACAGACTAACCCAATCACCGCGAAGACACGTTGCACGGTAAATATTCAGCAATTTGCAGTTCACACCAGATCCACGTCTCCTTTTCCAGCACATGACCCGGGTTCAACATGCGCCCCTTTGGAAGTAAAAAGTCTCTTTCCAGTTTTTAAACCCAGCCCGGAGGAACACAACAAGCCCATTTACTATCCTGTCACACAGACAACCTTGACCCGCCATGTGTTACAGCAGCATTTACACATGCCAGCACGGATCACAACACCGGGCAGCTGCTGGATGCAACCTTAAACCGGGTCAGACTCTCCACATCTCGGCCTGTTTCTGTGCACGCAGACACGCTCCACTCCTAAAAAGACAAGAAACCTTCACATTTAAGAGGCCGAACGCAGCAACAGTTAATCGATCACAACTGTTAATCTGCATCTGGTGGCGCCTTGAACTGTGCAAACTCAACTTGGATTATTATTCCCATTCATTGAGCCACTTCACACGGTAATGAGCGAGCGGAGTGATCGTCTGCTGCACCGCGCAATAAAGACAGCACCTGGTTTACAACGCTTACCAATCCAGACCATCACCGTACTCCGGCAGCCTTTTAATTCCCGCTCAAAGACACCCGAGGGCTCGCTGTAAAAAGGACAATTCCACTGCGACTTACTTTACCTTTTCTGCTCCTTAAGCCTTAAGTGGAGCTGCTTTCATTTTGGTAAACTGGATGTTTTAGAAGCGAGGTCGTTCCGTGCATTTTACGTCGAAGGAATTCAGAAAAACTGTTGCACACACGAGCAATTAATAGGCAATACAAATCTAAATTCTGGTGGAGAGATATGCCTCAAGGTTTCTTTTACATGTGAATGTTTCAACTCGTACAATCTGTGTTTTTAGCTTCTGCTTCCTGTCAATCATAAGCCAACAGATCCAGAAAAGTGTTGCAGCCAATTTAAGTAGAAGTTAAAACGCACAGGTTTACTACTCGTCACCCTGATGCAGGTATTGTGACACTTCTCAGTTTCCCGCTTGCATTTAGACTTTGCTGACCCAGAAGAGGAACCCTGCCCGGCCCTCCACGTCACCGCTCTGGTGTTATGTGAGGATACACCGGCTCATCTGGGGAAGAGGGGGGTGGGGGGGGGCACTCCAGCAACATTAAACCCAAAACTTTCAACACAACAAGCATCAAACTCATGCCGTGTTTTTCACAGATTGCACTGCAGAGCAGATCACACTAGAAGGCGCCTGCGTGCATGAGAAGAAGTACTGGTGCGTCGTCCCTTTTGCAGCTTATTAGCACCTCACTGACCCCGCTGACATTCATTATGCATCCACTCTGGGGAAATGAGGACACGTAAAGAATGTTCTCCAGCGTGACGCCTGGAAATTGCTCTGCTGCGAAGAGGTTTGACAAGTTCTAATAAACATTGCAATACCTGAATGCACCGTTAAAACACCATATTGTCTATGTTGTGATGATCCCCAGTTTGTACTGGTACGTCCCACAAGGACCCCCCCTTGTGGTCCCCATGCCCCATGTTGGACCCCCCACTGGGATCTGCACAATGCATCTGCAACGTGGATGCAAAGGAAGGGCAGGGACACTGAGATCAGGTTGCATTGCATTCTGCACAGATAACAAGAAGCAATGCGTTGCTCTGTGCAGAGGAAACAATCAGCATCCCCCCCCCCCCCCCCCCCCCCCCCCCCCCACACACACACACACACACACACACACACACACACCCACCTGAAGAGCACGAGATGAGGAAAACGGCGAAGGCCAGTTTGGTGGCGTCTCCCATTTTCCATCCGAATGTGATCCTCTGACTAAAAAGAGAATAAAAACAACAACAATCTCACATTCAAGAGTCAGATTAAATGTCTTGCTGCTCCAGAGAGCACTGTCTCTGCAAAAAGGACATCTTTAAAAATCCAAAATATATCCAGGTGATGCAAGCCTTTAGTCCCCCCCCACCCCAAAAAGAAAACACAGAAGGGAGGAAGAGGAGGAGGTGAAGGTTGGAGGTATTTCCAGGTTTACAGGCGAGCAATGGAGGGCGACTTGTTGGCCATGGAGCCGCGGCCGTCATGTACTTGCCATGTCTGCAGCATTGTTACAGTTCACCTGTTATTGTCGGAGCAGCGGAGCGGAGAGCCGAGCCACAGCCGCGCAGGGCTAACATCCATCGGACTGGAAATCAAGCGCACTCCGCTCTCCCAAAAAACTTCTCCGTCGCATCGCTTTCTTTAAAAAGCGTCGAAACGTTTTTTTAAAATAAAATGTTGCATTTCAGATGTCGTGCAAAAAAAACAAGGATGTTCAAAGCGTGTTTTTGTTGTTGTTATAATCCGTTTGGGAGCCTCAGTCCGGCGGCCACAACCGGGAGCTCCGTCCGCTCCAACGGTTACGCGTTCGCCCTCTCCAAAGTGGGCCAAACAACCTTCTCCCCCGCCGTAGAAATCACTTGGAAGGAACAAGTGGAAACGCTATCTTATGTTAGCAATAACCCGTAAAGCTGCCGTTAATCCGTGGAGCTAATGCGGCTATCGAGTTTTAGGACGAGGTGCTTTTCCTCCACAAGTCCGTCTCCTCCTCGCCTCCTCTGGTCGGGACAATTTCAAGATGGCGTCACTGCCCCCCACGTCAAGTTAGCCAGAGTCACACACGACGCTTCCGGGGATGCATTTCAAAATAAAATGTCAAAGGGGATGCGTGACGGGACTGAATGGATATACAGATTGTTTTATATATAAGAACAACAATAAGACAAATAAGTGTATGTCCAATACAAGACAAGGCTTTATTACCATCTGGGTGTCAAGGTGTTTGGGTGTTTTATTTTATTTTGATTAATTGCACATTTATTAAATGAATTATACCATAAAAACTAAGGTGTGTCCAAGGCCCCGTGTCAAAATCACTTTATAAGCAACCATTGTTTTAGTTTACGGTATAGTTATATTATAGTTTACAATTGGGCCTTGAAAGCAAATTTTGGGGGCTCCTAATAGTATGAAATTGGCTATAACAGGTGATAGGAATTTTATTTTTTATATTCAACTATGGATTTTTTATTTATTCAGCTAGGCTTAACCATCCCAATTCAAATATATAGTTTGTGTCGAGCATATTCAATGTTTCCTTTTTGTTTACCTTTATTCTGAAACCACAATCATTCATTTCCGGCATCAGCCTGGCACACTCTATACAGCGTGATGAAACAGCTTTACGAGCTGGGGATTGTTGTTATTCGGGAGGGCTACTCGTTTTGCACTCCGGCGTGTGCCGTTGCAAGACAAGAGGGGCGGTCGAGAGGCAGTCATCTTATCAAAATAAGCAAAACACAAAAACAATATCATCCATGTGGGCTACTGTTATCACAAGGATTTTCAATTACAATTCTATTGCAGGCTACAATCGGCGTGTGTGTGTGTACATATATCATGTATTATTAAGCATTTATGTATTTTTATGTCCAAAATATAGAGCAAACTTAGATAAAAGCTATGGAGGAGATCCTAAGCAGCACCCATATGCACTTATTATGATGTTTCATGAGTTTTTTTAGACCATAAATTATATAATATCTTTAATCAACAGCATGTTCATAATATGCAGCCTGCCACTCTATGTAGGTCAACACATATTGCACCTACATAGAGCCTCACGCTGCAGTATGTGCTACTATACGGACAAATATCAGGTTTCAACATGGGTTGGGTGCTCAGTAATAAATGCTGAGAATACCATGAAGTACAGATATAGGCTTGGCCTACTCCCAAATCTGCGTGACACTAATATCTCTAATAGCCTGGAGCAGATCTCCAACCATAAGCGCTGCTGAACGATTAGGAGGTCAAAGGTCTCGGGGGATTTCTCTGCCAAGCTGGAAGCTGAGTCACCTGTTCTATATTGGCGTGTTGGCTGCAGCACAACACACGGACCTGTACATGGCTTAATGGTCCGAGTTTGAGGCACTAACACCGGCCGGGTGAGGAGTTCAGTTCCTGTGGACGTTATTCCCCTGGCATCACAAATGAACTCTCTCTCTCTCTCTCTCTCTCTCTCTCTGGAAAAATGCATGTAGTGCTCGTCTCTGTCCAGGAAACGTGGGGGATGTTTGCCATTTCACTGAAAAATAATAGAACATGCATCCAAAAAACATCTGCTAATACATGAGGACACCGTATGTTTAGATTATGCTTCATTGTTTTATTTCTTTGTCCTACATCTCAAACTATTAACTCATTCTACCACATGAGTTTTAGGTTGAGCCCTACAGGAACTTTTGCATGTTTGTCTGCAGGATTTGTACCACAAAATGATCCTATTATTGGTGCTCGATGAGGCTTCTTTTGGAAGATAATACTTACGATCTGTGTTGGAAGCTGAGCGCTGAGAAAGGATTTATTCCACCTGAAAGAGGAAACTATCGGGCAATTACTTTGCATGAAGTCTTGGTGTTGTATCGATACGATCTTTGCATACCGTATAAATTATAATGTGGCAAATATATGCAAAATAACATGTCAAAGTGATGTTAAGCTCATTTTAAATGTCCGCTATTGAATTACATCAGACTAACCTCTTTACGGAAGTAAAAGAAAGGAACTCTACGTTGCAGTTTGTTTGTTTATAATTACAGTTATAGTCAGGAAACACAGTATTCCTATTCATGAACTGTCTGTTAATCCGTCTCTGGAATCTGCAGCATGTATGCAGCATGTATGCAGCATGTATGCTCCGTGTCAGCGCGTGAGGATGACACGGTAGCAATCATCCAACCTAAATAAAACATGAGCTTAATTCCAGGACCATCTTATAGCACGGCACGCCGTTAGCTAAGTCCACATGCTTCTCTCCTCCTCTGGCCTCGCTGAGCCTCCTCGTGTCGTCACTCAGCCGCTCGTCTCTTTGTGAGCTCGCTTCAAGGTCACTGAAGCCGTACCAGCTGCAGCGATGCAGGTGAATTATAGAAGGAGAGTTTTCTCAACTGTATGTTGAAGTCTTATTCAACGCCTCTTTGTACGGCTGGTCGTGAGAAGCTTTCCACCTATAAAATGGAACGAAATACCAATTTCAAGAAAGAGTCAAGCTCGCTCTAGTTGACCCCAAACATAAGTAACTTACTGAACATTTTGTGAAATGTACAGTATGTGGCAACACAAAAATAACGTGTTTGTTCATGCATAAAACATGAGATGTGTCTATATTTGTTGTAATAAAACAGCTTTATGCTCATTTCTGTCCCGTTTGTGTCAAAGAAGGGTTGTCACATCAATACTTTTTGGGTTTTTACATTTGAACATTTGAACAACATTTTGGTTTGTGGAACCCCCGAACAATGAGGACGTAGATCCAGTGTGAACAGAACACGAGGGTTAAGTAACAGTGAAGATGGAAGATGTCATATTATCTTCACCTGTTTACATTGAACTACTGTTTTTGTTTCGTCATGTTTTTCTCTCGTGTTGCATAAATGGAGCGCGCTAAAACTGCATTTTGTTGTGCAGCCCTGTGTTACAGAATGACAACAGATGAACCTTGAACCGATATGCACTGTAACTGTCTCATGCACATGCATGTTCATGTCACTGTGTTTTTGGCTGTGTGTGGGGAAAGAGAGCAAAAAGAATAACGATTCCAACAGCATTGCTCTTTTAAGATAAACCAAAGACAATCCAAAACCGCGTGATCTGACATTCACACCCTCTCCACGCCGTGATTGGCCAGCTGTGCGGAGGTGAGAAAGGAGCCGGGCTTTGAAGTTCTCTCTCTAGCTCCTTTTTTTTTTCATTCTTGGCACAACTATTTCTGTCACTTTTAGTGCGAACGCGCTACAAACGCCTCTCAGAAGAGACAACCAGCTTTGATTCAGATCAGGTGTAAACCCTCTTGACAACACGTCGTACGAACTTCTCCTTTTCTACTGTTCCTCTTCAAGAAGTCCTTAACAAAGCGAGCTGTGTAAAATGTAAACAGACATTAGTAAGCATCCAGCCATGACAAAGAGATGACTTGCATCACGCTCATGTGGAAAGAAGTGGGGTTTGTGCGTCTGTCTGTCTTCCTTTGAGTGGGGAAGACCTACAGTCCTGACCCTGGAGATTTACCGTCCAGCTAATCCCATTACTCAACTATCAGATGCCAAATCCCCTCTAATGGCATTACACGTGCCAGAATTACGTATGATGATGCTTGCTAATGAGAGCTCAGCAGATATACCTTACTGGAACCAGTGGCCCTTGCGTTCAGAGTAGCCCCATGGCTCTGCGGCTTAATGGACTCAGTATTGAGTGTCGAGGGAAGTCAAATTTATCGACAAAGTGCTTTTAACAAAAAGCAGGTTGCTTGCAAAGTGCATTGCAGAGCAACAAAGGATGTAAATACATCTAAAACTGCGGCGTCTAAACGTTTACAGTTGAGGGTAGAGATGGAGTGTGTGTTCGTAACGCACACACGACAAAGAGAGCTGCAGGACAACACCAAGGACGAGTGGACGCTTTAAGATGCAAGCATGAATGATGCATGGAAGGATGGAGTTTCCCATACAAACCTCAAATCAGGCTGTCGCGTCCTCTGCTGCTGCAGCATTCGGAAAGGTCATTTCCAAAAGGTGATGTGTCCACTAAAAGATAAACGTCATGAGTTAGTGTTGGCTTTGGTGCTGCGGTATGTTTGTCCACTCCTCTGCTTTCACCAGAACCTGCAGGGATTATTTGCTCCCATTTAGGATCAAGACCATGAAGGTCCAACAGTAATTTTGGGTGATGAGGTGTTTCTGTGCAGGCCAGTCAACACCTTCCCAAAGAGGTGAAATCCTTTCTTTGTGGACCCGGCTTTGTTCACAGGAGCACAGACACGTTGCAACAGGAAAAGGCCTTCATCAAACTGTTGACACAAAGCTGGAAGCCTATTGGACAGAGGTCTGTACATGCTTTTGGCCATCGTCTACTCCCCATGCACTCCCTTATGATCACCTGAAATAGGGCACTAAACTTCCCTTTATGGATATATTTCTCCAGTTTCTGTCGTGATACTAAACGCACTTAGCCGCTGAGATTAACGAGCTGTTTTGCAAGCACAGATACAGCAGAGGAAATATGCAGCCGAGTACAAGAGCAAAAATAGAATCAAAGTCACTTGAAAGAGACAGAACATTTCCTACAGTGTGCATTCAACCAGGCAGCGGTCCAATATTGAACCAGCAGCCTCCTTCTGGGCCAAATCAGTTTAAATCCTTCCTGAGATTCTTCAGCATCACTTTAAAACTCAAGCAGAGAGCAGTTCTCCATCACCGTGCTGCACTAAGAGGGAGCATCACACTGGAAGCCCCTTTTGTCTAATTTAAAACAATAGCATCAGCAGGTAGTTCAGTGTCTGGCTCTATATACAGAGGCTCTCCAGCTCAAATCAAAGCCTCTCTTTTTGCTCTTAAAGCGCCCAGGAAAATGATTTATACGCCTGCTTTGGGCTTGTCGCGATGCCACTCAGAGCAATTTATCTTGTCTTGGCTCTCGGTCTCTGTAGCATGAGCCAGCCAACCTCCCCCTCCCTCCTTTCCTGTTGTTTCAGCATGAATGATCTTTTCCATTGACAGCTTTGTTCATCCCCGCAGGCAGATCTGCACCTGTAACCAAAGCCCGGTGGATACCGGCCTAATTACCGTTCTCATCTGGCACCCAGCTGCCTTTGCTCGTCCTCGCACGAACCCATGCAGCAAACCGCAGAAGAGGAGGCATTAGCGAGTTAAAAATGAGCCTTCATCCCCGTGGCCACGTATCTCCAAAGTAGCACATGTTAAGCTGAGAGGAAAGTGTTTTTTAAGGTTTCAAGGTCAGGAGGCGACATGGAAGGAAGAAGGAAAGAACGCGCTAACTCTACAGTTACATCGTCAGTCGTTGATGACAGTTCACGCTTATGTCATAGAGGCAGGTATCACTGTCCTCTTAATCCCCCGCAGGCCTGCCGTGGTCCCGCAACAGCTACTGTTTTTACACCGAGACATGCAAGAGCTGTCAGCGGCCGACCCTCGAAACATCAGGCCCACTGGAGGCTGGAATGAGCTGCCTGGGCTTGAAAGGTTGACGGGTTCAACCTGACAAAAAAAAGGAAAACCAGTGCACACTGAAGGTAGAGGAAAGAGACGGCACTGAGTACCAGTGTGAGGCATGTGGGGGTTGAACAGGCAACACAGGCAAAATATGACTTCTTCTCCCCTTTATTTTCCTCTCTGGAGGGAGTTGGGGGTGACGTGGCGCTGACAGCTCTAAATTTAATACGCAGCAGCCCATAAATACGCATCGGCGTGACCAGGCTGGTTTGAAAATAACACCGCGTTAGCGCTGAGGTCGGCCCATGCTCCGAGCATGACGTGACTCTTATGCAATCGCACAATGAGACCGTGATATTTAGGGAATGTAACTCAATACCCCGAACCCTTTATAGACAAGCTGTTGCCAACTTTTAGGGAGGCAACTGGCAGCTGTCCATCTCCAAATCAAGACACGTCCACGTGTCTTTGAACAGATGGAAGTGGAAGTTAATGAAATCCACAAACATATACTTCAGGATTTTGAAAAGGTCTGTATTCTATTTGCCTGAATTACATTAAAGCAGGCTGAGTTTTACTGAAATCACGTGATTAAGAACATGAAGTGACACAACACTCACCAGCTGTTGTCATTTTCTTTCCTTGTCAAAAGTCTTTCCTTCCTTCTTTATTTCTCTCAAACTCAACTTTTGAATCTTGATGACGTCGCAGCATTAGATCGCTCCTGTTTTATTATTAACCCTTTTTTTTTCTCAGCAGCCATTTTCACTTCTAGCAGAGGAATCAGGTGTAACATTACAGGTGGCTCTCTGCCAGCTGTTGTTGCAACGCCAACCAGTGTGTTATTATGAGTCACACTTGTGTTTTACATATCCCCTTATTATGGGTAACACTGTGTGGGGGGGGGGACGCTCCCCTATCGTGCCAGTGAATGCAGCATTAGGTGTTGGTGAAGCCTGGCTCCTCGCCCTCTTTGGGCTTACCGGTTGCTGTTTTTCTACTGTTATGTTTTAAATGATACTGTTAAACCAACTGCTTTTGTATTTGTTTCAGTATTTTTCATTTGGCCATTAATATCTTTTGCTCTGTCTATTTGATTATTTCAATACAACCTCTGTTCATTTTACAAACCCTGTCTCAGTCGTGTGTCAGTAACGAATCTGTGTTATAAGTTTCCAAAACAATATCTAAGTTTCTCCAGACTTTCCTGGGGTGTAAATCCCCAGATGGCGCTGTCAGTTTCCTCTCATTCTCCCCTTATTGCACTCGCCTCAACTGCATTTAAGGGACAGAAAGCGTCATGTTGTGTTTCCTCTCAGAGATCAGTGTGTTTATAGCGGTGGTTTATACTTGATTCTCGTTGTTTTAGACACAGGTGAGAGCTGAAGAACATTTTCAGGCTTTTCAGTGTATATTATCGAAGGTAAACTGATTGTATTTTATGGTCACAGTGGCGGAGCATCATGCTATCTTGTGAAGTATTTCCTGTCGTGAGGATGTACAAGTGAGACATATCACAGAAAGCTCTTAGAGCAGCTCATTAGTGTCCCCATACTGTGTGTGTGTGTGTGTGTGTGTGTGTGTGTGTGTGTGTGTGTGGGTGTTGCGTTGCAGGGAGTTGGTCGTCAGCCTGGACTTCAAATCCACTTGTCATGAGAAACGCATGTTTACGCGACTAAAAGGCGATAAATTGCTGCTTCTTGTTTGTCTCCAATCAGACGGTGCGAAGGTCTAGTCAAAGTGTCGTCGCTGGCTTAATCCCTGCTGTGTGTGTGTGTGGTCACAGATAATAGGTCTGGCCTTTCTGAACAGTGTGACAGCACTCAACAGCTGCATGAGGCTCTGCCAAGGATCTCACTCTTTCCTTCCTGGCAGTGACGAAATGTAAACTTTGTCTTTTCTTTGCTCACTTTCTTCCTTTCTGTCTGCCTCCCTCTCTCCATGCTGTTGTCTGCCTCACTCTTTCTCTCCCTCATTCTTTCTCTCCCTAGATTAAACATTGCTGTTATCGTGCAGCAGATGGCCGCGCTCTGCCACCCCCACTCCCACAATGCACTGGGGCTCCGTGTGGGAGTTGAACACAGGCGATAACATGGCCTCTGTATACACATACACATAACCTGTACTACTATATACAGCTGCATTTACATACCCCTCCTTGGTGTGGTAGATCCTAAGAAAAACATCGACTCCACACTGAACTACATTTTGTTTTTGAGTCCAAAGTTTAATTTCTTTTTCACAACATGCACAAATTCCATGTTTCCATGCTAATAATATGAGTAACAAGCGGGAACTCTGTTATGAATACAGACATATTCAAAGCATTAGTCAAATAAATGAATCTTTAACCCTGTAAATCTTCTCCAACGTCTTCATCATGCTATGCTCTGATTACTGCTTTATGCATTCCTGAGGTTATCCGGCCAATTCCCTGTTTGTATATCCTCGATTCCTTTCCTTGCCTACAAGAAAAAGACGCGAGGAGATCGCAATAGGTAGTTTATTAAAAAGACACGCTTGCCTCGGAGCAGTCGATTAAATATGATGTGCACAGCTGCATCATCTGTCCATTGTCACGCCTCTTTAATACATTGCTGGTGAAAAGACTAAAGCAAAGGACGCACCAGTGTATCCTCCCTTGTAGCCTTTCTGGCAAGCCTTCTTACTTCTTGAGATGCATTTTAGGAATCAGGACGCCAAGATGGAGCATGGAGATAGATTTCCGGGTGAGAAGCTGGAGGAGGGAGGAGATAAGGAGGCACAACATCCAGCTTCCTACTTAGATTGGAGCCACACCCGGTCCAGCTTGGCCAGTTTGTGAGTCATGTTTAAGTGAACATCCACCGTGTCGCTTGTTGTTGGGTTTGGCCTAACAGACGTGTTGAGGCTCTTGTTAACGACCTGCAGACCGGGCCAGGTATGAATTACTGCCTCCTGTTTAACCCCTCCAACCTGGTTTCATGTTTGCCCTTTCCCTTCAGCGAGCCGGCTCGTAACTTAATCCTCTTGTGGCGCCCGAGATGTTGACCCTTAGTGACAGAAAATGCAAGGAAAGAATTCCAAACATTCTGTTGATTGAGCTTCTAAAGTGTGAGGACATTGCTTCTTTGTCACTGTAAGCTTTTTTTTTGCCTTGGACTGTCGGACCTTTTTGACTTCAAAGTGCTTCATGTACTTTGTGAGTCTGCAGCTTCTTGCTTGACTGCACCTTTTTCTTTTTGTCCTGGATAGAGCAGCTTTACCTTGTTTTGGAACCAAACTCCTCACTTGGCATTTTTCTGTCCGCGTGGAGGAGGTCGAGGGGAGAGAGGGGAGGGTTCTCGGTCCAGAGACGGTGACATCAGCGGTGCCTTTGGCGCCACTTATCTCCCCGGGATCTCCCAGCTGCCCTGGCATTTCCTGAAACGGGCCACACACTTATCAAGATAAAAACATTGAACCTTTTAAGGAGATTAACCATTGTTTCTTACAGAATCTCCAGACAGATATGAAGATGATTCATGCGTGATAACATTATGTCCAAAGAAGTTTCTGTTTTCAGTCGGGAACCTTGAGGTGTGCTTGTTTTGGATACCAATAGACCCATCTGGTTTTCAGAGTGTGATTCATTCATTCTCACATTTCCACCGGCGTATCTGATGCCTGTTTC
Source organism: Pholis gunnellus (assembly GCF_910591455.1). Taxonomy (NCBI): domain Eukaryota; kingdom Metazoa; phylum Chordata; class Actinopteri; order Perciformes; family Pholidae; genus Pholis; species Pholis gunnellus. Next base: position 2,223,282 of record NC_136551.1, read on the forward strand.
TGTGCTTTGGGTGAAAGCTTCTTATCTCAAACTTGTCAGTTCAAATCAAAAACACCTACCGTTTGCTGTTTGTTGTGATCACTGTGTATTTGTATTCTCTGCTAGTTTTGCAGGTTTGACGGGAACTTATGAACCCGTACTTTGCTTAACTCCTGAGAACAGTACAACGATATGCGTCAGAACCGCCCAACCTGTTTCTAGTGTCAAGCAAAGGAGGAGGGGCACCATTAAACGAGGATTATTAAGATGAGTTATTAGCTGTTTCTCGTTAAATATACTGAAATAGAATATGTGTAGCTTTGTGCTCTACTTAAATGGATAATATGAGAACTTGTAAAAGAGTTGCTGCTCAACACACAAAAGAAACATTTTCTCAATGCTAAGATCTAATTGTAACCTTAACAACCTAAAACTACTTAGTTATGGTGAAAGATCAGGATGGAAATGATCCCCACCCCGACATCCTCTCTAAGATGTTCTGCAGCAGCATAATGTCACACCACATTTCCTCCTCAGAGAAGACAGATGAGCATTCGTCACACGACCAGAACAGGTCATTAATCATAAAACACGGGTCTTTTATGGCGCCCGAGAAGACGCCCGACGCTGTCGTTGGAAAACGCAATTCAATTAAAACAACAACCGCGTCTGGAATAATGAGATCAGACGACATGAAAATTCATATTTATGGGAGATATCTCCATGCAAGATCACGGTGCCTTACAACTTCAACGACTCTTCTGAGGACACGTCACGGTTCTTCCTCTGGTTCTTCACCAGGAACCTTCAGGGGGAACCGGCCCTGTTTGGATGTTTGCTCAACCAGCTGATCTTTTTAAACAAGCGAGGCGGACCAGGCAGGGAGGGATGAATGTGTGCGACAAATAGTCTCTATTGAAGTTTTGTTTAGAGAGCTTACGAGGAAACATCGCAGGAGGAGAATTTAATAGTGACACATAAACTCTGTCTGTCTCTTGTTTACGCTTGTTTACTTCCCTTGGCTTGTTTACCGTCGCACACGCTGACACTTTAAATGCTTATTTTGAATCTTCCAAATTATGATAAATGAAGCGCCGAAGCCTTTGGTGCTTTAACACAGTTTTCGAATGATTTTCCGAATAGGCTCACAGAAATAATGACACTTAAACTCTCCGCCTCACATCCCTGTTTATCTCTTCATTAGAGTCACTCGCACAATAAAAAACACAAACATTGAAAGCTTTACACACATGGACACACAGCTAGCCACACACACACACACACACACACACATGACTCTGAACTTCACACATGTGCACACACAGAAAGTAATGAACTTTAGCAAGCCAGCTATGCACAGTAAGACAATTCCAACCCCTCACACGCTCACACGGCGCTGCCAGCACAGCTTGCCATTAGCCCAGGGTTGTCCGACTCCAGACGATGTTTCCAATCTCTCGCACCATCTGCTCCTCGCCTCGGCGCTATCAAAAGGAGGAAGAGTGCAGCTTCCTCTTCCTCCTCCTCGTCCTCCATACGAGGCTGGCCATCTTGTGTGGAGGTGTGAAAAGCTCTGGGACACGATACCCATGAAAATATCAGGAATAGTGGTGCCTTTGAATGTGTGCTATTGTTCCCTGAAGAGTTGTCATCCTCTGAGATGCATTTTCTGATTCTTTGATTTTTCAATCTTGTTGCAAATTGTTAAGTAGTAGCAGCTCATTGTAATGTCACCGGTATTCTAAAAGCAGACCCAATCAATAAAACACTAAAGACAGGACTCTGAAAACGAAGTACCATTAACGTCATAGATATGTACAGGTAATAGCGCAATAACATCAATAACATTTGCCATTAATTTCCTGGAAACGATGACTTTGATGGATTTTATTCCTCTGGCAGGAAGGTTGAGAATAGCTTTCAAACTGTCAATATTCACTTGTCACCTCTGGACAGATGTAGGTTTTAATGGTGGTTAATGTGCATAAAAAATATGCTGCAAAACAAGGACGGACAATACGTGTTTTTGTGAATCGTAATAAATAGATAAAGGTATGGAAGGCCATCCTCTCCTCCTTCAAGGGTGAGGATTGAAAAATGAGACGGATGCTTTCTGCAGAATATAAAGCAGAGGACGTGATGCATCATGCCAAGAGCTGACAGAAATACTACATGAATCATATGTGGTGATATTACACAATGTACTTTCGTTCTCTTTTCACTGTGAAGCTCATTTTCACACGGCCTCGCTGACGTAAGATGGCTTTCGTGACGCCTTATCAATTTCTCCTGCAGAATTATGAAGGATATTCATTTTTTTTATTAAAGCCCAGTGGATGTGTTAAAATTGTGAGGATTGTTGTAGGCGTATTTCTTTAGGTTGCATTTTTGGTGTGGAGAAATGTCTGCTGATAGTTCAAAAAATCCCCACGTCAGTAGCATAATGCATCATTGTTTCCATTCTTCTTCTAGGTGTTTGATTTATGTCTTCCTGCTTTGACAGATGAAGCAACGGGAAAAGCTGTGAGATGTTTTTGAAGCGCATTTAGCACAAACCTCAAGGATAATCTGCTTTGTTATATATCAGCAATGTGTGGTGCTGAAAACAAGTTCTGGCACTGAAGTGGAATTTATTTGGTTTCGCCTTCCCTAAACTTTTTAATCAGTTAGTGATTTCCTATATTTCCCAGAATGCACTACAGCAAAGCTTAACAAGACTTCAACCTGTTTAAACATTTAAATTATCCATCTATCCTGCCATCAGTTGGTTTTCCGGTCCAAATGTCCTTCCCCTCCTCCAACAACTTCCTCCACCTCCCGCTTTGGGGACAAGCGGTCGCTCCCAGGCCAGCTGGGAGTTGAAATCCCTCCAGCAGGTCCTGGCTCTGCCTGACTCTTGGCCCTCCCAGCCGGTCAGGACCAGCACGGGCAGCCAGGAGGCACAGAAACCAGTCGACCATTCGTTAATTGTTCTTTGTCTTAATCGGGCTTTGCTTTAGTTGCCAAGTTGTCGATGTAAACTGAAAACAACCCAACGCGGAGATAACGTCACTGAGCCGGGGATGCTAGATGTAGCTGTCAGTGCTAATGGAGAAAAAGACTCACCTGTCTTGAGGATGCATTGCTTTTAGGGGCCAGTTTCATAAAGATACAGCATGTTAGACTGTATGTCTCCAGAGCTTTGCACTCAGACTGGACTTTTTCTACCAAAGATGACAACCTGACAGGAAAGAAGAAATCCTGACTTTTACACACTACAAACACGGCAGAACCGTCCTCTTAAATGCCCCAATGCTTGCCCCCCGAAGGCGCCCTTCCAGTGGAGAAAACATGGTGTTGTTGTTGAAGAGTGAGAGTTGAGGAGTGAGAATCAGAAATGTTTTCTCTGCAGATTTCATTATCAGTTTGCCTGATATGCAATAAAAACGGAGAGCCTCCATCAATGCATTTCCCTGGTTTAGTTTGAAAAGAAGCTTTAATTCTTAGAATTCTGACCAAAGATTACTCAAGGAGGCTGTTATTCAGATCTGAGCTGCAGTCTATCAAGCACTGGGTGAGTCTGAGTGCACTTAATATGGTCGGGCTGTACATATTCAGTCTGCAGTAAAAGGAAAAGAAGGCATTTGAGTGAAGTGAGATGCTCTCAAACCATGTTCGGCATTTGGAAAGATATCTGAAGCTCTTCTTATCTTTTTCCAGCATCATTTCATCCCAACCGCCAAACATCTTGAAATCTCATCTTGACTTTGCGGAGCTGTGGTGTCAGTGTATGTGTTTTTATTTAGCTCTTTAGTTTCACATTTTCCATTTATACAGCCTTTGCTCTGCTCTTTGATTCTGCGGGACAACATGTGACATTTACCGTCAGTGTTTTCAGGTCTATTCATCAGTCCTGACCTTTCAGAGAGATTAAGGGATAAATCATTACTGATATGAAATCCCAAAATAATACTGGTCCCATGCTAACGGGGCTTTGTATTGAACAAGCCAGCAAACCCGTGGATGAACAGAAATCTTCCATCTATTAGCATCTGTATTCTTCACGCAGACGTCGCTGCTCCAACCTCATTTCTCTCTAGTTTTTCCATTACAAGTGGTTTATTTCTCCATCAGCCCCTTTTCAATCAATGTTCTCTGGATTCTCCTTTTCCTCTCTTTAAGTATTTACCTGTGTCTTAAAGCCATCTATCAGCCGCACATATTCATCTTCGTGAATAATTTATAAATGCAGCCTCTTTCTCTCTTTCTCTTTGCTCTTTCAATCTAATCTCCCCGTCTCTCCTTTTTTTTTTAAATAGATGCAGACCTCTCTGCCCTTTTCTTGCTCTATTCCTCTTTCTGGTTAATTATTGCTCTTTCTTCATGGACGTCTCTCTCTCTCTCAAGTTTCTGCTGCTTTTGTTGAGCTCATTCTTCTCCTTTGTTTACAGATGCAAGTCTCTTTTTCTGTGCTCATTCTCTCTCTCTGTCTTCATGGATGTGCACTTCTATCTCTCATTGTCACTCTTTCAATTTAAAGACAAAACTAAATTAGTTTCTTTTTTGTTTCCTGACGTTGCTCCTCCTTTAATTTCATCCTCTATCTTTTTAGATGTAGACATGAGTGTGTCTTTTATTTTATTTCTCATTAACTCTGAAGGTTTTCACGAAGCTACAGACTAGGAGGAGATGCTGCTGCGACCAACATTGGTTTTAAGTTTGCAAATTATGCGGCAAACAAGAGTACATGGAGACTATATTCATCAGTGGATTGATCCATTTGGTACAGAGCTGCTCACTGATGTGTCTTTTATAGTTTTTGGACAACAATGGAGCTCTACGGCACAGAGGAAGAAGATACATCAGGCTTTGTTGCTACGATCATTCCATTGTTCTTTTCACAGGACTCGCTGACAAAAAGAAAAATGCAGAACATAGCCTCCAGACCTCTCCATCTTTCTTCCAGTATTGCTCAGCCTCCCATTATGTGTCTGAATCAGTTGTGTAATATCTCACCTCAAACAGAACGCCGTGTCCTGACCCACCACCGTACAGCACATCCAGCAGCACCCTGGTAGCGCTAAAAGCATGTTTGTGTTTGTGTAACTGCTCGTGTAAGTGTGTGTTTGCGTCACTTTCTTCCGCCATAGTTGCCCCACAAACTCTAAAGAGTTGTTTTCTAGGTGTAAAACATGAAAAAAAATCTGGATCCAGAAAGCGGATTCACAATATCCAATAACTCTGCCTTCAAGAACTTACAAAACAAATTATGTAATCAGAGAAATCATCACCAAACAATCTAGGTTTGAGCGTCTCTTTTAGCTCACAGCGAGCCCAAAATGTGTGACTCTCTGTGAAGCAGAGACTGCCAAAGATTTCAGCTTGTGTAATGCAAAACGTCCTTTGGTGGAACGAACACATATTTGCTAATTAGTACTTCTTTCCTCTGCGGACAGTTGGAAAACTTAACTTTCCAGCACCATTTTCTTTTGTTTGAATGAGTAAAACCTGCAGACATGTGATACCACAGGGCCCTATGCTGCTGATTTGCAGCGCTCTGGCTCTCTTATGAGCAGATTTTTACCAGGACAGGTGCCAGCACACATGCTGATCTACATTTCTCAATAGCGCTTCCAGCCACAGTTAAGAGACGATGCATTCATTAAAATACATCGTGGCCAGCAGCGTGAAAGTGATGAAGAGGAAGTTTTGGGTACCGGAAATGAACTCAAATACTTATTCAGTAAATGTAATTTGATGGTTTTAAACCATTTTTGCCTCAAATCTCCTTCACCTCCACCTGCGGAGATGATGTGCAGACTGTCATCCATCCATCTGTGGCGGTTTCTCTGCAGTAATTGCTGCACAGGGTTCCACAGGAGGCCTTTGCTTCCTCTGACTGGGATAGATGATATGAGGCACCAGCCTGCCTTTAGGGCTTCAGGCTTCTTCAGATCCTTCTCCTCTATGCTTTTGAAATGAGACACCCTCCCTGGGCTGACCAGAGCCCCCCCCACAGCAATCCTTCGCCGAGGTGTCAGGGACCCCTGCCGAGCAAACCGAGGGGGCCGCAGACCTCCGGGTGTCAAGTTTGAAAGAAATACTCGTCATGGACGACGCTGGTAAAATGCAAAGGGAGGTAAAGGGAGCTTCTTTTCATTCTGCCGTTGGTGTTGGAGTCTTGGTGCAGCGTGTCCGCTTGATGAAACGGGATGTAAAGGAAAGTAAGAACGCTTCAAGGACAGCGGCGTGATGAAATAGGTGACAATAAAGAGAAATATCATTGAGAGGATGTGTTGTTGTCAGCACTGAAACAACCAATGAAGTTCATGTAGTCTGATGCAAATGATGCGGATTATATATAGCTGCTGCTCCCTCGAGATGCTGTTTTTGTTGCAGGATCAGGTGAAGCACTGACAGTTGTGTATGTGTGTGTCTTCTCAACAGCATATTCAGGGAGCACTCACACACACACACACACACACACACTGAAACAGACACCTTTATCTTTGCTGTCTCTGGCGATGGTAATCCCAGCTGTTGTGGTGAATGTTACTGTATTATTTTATTTCAATACAACTGGGTTACACTGAAAACAGAAGTTAAAAACTTTACACATAGAATTGTATCACTCAAAACAGTTTAGGTACTTATTCAGACCCTCTTGTTATAGTAAGAACATAGTAAACATGTTAAACTGAAGACGAGTCATGCACATTGTTAAAATATGCAGCAGTGCATGGAGACACTAATACATGTGTCCACATGTGTCCTTCGTAAACCACAGTAGTGCCAGTGAATCACCGATGATTTGAAGTCACTTCTTGCCATCTTTGCCAGTAACTGAAGCCAGAAAACTCTCAGTGGAGCTGAGAGATGAAGAGCGATAGGCTGAGGCTCCTGTCAGTCACACAAACAAGTTTACACAGATCCCTGTTTAGATGATTCACTCTGTTTTTAGAGGTATTGAAGTGGTGGTTTGTGTTTTGTGAGGCAGATAAAGTAGTTTTATTATTAACATTGTAAAGTGGTTTTCTGCCTTTTGTGACTTTAAAAAACGGAGGGATTATTTTTGTAAACAAACTCTTCTACTGCCTCCCTTTTCACTTCCTGTTTGTATTTTGGCCCTTCAGCTGTTACACCTTTATTTCTGCTTTCCCCAAATATCCAGCTCTTCTCCTCCTCCTCTGTCGTCATTTATCCGTCTCTTTTCCACTCTCTCCTCCTCTCCTTCTTTCACCTTTAAGTGTCTCATTAATAATTCTTCAGTTCTCCCTCTCCCAGAGCGTTCATTATCGTGGCGGCTGCAACACCTACGCCACTGCAATCAATCCAAATTAAAAACTTAAAGTCGACTTGAAATAGAAGGAGTCGGACGAGCACGGAGGGATTTGCTTTCCTCGGCGGCCTTTGGAGGAGAAACACTGGCTGTGTTTTCTCTTTTTTTCTTATTTTTGACGTTGTTGTTTTCATTTATTTCTCGTCTGGCGCCTTGTAAAAAGGAGGCAACAGTAATTGAAATTAATGTTAGTGTTGGTATTAAACGGAGCAGGGGTGTGTCTGTGTGTTAGGGTGAGTGTGCTGTGATTGAGAGGGTCAAATAACGTGTGTGTGTGCACACAAACAGAGGAATGCACGCTCACACTGTTGAAGAAGACACACACACACACACACACACACACACACACACACACACACACACACACACACACACACACACACACACACACACAGAAGACTCGGCTCTGACAGTGATGAAGTGGAGAGTGAGCCGGAGCCGGGCAGAGAAGAGTGATGAACACGGCGGCTGAGACAAGTGGAAACCTCCTGGGGGATGTGTGAGATGGTGTGTGCATGAAGGATACCAAAATGTATAACGTGTGCAGGGCAGGAAATAAGATTTAAAACAAGCAAACAAAAGTCCAGGTTAAATATATTCCATTTTTCTGGCGCGTAAGCAGCAGCGAACTTTATTTTCTCCCCATCGCTTTCTATTACTTGAAGCATATTCTGAGCTGCTCTCACCACAAGAAAACCTCTCACTCTGTGGCCAAAATAAACAACATGGGGACAAAAAGATGGATGGTTAAGGTTTGGGAAAAATGGAAACATTTTGTTATCAAACTCTCAAGTCACTGTCGACTGTTTCTGTATTAAAGTATGATCCTTCATGTTGTATCGCTCGGTGGGATAGTTTGGATTTTCCTTTGTTTTTCCGGTGAGGTTTAGAATTCCCAAATGGTGTGAGTTTGCATGACAGCGTTTACCAGTTTCGTGCAAATATACTTAGCTGTGTTTGTTCCAAAATGTTTATTTTCAAAGAACAGTGTGCAGGATTTAGTGTGTGTCCGGTGCCACCAGGTTCAAGCTGCAGCTTCAACATGAAGAGTCTCTCTCTGGAGCCAGTGTTTGGATTGTCCGTTCTGGGCTACTGTAGAAACATGGTGGTGCTCCATGAAGAGGACCAGCTACCTGAGTAGATAGGATATCATTTTACTTAACGAACATATTGTCAAGTAAGGGAGCGAACGAGGTGAGGTGCATGAATCTACTACTAAAGAAAGTGTGTGTGTGTGAGCCAGACAGACCAGGCAAAGGGGAGGCTGAATGCATTATACTTAAATGTAATGTGTGTGTGTGTGTGTGTGCAAATCCTTCCAGGAAAAGACAGACTGAATGCAGTATGTGCCTTGTGTGTGTGTGTGTGTGTTCCTGCAGACAGATAATGTCTTTGAGAAGTCCAGTCGTCTTACTGACTGGCTACAGCCCTCGGCAAGGAGCCGCCTGATGGAGGAAGTAGCTCAGTACTTCTACTCTTCTTTGCTGTAACTGAGCCGTTTTTGTCATTTTTCTTTGTCGATCGATTTGGTCTTTGCTCCCGTGCATCTTAACGAGGATGATGTTTCTTCTCAGTCGCAACCGAATCTGTGAGACGGTTTAAATTTCTGTTTTGTGTCGCATCACTTTGGGATTTTCCCAGCTGCAGAGCAGAGTGTCAGGAACCTACAAAACCAACAGGAGACGAAAAAGTGTTGTTTTCTGTTTGTCAGAACTGAAGCATAAAAACTTCATGATATTAATAGAGTGTGCGCATCTCCTCTGATTTCTGCCTTCAGTTTGAGATTTCTGAACAAAAACAAAAGGTTTTATGTTGGACACGCTGTACTCTGTTGTACCTATGAGCAGCAATCCAACAGGGAGGAATCCATCAAGGAAGAGGCACAAGATCAATTTATTTATACACAAGAAATAGAATAGAATCCAAAGCAGCTTTACCAGACAGATTTTTTGGGGGGTTTTCCTGGGAGATGTAGGAAATCACAAACGCAAAGAGAGTTTGTAGAGGCAGGTAAAGAGGAAGCTGCTGCAGTTAAAGTACAGTCATGAGACCGAGCAGCCTCAGAGCCTGTTCTTCAGGTAAAAATGGGGTTGCAGGTTGAACCATCATCTTCATCCTCCACAGCAGTCCTCCTCATGTGCCGGCAGTGCTCTCGGTGCTCGGCCAGCATTAATTGTGTTTGGAGAGGAGTCAGAGCTTCGTCTCAGAGCCAAAGAGGTGCAGCAGTCTGCCTCACAGCGCCCAGACTGCTCTCTCTCTCTCTCTCTGTTTCTTTTTGTCTCTCTTATGTAATTAAGCAAATGTGGTTACAATGAAGTGACTCCCTGAGCTCCCAAAATAGCGAGGAGGTGTTAATCGAGGAAATGTACATAAGCTGCCTGTGGAGAAAGCGCTGCAGAGAACAGGATTAAAACATCAGAACGGCAGAGTCGAGGCCAGAACACTTCGTCTGCAGATGTTTTTTTTTCTCCAGTCTAGTTCCTTTTGTCTCTCGGCTGACATCCATGTAGTCGATGTGTCTGACATCACACAATGAGGTTTAAGGGCCATTTAAGAGCGTGTAAGCGTTACACTAAACGCATCTACGCAGCAGTTACATGCAGATCTATAACTGGCTGAAGGTGTGGATGCGACTGGTTTCTGAGTGCCATGCTTGAGGGCTCACTGGCGGTACGATTAGCACTTACTCATTGCATTTTAGAAACGTGTGTGGACACAAATTACGCAAAGTAGTCATTCCCGCACAATGCAGTGTTATCGCCTCATGGCGCACTGAAGCAGCTGGTCGATGGTTCATTTCAAAGCAGATTGAGCTCCTGAAACAGATGTCAAAAGTGTCTTAAAGCATCGTCACAGAATGATGAAGTGTTCCTTTGAACACGACGTGGACAAAAGTAAGTAGTCAGCAGAAACTCTGTGTTCTGTATTCACCACACGTTTCATTCTGTCCATAAAAAGCATTATAATTACAGTGTTTAGGTCGATTTGGACTATAAACCAGGTCTTCTGTAATATCCAACCCCCCCCCCCTCTTTCCTCCCCACTGTGAATGTTATGAATCATCGCTGAGAGACATATCTCATGTGTCCTTGCAGCTCTCGGCCTCAGACTTTTCATTTCCATTTCCAGGCGTCCCGCTGCCTTCTGGGAAGGACCTTGTTATCCGACGAGCCGACGTGGAGGACGACACACAAAAACCATGTTCAGCACCTTGTTACAGTTCTCTACAAACCTGATTACAGCTGGACTCTTGAACTTGTCCGCAGTGAATCTATGGTGACCTAATCTGCATTATAAATGCTTCTGTATGCTCTTATCTACAATTTCATCATTTCCTTATCATTGAAGCGTTGAAATGAATCCAGAGATGCCTCACCAATGGTCGTTTTTACCAAAGTAGTGAAAAACAGAGGAGTATCAGCACGACATGATGAATAAAACATGCGAGTCGAAACCGAGTTTGTGTGTTCGATCGGATCCATTTGTGGAGGTTGGGGGGGGTTTAGCTCAGCGGTACAGATCGATGTTTGCTGGAGTGTCTGAGAGCACAGGGATCCTTTTGTTGGCTAAAAAAGCTTCTCTCTCTCTCTGCCTTTCATCTTTCATTTGGGCTCGGGGCATTGATTGAGTGAGCGGGGAGCCATTGACATCAAACCTGGCCACTGCCTTTTATTCCTTCCAGTTTTATTGAAGCGAGGACTTATGCAGCTATGCCAGTCGTCGCGTTGCCAAGCTACAACTGCAGGATTGAGTTCAAAAGGTGGGATTATCTGTCATATTTGTCCGCGAGAAAATGCCCTTCAGCAAGTGTGAAAGGGAGATTTATCGTTACAAACATCAATGGAAGGTCTTTATGAATGAGGACCCAGCAAGCAACTGGTCCTGTAAGACAAAGGTTGCTTGAACTGCTGCGTCTGTCTGCACTTAAAAACCACTGAGGCCCTGTGGGGGACATGCTGCGACACAGAAGTAAACCTGCATTGACCCGTTCGATGCCAATCCCAATTATGCAGCAGCCCGATCCCACAGGACCAGCTGACAAGTCCTCACCTGAACTATAAGGAACTCAGTGCGTTTCTGATCTGCCACCTCGGGTTGTTGAAGCAATACTTCAACCACAAAATGACCATTCGTATATATTAACACTCATCCCCGTGTTACCTTGAATTCATGAGGAACACGTTGTTTTTCTCGACCCTTCACGGCGAACAGAGAAAGCAAAGCGGAGAAACGTCTGGATGAAGTGAAGTAAATGGGGGGTTGTGTTTAACAACAGCAAAACTAAAAACATCTGTTTAAAACTCTCAACATGTGCAGTATAATCCAAGTGTCATTTATACAGTTGTGTGCTTCCTAAACACATGCATCTGTGCTGAAGCCTTACTGATTAAAACACTTCCACAGAAACAGTGTGACGCTTGTGCAGGCGTGCAAATAAAAAGACTTTTCAAGAAAAGTTCGGTGGTTTGTGGGTGAAATATTCTTTAAAAGGTTTGGTAAAGTTCAGGCAACGGAAACTTTCTTGGCCAAGCTGAGGGAAAGATTGCGCTGGCGGTTAAAAGAAATTGAAGAAAGAAAGAAAACTGGCTGTTGGTCAGAGTGAAGATGTGAATTTTCACTTTAAATTGTTCTGTGCTGTATAATAAAGTCACTCTGTTGACTGCGCTGCTTGTGAGTGAGGACAGCCGTTACTCACACAGACACGCTGTCAAACACGGATCATTTGAAATGTTGTCTTTTGTTTTAATGTTTGTACTTCAGCGTCCTCATCTTCACCGTGGCGTTAATGCTGCCTAACGGCCTCACTCTTAACTCTTTGCATCAGCGCACCATTACCAAAGCAATAACTTGAAATAAGAGCATCACGTTAATGTGTAAAATATGAAAAGTGCATTCGGGGTCATCATGAACTAAAACGTTGCTCTGTCAGCGACCCTGAATCAAAACTCCCCTCTCCAGATGTTTACTGTGACACTCCATCAGCTTGATGAATGTGTTGGCGTGCACGTCTTCATTAGGCTCTGGGGTTAAACTTTAACCAATCAAATTGCTCCCTTAATTGTGAGCCTTATTGGAGGATTGATAATAATTAGACCTGCTTGATGGGAAGTTAATATCCGTCAATTATGCACGAGACAACAGAATAACAAAGATGAAACAGCGCTCGTGGTTATTCCCCTGCTGGTGATTTGTTTGGAGGATGACAGAGACTGCAGGCTGGCCTCAATCTGTCTTCAAGAAGAAAAAGATTTGAATATTAAATACCTAAAACTTCATCCTCCGGGGAAGGTTGCCTTAACAATATGTACTATTTTAAAGCATCTGCTGCTTTTATACAGTCGTTCATATTTACACTAAGATCTGTCAAGAAAGGTGAGTACTAATATATCTGTTTCTCTGTATTTAAATATCATATTTCAACAAAGTTTTCGAGTATTTGTGTGAGGAGAAAGAAGTCAGGACCTTCAGGATCATCTGCATTGTGAGCGGATGGACTGACCAACAAAACAAGTGATCGAAGAACATTTAAATACTTTCTCAGCATGAAATCCCTTTAGTGAACTTCTACTCGTAGATGTTTTGAATCTGATACTTTCCAATGAAAGCAGACATGACTGTATCTGCATTACACCATTGCACATCATGAATTTGATATTTTTTAACGATGGAAACATGCGCGTACGTGCATGAGTTCACTATAATCTCTTTTCCAACTTTAACCAAATAGTTTTGTTGACAAAATCGAACCAACTTTTCAAAACTTTAACCACACGTCAGTGTGCGTTTCTGCAAAACGTACTCATGAAACACATCTTTGGATCAGAAACGTCGACGTTCAATGTATCCCAGTCGTGGTTTGCAAAAACATACAACGTCAACATTTCTTTTCTTGCGACTGGGTTGCTAAAATCACACCTAATAATAATTCACATCTAATATTAGAGTGAAACAGCTTTTCACAAGGAATACATTAACATAGAACCATATGTGGTTTTCAGACATTACGTAAAATATTATGCAATAGTTGTAATATCTGAACTAACAGAAATATTCACACTTCAGAGTTGAACCTCTTTCAAACACGTTTCCACCGTCTACTCTGCGTAAGAGAAGGACTTTACATCAGGACTCCAGACGAGAATTGTCTCAAGGCTGTTGAGACCAAGTGAAAGCTTCCGTTTATTTTCTATATTCAGACAGAAAATGAAAGTTCTAAATTGATTTCCACCGACAGCTGAGACCGAAAGAAGACGCTAGAAACACACACACACACACACCAGGTGAAGGCACGCAAACGTGAGCAGGCCACAGTGTGAAAAAGGCCTGTGGTCCACTTCATACTCTGCAAAATATGGCGATAAGCACGGGGCATTCACAGCGGGCCGGTGGGTCGGGCTGATTACACCCCGCAGACCACAAGACAACACGCAGATTATCTCCGCTTCAGTGTGCATGTTGCAAACACACACTCCGCGCGTCAGACTGCAGGACGGGGCGGTGGAGCTTATCTGTCCTTCTTTATTTGCCTTCCAGGGATTTAACCTGATGTTTACACAACACCGTCATGGTGAATCTCATCAGAAAGGTCAAAGGTCGTCGCGGCAGTGTGGAGATAGAGCGTGACCGGTTGACATAAGGTGAGAGGAAACACACACACACACACACTGCCCTCTGTGTGTGTGTTGATCACAGATATAGCGGTGGGATTTCTTCCCTCTGGCCAACCTGATTGCTGAGATCAAAACACTTCAGTAGGGGAAAGGTGTGACAGTGTGTGTGTGTGTGTGATCTTGTACTTCTATCTTTGTGAGGTCCATTTTTGAGTTTTATACCTTTTAGAGCTTTATTAGAAAGTGAGGACAGTTTAGGGTTCAAGGTTACATTTTCACACAAGCTATTTGACTCTTCTTTCATGTCCCTGTTTGGTCTCTATTTAGGTCCGTATTTGACTTGATACTTTTGTTTTATCTTGTGCTTTTTTGCATGAATAAATTAATAAAGACAAAAAAAGAAGAAGAATTACTGTAAATTAGTCTTCTTTGTCTCTATAATGACTTTTCTGCCATTTGGAAAAACTGACTCCTTCTCATGCAAAATGCAGAACAGTCAAAATAAATGATGCTGGCAGGATATTAACTAACTGCTTTCTCAGCATAATCTGCAGAAATAAATTGAACAAACTGCATATATGTGCAAGAGATGATCAGATGAAAGGAAAGATCTTCACATGCAGCGATGCATTTTAACATTCACAACAAATGAATCCAGAGTCTGACTTCATTCTATAAAACTCAGCCACACTGTGTCACTTGATTTCTACATGTAACGTGTTACTTTAAAGAATGTAAGCGTCTTCCTCCTTCTAAATTGGGCGAAGTTCCCGCCCCCCAGCTGTCAATCATACTGATGGGCAGTCATCCATCACATGGGAGGTAACCAACGTCCTCAAAGCCTGCAGATCCGATCTGAGACTGTTGATTGGTGTGTTTCTGAACACTCCTTGTCCTCCCGTTGCTGCTGTTGGCAAGCTGACACGACACGCCCACCGGAGGTGAAATATACCTCAAAACATCTGGGTATGACTGAAGAGCCACATTCAAGGGAACAAGCTGAGAATGCAAACTGCTCTGTTGCATTAATATCATATGCATATATTCACATTGCTTTTAGTTCAGTCTGAGGCTGCCACAGGGCTTTTGACAAGTTCCCTCTTAACTTATTTATGACTCTTAACTTCCTCTTTTATCTTATCTCTCTCTTATTGTATCACATGTTGTGTAATTGCCCTTTATGCACCTTTCATTTCATAATGCGTCCGTGTATCGAGGCAGATTCTAACCCATCTGCCTCAACTGGAAAGCACTTTGGGTCAACTCCTGTCCTGTTGTCGACGTCCACATTTGGCATCTGCACTTAAATTTCCCTGATTCCAACAGGCTTCAACCTCGAGCTCCAGCCAAAAGCCAGACAGGCGCCGCACAGCAACACACACACACACACACACACACACACACACACACACACACACACACACACACACACACACACACACACACACACACACACACACACACACACACACACACACACACACACACACACACTCAACGCCGCTGGTCTGAGGCCAACTTCCAGCACTCCCTGTTTGTGCCAGCCCTGTCATCGCCGCTCCAAACACGCTGCTTGATAACGCCGGAGAGAGACGGAGGGGGGCCGCTGCCAACGCGGTATCTGATCTAGCTATCCTTCATGCTATTAAACCACAGTGATCGTCTTATGTAGGAACCTGGCACGGGGCGTGAGAGGGAAGGTGGGGGAGGCCATGTAAGTCATTGGTTTATTGGATTAGGCTCCGCCCATCACAGATGCTTCATTGATTTAGTCCTGCAGCACCTCCAGAAGACTCAGCAGTGAATTGTGTTCTTTCACTTGATAATCTGTGACACGTTTTGCTGCTTTTTAAAGGCACAAGAAACCCTTTGAGGAGCATTCAAGAACATGATTTAGTTTAATTAAACATATAATGTCAAAGGTCAATAAACAGATGCTCGTAATGCAGAGAGAGATCATTCAGAAACGCTATTTCTTTGGTTTGGTTTGATTGATGGGATGTTCAAAAACTAATAAGTTCCTAGACATACTGAGCATGAGCTGTTTCTACTCATCCTTAATGCAGCTTTATCCACGCTGCAGGACGATATCCAATATCGCGTGCAAAAAAACAATCAATTTGAAAGATATTTAATGTGAAAAGTGTCAGAATCAGCATTCAAAAGCCATCGTGTGTCGTTGGACGGCTCCTCCTTATTAAAGGAACACTTCACCCAAATATGACGGCGAACAGGGAATTAAAAACAGAAAGGTCTGGAATTCAAGGGAACACACAAGCTCATGTTCCCAGAAACAACACAAAGGAGTCAACCACACTCTACAGATGTCACAGTCCTGTTTCATTAAGAGCCCATCTCACGGTTTGACGCTTTAAAATGCAGCCTGATAGAATTTAATCCATCTATTCTGTCCCACAAAGAAATACGAGTGAAACAACTAATCCTGATGGCCGGACTGGATTGCAAACTCAGTATTGACGTGAAGCTGCAGCTCATCCTCTTTGCTGTTTCCTGCCTCCATCTACATGTAACCTTGATTTTTGTTGTTCTTATTTCTTCGACGCTCCCGCTGCCACTTCCCCCAGCGCCGTTACAGTTTAATCCCATCGATATTTGTACATTCCTCAATGTTGGACTGCAGACACACAGATGTTTTTGTTGCTGATGTTGAGCTGCATTTTCAGTTTAACTGCACAAATGCAAGATAATGTGATTGACTCTAATTCCAGGCTCTGACTCCCTCTCTATTACGAACACAATGTACCTTCTTAAAGGGCGAATGATGCTAATCACATCAGCGTGCGTGTGTGTGTGTGTGTGCAGCAGATGAGCGGTGAGTGATGCCTGGTTCACCTTCTCCCGTCCGAAAGGAGAATGGAAAGAGGACGCAGCATGACTGACGTTTGGGAAGCCATTCTATCTCTCTATCTCTCTATGTACTGTATATCTATCTATCTATCTCTCTATGTACTGTATATCTATCTATGTATGTACTGTATATGTCTATCTATCCATCCATCCATCTATCGTGCTCTTAAAATCTGTCTGTTTCCATCAGTTCATCATTCATGGAATGACAGGTGGGTTCATGTTGGGTGAAAGGGCTGAACACACACACACACACACACACACACACACACACACACACACACCCACACACACACACCCACACCCACAGAGGTTGAAGCAGAGCGAGGCTGACAGCTTTACAGCCTGACTTGTGTACAAACAGCGTCCTGAAGCACCGGCGACCTCGACAGTTGTTTCTTCTTCTTCTTCTTAAAAAAAAGAAAAGAGGACCACATTTCCCATCAGCCCCATTGATTCTTTTCTCTACAACCCCGTAGAGGAAAGACATGTTTACAGTAAAAGTGATATAACACCAGAAACAACACCACAGTTGATGATGCTAGAGTGGCTTTTGAGGAGAGATGGCGGTGAATGAATGCTGCCTCTGTGTGCACATAAATTAATAAATTATTTAAGTTTTTGCAAGAAAGATGGTCTTCTACAGGCGGAATTCACAAACCCTTTCCTGGATTGATTATTTTCTGAGTTAATTAGTTTTTGTTGGCGTTGTACTGAAGGAGAAACATCAGGAATACTTCTGCATGAGCGAGAGTTCTGCATGAGAGTTGAAGATAGTAAACAAACAAATCTTCAGTGTCAGAAAGTTGTGCATTAGATTTTTTGTTGTTAAAATGTCAACAAGTGGGGTTATAATGTGAATATCTTCTGCTGGAGGGTTTGGACGTCTGAACGCCATTTGACCCGGTGACCCCAGTTCGTCCCCCTTCTCAAGGTGAAGTCCAGCTCTGAGCCAACTCCCACACGATAAACTCTGCGACAGACGCTGCTGGCAAAGCTTGTGTCAGAGAGCAGGGGATTGGCCCGCGGTGACGTAATGTACCTGATGAATGCATCCGGCTCCTCCTCCTCCTCCTCTTCCTCTTCTTCCTCCTCGGCCAGGCAACCGGCCAGGCAGCATGAGCTCATATGTCCTTGGGAGGAAAAGAAAAAGAGGCATCTTTCATTCTTAAGTAGCCCCTTGACAAACGAAATGGGACTGAGACACTTTTTCATCACACTTCGCAGAATAAGAGCACTGCTGTGGTCAGTGAGACGACTGTAAATGAAACAGAAATAAAGATGCAATTCCTGCAGCATCGGTTGTGATCAATAACCACTTCAGACATTAAAGCATTTCAGCAAAACACAACAAAATATCTTATTAATTCTTTAAATATGAAATATCACGGCTCAAAACAAGCTCAAATTTGAGTTAGTGATCCTTTTATCAGTTCATTTGTGACCTTTCACACATTATACCTGCATTGTGAGGCAAACAGTTAACACAATGTACAACTTAACAGGTCAATGAGTCTATTAATAAATGCTTAAATTAATTTGTAGAAAAACCCTGAACAAGTGAAACTACCCTGCAGAAAAGAGGAACCCTCTCTCTCCATGTTCAGACTGTTCAGCTCTTTCCAAATATTCCTCATGCTCATTTAAATACTTGTTGACCTTGATAATAGAGAGCGATATTGAAAGATGAATTAATAATGTTTTCTCCTCCGTTATATAGTTTGAGCAAATCCCCAAAAGGAGTCTTGTTAATACAACACTGGCCGGCTATTAATCTGCCCAAACACCATCTTGGTAATACATTCTTTAAGCTAATATAATCAGTTATCCATCTGAATGTGAGCTCTGGCACCATATTCTGTTAAACACTGACCCCTGGTGGCAGAATAATGATACTACAGAAATACAAATAAATACATATTTCCGCTCAAACACATCCACTACAGCGTCATACACAACACAAAGCACATAATTAACTGTTTATACTAATATAATGACAGCTGGAGTTCAGTTTGTCTTGATTTATTTAGCAATAAATACATTAAATATCAAAACAATGCACCGCTGTCAAATAGTGGGGAAAACCTGTGTGGTGAAATGCTGCCATCTAGTGGCCACATGTCATATGACAGCAGTTGAGTGTTGATGTGAGCTCAACGAAAGCTGTAAAAACTGAAGAACTAGGGTGAAAAATACTTAAATTAGAAGTGGAGAGAAAATATACAAATACAAATCACATTATAAGACACTCATTGGTCCTTTAGGGTCCTGATCGGCCCAATTACATCTGGCTTTATTTCAATTAATTAGCCACAAACTTCCCTAATTCAATTTGCAGTAAAAAATACAGTATGTAGCTTAAATATTCAAGCAAAGTACAAGTACCTCGAAATTATACTTACGGTACTTGAGCATATAATCTTTAGTTAGTCTCCTCTGCAGGCATTCAGATTTCTTTTTATTAAACGGTGCAGTAAACTCAACGTTTGGCACGTGACCGTCCCTTCAGTCACACGTGATCCCAATTAGCGTTTTCCATCATAATGTATCGAGACAGACACGAGCTGGAGATTCGTGAGTTGTTTTATGACGTATATATTTATACAGATATGTTTGTTTCCGTATAAAATGATATTTGTGTTCATTAATAGTTTATTTAGTTGGTTACTTAGTTGCAAAGTCGACGAGTTACCGCTTAACTACAACAGGTTCACAGCAGCATTAAAGTTTATGAATATGCACATATTACTGAAGCAAAAGCGGGCCAAGCAATATTTACCAAAATATATTAAAAGTACTCCTAATGCAGCAAAATGGCTGCTGTCTTTGTTGTGATACGTCGAGTTGGAGCTATAATTTTAACTACTTTATGTACTTTTGAGTGGTTTATTCGATACAAAATGTGTATTTTCTAAGCTTTTTGTTATTGTGTGTGGAATATAAATGTACAAACTAAGCCACCATTTTTAGAAGTAGAATAAAATGGAAATACTCAGTAAAAAGTACCTCAAAACTGTTCTAAAGTACAGTGTACTAAGTAAATGTACTGCAGTCAGGATAAAGTTTGACCTGTAAAAAATATATTTTAGTCCATTTTTTTAATTTTATTTGTGAAATGGAAAAATAAATGACTTCATGTAATCTGGAATAAATAGCGTAAATATACATTACATGGGAGTCGACTGTGATAATGCATGAAATAACGGATGTTTGAGCTCCTTTTGTAGCTGAGATATCTGGCGTGGAGGCCGGTGATTGATGGATGTGGAGGAGATTAATTGAGCGTTTCATATGGAGGTTGATCTAAACACCACACCTGCTGACGCGCTCGCCCACCTACACTTTGTTAGGAAATACTGCAAATGTTCACCACACATATATGCTCATTTTTCTCAAATCATCAAAGAAACTTGAATTAATTCTTCTTATCCAGTAACTCAAGTATGTTGCATGTGACGCGCTTGTTTTTGGGGTTTATTTGAACCTCTTAAAAGCTGTGAGATGTTGTAAAGAACAGTTCAATCAATCTCCCGACTGACCGAGTAGAGAAGCAGCGAGTGCACCCTCTGAATGTGTATTTAAACAACGATCACAAGCTGCAGATTCCCATCATCTGCTCTTTATTCTTTAATGTAACTGATGAAGTCTCTATCTGGTTAGTGTGGGGAAACCCAGACTAAGTGAGATGTCGGATTTGAGCGCCACATTATACGTGTAATAACAGTTTAAGGATACAATCCATCACTGCTGTCCTGTGTCACATCAGCCAGTGGAGGAAGGAGGAGAAAAAAAAGAAGTTGATCCGTCTCTCTGGGTCATCGTTTCTCAGCGTAATAGATGACAAATAATTGGTCATTCATCAATAGCAATAGATGAGAGCTGAAATGATTTATTGCCTTTTACAACAAAAAAAATTGGGCCGGCCCTGCAATGATGATGGAGCTCTGCGGTCAGTGGAGAGGAAAGGAGGGAAGGAAAGGAGGGGAAGTAGATTCAAGAGAAGAGAGGGTAGGGAAGGAAGTGAAGAAGATGAGGGAACAGGAAGAGGGATGATTCAAAGAGTAAGGATGAGGAAGAGAATGAAATGATCTAGGGTAAGGTATAAAGGAAGGAGGAGAGGAGTTGGAGAGAGATGAAAGAAGGAAAACGTAGGAAGAGTTTAGAGGTACGTTGCCTTAACTGACCTCATTCTCTAATGACGACAAACATCCCAGCTACTCAAATGTAGTCTTTCTTTGTTTCTAGTAGAAATCTTGTGAGCGGCGGGCGGTCACGAGCTCCGTTACGCCTCCTCCGCTTATTTAGTTGCGGCTGCCATTGACCACCTTTCACCTCCGTGATGGATCGCCCCGACCTGATAATCCTGCACAGTTGCAAGATGTGAACGCGCCGCAATCCTCTTATTGATCGCTCCAAGTGAAACACGGCTCCCGCGCCTGATTACCACCTCGCTGTGATCCTGACAGAGGCCTCTCCGTCTTCTGCGATCAGAGCTCGTCCTGCAGGGGGTTCCGGGGTTGAAGCCGGGGCGATGAAACAGTCACGAATTCTCCATCTTCAATCCATTTGTGCCTGCTGACGATTTAGATTTCCTCACAAATCTGAAGAAATCGGTCAAAGCATTTGGCTGAGAAGTTTCTGATCGTTCTATATGTTAGGAGTCCCGTGTGCCCAAAGACTAAATCTAGCATAAGAAACCTTAACCCTGCGTCATAACAAGTTGAATATCTGCACACATATGCAGTATGAGAAACATGTTGGCGTTAGATACAGACAAAATGCATGAAACTGGTAATGAAGCGAGACTTTTTGAGATGCATTTTCCACTTTTTATTAGACGGTTTAGAGACAGACTTGAGCTGTGGGAAGAGGCGAATGACGTGCAGCTAAAGGTCACCGGTTATGTGACCTTTAGCTTGGAACCACTCGGCCACGAAGGCGCTCTGAGTTTTTCCAAATGTAAAACGAAGCATGCGTAATGTTTGGTAGCTTTCAGGACATTGTGAGAGTCGTCTTTAATCAGTCTGCCAACAAACTGTGCTTTTGGACGCATTGTGCAGCAGATGACAAACAAAACATATAAATAAACTAAATGACTGTTTTCATCCGCAGGGTTTGGGGCTGCGTGGCTGCTGATGGACAGATGGGATGGATGGAGACTTCCTGGCGTGAGGATCAATCGTGAGTAACATGACAGTCCAGGTCTCTGCTAACAAATTGTTATTTTGCCTTTAAAGATAAAAATCACATCGACGGCAAATCCAAATAATCCTGATAACGACTTTTTTTACTGTGGTTGCAATCAAACTGTTGGCTGGACTGTTTGTCATAAAACTAAATACCAGATAAATATAGTGTGCATGAGATGTTTAGAAGTATTTCAAATTAAAAAAAGCAAGAAATGGGGTGGAAAAAAAGTCCTGGCTGTCGCCAGATGATTTTCTAATTTCTTTCTTCTGTTTTTGTATGTTTTCTTTGTGCGTACATGCTTTTGTTCTTTATAAATAGAAAACGATGTCGCCACTTTACCAAACAGTCAGGCTGTGGATAGATGTGCCTGTGAGGTATTTCCTTCCTTCTAAAAGTCAGGGAGACGCATTTCTTTTGGCTGTTTTTAATACGTCAAAGCACTTAATAAAGCCGCCTCAGTCCATCTCCGAGCTTTTACTCGTCCGCCTCACGGCAGCTACTCCGTCTGAGCGCAGCGCTCGGCCGGTTATCAAAAGTCATAATCTCTTGTGTTCATCTGGCCGGCGGCCGAGCTGGCGTGTCTTCAGTCACCCGAAAAAAACAAACTGGATCCGGGACCGTCCCAATCAATAGATCCAGTTACAGTAAGAGGCCGTTTATCTCGTCGTGTCGGGGAGGAATCGCTCGCTCTGTCACTCTCTCGTTGCATTCTGGGAGAGCTGACGGACACTGGGAGCTCTGTGGTGGACGGTTGTTGGCCGTCTACTGTAGGTAGGGGTCCAGTTTTGAGGATGAGTGATGGAGGATTGTTTTACCGCCACGGCAAGAGAAATCTGAGAGGTTTCTCTGGCCGTCTTTCCTTGCCTCTGTCTTCTTGCCCTCGTTTCGCCTCCTTCATCCACTTCAGTGTGAACTTCCTGAATCTTTATCTTTTTTCCTCATTGACTCCTCTTTATTTCCTTTCATTCTTCCTTTCCTATCCTGTCCTGTCCAGTTCTTTCCTTTTTGCCTTCCTTACTCCCTCTCTCCTTTACCTTCTCCCTAACCTCCTGTTTTTAAAATTCATCTTAAAATGTCCCTTCGTCTGCAATACAAATCACTCTGTCCCTTAACCTCAACTTCTTTTACTTTAAATATAAATAAAATATCCTGTAAACGTCTTTCCTTCACTTTTCCCCTCTCCTCCCACCCTTCTTTCCTCACTCCTTGCCTCCTCTGCCCTCGGTGTCATCTGGACTTCCTTGCAGATCACGGTCTCCTCTCTTCTGCTTCTCTGACTTCTGTAATTCTGTTCACTCTCCCCTTCCTGAGTAATTGAAGTAATTTCCCACCTTGGCTATGATGAATGTGTCCCACGCTCCCGCCATGCCCTTCTACTTTAGCCGGCCTAATTAAAGAAAACATTCCATGATTGCCTATTTTTCCTCGAGCGTGACAACCTATTATTCTCCCCAGCACCTGATTAGAGAGTTATTATGCTTAGATTTAGATTGATTTAACCGGGCAGCCTAATAAAAGACTACTTGGGGTTTGATTTAAAGTGGGGGAATTGCAGGTTTTGGAGCCAGTCACGGTGTGTAATTGTTATTACTGGTTCATGATATGAGCCGAGTCGCGGGGAGGGGAGTTCTCGAAATTGAATTAGAAAATTAGAAGGTCACTCGGCGTACAACAGGTGACATTTTGGGACATTGTTGCCACGATGGAGCTGTCAGGAGGAGGGACGTTCAGGCACAGATTTGTCCGCAGTGATAAATCGCATCCATCACGGCCTGCAGAAAGTGACATATTTCTATCAAAGCAAGATTAATCTCTCCATCAACTGCAGCACCGCGGCTCATAATAATCCCAGAGAATTGGATGCAAAATGGGTAAATTGACTGGTGTTTGTTTGTGGTGCTCTGCCCTGGGTTGATGCTGTCTCTCAATAAACGCCAAATGGGAGGATACAGTCTCATAACCAAGCTGCTGCAGTGTTGGACGGCATCTTTTAATTGTATGTGATTGCTTGGCCATGTGAGTTAATAGATAATAGTTTACGGTTTCAAAAGACAAATCATTATTTTTGGACCGCTGCTCTCCTTGAGAAGACGTTTGTCCCTCTGCTGCCGGTCATGCAGAGGTCAGAGGTCAGGCTCAGATACACTTCAGCACAAGTTCTCACCTTAAAGGTTCACTCCAGCAGCTTTAAAGCATAATCGCAGTTAAAAGCACGACGCGAAAAGTGACGTTTTTTAAAACACTGAAGAAAGTCTGTTGGTACCTGCTGTAGCTGACGTGTGTTGGCTGAATAATGGCTGGTCCTCTCCGTGGCCTCGCTCACATCTAGTTAGCATAACTGCACTTACTGACGCGGCTGAGCAGCATTTTGATAAATGGCACGATTAGAGGTAAAATGAACAATTTGACTCGGGCCACGCCGCCAAAGCGCAGAGGCTTTACACTTGCTGTCAGAGGGGCGAATCAAGTCCATCCTTCATGTGTGAAATCCAGCAGTGTCACAGGGAGCTCTGTGCAAGTTGTCTGTGACATGTATTCACTGTTGGGCTTATTGGCAGTCACTTCTTCACTGTCACTGTGAGTAATGGCCACGTACTGTAGTGCAGCTTATAACCGCACGCGGAGATTGATATGTGAGAAGACTGATGGGTGGATGCATAGAGCTACTGTAGGTGAATGAATAGATATTTTAAATGGATTAAGTATGTTTAGAAATGGATGAATGCTACGGGAATTGCATCAAATGAATCCATTGATTAGTTTTTGAGTTATTGTGTCACCCTGATGGAGCGTTGGGGGGGGTCAAAGGTCAGACAAACGGTATATTGCCTCGTCATGCTCCACATGTCTGTGCTGCACAGGACACGAGGTGTAGATTTGATTTAATAAATGCACATTGTTAAAAATGTAGCAGTGTGTGAAATATGTTGCAGTCACAGGTAAGAAATGACTTCCAGCAATACTAGGAGGTACGTTTTAATAAGGTGTAGATTTGAGGTTACAGTGTATTACCTCTGAGTGGCTGCAAAACCATTTTGCACTCCCAAGGTAACCCTTAATTATGTCAATTAATAGGTAATAAATGTTAATAAATTAGAAGCAATCAGTTGAATCCAGTGGAGGGTAAAAATATTTCCAGCTGAAATCCAGTAGCCTCAACAATATCGCACACCCAAAGTACCAATAATTCCTGAGTTTCACTTGAATAAATATTGAATATCCACCTACTTTACAACTATTAAAACGAATCATCAGAAGTGAGAGGCTTCAGCTCAACCAGACGCCTTTTCGTCCTTCTTTTATGCTACAATAGATTCTTTTTGCACAGCTCAACCTGCAGTTCCAGGGCCATCGTCTCAAATTTATTTCCGAGGGTCAATTCAGCACCGAGCTTTTCGTTGAGCCTCTTATTTCCAACAGAACGTCTTTGTCCTTGTGGTTTTTTTGGCGGCGTTGAGTCCTGTTGATCTTTTTAATGCTTTAAGAACTCGACTTGACAACTTCAAGTCTCTGGTTTAACTTGTTGCGGCTTCCAGTTCTTTCAGATTTTTGATGCATCACCAAAGTTGCACAATAAAGAAAAACTTGAGGTCTTTAGGTTTTTTGATATGAAGGAAATGTTTTGAAATCAATAATCTTTGTGCATCACGTGTAATCATACTTTTGCTAATATGCATTGATGCTGTAATCACTAATGCCAAATAATAAAGTGTAAAGGAGCTAATCGGATACGAGCTGCAGACACACTATAGCTATATCTGCATATATCTGTGTATTCATTTTAAAGTTATGCATTTCAAATGTTAGTCGACTCACTCTTGCAAGCACAGCGCCGTGTGAAGTCATATTGACGTTAAAGCTTTAAACTTAACCACACGGACAGAAGCATGAATTAAAATAAATGATGGGACTGAATTACTGACTCGTGCCTCTTTTCACGGTCATGCATGTTGGTCCCGCCTCGCTGTCTGTGGGTCTGTAGTTGCATGTGAGGCTTGGGTTGCCAGTTATGTGAAAGACCGGTTCATGCCCCCCCCCGCAGTTTATTTGTTACATTGGTTATTAAAGCTGTCTGACGCCTGGCAACAGAATGAATGGGAAGAAAATTGTGCGCAGATAGATCCTCTATTTGTCCAGTCAAGCAGCAAATATAGACCTGAAGTGGTACGGCATGAGTGGAGTGAGATATGGAGGGAAGGAGGGAGGACGGTACTGTAGGGAATATGAGATGAGAAGAGAGGGAGAGGGGGAAATAGAGAAGGAACGAGGAGAAAGCAAAGAGCAAGAAAATGAAGAGATGAATAGCATCGAGGGAGAGCACATTTCATACGAGGCATTACATTATGCATTAAAACACACACAGGATATACAGCGTTAGACAGACAAAGTCAACTACATGTAAAAGAAGTGAAAAGAGATGCTGAGGGTTTAACCTGGATTTAAAGTTAGTCCAGGAAAAAGGAGTTGTTTAGTTTGCAGAATGATCTGAACGTAAAACTCCTGAAATAATAAAAAATATGTGAATGAAGAAGAGCTGAGAACAGGGATGGAGGGAGAGAAGAATAGGAACAAATGAAATGGTATAGAGGGAGGAGTAGATATTACACTAAATGACATCGGAGTAAAAAATAAAAAGCATAAAGAGAGGAATCATAAATGCGTGATGTTTATTAACTCTTGGATAAATGAGATGTTGCAGCAGCCGGCTGGACGATAAAGCTAAACATTAAAAATAAAGAGATGATTTCTTTAAAGGATTAATAGTACTCTGAAGTCATTGATGATCACTCACTGAAGACTTCATTATTCCAATTAATGGGCCCCTCTGCTACTTGACCCGACCGTCAAAATTAGTGGCAAGGAACCTTTAAGTCAGATGGATGAACTGCCACAGCCTCGCCGGCTAATTGGCAGCCACAATCAAGAGGGAATATGTATCAGGAGGAGAAGAAGAGGCTGAATATATTAGCAGAATAAGAGAAGAAGAAGAAAAATGAGGCTTCAAGCAACATGGCAGCACCAACTGTCTGGATGTCAGTGGTGGGGAAGAATGGTGATTGGGGGGGAGAGATGGAAGAAGAAATTATTAATAAATCAGAGCGAGCAAAGCTAATGTTTTCTAGGAGTTGATCAAAGTTTTGAGTATTGTATACAAAGAAACAAAGATGAACTATCATAGGAATGAAATAAGGGAACGAGAGCTGTGCTGTACTATAAGTAAGGAAGGGAAAAAGGAAATGTTTTGGCATGAAACTGGTCAAAATGTGGGCGTTGTCATTCCACAAACAGGTGTCTGTTATTTATCCTTCCTCATGCATACATACGAGCTTGTGGACATCGGATGCGTTGCTCACATGGCTCATTTAGCTGTAGAGATTACATGTGAGAAAAGACACACCTTCTGTGACAGTTAGATCCCGGCTCTGTCTGAAGTGATGTGTAGGCGAAGAGTCCGTACTACCGGTGTGGGCGGTGCGTTCAGGGCCCTCGGGGGGGGGGGAGAGATGAAAAGGCCCCAGGTGAGTCGTGCTGCGTGCGGACGCAAGCTTGTTTCCCGCTAAAGCAAACATAACCGATGGCCTCTTCGTGTCCTCCCATCGATTTCTCTCTTCCAGGGATAGAGGAGGGGAAGAAAAAGGGGATTAAAAAAAAAAGAAGAAATGTCGACGCGCTCTCCTGCCCATGCATCAGACAAGTGGGGCATAAAATAGTCCGTTTGGATGGGTGATCATGAACTGGCAGCAACGGGGAGGTTTACCAGAGCTAAATGGATGCCCAGACTCCCACCTCGCGTTACAGCCGTAATTTATGTTAATAATATCCGTGAAATGGTGGCGGGTAAAGAAGCGGATGAGAAACGGGGCCTCGTCGCAGCATGTTTACGTTGCCTATATGATTGAGGAAAAACGGTACTTCCAGCGCTGTAGGGGGGAAGTGGATCACCTCGGGCTGATGGGAGAAGGTGATTCATCCGAGGTTGTTCGGTTTCAGCGAGCTTTAGCCTTCATTAGAGGCATTGCTCATGTAAATCTGCTGTCTTCTCATTCTCGTGTACCGTGTTGTTAGTGTCACTACGCTGTTAGTTTGCTGGTAGCATCTCGTAGCCTTTGTAAGCGCTTTAGCTGCGTGCATTCTCCTAAAGAAACGGTCCACAGTGTCACAAGTGCAGCAGGTGATGATTCACAGCTCACTAGATGCCGTTGGTGATAAAACATGTCGGTTTATTTAGATGTGAGCAGCCCACTCGATGCACAAGTCACCTGAACGTACACGCCTCTCCTGACTCCTTTAACTATAAATACATGTTCAACAGCAGGTCCTGCTCTTGATGTTGTGTTTCGACGGTATCGCCGTGTTTCACCAGTTCAGATGCAGTTTTCCTCTCTGAATATTTCCGCAGTATTTTTCTCTTTTTCTGCCCAATTAGCTTGTTAAACTTATCATATATATATATATATATACAAATAAAAAATATTTTTGCATTCTCAAAAATTCAGTTTAAAGATGATTACCAGCAAATAGTCATTTGATGCAATGCATAACGATGTAAAACTTATAATTTAAAGTTCCTATATAGTATTATACTAATATATTACACAATTGATGTATCATGTCTTGCACCGTGGCATATCTTCGTAAACTTGTGGATCCTTAAATATAAAGTTTGACTGAACAAGATGTGTTTTTTCTTTTGGATTGTGCATGTTTTGATTTTGTTATGTGACGATTCAATGGACATTTGACAAAACGCTTTGTGGGAAGCAGGTTAACCAATCATTAACCAAAAACTAGTTCATTCCTTGACCCCAAAAACAAAAGAGTGTGACTTAGTGTGTGTGAGGATCCAGCACATGCAGTTCCTGCCTTCTCCTCCCCACCGTGGGCCTGTAACCGGTGACAGAGAGCTAGTTAAGATCATTTACATCCTGGCCATCAAGAGTTTGAGATGGCTCATTAGCCTCCAGCATGTAGATAAAGCCCCAAATTGACAAGCGCAGAGTATGGGCTGCTCCTTCAATTTGGGGAGAACAGGGGGAGGAGGAGCTGAAGCCCAGCGGATTGATGGTCCCACGTCCTCTTTGGCTCGGCCGGCTTTTTCCTTGGCCAGGCGGTTACCGCCGTCCAACTCGACGGCTTTCAGACTGTAACGACTCTGTTAGCATGGTGATTAATGAGGTTGTCAAAAACTTACCTCCTACACCGGTGCCTCCGCCTCCTTTTTTTTATTTTTATTTTTTATTTAACCCACAGCCAAACCTCCCAAAATGTTATTATCAAACTAATTTATTCTAATTATGCACACACGGTCTACCTCTGTGCTGCGCTCCCCCTACCCCCGTTCTCCTTAAACCTTTTGGTGCAGATTAACGTAACAAAACGTCTATTAATTAATGTTTTTTTTGTGGCTTTTAATTCCTGGCAAGGATGCCGTCTTGATGCAGCTGCCTGTCGAGGCCCGTCACTGTTGAACCCGTGCCAGGGAAGTGCAGATGTAATTCTGTTATCTCTTGCTTAGTCGTTTACGCAAATTAATTTGAACAATTAGCCCTCTACCGGCCTTTCATGAATCATGCAAGAGAAGCTGCCAACAAATGTAATACTCAAAAAAGATTTCCATTTAAAAAAAATGAAATGTTACACCTGCTCGGGAACAAAATTAAACGGGTGAAGGGACTTTAAAAATCTAAAAAATCAAATCCTTGAATACATCTAGAGGCTCAAATCACAGACGTTGTGCTTTTATGATGACATGATGCTTTTAAATTCACCTGTGTGATGCGTACTCTATGTGGTCTTTTGTGAAAGAGGTTTATCACCAGGTACCAACGCAGATAAAGGCTCAGCAGCAGTGTAACCCAGAGTGTCCATTATGCTAATTAAATAGCTGCTAACCTTAAAGGATTTTCATTAGTCTGCGTTTTACTGTCCCTTGATGGTGTTAATGCTTTATCAGGGGCTCTTTCACCTGAACAAAAAGCCTGCAGTGTTGGTTGCACTAAACAAACACCAGCTATAGTCACCGTGAACGCAAAGTTGATTAAAAACTACAAAAGCAGAAATATTACACCATGCAGGAAAGTTACTTTTTAAGAAGCCGTAGCACAAAAGCTAAATGCAGATGATAAATACACTCCTTCTGCTCGGTTACAGTCAGAGAAGAAGCTTGTGATGTTTGGCTGCTGTCCTCTTAAAGGCCAGCAGGGGGCGGCTTCCCTCTACTTGTGAGCTGCTGTTGTCTCTCCACTCCGATCCGGTCCTGGCTGCAGTAGAAGCCTTTTCTTGGACATGGAGCCACAGAGTGTGTGTGTGTGTGTCATTAATGGCTGCCTTTCAAGCTGTCAGCCTTAATGAGCTGATTGCAAACGGAAATTGAGGTTTGAAATGTAACTGAATGAGCAGATTCTTGCTTTCAATGAAAGGAGGGAGGGGAGGGGGGGGGGGGGGGTGGACAGGAGGCCGGGCAAGACGACACCCTCGGCATCCTCCTCGGCATTATCTTTAAACACGGCTAACCGCATTTTTAACAGAAAAAAAGGAGGCCATTAAGCAACAATAAGTGGAATCCATACGATCTGCTCAATAATGACATGTTATTTTGTGACAGTTATGTGTTCTTACGCTAATGTATAGGGCAAGGCTTCTCCCCTGTAAGTGCCCGCTAACTCAATTGTGCTGGTGTATTTTTTCAGCTCCGTGTTTAATGTCCATTAAGAGTTGAGAGACGGTGACTGAGGAATGTAATGGTGTCCTGTAGCATTAGCCCGCTTTCTTTTTTTTCCTGTTACAGACTTTTAAAAGGACAATTTAGTGAAAAACCTTGACTCGTTAATTGTATCATCAATTACACAACATCCGCTTAACTTTTTTTAAGGGTCATTCAGTTAATAATTAAGTGGATTTTGCTCACTAAAACAAAGCTGAGTGTTTAGGTAGGATGGATAACTTGAGCGAAATGCCCAAACAAGTGACCTGCATCTCTGGAAGGGAAGTTAATTTAAATGCAAGTACTTTGTTTAAGCAGAAACTTGGATAACTTTGACTGGTGCTACGTGGAGCAAATCACTTCAAGTGGCTTGAATTTAATCATTTTTATAACAGACTAATACGGAAAGTGACACGGTTTAAGTGTTGTTGAATTAGTTTTGTTTAAGATGGCCCGAATAAAAAGTAGATTTAGCTGTAAATGAATCCGACGTATTGTTTAATGGCCAATCTTGTCAAAGGAATTGTTTTGCCTCGGTCTTTGGAACGAGTGCCAGAAGATCAGACGTGGTCAGAAAGTGCTGAACGCGTTCATTTCTGCAGCACATTTGGTAAACCAGTGACGTGCTCAACCTTCAGCGACACGAGCAGAAGAGGGAGACGCTTCTCTTTGCAGACTTTCAGATGACACAGCAAAGCTTCAGAGATGGGAATGTTTGGTTTGAAGGCGTAAAATAATGATGATGAGCAGACGTAAAAAAAACACGATGAAGTATAATTCTAAAAAGTAGAATATCAGATATTTACAATTATCTGTCTTTCCAAGAACTATATTGGAACTGACAGCATACACGTAACTTCTCCTTCATGTTAAATTTAATTGCATATTCATTATGAAACAATTAAATAACTTTACAAAAAAGTTACAGGACCGTCTCTCTCTCAAGCAAATCCAAACATTTTTAAGGTTGTTCCTCCTCCGCTTATTCCGTACGTAAAACCATCATGCAGCTCATGATGGGCCATAAACATACGTAGCATAAGATCTATGCCAAACGGAGCTAATAAAGTGCACGTGTACACAGCCTCACCAGCTTAACAGCAGCCCAGGTAGAGCAGCTGTTACCGTATCATCATCGTCTCATCATTAACATACACAACACGGCTCCGGCTCTTCTCATTGACTGTAATCACCTTAATGCAAAAAGCTGATGAAGTTGCCAAGGCGCAGAGTGCTCCGTCTCAGACCTTTTTCTCTTTTTTTTTGTGTGTGTGTGTGTGTGTGTTTTTTTGTAATGGCGCTGTCATAACCGCTCTGCTCCGTCTGGGCCTAAGTGAATCTGAGGCGCCATCTTTTAAACGAGGCTAACAAATGAACACGTTTTCCCCCCATCAAACGGCTCCTGACAGTGATGCATGGGCTTCCAGATGAGCTCTGAAAAACTGATGGATCTGCGACGGTACCGGCGCTTAGATAAACTAATGCATGTAATTATGTTTTCCATTCCCTCTCCATTGCGAGGCATCTTATTACAATATCATTAGTTGAAATGGTCGGCAAAAAAAAAAAAAAAAAAAATGATATAGTTTGCAGATTTCTTTCTTTCTTTCTTGTCTTTTGGCCATGTGGGGTAATTACTGGAAGTTGATTTCTTTGACTGGAATAAAAAAACAAATTCAATTTGTTTGCTTCTCGGGAAGACATTATCGGGCATCTCTGTGTGAGTGTTGGTACTTGTTGGAAGTCGTGGATATGGAGGCCATCTCGATGGTGTGTGTGGGGTTTAGCCACATACGTGAGATAGATGTTCATTGGGCGTGATTTAAGATGTATCCGGCCTGATTCTTATCCTGTTTTCAGAATTGATTCCAGCTCTTATCATGTACTCGCTTCTTGTCATATAGTCCAAGTATGATAAGAACTCAAAGTCGGGCCTGTGTTGAAAGCGAGGAACACTTATTTTCAAGCAGATTTAAATTTTGGTGCAAAAGTTAAAGAAGTGAAATGTTTTACGTGTTCGTACATTAACAAAGCGGCGCTCTACTGCCGGGCTTTATGATTACACTTCACTGTATTGCAGAGCTTAGGCACATTAATTGGCGTTTGCATGTGTAACTGGTAGGGTAACAAATTGCTGATTTAATTCCCTGTTGACTAATGAATTAATTGTTTCAGTGTTCAAAGGTCCTCTCGGTTCCTAGTGACAGAGATCCGACCTGAGTGGAACCAGGTTGGGTTCAGTTCTGTTGCCTCTTGAGATTTGTCTATTGAACAGGATGAACTGTGAACATCTTTGGCCCCTTTGTCCTCATGTGACCTCTTGGATCGAGCCTCTTTTATTTAGAAGATGAATTCATGCACATCAGGTTTTCCACAGGACAGTGTTGGATCGGATCCATGAAGACTTAAAAACGTGCTTCTGAAAAGTACACATTTCGAATCGCTTTCAACTCTGAGCCGGGTTCATGATACCAGATCCAAACGAATGTTTACGTGTGTGAACAATTCTGCATCTTTAACCTCAGACTCTGGTGTTTCATGTTCTTTTAAGTTACAGTCCATGCTACAGCTGTAGAAAGATTGTGAGTGTGTGCATGCATATTGCATCTCTAATTAGCTCTCGCTCTAATAAATACTCTCTCTTCCTGTTGGAGTGGGCTATGCAACAGCTGTGAGGTGTGTGTGTGTGTGTAAGTGGAGGGACTGTTTTTGCATCCGAGTACATATGACTGTGTGTACTTGTTAGTCTCGGGCTGTGTCTGTATGTTTAAACATGCATATTGCTACTCTGAGAGTGTGTAATGTTCCTGCTCCATGCTGCAGCAGCTGTGTGTTTATGTGTGCTAGCGCTCTCTCGCTTGCCTCTGTGATGTTGTGGAGGAGCGAGGGCTCATGTTCGGAGCCGTGGTGGAGCTCATTAGGGGGGTACCAGGGGAGCTCGGCCGCTGCAGCTCCCAGCGCTCCTCTCCGGGCCGCCGTGCCGCCTGGCCGGGCCCCCTCAGCCGCGGCCCTTCATCTGCACACATCACTCTGAAGGCTGCTGCACAGCGCAGCGGCAATATGCTGTCATATGCCGGGTGACGGGTGCACTTCACACCAGCGTCGGGCTTGTTTGTAGTGCTGATTCTGGCTGGTTTTTGTGCAGCGTTCCAGAAGAAAAATCTAATCTTTGGGGGGGATGTTGAGTAATGAGCAAGGTGTTTTTTAAAATTGAAACAATACTGGCAGCTGAATATCTATTAATCTGGTGATTGATCATTTATTTATTTTAAATGAAGCTGAAATAAAATTAGTTATTATTTCATCGGAATTGTTCGGAATTAATTATCTCAACCGGTTGACTAATTTGTTTATTAATGCTTCAGCAATGTCGGGAGACAAAATCCGGAAACAGGAAGTAGTTTATGAAAGTAAGAGTGTGGATGTTTTAATTTTCATAAAACCATATTTCTGAATTGGATAAAAGGTCCGTCACACAGAACGATTCTCCCTCAGGACTGGGTTTGAAATGTAGCTGATGTTTGTCGATGGAGAGACGAGTGTTTTTAATGTTTAATGTGTTTTTTTTTTTTGTAAATGTGATGCAAGGAAATTGGGTCACCGCTCGGCATTGGCTAAAATAAGAAAAACAGGACAAGAAGAGAAACAAACGTGCAGCTGACAAATTCAACAGTACAGCATGTTCACTTGATCATATTTTAATGCAGCACAGCATGGAACCAGTTCCACAGTATCGCTGATAACAGCAGCCATTCTTTTTCTGATCCATCTCAGCCAATGTCTGATACACACTATCAGTCATTCTGTGACGTCGTGCGACACCATTGGCTGTTACGAGCATGATGGAGCCATGTTCCGTTTTGGATATTCATGAGGGCAACAAAGAGAAATATGTACATAGCACTGTTGTAGAGATCAGTGAGGGGAAAGACGATCCTAGTTACAGTTGAAGCGGTCTTTTAAATAAATCAAATATCAGGATGCAGAAAACGTCAAACTTACCAAAACGGCAAGTCTTTCTCTGATGTACGGCCTGGCGAGAGCGTCTTGCTAATCCGTGCCTTGCGAGATGCAGTTAACGAAGACGGGACTCCATTATTGATCAGAACACAGTAGTAGTTGAGTGCATGCACTCGTAGTGAGGGGCAGAGAACAATCAACAACAATGATGAACAAAAACATCCCCTTCCAGACTTATTCTGCTACTAAAGTTTCTCAAACATTGTCTTCTTTTTATTGTTAAATATTAACTTAAGATCAAAACGCGTAAATTAAACCGTGGTGAAATGTAAAAGTACATTTTGAAGGACTCAATAAATGACTCCACAGTTCTTCAAAAGTATTCCTAAAGGAATTACTAAATATTTCTGTTATAAAAAGAACAGAGTTACAAATAACACCATTTCATATGACGGACAATAAAGCAATACGTTATATTATGGACTGTACCGGAGTCTCTGCTGCTCTCTCTCCGTTTGACAAATGAGACTTTCATTGGACAATTATCGTTTTCGGGATCGCAAACGTGCGAACAGAATTTGTCACTGTCACTTTGTGTGTTTAAGGGCATATTAATCAAGTGATTAATTGCCAGATATTACCCACTGAACATGGCCTGTGTTCCTATTCAAGTGCTACTTTGCCTTTGAGCGTGATTGGTTAATGATTACGTTTTGGGTTTTGTTTGCAGAGGGCTGAATTGATTTGTTTTATGTTTAGTGGCGTGTCTGACGGCAGCCCTGCCTTCCTTTTGACAGTTTCCTATATTGAAGATGAAGACTGGAGGATATTTTCATTTCCTGGAATGAAAACTAGGAGCGGCATTTTGTTTTGACAGTATTTTCTCTCATTTAGATAGATTGACATTGTGAGATGCTGGAGGTTGACTTATTTTTAAAAAGGTTTAGGTATTACAGCATTAATTAGTTCACCAGATTAATGCAATTTAATGTGGTGTTAAAGGAGACATTATCAAGTAGCTGGACATCTTTTCTGAATTATAACACAGATTCATTACTCTTTAAACCCTGAACATCAAAGGTTTATTAACTTTTAGAAGGCTGTGTGTTACTACTGTTCTGTTAGATGTGTAGGGCTCCGTAGATTCAGCTTCTTCTTCTAGTTTGATGACATTTGATCTCACGCAGCAGCAGCGAGAACACTCCTTAAAGGCTTATTAATCTTCCTTTTTCTTTAGCGGTGTATCTTTTAGAAAATAACACCAGCATTCATTTTTAGATATTTAAAATTGAATCTCAAAAGCTGCATTTTTCATCCATCAGCTACAGCGAATAGACTTAAAATGTCTCCAGCCCTTAATGTTTAACAGTAGATAACTTTAAAATAAACGGCAGAACACGTCACTGGAGTTATGTCAAATATTCCCTGTGATGGATGCAAATAATTGACACATTGAGCCAAAATGTAATTACATATCCTTGTAAAAAATCAGGCTCCTTCACTCGGTTACATAAGATCATGTTGATGGTAAAAGCAGCATATTTTAAATAATTGTTCAAGCTCATCCTGAAGCGTCCCTAACCCCGACTTGTCCACATTTGTCTTATTTAATAATGAGAATTAAAACCATTGTACTGAAGAGAAAAAGTGCATTAACACACAGACATTTTTATTTGTAGTTTCTGGTTGTTTGGTTTGATTTTGAGAATGCACCAGTGCTCTAATTATACACTAGAGGGAGCTAAGCTAATGTATGATGTGAGCGTTAGCAGCAGGCACACACACACACACTCTCTCTCTCTCTCTCACACATACGTCAACACACACACTTTGGTTTTTCTGCTCCAGTTCAAAAAAACAATTCTAATTGGGCCTCTTTGCTCTCGTCCAACTCTGCGAAAGACACGTACGTCTTCTCTGAACCTCCAGTCTTAGATGCACAATTTAGTTTTGACAAATGTGATGTTTCAGTTAAATTGTTAATGGTGCTACAGGACTCTGCGAGCCAGACATCAAAGGGCATACATTAATACATACCGCTCATGTTATTTCTTGTTCTGTTTAGTCTCCTGGGGAGAGGAATACTCGGCGTGAGAGTCTAAGAGATCCTCCTGTTTTTTCTTCTTCTTCTTGCCGTTAATAAACCCTGATATTTCTTCTCCTAAAGGTAAAGCACCTCGGCACGCAAATGAGGAGTTGAGCTGATAAAATGAGGGATCTGAAAACGAGGGGGGGCGGGGGGGGGAGCCGGATGATCCGGCAACGTTAAGAGGCGTGCTTTGAAGAAAATTCTATCAAAGGAAAAACAATAAGTGAAGCGGTCTGTGTGTGTGTGTGTGTGTGTGTGTGTGTGTGGAAAGCTGGTGTTAAATACCTTGTGTTGTTCTGAAATGCTTAAAATCTCAATTGGCTCCGTTAACTGGCATCTGGAGAACAATGAGTTGAATCTGTAAAAGGCTTTTAGTGTTTCCGTCTCCTTCCATATGCTGTTGCATGATTGCCTTGCATCTTCATATTAGGCTGCACACCTTGCTTCCTGTGCCGCGGCTGCATAATGAACGTCGGGGAAAATGTGGTTTCTGATGTTTTGAGCGGCGCGAGGCGCGCTTGATTTACGGTGTGGCTGGCAGCTTCAAGAGAGGACGCGCGACTTACGGGACGGAATTAAGTGCTTCTCCCTTCGACTATCCAGACAAATTCTTCCATATTTATTATACTTCAGTTACAAACAGAGAGGTGCTAATGGTTCATACACCTGGGCCTTTTTGCAGCTACATTTGAGATGTAGAACAGTTTCTTTACAGTGGTTATGTGCAAACCTCTGCTTTGCCAGTGACAAACCAACTTTCAGGTTGGACATCTTGATGAGAGAATGCAACCACTTTCAGTACAATCTATTTGCATGAAGCGATAGTCATCAGCACTGTGGAGAGGAGAAAGCTTCCTGCCTCTTGTTCAGCAGATGTGTGGAGGAGCTGAAGACATGTTCGTTTCTGACATTTCCCCCAACCTGCTGTGACACAAATAGACTCACTGTCACATGATGTATAGTCAACGATACATCAGGGGAAAAGGGCTGTAGACTAAAAAGAGCAGCAGGCTTTTATAAAGCCGTGTGAGACATTTCTAGGTGTGTTATAATATTATGTGGCAACAAAACTCTCTTTTGAATCACAGACGAATACATTTATTTTAGATTAAGCTGCTCTTTGAGGCAACTGAACAAATACTTTAGCAACATGATTCTTTAAGAGAAAAGGTAGTAGTAATCCTAATATCTACACATGAGGATTCTTCAGATGTCAGAGCTTCAATATGTCAGTTTAACCCTAATATCTGCTAGAGGTAAAAAAAGGCCCATCCCTGTCCGTCTCATATTCGTCCTCTGTGGTCAACGACAAGCTGGAGGCTATATCACCTCCTCCACTTGCTGCTGTGCTCACAAACGTCTCGCCATCGAGCCTGCCAACTGTCTTAAGCGTCTCTTAACCAGGTGAGACACGGACGACCTCCCCTTTGCGACCCCTACATCCTCTTCATGACAGGAGAAGAGCTTTGTGTGTTTGCGCCGATTGCGTTTGGAATTTTCGCTGTGAAGTCTCGGACCTCACTGCGGCGCCGCGGGCCGTTACCCGTCAGGTCTGAGACGCCGTCGACGTTGACGGGAGCGGGAAGGGGCCAGGTAGAGGTGGAGCTGTCGGCGCTGATTTGTCAGGCCTTCACTCACCGCCTCGTAGGCGCCAAACGGAGGCATAGCTGCACAGTTTCGTTGAAGTCTGCACTTAGTCAGACGCACGTTGACGGTCATTTCTCTCCTCTACGCTGTCCAAACAAGAAACGGTCTCATGAAGAGGTAATTTATTGCTGTCTTGGTGGATCACCTTCAGTAGAAACATAGTGCATGCTGGTTTGGTGTGTGTAATCAAAGGATTGTTTTTATTTATTAATAGTTATATCTTAACTTTGAGGTGGTAACAATGTTATAAGACATATTTCTTTGCATTGCCTTTGATGTGCATTGTTGTTTTTAACTGCACAATGGTGGAGGAAATGCACTTCATAAATGACAAGTAGAATAATAAAGACTTCCTCTACAACTTCCTTGAAAGCGTTTGACTCCTGCAGTGTGAAGGAAATGGGACCCTCCCATAACCGCTGTAATATTGCCAGGATTTATTCATTTTTAGTGTTTTATTTATGTTGCAACTCCATCTTGGTCATCATAGAGCTACAGTTTTGGCTTTTGGATTGCACTCTGTAGTTGTGATATTAGTCCATGCTTGACGTGAGAAAATAATACCTGCAAACGTTGAGTTAAGATGCTTAGAAATCATTATAGATGCAAATAACGGTGTTTCTGAGACATCTTGGAAAACGAATGTCTAGGCTAGATGTATCTGCATCTCCTTCATTGTTGTGGTCTTTTTTAAAGTGCTCTGGGATCTGTGCTGTAACCTTTTTTTAGCCACTCGGCCCTCCCTCCCCCTCTCCTGCCTCTTGATTTCCCCAAAGCGCTGTGTTTTTTTGTGTGCTTTTCTTTGGAATCGGGGGAACTGGCAGGGTCGAGAGGAGCACAGACGACCGTCCGAGACGTGGGAGAATGAAATGAGGTGGCTGTTTATTCTCCCCGCCAAAGCCACATACCTTTTTTAGAGTGGCTTTGGAGCGCGGCCTAAAGCAACACCAGAGGCCATGTACACAAATTACAGGTCTCGCCCTGCGCAGAGGATTGGATGGAAGGATGGGAGGATGGAAGAGTGTAGTTCCCAGTAAAGAATAATAGCGGTCAGATATTGTTTTCTTAGTACGTGCATGTTCTGAGTAGCCATAAGATCCATAACTACATCAAAAGATTACGAGAGGAATGTGCCAAATGAGCTTTCTTTTTTTAAATCCCTTTTTTTTATTTTTTAGTTCACATCCATTTTTTTTTTTTTTTTACTATCTTCGGGCAGGGTTCATCTGGAGGCCGCACAAGATTATACAACACCAAGTTAAGAGCTCATGTTTCATTTCACAGAGGAAACGAGCGCTGACTATGACAGATTACAGCGAGGAAGAATTGTCCTAATTGAAATGAATATCATAATTTTTCTCTCGTGATATTTTTCTTGTCTGCCCTCAAAAAACCAGACAAATAGGAGTAGACCCACGTTGTGTTCACACTGTAGTAATAACAGGGGTATTAGTAATAAATGCCACACCGGTGTTGTGGTTTTGAGATCTCTGGGGGAAAATAACAGTCAGCATGAAATGATGGGGATAACCGATCCAACAGAAATACTTTCAAGAGCTTCAAGTTACGTTTAAATCTTTTAACACGCGTTGCACAAGTATTTCTACAAGTTACTGTACACCTACCGATACCTTTCTTCCGCTCACTTCTGAAGAGTAATCGGCGTGGAATTCTTGCGTCGTGACTTTTCTCGCCGCAGTCTTTGTCTATAATGAATATTCAGCTCCAGCACCAGGCACCTCGTGGGCTTTTTGTTCTGGAACTTCATCATAAATGATTTAAACATTTGCTTTGTTTGCTTATGTCAAGGAAATGCAAAGGCGTCCTGTAGTGTTTACCTACCCTGAGCTGTGTACCAGGCTCTCCTTTTCTCTGCTCCGGCCCGGTTATTAATTTGTGTCTGGCTTATTTATTATTAGGCTTGTCTAAGCACTTTATCTCTGCTGTGAAAACTGCTGCACCAATAAAAATGTATTATTATTGTGACTATTCTTATTTACTTTGCGCTTAAGTAACCTCAGGAAAAGTGACAATTCCTGGAGTGTTTACCCACATTAATCTGCTGCACTCTGCCGTGTGAGCTGTGATCCGGCCTCCTAGCCGTCCTCCCCCCGTGTGACGGAGTGCCTGGACCCGTCCCGGGGCTGATAGGGGCAGGATGGGGTCAGTGTGAAGCAGGAAATGGGGGGTTCCTCAGAGCACAAGCTGATGATGACCAGCGGCCTGGAAAGCGTACGCCCATCCATCACGAACGGTCCCTATCTTACACGCCGAGGCGCCCCGGCTCAGTGTGTGAATCGATGTCCACAGTGTGCGAGCAGGAAGTGTAGCTTGTGTTGTGGTGTTGTGAAGTCAACGCCGCTGATTGCTGTAATTATAGACTTTGCTATTCCAGTTCAGGGCGAGGGGAAGAGAGTCCTTTGCTGTTCGGTAATTGTGTGTGAAAAGGTGGAAAAGCAGGGTGGGTGATATCATCCTTCCTTGGAGAGATGAGAGTCAATATTCCCTGTGTGTGTGTGTGTGTGTGTGTGTGTGTGTAGGCTCAGTATTGTTTGGCAGTCAAACATTACATTAGTGGTGCTGTGGGCTTTGACACACCCCAGCTGTACTTTGTATGAGAACGCAGGTTTGTGACTATTTTAGATTTTCCATCCAGTCTGCGGTGCCCTGAGACGTAATCACACAGCCGTAGCAGAGCCCTGGTTATTTATTCTCTCCACCGACAAAAACACACACAGGAACATTCAAAGTTATACAAAGAAGGAGATACATGGAGCTACAACAACAACAAGGGTAAAAAGAAAACCCGTGCACAACTGCCCATGGGCCATGCAGAGGCGACCACAGCTGCTAGCTGGTCGAGCAGGCTGGATGTTCCGAGGCTATGCAGATGTTGGGACCCTGAAGCTACATTTATGTACCTCTTAACCCCGCCCCCCACCCTAGTTCTGCTCCCATCATGCTCGGCCACAGCCGTCTGGAAGGGATGTGCAGACGCATATGTCCATACATGCACACACGCAAACAAGGAAGCATCTCTTCTGTTGGATAAGTGACGTTCTGCTCTCTTAAAAAAACACTAGTTTAGTTTTGATTATGCAACAATGCAAATTGAACCCAGTCTGACAGCAAGTGAACCGTTAGACTTGCCCTCCCCTATTATTATTATTATTATTATTATTATTATTATTATTATTATTATTATTATTATTATTATTATTATTATTATTATTATTATTATTATATTAAATTTGGTTAATTTCCCTCTTCAACACCTGTGAGTTGTTTTGATGAGCAGTCAGCTCCTCTTTGCATCCCTCTTAGAAAATCTGACACTAATGTTTACGGTTAACAATTATCTTCTTAGCTTCCTGCTTTTAGTTCAGGCTTTAAGCCGTGGACACACGTGACTTTTCCAAGCATTCCAGTCGGTAGCAGTAATGCAACATATTGCTAGAAGTCTTTGCATTCCTTTTTAAAGCTGAATCATCTCCTTGCACAACCGCTCTACAAAACAAGCATCCACTTTGCTATCTTCTCCCTCTGGCAAACTAGCTAGAGGTGCATACGCCACCTACTGCACTGGAGTGTGGAACAAAACTGTAGCATGCACAGTCGGCACGCTTTTATTGAATAATCTGCTGAATATCTTAATTAATGGACTAATTGATCAATGCACTGAATGTCATTGGTTCACACTTAGGTGTGCGCAGGTCAACACAGGCTGATTATAATCCTTCTTGGATAACATAGCGTTAAAACTGCAGCTATAAAGTTGCTAAATTTAAAAAAAAGTTCATTTTCTTTTCTCATGTACGGACGTCACGTGCAGGCGGGGAGATATGTCA
Organism: Pholis gunnellus; assembly: GCF_910591455.1. Taxonomy (NCBI): domain Eukaryota; kingdom Metazoa; phylum Chordata; class Actinopteri; order Perciformes; family Pholidae; genus Pholis; species Pholis gunnellus. The sequence goes on from NC_136551.1 coordinate 2,265,496, forward strand.
ATGTTTTTGTGAACCAAACGCAACTCAGACTACAGAAAAATAATTCTGTCTGCGCCCAAGTGGGGCGAGAGGCAGAGGAAAAGCACCAGGGCGGGCAAACAGCCATGAAATCCCCGATGCTTCCTGCCAGTGTGGAGATAGGCCCCGCCAACTGCCCAAATCCAGAGCAAGTCCTCATTCCTCCGAAGCGGGGGGGGGGGGGGGACACCGCTAAAGCCTCTTCCAATGTCAAGTGGCATTTATTAAATACACGGAGAGGAGAATGTTTTCATGTGAGGGTCCCCGGTGAGCTGTGTGGTCCAAGCAGGAGTGCCAAACCCAGAGCCGCCGTCTTTCTCCCCGTCTTAGTCGCTTCTTCGAGCCGGTTTTGACGGCGGTCCAGGTTTCCGGTAATCCCTCGCAGGCCTGCCTGAATCTCAGGTACACCTTGCAAGCAAACAAAACGTCCGATAACGCATGTGGCTGATGATAAATAAGCCATTAGGAAGACACAATACCTCTGGGAGATCCATTCAGCGCTTCCAAAGAGACGTTTCATGCCACACTCCCGACGACTTGAGAGGATTTGGGTGCAAATCACATTTTGTTATTTTTCCTCTCCTCTTTTGTGTGCCGTAATGTTTTGGCGAGGGGGTTGAGTAGGGTGGCATCTTCCCTACCCGCCCAGTGGAATCATGGGTGGTAAATCATCCCCCCTGCTAGAAATGCGGCGGTTAGAAATGAGTTGAGGCCTCCTCAGGGGCCTCAGATTAGCTCTTATGTTTTACATGTTGGGGCCGTGTGGTGTTGTGACGGCCCCTGTGAAGTCACCGGATCTTATTTTCTGTTCTGCCGCAATCTGCCAGTGCAGATGATACCGGCTTCAGACCCCAAGTCAAAACGCTTATTGTTCATTTTGGCTACAGCTGTCCAGCAATCCCAAGAACATGGGAGTTCATATCCAAGGATAATCTGTTTTTTTCCTCCATTTGCCGGGGATGTTTAATGCCTCGTCTCGAGTGTATCCTAGCTTTTGGTCAAAGAATAGAACTGGTGACACAAAGAGGGGGAGGGGGGGGGGGGGGGTTACAGAGAGAGAAGAGCGAAAGCAAGCTTCAGAATACAGCCCCTAATCCTTGGGTGACCACTGGCGAGGCCCAGATGAGCGCTTACATTAAGGCGACTGGAATAGTTTTCAAAACTACCGGGGCCGTCCCTTTTGTCTTTCCAACGCGCCGAAGCACATTAAGCAGAGAGCTGGAGACGAGGCGGGGCGACATGAGAAGCTACATTTATCAGTTCACAGTTTCAGAGGATATTGCAAATCAATTTATTAGATTATGAGGCCTGCTTTTGAGCTCTGCTTTCTCTCCCCCACCCCCCCCCCACCCCTTCTGTCCTCTGCCTTCAAACGTAATATTTTAAAGAAAACTCCATTTCCAGATTATAGAGCACTTTATCGCAGAACAAGGAAGTATAAATTCTGGCCCAGACATCCTAAATCCTATTTTCTCTCTTTCCCTTACAGTAACGTGTCTTTATCCTCTCAAGGACATTGACATAATGGAGTTTGACTGTATTGGCTAATTTAACCAATGGACTTCTGGAAAAACACTAACTCAACAATAAAAACATTTATATCTTTTTTTTGTTGCTGCAAAAACATCATTGGCAACTTGATACAACGCGCGTGTGTCTTCCTCTTGGACATGAAACCTTCACTATAAGAATAAACAGTTTAAATAGCGCTGGCTAGCACCTTTCCACTGGTGACAGTTTGTACGGCAGTCCATTTCACATGAAGTATATAAAGTGTAATAACACGCAGCCGCAATTAATCTGCCAGCTAGTGATCCAATTATCCAATTGAAGCTGCAATTTATGAACGCTCGGCTTGTTATGTGCTAAGATAAAGCTCGGACTCCTCCAACACCAATGAGACGCTTTCTTAAACGGTATTATCCATGTTTGGAGACCGTTTCTTACTGGGGATTTTTCTCACTGTGCGTTTTCAAAGCGGCTCACGCATCCCTGCTATGAAAAAGATAATTCACAATGGTAATCAGTGCTCTTTAATTCCACGCCTCTCGTGTTGGGCTGACTTAGGATAAGACCCTTGAGGGGAAACCCCTCTCTCCGCTGACGGATGTCCTTTTTTTTTTTTGGATCACGATTCATCTAATACTGAGGATTAATGGGACTGATGGCTGAAAACGGGTTGATGGTTTGAGCCGTCATATCAAGTGCCAGACAATTTTAAAAGTTAACGTATGTTATCCCCCGAGGGCCAGCCGAATCCAATCAATGATATAATAATAACTCTGAGCTAGAGGGCGGAAAACTTGGGTTTTCAGGTAGGACACCATGTAGCAGAGTTTCTCTTCTTTATAATATAGCTATTTTATTATAGTTATTCAAGAGCTTGAAACCTTCTTGTTTTAACCTTTTTGTCCGCTTGTGCCTTGAGTGCAAAAGCAGCATTGTGTTCTGTATTATGGAGCTTTTTCAGTATCAGAAAAAGTAATCAAATACTCTACTGGGCAAATTATTCTGCTGTTTTTACCCTATAAATAATAAATCTTTATCTGTAATATTTTATGTACCACTAATAATGATGTGCGTTGCTGATTTGCTGAAGAAATGCATCCTATATATAAGATAAGTTCATGATATTTTAGAAACTTATATGTTAAAGCATATCATATTTCAAAATAAGTAAAAAATATAGCAAGATACAATATTTACAATAGTTTTTACCTCATGTATAATTTACCTTAAAATACCAATTTAAATGTCTTGGCTGTTAGAAACACAACGTTCGTAGCAAAACCATCATTTTAATATTAGTATTTATTATAAGTGAGGATAACAAATCACCAACATTGGTCGATCCAAAATAAGTCTGACCTTTTCCTGTCTGAACTCCACATCAGCTCTATGAGAGGACACCTTTCAATCCCAAATCATTCCTTAAATACTAATATTTGTAGTCCTGCTTTCCACATTGTGATTAGCGTCGCAGCCCAGTGTCAGTGAGTGACCACTTCTTTGTGGGTACCTTTCACATTTTGCCCTATTAAAGCAAAAAGACCTGCAGAAGAGAGGCACTTCCTGTCAGCATCGAGCCGTCCCCTGCTGCTACTGTTTATCCACAACACTGGTGTTTTACTTCTGCTAATGGACTGGGACTCCAAATCAAACGTGACCCCGAGACGGAGAGCGAGCATTACCAGAAACAATATGATAATTCCGTTTTTTCCCCCTCTTTCTAAATTGCAGCACAAAGCCAGCCTCCATTTGATGAAATCTTTTATTTTCATTTTTAAGGAACAAGAGGATAAAGACAAAAAAAAAAAAAAAAGAGATGTTGATGAAATGGCTTAAACACCCTTCAAACTAGAATCTTTTTAAGGTGGATTGTGTCGATGCAACATTCGGTTACAGAGGTGTGCTTGTGCTGCCATATCTTTTATTTAAATGCTGCATCCTCCACACTTTACATCACATTCTTGCACATTTCTTTTTTACGCAACTAATCTTACCAGGTGGTGTGCAGTGATTTATTTTATTAGCTGTGGTTTGCATCGTCCTTTGTATAAATGCCCATTTCTGGTTGAATTTACCGACGGTGTTCCTAATAATGATAATCCTGCAGAACAAACTCTTTGGCTTGCTGTTCATCTAGAAAAATTAAACATTTGTGTCATAAAAAGGAACCCGCAAGCTCAGTGAAGGGAGAAGAAGTGTGGCGTGTTTAGAAACTAGTTCCGTGAAGCGGCTCACTGATCAGCAGGTAGAAGAAGCAGTGTGGACAGAGCTGCCGTCTGTCTGCTGAGGTTAAACCGCTGAAAGCATTGCGGAGCTGAAGTGATGATGAGCTCATCCATCATCAGCATAGGAAGCGAAAACAGCTTTGTGCATGCAGCAACTTTCAGCACAGCTTCATTGAGTCTCATCAACGAAGGAAGAGAGGTGAAACATACCTGGATAGATGTACAGCAGTCATTTAATTACTCTTTTACAGTTAATAACTCTAGCTTCTATATGAGCACACATTTAAGACATTTTTTTTACTCATTGTATTAAAGAACTATATTGTTCTAACATGGTTTTCTTTTACGTTCTTGAACTTCCTTAACATGTGGTGTTCTTGCTGCAGCAAATATAACCGTACGACAAAAAGAAACCCATGTTACTTAATATTTAGCTTTTATTATGGCAGGTTTGTTCAGACCTACGATGTTCATAGAAGGGTCTTCTTATTTATTACCTGGCGAGAAAGAATTCAAAAGTATTTTTTGCTTGGATAGAAACAATATTAAAATCTGCACAATAAATTCCCCCAGAAGAAAGAGCTATCGTCGCTCTTCATCCTCATTGAGCTTAATATCGGTATAGATGTAAGACTTGTGATAATTAGTACAGTAGATATTAGTTTGACTTCAGATGATCTGAGAAACCTAAGACAGGAGTTAGTGGTGTCTTTCTGCTTTTTCTTCATCCTCTCTGTCACTTAATGTTCAAGCACGGTGGAAATATCCTCCGATAAAACTACTGCAAGCTGATTAAAAAACCCAAACACGTTCTTGAAGCTGCTCTCCGTCCACCTTAAGGGGAGAGAAAAGGAGAAAAGGAAGACGGGGGGAAACGCAGAGGAGAGTAAAAGGGAAAAAAAAACAAAAAGGAAGCAAAGCTGATGAAAAGGACGTTATTAGCTTGGTCGCGGTCGGAGCCCATTTGCGACCATTTGCATCTGGGCTGAAACCTGCAGCTGAGAGCATCTCGGCGATGTATAATGACCGGTTGTCACAACAACACGGGAGGTGGCCCCGCCGGCAAAATGACGGCCCTGTCACTCCTCCGCAAAGACAAAACGCTGGCAACCTGTAATTCCCCTCGCAGCGCTCCTTCCTTCCTGCCCGCTGCCTGGTTAAATGGCACTTTTGAAGGAAGTAAATCTACAAAGTTGTGTTTAATAACATTGCTGGAGCCGAATGTTTGACGGGGTGAGGTGTGTTTGCGGGGGGGGGCGTAGAGCGAGAGGCTCACGGGGTTAAGAGGGATTTGTCATTTGTTTGTGCTCGCAGGCCCTAATCTGTTCATTGAAACGACCCATCTTTTCAGCTAGGAGGCACGGCAAGGTGGGTATCGATGCTGGATCCCCTCTCATGGTGTTCATCCATCGCTAATGTGCTTTTCAACATCTTTTTTTTTTATTAAACCACTCAAATACGAGTTGAATCAGAGGTTTTTGTGCTATGCATGTTAAAAGATGTATATATTTGCACTTCTTTAACTTAGCATTTGTACTCTAAATTAATATTAAAGACATTGTAAGAGTAGTTTTAACGATTCATCTGCAAACACACAACTAAAGCTACATCTTAGCTTGAACCTTCTACGAGACCAGGCAGGGGAATTAACTGTTATTTCCTCATATGACTATGTAAATATATTGTAATTTACGCATCACATGTATGGTCTGCAGATGAGACATTTCACCTCCCTTGTCCGCCCGTCTGTCTGCTTCAAAGTCTCTGACAATTCTCTGAAAGAAAAGTGAAACTCCAGAATAGATTTAATATCGTCTGTAATGAGTCAAACACCAGAGTTGACTCGCTTGGGTTGCAGCCTCCTGTCTCTGCAGATGTGAAGTGAAGTGACACATTGATATGCAGGGAGGGAAAAAAAAACACTAAAACTCACAACCAAAGGCCTCCCCAAAAGGCAAACACATAACTAAACCTGTGTCGAAGAAGAAGCAGCGGGGAAATTAGCGACAAAGCATTATAATTTGTCACTGATGCATAAATCTTGCTGACATGCTCAGTCACTTTAATGGTGCCGCGGCTGCTCGGTGGAAGGCTGTGCAAACTTGCGCAGTTGCAGAAAAACAGAAAAACTATATGTTCGAACATCACCTTATTTGCATAATTTACCAAAAGCCAATGAGGCAGCTCAAGGAGTGCGGGTGATAGTAATAAGTGTTTGGGAAAGGCAGAAAGATCACTAATGGTTTGCCTATGGGGATTTCTCCACGCCATGGGGGAGGAAAATGAGAAATATTTTTCAAACAGCGGGGGTAAAGGTTTTAAAACTAGGAGCACATGGGGAGATAAAGATGTTCCTGCCACGGGGTGCTACGCGGGAAAAATGCAACTGCGAGGATGACAAAAAGAATGCCCCCGTAATTTCGGCATTAAGAGGTAATAATCATGTTTCACCGATGATATTAAAAACGGTAACCCGCAAAGCCGGGGTAAAATATATAAATAAAAGTGGCGAGGGGGAGGAAAGAGGAGTGGGCCCATCAGGTAGAGGAGGTAATGAGGTGGTGGGTGGTGGGGGGGGGGTGCGGGCGGGGGGGAGGGGGGAGGGAGGAGGGGCTGGGAGCCCATCACCAACTCTGTGTGAGAGTAAACAAAGAGTGAGGCAAGTGGGGAGAAAGAGTTCGGAGATCACGACCGAGCCGCAGATCTGTGGCTCCCTGCTGGGCTACTGTGTGTGTGTGTGTGTGTGTGTGTGTGACATGTTTCCAAACACGTGATGTACATCCAGACGTGTTGAGAGAGAGTTGTACACAGTCTATGTACTGTATGTCGGCCATTATCATGACGGTACGGCAGCTCACGGTGAGGCTGCATGGAGAAGTTTGTCACCGCATCCATGATGTAAAAGTCAATACAAATGCATAGAAATATGAATTTTAACATGCATATAACAGCGGTCTTTTAAGTTAAGAAGTTAAAAGTTTTTACTAGATAAATTCTTTGTAATTCAACACTGTTTGAGGTTTATTTTTAAGCTTTATAAGCCATAGTTTTAATGTTTAATTATTAATTCAAAGCCACCCCAGATGCTTTTATAGCTAATACTTAACAACTCAGCATTTCCTATATTTATTTACAGATTTAACTGTTAAACTTTTAGTGCACAACTGTGCTACAATGTCCTAGAGAAGCGCACGGTGTTAAGCGTCAGGATCTTTCCAACATGGAGGCGAGGCCCCTCACGACTGTTGTCCGCTCTCCAAATATTTCACGATAAGCCTCTCGATTCAGATCGGTGTTTTCAACACTGACGTCATCTTTCAGGCCGGTCACAAACACCAAAGACAGACACAGAAGCACAAGCGATACACTGAAAACTACAGAAGTGACTTCTGAACAACGTTCCACCGACGCGTTTGTCTGGCTTGCTGAGGACAAGAGCTGCAGCGAGAGCTCGGTGAATGTCAGCGGACGCCTGCCTTCAACTTCCCAGGAAAGAAAACGATAAGCAGGGAGCCGGTTGAGACGGTCGGCCGGCGCAGTACATTGTGATAATGACATTTGGGGAGGGATAGTGTTGCAAAGCTGTTAAGCTCTTTCATTGCACCAAGAAGATTAGTCGACGAGATGGGGCTGAATGACAGCGAAGGTAGCGTCCCCAGCCTCGCCTGCAGAGGACTTGGCATGCAGAGGTCCGTTAAAAGCCAAGCGCTTACTTTACACCGAGGACCAATTGTCCTTCACTCGCAAAGTATTGCAAACCCCCACAAAGCAAGGGCATTCTGTTGTTTGTGTTGCTTTCATCCGGCTCTTGATGTCGCTGGATTTACAGTGATTTCTACTTCTGCGCTTGTTTTTACCTTTTTTTATTTACTTTATTCTTTCTCTTTTGAGGTTGACTTTCACTGAATTATCAGTTTGTTGCCTTTTTGCAAAGCTTATGTTTTCCCGTCATGCCAGTGTGCAGAGGTTTATGTACAGCCGGTGTCTGGTGAGGCCTTTCTGGTGAGGCTGTATTTAGTTTATCTACTCACCCAACCCTCTCTCAAACCCCAGTTGGTTGCAAAGTCACCACATTAGGCCTTGTTTGACCGCAGCAAAGCAAGAAGTGGGAACTGTGGACAGCTTGTCCTATTATCTGGGACACTGGCCTGCCATGCCTTTAACTCTTTGTCACATTGCCTATTCCCATTATAAGCCTTTAGGGAGCATGGGGCCGCCCGCCTGCATCCTAAGTGTATGTGTGTATATGTGGTTTTAACCCGAGTTTCCCTACAGGCTTCTGGAAACACTTTGTCCATCTCTTGATGTTCTGTGTCTCGGCCCTTCTCCCTCCGCCCACGCAGGAGTCATTTTTATTTATTATCTCCTCTGACAGCAGAGGGAATGACGGGGAGTCGGAGAAAGCGTTTTGTCAGTTCTTAAGTGTCTGACAATCCGAATGAAGTTTAGCATGTGAAGAACAAGGGGGCGTCCTATTTTTTTATTTATTTTCTTGCTGATGGAAAGAAGGGAAGGGCCGCAGAGAGATGGAAATGACAGAAGGAGAGAGAGACGGCCGCTGACGCCACCAGTGTATTAAAGAAGTCTTCTTTCTGTCACTGAGAGAGCCCCGTTGTGTGGCGATAGGTGGGGAGGTAAGGGAGGGGCCGGAGCATAGAGCGCTGACCTCCAGCACGGGGGCCCCCCCGGGAGAAAACCCGCCTGGCTCGCAGTGATGAAACACGCAGGCTGCCAAAGTGACAGGAAAGTCCTCTCAAGAGGGCCTCGGTCTCAAACATGGCGACTCCTGTGCTGTCAGCCATCGGCTTCGACGCCACCACTTGATTAGTGCTCAAACTATTAATTGATTCAGCAGTTGACATAAAACACAAGCATTTTGATAATTAAATGCCACCTCCTCAAGCCCTTTTTATTTCATTGCACGTTTTAAAATCTGTGATTTTCTACGATGGCGTTAGATATCACCTTGACATCTGCACGACACGGTGCATCAGCAGTAATGAAAGGCCTGGTGTATGTGAGGCTTTACCTCTTTTCTTCCTGAGCTGGAACGCCTGTGGATCGATGTGTTCCATTTGTTTATTTGGTGGAGAGTCGTATAGGTGGTTGTGTTTGTTTGTCTTGAGGACTCTTTTGGCTGTGAGGACACATCTGTCCAGGGTGATGTTTAGTCACAGTCTCTTTCTGAATTCCCAGGTGTGAGCTCACGCTGAGGCTGAGGCCCCGAGTGCCGTCAGGACGCCGCGGTGCTGCGTCTAAAGCCAGCATGTTGTCTGGAGTCTGGAGGGCACAGAGATCAGGGTGTCACGTGATGCGAGTCGAGGTGAGTTTTTAACATTTCTTCTCGCTCCTCTTTGAGTTAGAAATGTCCTCGACGTTTATGTCCTGTCATCAAGCTACAAGACGGACGGATTTCTGTCGCACACACCATTGCAAAAACATATATTTGCATATTGTTGTCAGGTGAAAAGAGAAACAAAATGACCATAAATTAAATTAAATTTGTTTTTGAAATATTTTTAGATTTTTGAAAAGGGTTGCAGGGCTTTTCTCCTCTAACTTGTATTATGAAATTTGAGTTTTGACCTTTTTATAGCAACAACATGTAGGCTTGCACACGTTGGTAAACAGTGAATCTTCATACATGCACAGAGTCATGCAAACAGACTTGGCTCCGCTCGCCTCAGCAGTTACATAAATGTAGTCCTCTCTGTTGTAATTTGTGGCCTCAGTGGGTTTTTTGTGTTTTTCTTTTTTTTTTAATGTGATGTTTATCCCTGCAAACACAGCAAACAGATTCTGTGAGAGCAACGACAGCCGTGAAAAGCATCGGCGAGCACAGCAGGTACTCCTGAGCTCCGCTGTAACAAATACCTCTTAAAGACTCTTATTTAAATGCCCCATCTGCTTTGACAGGTGCTGTTTGAAATCTAACCCCACGGGGGACAACCTTGTAACTTTTTACGCGCCTCTTTGTAACCGCGCAAGGAAAAACAACGGGGAGCGATCTCTTTTGTCAACCCGTCGCACTTTGAAAAAAATATACTGTAGAAAAGGAGTGTGTGTGTGTGTGTGTGTGTGTGGTGAGGGGGGGGGGGGGGCGATGCCTTGGAAAACTTTATCTCAAAGATTTCTCTCCATGTGGTTACTTTCTACTCTCTCCATCACCGACACACACACACACACACACACACACACACACACACACACACACACACACACGAGAGCATAATAGTGAAGATCATTTCTTTCTGTTTGTGTTTGTCATTCGTCCTTTAAAAGCCTGATTTGATAAACATGATCCGCCCGTTGGATTATGACTAATAAACCAGCCCTACCTGCTTTTCCTCTGCATTCTCCACGAAGATGAATTACCCGTTTAATAAATAATGACATGCAGTGCGCAATGACAATTACCTGACTTATTTTTCATTTGGGGGTGGGGGGGGGGGTTGGATGGAAGACACCTTACGCTGTCACGGATGGCAGAGCGTAAACTGCACGCTTTAAGCTTTAATTACCTTGTTGTTTTTGTCCCTCCGTCACACTGGCCCCTGCACTCAATCATACTGCTGCCAGAGCCACGGCTCCACTCCAGAGACCCCCCCTCCGTCCACTGCAACACATTAAGAATCGATTAATAAACAACATTAATATCTTTTTGTCCCTTTTGTCCCTCTCTTGTCCTGTTTTTTTTTTTCTTTTGTTCTGTAAAATGACGCCTTTTCCTTTATTAAATCTCCTTGTCGGTCCTTGTCATCAGGCTTTGTTCGCTGTTAAAGGTTCACCAAAAAGCATTGCATTTAATTGCCCACCACCCTTGATTGCAAGCTTGTCGGTGTGTGTGTGTGTGTGTGTGTGTGTGTGCGCTCAAGAGAGGCCGCCGCCATTAGAGCCTCCTGAAGGATAATTGCTATCAGTGTAATGATCACAGCGCTTTCATGTATCGGGCTCCTCCATCTTCCAGATATGTGCCATTAAGAGCAAGGTTGTCTTTGTTGCTGCTCATGCTTGGACATAGGCCAACCCCCCCTACACAACAACACACACACACACACACACACAGTCACACTGTTGAAGCTTAGACATATTTCTAATATGCCAAGATATTCTCCTCTGGGGGGGGGGGCAGAGAAAACAGAGACCACGGTTGTGTTTTATCTCATCAGTGGCACAGGCCTGCAACATCGAGGTAACATCAATAATTTACGGCGTCATTGTCGAGCCGTCATCTGCAGCTGAAAAGCCATTACCGCGGTGAATTAAAATCAATTAAAGGATGTCGCAGGAAAGTAACTCCTGAGTCAGGTACGGCTGATGTTTTTTTTTTTTTTTTCTTTCCTCCAAAAACATTGTCATGTTGAGACACTGCTGTGGCGGCGAAGTGACACCAGTGAACTTCACATGAGAGATGGAAGTCTTAATTGTATTATTTTCCAACATTAAGAATGCAAGAGCTCTCAGAGAAAACAAAAGCAAGCAAGAAGAAGAAGAAAAAAGCACAAGCCAGACATCTTGGCATCTGTTACCATTAATTTACTGCTCACTGCTTTCAATGTGATTTCCTCCCATATGTTTCAGATGTGTCTTTGCCTTCGCCCCCTGAAAACAAACGGCTTTTTCTCTGAATTATTCACTCCAGCTTCACCCCCCCCCCCACCCTCAACACACACACATACACAAAGACACACACTGAAATACACATCCGTAAAAGCACCATAAACAATTCATCCGCGGCTTTATCATTAAAAGATGTCACACTGACTTTTCATGAAAGATACTCGAGGATCGTGGTCCACATGTTGTGTTCAGTCTTGTAACAGAAAAAAAATGCACACACTTGCATAAACACACATGAAAGTGACACACACATAATTAAGGATCTTGCACATCCTGACACACACACACACACACACACACACCTAAATACAGTTTATGTGATCACATGCACGCAAATCGATTAAAAAGAAAAGCTATGTTTTGGCTCACTTATACAGATGAAATCAATCTAAAATGCACGTAAATAGAAAACACAAGCGCGCACACATGAATCCATAAATCTTCCAATATAACAATTTGACAGGATGCGTTTTTTTCTGGACATTGTAGCCGGTTCCATTTCCCATCAGATAAGCCTCAGGTGTGTCTTCTTACGCCCTAATATGTTTAGTCTGAACTCCCTCCTGAACACAATCTACTGCGATGGCTCACAATGAAGCAGGAACCGTCCCTGGTAGCCGTTGGCCGATAACAGGCTCCACCGTAATGGCTCTCCATTGTTGTGAAAACACAATAGTGCTTTTTTCGGCCGTGCCACTCCGACGGCCACGCCGGCCGAGCGCCCCCCCGACCTGCCTTTTTGAAGTTTCCTTTCAGTCTCGGATGCCCTCGTGGAGCCACCAGCTCTGACTGAATGATTGATGACGCCGATCGGCAGAGAGCGAGACCACAGAGAGTGAAATATAGATTTTAGAGGCCATGACTTGCTACAGGAAATGCAGGAGGTGGTTCCAACCAGAGATGCATGCTGTGGACCAGTTATACCTTCTATTCAGCCTCTTTGTGCATATTGTGTGGATGCACAAGTACAGTCAGTTTAAAGCAGTCTTTGTCATGCACTCCCTTGTTGTAATATCAGCTGAGGGTAAAATAGGCTGGCGGTATTTTGGGAAACAAAAACTGCAACTTTTGTATGAATTTCCAGTCTGATTACACCCGTTAACTGTAATTTGTTTACGGTTATGGATCAATTGAATTAAACGAATAACAACGCATTAGTGTAGTGTTTATCTTTTTCCATTTTCCGACTCTAAATCACACGAGTTTGTCACAGTCTTTGTGATTGGCTTCAGGTTTTTCTCTCCTGCTGTTTTCAAAACTACATTAGCGCTCACAGACTCGTGGCCTTACAGGCTAACAGCTGACAGCTAATGAGCTCGACCATCATCACCGTGTCTCAGAAAAAGACATTTCAGCTCACATGCAACATGAGAGAAATGCATCAGTCTCATAAGATTATTGCTGCTTAACATCTTATAAAAAGCTAAATGCTTGTGTTCTCCTTCTCTGTTGGCATTAGTTTATATCGGTGTTTGTGGTTTAAGGAGCTCTTGGCATGCACCACTATTTTTGGAGGTTTAACTGTCGGTCCAAATCACATGTTTGCGATGCTAAGTCGTCTCAAACTTTCCGGAATGATGACGCGCCTCCAATTAATGTCAAATAACAAACAAACGACACAAGAGCATCTTTTGTTGGTGAAGTTGCGGGACTTTCCACCAAGTGCTTGGTCACGGGGACGGTTTCATCAGCCGTAAACCAACACCAGAGATAACGGGTGACCGGTTGTACTGAGCCAAAGCACAAGACAAATACTCTTCGCTCATAATAAGTTACCACACCAATAAATTAAAAGGGAAATAAACAAGAAAAGGTTTCATTAAAGTTAACGAAAATAAAAACAGCCTGGGGAAGAAAATAGTCAGACGGAACTGAAGCAGACTGCACGAAATACAAAGTCTGTCCGACTGAACTTTTGTCTTCATTGATGTATCGTAGTTTAGTCGAGATGTTTTAGCCTCGTTTGAGGAAGTTTAAATAGAATAAGCAACACTACTTTACTCCAGTTTAATGTCTGGTCAAAGGAAGTGAAGCACCTGTCCATTAAAGTTAACTCCATCTGACTTTCAGAGTTATTTCATCCTAATCTACGACTCTCCTCATGCAGTTAGCTTTCATCTTTTCTGTTGTGATCTATTCCTTTCTGACTGTACTGTGTTGTTCTAGTTGGACCATGCAGTCGGTTTCCGTCTCCACAGACAGACAAACTGTCCCCAGTGTCTCCGACTCTATCATCCATCCAGACAGCCCTAATGGGAAGAATGGACATTTCTTCTTTCCTTCTCTTTTGTCTTGTTTTTAGTTCAAGTGCCCTCGATGTGAGCGGCAGAGACGTCCGGGGGGGGGGCAGATGATGTCATTTATTGATAAGCTGACGGCCAATCCGCCAGCAGCAGGACCACGTCACCCGTTTTTTTTTTGTTGCCTCGACTTATCCCCCCCCATTTACCGTCAGTGCTCACGGCCTTATCAAACAAATGGAGATGTAAAAAAAAAGAAACGCGCAAACAGAGTTCAGATCTGATTTTCTTCGATTGGAAACAGAGCGTTTTCGGTGCAGTGAGTCATCGCGCGCGGCCCACTTCCCTTTGATGTGCGGCAACAGAAATGATACAAATTGCATTTTGCCCCTGTGAAATACAATAAGCGCTTGGCGTGATGGAGAACATATTCATTTATTAGCGTGGAGCTTTAAGTGAAGGGCTCCCGTCCTTATCTGAAGGGAGTCATCAGCTTCCTTTTTTTGATAAAAACCCAAAAGGGGAGAGGCAGCGATCCTTCTGCGTCTGACTCAAAGTGGTCTGATTTACTGACACGCAGAGATCAAGATGTGGATTAACTCAGGAAATAAGATTGAGGAAATAGAATCATATATATATATATATATATATATATATATAAATAACTTTAATTATAATATACAGACAGGCCTTTCCTTTAGAACATGACGGATATCATTGCTCATGTAAGTGCTTTGTAAGTTAGCGGTCTGTTTAATATCTTTTTCACTGTACATACCGTAGTCACAGTTTCTTCAACGTTTGGCACAAACGTCCACTCGGACTCAAGAATTTGGTGTCAAAGGCCAAGATCGCTGTGACCTCACAAGCCATAAATCAGAATTCTTATGCTAATAATGACAATTTCACACAAATGTCTAAAAGATAAAGGGAAAAACACGGATGTAAACTGTGACGTAAGTCTAGTTTAGTGTTTCATGTAAAACACACTTGATTATTGGCTGTAGTCGCCATAAACCAGCTTAATTCCACTGGGAACATGTGCTAACAGTTTAGATTTGGTTTTATATTGTAAAGTAACAGCAGATTAGCTGCTGCTGCGGTCTGAAATATATTTTATGAAGGCCATGAGCTTGTCGATAGCTGTGGTCATCCCCCCCCCCCAACTTTTCCACGTCTCCCCCTCGGCGCTTGAATATTCCCCGTTTGCTAATCACAGACGCATTTAAATATCCAATCAATTATTTCCCCTACTTTTTACCGCTTTGTTTGTTTGAGATCATTAATTACAAACAAATCCGAGAGGCGTCGAGAGAACGCTCCTCGCTGACCCGGAACAGCTTTCCTCCCGGCCTCGGTCAGCGAATGGTGGTTGCAAAAAGAAGTGAGGTTTCGGCCTCAACTTCCGACCCCCCCCCCATGACTGCAATTTGATCCGGAATCCGTCTGGATGCCAGAGGTTGTTCACGGGTCACAGCCTTCAGCACTGATGGCTGAAGTTCACTTTGTTGATGAGGGTGCTGTTGTAGGAATGGGTGGAGATGTGTGTCTCAATGTACTTGACTTCCAAGATTATTTTCATTCGCAAAATGTCCTGCATCAGTATCTAATATTCAGCATCAATAATGCATATGTACGGATGATCTAGACTTAATCATAGTGTTTTTATTTTGTGGTCGCTGCACAAGCGCAACCGATTCTTACCGTCTGAACTGCATTCTCTATATCATGATCAGTTAGAGCACACGTTTTAGTGGCTTTAGCATCGCAGAACAACACCGTCACCTTGCATCAATCCCATAATGTAAAGCAAGGGTCCGTCACACAGACCCTGAGCCCCTTCATGTGCAGGACGCTAACCCCACCCTGTGATTCCCACCGGGGGCCCGAGCTCGCTGAAATGCGGGTTTTGATTTGCTTTGGATGTCTTGGAAACAGGTGCGTGCCGTAAACAAGACCAGATAGTCATTTAAAGAAATCTGGGACCCAAAACAGAAAAATGACCTCATCCACTCAGAGAAGATGTTCGATAGATGGGCAGATAGACGGAGGAGTGAGCGCACGCTTCGCTTTGACCCAAGGTAAATATAATGTGACAGGCCGTTCCCTGGAGATTGTGTAATTGTATTTCCACATTGTCACGTCAAAGTCAGGCCGATTCCCCCGAAGCGTCTGCAGACAGATGTGCAGCGCTGCATATTTTAAAGGCGACAAAACTCGATCTTACGTTGTTTTACAGTATTTCTCTGTTTCTCCCTGGGATTGACACAACCCCCTCCTCCAACATCTACATCCTGAAGCATCCCCGCACTTCATGGTTCAGCAGTGTTCACCTCTGGGCTCACCGTGTTCTCTGCAGAGCCCTCTTTTCTTCCTTATTGAGGCACTCTTGAGGTGCAAAGTGAAGTTTACCGTGTGTCATACAGTAGATGTGGTCATACGGTAGCACAGTCTACACAGCCACGGAGGCCAGAATTACAGCAATGCGGGATCAGCATTCTCAGAAATTGTGATTTATAAACCTTTAGTTTCATCATTTCAGATGCCAAATCTCATTTATGAAGACGATATATGAGGCATGAATGAACACTTGAGATGCTTTGCCACAGAATCTAAGATAAGAGAGAAAGCAGGTCTGCACAGCAGCTATTAAGAGCACTGACCCTTAAAAAATCAATTTCAAACCATGAAAATAAAGGAAAATAATTTTGTATGTATCTTTGGTCCAACATGGAACGAGTGAGCACTTTTAAGCGCCTGTATTTGAGTATTCAGGCCGCTGTGTGTGTGTGTGTGTGTGTGTGTGTGTGTACTGGCGTTAATACACTGGCAGATGTTGGCTATGTTACCCCGGCCACCATCATACATTCAACTTATTTCATTTTTTTTTCCATTTTGGAAGTTGTCTGAAGGGAATCCATTTTGACAGAAAAGCCTGTAATTAAGTGCATTGGTTTGCCCTCTCGCTAAGCTAATGGCTTTATTTTGACAGTGTTAATTGTCATAATTGTCAGAATGGTACCTCTGACACTCGGCGCGGAGATGTCGGCGAGGAATTGTTGCGCGTTGATGAAAGCGTTGTCATACATACTTCATCTCAACGAGCTAATGCGGCCTGCGTCTTGCCTCTCCCCGTCGAGCCTTATGGGACGCTGCAGCGTCGGCTTTCTAATTGCCTCTAATGAAACGCCAGCGAGGGAGGTGATCTACTCCTATTTAGATCTCAGTCTTTAAAGAGAGACGGAGAGACAGATGGAAATGAATAGACGGAGAGAAAAGAGATGGAGGGAGTGAAAGGAGGAGTGTTGCGTACACCCTGATGTTGAGACGGGGGGTAAAAAGAACAGAGTACAGTAAAAGAAACGGAGGAAGAATGGTCTGGGGAGAATGAGAGGCATCAAGGGGAAAACAGACCTTTTTAGATACAGATAACGAATGCATGCTAATTAAGGCTTAACCCCCTCTCAAACTAGTGCTGTGGAACTTGACACTGTGATATGATTTCACAGTGAAGTACTGCAGGGCGGCCTGGCTGGTTGTGGAAGAGGGTTTAGCGTTGTAGTGGAGATGTTTGGACAGCAGATGGTGCTGTGCATGGCCCTGCCGGTTCACTCTGTAGTACACCACAGCACAGACGGGTTTCTGCTTCAAGGGGTCCGTTTCCAAATGTTTACCCCGATGTGTGACGCCTCCTTTTGCAAAATGCCTCTCAAGTAATTAAAACAGTGGAAAGAAAGTATGAAGAAAGCAGCCATGTAGAAACACATCAACTGATTTTTGTATCTCAAGGAGGAAAAAAATAATGCAAATGTCAACCACAGCTCTTGATACATTAATTTTACATCTTTTCTAAGAAACCTTGATTGTGGAGACATTTAATGTTGAATTTGAGGCTGATTGACTTTGAGAAAAATGTTTTTTGTTTCACAAAAAAGTTGCACAAAATGATTTCAGAATAAAAAGGTAGAAATATAATATTTCACAAAAAAGGAAAGAATAATAAACCTCATTTCAAGCAGAGAATAAAGTATTTACTCATTTCCTTATCATAATAATCATCTCGTGACCTCCTCGGCTCTAGAAAGATTTAATAATGAACTTGAAGTAATGATCTTTGTCTTGACACAACTTCGAGATGTAGGAATGGCTCAACCAATTGCCACAGAGGTGGAAACCAAAAGCCAGAACCCAGAGGAAGAGCCATCTCTGACTTCACTGCAATAATCCAAGTGCAATTATTGCAGCAGCCGCAACAACAACAACAACAGGGTCACAGAACAGATAATGTGCACTGGGAAGTTCAAAGGCAACGATTTAGATGAATCTGTGCGTGTGCTGGTAAACAGCACCCGGATTATCCGGAGGAGGAAAATGGAAGGAGAGGCGAAACGAGACGTAGATGGAGAGTGGTTCCTCGGAGAGATCCTCTCTCCTCAGCTCAGGTCCAGATAAGAGAATTATGGCACGGCAAGGAGAGTTGACAGAGCTCGCTAAGTCTGTTTATTAGCAAGCGCACTTCATTAGAAACCAAGATCAGGTCGATAACCACCCCTCCCCCTCCTCCTGGTAGTGAGTAAATAGGCATCAGTGCTCCTTCGTGGCTCTACTTTTTAGTTTTTTGGAAACCTCTCTCCAACCTGGACGAGACTCGTAATCGCTCTTTAAATGGCGACAAAGTGTCAAGAGCAGCAGGAGAAAGGCTAAAGGGAACCAAAAAAAAGCACCACCGAGGGGCTTCTTTTTTTTTTAAAAGATTGATAAATACGGTGGAATCTCAATTAGGCGTCGAGCACGAATGCAGATATTAAAAATTTGGTCAAGAATCTAATTAGCTGGAGGTAATTAAACAGTCTCACACAGGGTCATTAATCTTTCCCGTGGACCTTTGATGTTTTGCATACTGTCTTGCAAGTCATTAATAAAATTCATAACGCTTTTCTTTGTGGTGTTTTATCATGGCCGTTTCTAACCCCCCCTCCTTTTCTTTTTTCTTCTTCTTCTCCCCCCCCTTCCCTGTATCCTCCCTCCTCCCTCCTCCCTCTTCCACTCTTCCCTGTAAGAGAGCCCAGTGCAAGTGTCAACACATCACAAGGGCCTCTCCTCTTGAGTTAATTTACTTTTTGTGCATATTACATTTTAAAGTTGCACGCACTGCGACCCCTCCCACCCCAGCATGCTTCAACCCCTCCACCACCACTTTTTCTTTCCCTCCTTTTTTTTTTTTTTTTTGAGAGCACAATTACAGCGGCAGATCAAATTAAATTCTTCTGCAAGCACAGCTCATTTGGAGTGTAAAACATTCCTCGGCAGTGTGCAGTCGAGTGTGCGGCGTGTCAGCGCCTCGCAAGAAGGGAAGAGAAGAAAACAGAATTGTGTGGCCATTGTGTCCCCCGTAATTAAATCCCCACAATCAGTCCATCTTAAATCAGTCACGCCGTAAATATGAAAAGGGACCGGGATGAGCTTGAGTACTTACTTGGCCGTCAACACAGCAGGGTAATATATGTTATGTAAATGTGTCGGAGATTATAACGCCGCAGACTGACACGGCAACATCGCCGACGTAAATATGATGCTTTAAAAAAAAAAAACAACTGTGTGTGCGTACGTGTTGTGTGTCTGAATAGGTACACGTGTGTGTGTGTGTGTGTGTGTGTGTGTGTGTGTGTGCGTGTGCGTGTACAGACAAACTATAATTGACAAACAAATGTGTGTATGAATGCAGTGTGAATAATTTGAATAAGTGTGTGTGTGTGTGTGCTGTTGAGTATGTGTAAATATGTGTGTGAGAAAGGGAGTGTGTGGCTGATGGTGTGAAGTCAGCCGTGTGTGTTCTTTGTATAAATGTGTGTGTGTGTGTGTGTGTAGATACCATATATGTACACTGTGTGGAGCTTTGTGTGTGTGTGAGAGCAAATATACGGTATGTAGGTGCGTGTGTCCCATAGCTTCCTGTGTGTTTGCTAACATGTTTGTGTGACAGAAATAGTCCCACCGTGTGTGTGTGTGTGTGTGTGTGTGTGTGTGTGTGTGTGTGTGTGTGTGTGTGTTGAAGAGCATACCGGCACGTTGAGTGTGAGTGAGTGACATTAATGCACAGCTATCATGGTGAGCGTGTAAGTGTTGCTGAACCCCAGGAGGACACGGCTCACACACTGACAGCTGAGAGTGGCTCTGAACAAAACACCAAATTACAAATTACGCTAAAACAAATCCAAATACCAGTTCTGACTGTTTTTGCTGAGATGGAATGTGTTTATTTGGGAAGCTGAAAGCATTGCACCGATATCTCTGTTACTTAAATCCATGCTAGTTATCAAGCTGTTTTTTTATTTGATTCCACCCAAACCTTTGTAAGTTTGGACATTGATGATGGAAATCTTTTGTGACTCAGAGATAAGTGAAGCCTAATGTCACACATGTTTGATTTTGTCCCTCGTCTCTGTTATTACCAAACATTCTCAGGCTAGGACTCAAACAAAAGGAGTCTGAAATATTCACTGGAGGTTTTGACGGCATCACAAATGTCACATTCGCACAAACTGCTCTTTTCCTTTTTCAAACAAATATATATACTCTTCGTCATCGTCAATCACCGCCGGTTCAGTTTACCGTGATTTGGTGTTAAGCTACTGCAAATAAAAGTCAACGATTCCTGCAGATGTTTCACATTAAAAGTGTGCAAAGGAAGAGACGGTGCTCTTTGAGCTGCTGGATCCTTTAATGTGAAGCATCTGTGCAGGAATTGTTGAATTTCATCGACAGTGGCGTGGAATGCCTTGATTGTTGTGTAGTAATGAAATGGACATTTTAATTAGCGTAAATATATTAAGACAACAGCAACAAAAGCCTGCCCTTAATGTGTACTCGGTATCCAGTTTATTAGATACACCTAATTAAATGTATAAAGAAACAATCGTGCAACAACCACTGGAGGTTAAAGTTTTCAGAGGTGTTGTTTATGACACAGAGGGATGTTAGTAAGATTTGAATTATTTAGAAATTCAGCATTATTTTTGTTAAAAGTTTGGATCCTTATGGTGATCTCCTGTTCACATGCTCCAAACTAATAGTGCATGTTCACCAGAAGAGGCTTTGACAATATTTGGCCCCAATTAAGCCGCTGTGCACAAATCTAGCAGATGGAGGGGGGCACAAACTTTCATATTATACTTTGGCTCAGAGGTTTCTCTCTCATTGCCCCAGTCAAGAGAAATGTGGATGAGATGGCACACTGTGCGCCTAATTAGCTGAGGAGCTCTAGTAAAATATCTGTGTGTCCATCGCTCACAGAGAATCCACACAATGTTTATCATGTGGGACTAAAACGTGGGCAGAAAAGTTTCTTCTTTAAAAACACACTTTTACACTAGTTCTGAGTCAGTCGCCCTTTTGTCTCATTACGTTATTTTAGCTGAAGTGTTTAAGATATTATAACTTAAAGCCTGACATGAATTGAAGCCCATTTTGTTGTTGGGCTTATTTGCATTGATTTGCAATTTGCAATCAATGTTCGGGACAAAGCAATTTGAGGTTTGACGTCCACAAATTCAGGAAATGACGTCTTAAGCGCAAATCATTCACTTATCTCCATAAGATGGAGAGATTACAGGATGAGGCTGGTTCACTGAGATCTAAACTGTTACATAGTTCTAATGATAGTCACCAAATATCAAAGTGTAGGAGAAGCAACAAAATCCCCAAATATCAGGGTGCACACTGTGTACAAGGTGCACAGCACAGAATGAATTCTGCTTCTTTGTGTTTCTGGATATTTTTAGCTCAGTCCCCTCCATGCATGCAGAGACATGTTTATGTAATGCATCCCATCATGTTTTAATGTCTAATGTGACGTTATGTCGGCAATATGTATAGACTCAGTCAATGCAGGTAAATCTACAATAGAAACTAATGAATTATTAATATTATTAAGTGAGATTGTTGGTGATCTTCTGTCACTGAAATACACTCGGTGTAGTTGTACTGGCAGACGCAAACAGTCACTCACACAGAAAGCTCTGCCTCCGCCAAAGAAATGCTAATAAAATATTTAACCCTGTGATACTAAGAGTAGACGGTGATGCCAGGCGTGCCAGCTCCTCCTCCTCCCCGGTTCTCAGTCGCAGAGGTCACACGAGGAGCAGCTGGGCATGGGAGAAGCACTCCAGTCTGCAACCATTATATCATTTCCTGTTCGGTTTCCTGTCGACCTCGGCTGCCAAAAGAGAGGCAAAAAATCCCCTTATTGGGCGATTTCCACAGGGCAAAGGAGGGTAAACCAAGAGGGAGCGCTTAAAACTTCTTAATATGGAGGAAAAAAAACATGGCGGCGATGGGAAAAGGGCAGAGAAAATATAAAGAAGTCAAAGGTAGAAAGGAAACCTTTGTGGTTGTGACGCAGTAGTTCTAGATACAAACGAGCAGCTTCAGTGAAGCGAGATAATCCGAAAAGAGTTGCCTTTCATCCTCACTTGTACCTTTTTCAAGCAGCTGGTATTTATGTGGAAAGCACCCCCCCTCACACACACACACACACACACACACACACACACACCCGAGGCCCTCCTCTCTGGAGATGGGAGAATGAAGTGGAGTCCTGCTAAATATAAACTGGCAAACAGAGGGGCGGTGGTCCTCACATCTCGTACACTATCGGGGGGTTGAAGGAGGTTCTCGCCTACCTGATAAAAAGAGAGCGCAGGCAGATCAAATGATTTTGAGTGGGAGCACAATGGCGGAGGTGCTTATGTTAATCCTGACACTTCTTTAAAAAAAAAAGCGGCAAATAAGATAAGCTCCTGCCTCAAGGTAAGGGGGGGGGGGGGGGGGGGGGGTATGAACGATTCCTCCTTCACTGAATCCTCGTCCAAGTTTGTGTCAGAGCATTTATTTGCATAATTCACACCTACTCCCCGCTTTCCCACCCGGCAAACAATACCCTCCCCCCACATGCTCACATATTGGACCCGCACTTTTAAAAAAAAACGATTTCCAAGAGGAGGGAATGACCTCATTGGTTGAGGAAGGACATCAGGGGGTGGAGCTTAAGAGGCAGCCCTGTGATGTAAGAGATGTTAAACTTTTAATTCTGCTGATGTCTGGCTTCAGGTTTCTAAAGTGACCTCATGTCTGACAGTGTTCGTCTTGTTCGGGGAAATGTGTGCTGTGCACCGTTCAATCAAATGGAAATACTCCAGATATCTTGTGCATCGTGACATATACCCTACCTGACATATTTGCTGTTTTCATGAAAGTCAAAATTCGCACCCTTTTTTCATCTGGTGTGAGACTAAAACAGTTGCTTTTTAGCTCCTTGCATTACGTATGAGCTCATCCAGTAACGTTTCTAAATGTGTCTCTGACTGAAACGCAAACAAGACTTGAAAGACTTCTCCTCACCTTGTTTGAAAAGGTTATGTAACCGCCGGGATGTGATTTGTTTTGTGCTTTGAGACTCCTGACGCCCGTGTTTTGCTTCCTCCTCTGCTGTCATGTTTTAGGAAACCCAGGAGAGCCGCTCTCCGGGGATCTACGGTAACTAACTGAGGAAGTGGCAGCAGCCCGCCAGGTATTTTACCACACAAAGACTGTTTGTTTTCTTTCACGTGGACTATTTTCGTCTGTCTATCTTTGTTTCTTTCTTCTTTTGTGTTTTTTTTTTTCTCTGTTTAACTCACAGCGTCTTTTCTCTCTCTAAGCATTCCTGTTTGTGTCAGAATTTCCTTTAATTCTTTGTGTTGAATTCTCTTTCTTTCTTCTCTCTTCCTCCCATTTTAATAAGATGGGTTGGAGGGGGGGATTTTATTATTATTTTGTTTTTAGCTCCGCCAACGGTCTTGTAACTAGCATAATTAAACGTGCTTGTTAACAATGGCAGCTAATGAGCAATACAACGGTATTAACAATAGCAGCTGATTAGACAAAGACGGGCTGATAAAGCTAAGCGGAGAGCTCACAGTTGGGGTTTCTCTACCTGGAGACACCTGTCCTCTGATGGCTTTCACCACATAGAGGAGAAATTACTCGCAGCATAATTGTAATAATTGTAGCATCACATCCTTTTGTCTCTCTGAGGTAAGAATCAAGACGAGGTGCTTCACGTTTTCTTATTTTTCTGTGTTTCCACAACTGTGCCGCATGCAGCGATGCAGTAAAACAAGTATTTTCTATTCAGACTCTGAAAGTGAATAACGTTTGTGTCACGAATCAAGATGTGAGTCACAGGAATACATGTCAGAATGAAGCTCCACGTGTCACACGCAGTCGGGAGTTATCTCACTCAAACCTACCCCGCCTCATTTTAAAACCTTTATTCGTCCGTCTCTTTTCTCTCTCACATTTATATTGCTTCAGTGTTTACACCGGGGAGCTGCCCAGCACAACCACAGCCCTCTGCTGCTGGCCACGGGGAGCTGGACTGGAGCAATTTGGGGGCATTCAAGCATTTAGGCCTGCAATGCATTGATATAATTGACATGGACAACGTATTGTCCTGGAAGACGAACATGCAGGAAGACGAGCAGTACTACAGTACGAGCAGCGAGACCACGGAAAGGAAGTGGCTGCACATAATCAGATCACGTGTTTATGGCTGTGATCATTATTAATACGATATAAACACACAGCTGTAGCTTTTAAATCCTGTTGTGGACATATTACAATTGTTTTTTGTCAAATTAGACTTTAGTTTGGACGTCATGATGGATATTTAAGATATTAAACGTGCTTTTATTTTACGTACGCTTTAAAACGTCACAATATTTGAGGCACGTTTGCTTTTGACAACTAAAATAAAACGATCAATGACAGCAAGGAAACGAGAAGTTATTTCATTATCCAGACTGAGGTTTTGAACATTTGGATGATTAAAGGGTTTATGTGTTTATCATGAAGCCGTATCTTGATATCGATCGCTTGTTACATGTTTGCGTATCGACCAAACTTCCACAAAGTCAATGCAGTCCTTAAAACATGGCGAAGTACAGTATGCAAACCAACTTAACGTTATCAGAGAGACGGTTATTGTGGATTTAAACCCAGGAGCTGTTGTGCAGCAAAGCGAGAAAACCACTTAGATACCATTATGTAGCAGTTTGTTCATACTGTGTATGTTACACTCACAAAGAAGCACCGTAGAGGTTACACACACCATGTTTTTCTCCTTCTCTGATATGGAGACTAGAGACCTTTTGAGTGATACAATAGTGCATTTACACGGAGGAACAGCAAACTGACACACCGTAAAGTACTTCTGAAAAGCCCTCAAAATACGCCGCGAGTCGCCGGGAAATGAAGGAGGCTACAGATAAGAGTCGACTTGTAAAACGTAATTATATTTCCGTCGCCGGGGTGCGCGGCCGTTGAAAGGAATGCATTTAACCTGTGATTCATGCATGGCAAGAAGTTGTCGAGGGGAGAAAAAAAAGAACAGCAGTTAAATTGTGGAGGTAAGAAGCCTTGAATAAAGTGTAGCTAAGGTCATACCATCTTATGAGAATAATTTGATTCGCTGCTAGTCTCCTCTCCTGCAGGCTTTCTCTGCAGGGAAAAGGATTATATCTTGCTACTTGTTCTGCTCCCGAAGGATGGGGAAAGGTCTAGTGGTATTAAAATCCTGTGAGCAGGTCTGGGCCTGAATCACTCCACACAGAAAAAAGAGGAAAAGGTTGAACTGTCCACTTTTGTTTCGTGCCACAACTCTAAAACCCATTTCCTGCTTCTTTTCTTTTAACTATACACTTGATTGAAACTGGATTCATTCATTCATAATTGCTCCCCCCAGAGAGGTCAGCTTCCTGTTGGCTCTTGTTTAAATTAAATCACAAAGGGTTCATTTGACTCGGGAGGAAAGCACAGATGAGTATCAACACTTTTGTATATCAAGGAATATTGAGTTTTTTTGTTTTATTTCCAGTGAAAAGTAAAAACAAGGTCCGATCACATGATAAGCTGGGTTTGTCTTCCCCTCGCTGAACGTATTGCTTACCTCCTCAGTTTCCGTCTATTTGAGTGCGACAGTAAACAGAAGTGTTGTTTGGCTTGCAGTAGAGGGAGAGGTTTCCCAGCCACCGACTGATATTCTGCTGCTGAGTGACACATCACATCCGTGCTGGCAGGATATCAAAGCAGAAGGACGTTAATACACATTCCCGTCTCCTCCTTTTACCCACTTTATTCTCTGTAGCAGTTACGTCCTTACTCGCACTGCGTTATCTTTGTCTTTGAGCTCCTAATATTAGTTTTTTTATTGGTTAAATGGTTTAATAGGAGCAGCGAATATGAATCTACAGATGTTGTTCTTTATAAATCACCTGAATCCATCTTCCTCTTTTTTTGCGCTGATTAAAGCGTTAAAATCAAAGTATTTGGCATCTTTAGATTTGTTGTTTATTTGTCTTTTTTTAGAGAGTACAGAGGCTTAATATACAAATTATGATTTCCAAACAATTCTAATATTTTCAGGCAGGTTATTTTCAGGTAAAGCACAACAGCTGGACTTGATTCTGAGTCTCCCTCTCCAACAAATGTCTGAGTCCTTCCAATCAGGCAGACTTACAGTACTTGAACTGATACTCCATCTGGATCGCCTCCACTAAGCAGGTTGGCATCATTTGAATCAGGGGAGCTGCTACTGTCTGCCAATCTTTATACCAATTCAAATTTATTCAGGACTTATTTTGTTACCCTGAAATACATGTGCATCGCAAGTAAAGCACATTGTTGTGACTGTGAGGGAGGAATGTGAAATGTTGGGGACCTTTTGAAGTACGTTTGAGGTCTGTCAGTCTATCCTGAAGAGATATTATTGGCACTGTCTGGTACAATATCTGTGAGCTAGATGTGAAAGATCAGAGCGATATCTAGCCTTGCGGGATTTTCCAACACCGCTGGGACTTCAAAATCGAGGTTAACCTCTATAGCTGTCACCTTCATCTGTCCCCCCCCACTCCTCCTCCTCCGCCTCCTCTTCCCAGTGCTCTGAACTCTTCCTGCCAGAGAGTTTCTGCTTAAACCGCAGAGTGCCACCCAAGTTGGCCAAAGTGTACTCGCAGTCGGATCAAAGTCGTTTATTCTTTGGCTCGGCGAGTGTGAAAGGTGATAACATTGCTTTGCGAGTCCTCCGGCGCTTCGCTCTGCGGTCTGGGCAGCGCCGTTTGCCCCACACCGGCTTCCCGTCTGGAGGCAGAAGAGGCATCCTAAGCCTGAGCGCCGCGCTTCTTTTCTCCAAATTGTAATTAAAAGGGAATAATCATTTCTCAGCGGTCGCAGTCCAAACAAACAGACTGACAGCTCTCTTCTTTTTTTTTTTCCATTCAGTGAAGGCCCACAGTTGATATCTCCCTGGTGGCTTTTTTTTTTTTTTCCAGTGTCTTTCTGAAGCTGCCACTTCTTGGTTTTATTATCTTTGTCTCCAGCCCTGGCCCTTCGTGCCTGTGCTGGCACTGTTGGCACTGGCCTTGCCCCTGCCATCCCTCTGTTCCCCGCTCAACTTTTTCTCGCCACATGAAAGTGGCGGCCCGCTGAGAGACCCGACCACGTGGCCTGGACCGTACCTTTCGCTCCCAAACTTTCCTGACCTAATTAGCGCCAAATTAAATCGGACAGGATGCATTCATTATTAATTTCCCGGGTTGCGAGTGTTGAAATAGACATTTGGACGTAGAGAGAGAGAGAGAGAGCTGCGAGGTTGAATTAGAGGCTCTCTGGCGTTGACTCTCCCTCCCTGTCTTGGACTTCATTTGAATGCAGTGCACAGTGTTAGCAGAGCAACACTGAAACACAATGCAAGTTAATCAATGCACTTTGCATGCAACTGTGTTCCTTTTCTTTCTCTCTCTCTCTCTCTTTAGCTTTGGATGTGCAGCCTACCAAAAAAGTCCCTCTCATCGGTTTCACGTCTGCCCTCTCCTCCTCCTCCTCCTCCTCCTCCTCCTGCTGCTGTTAACCTAAAGCCGTCTTTTCTTCACGGCTTCTTTCAGCAGCAGAGCTGACTTTAAGTAATCAACAATATATGAGTAAATAATGAATTCAAACACTCAGTTTGATGCATCCAATACACGATGATGCATGTGGATTGTAATCTGTGAAAGATTCAAAAAGTATGCGTCAGTTATTTAAAATATGAATGTATATAAATTGTTTCTGCTGCCTTGAATCGAAGTTAATGCGAGTTTAATGTTTCCCAGCAGAGATTTTGATATTCAGCAGATTTGATGACTTGTAAAAGCATTTAAAACGTACAAATGTAATTGTTAATTTGGAATAAAATAACTGCCTATACTTGCAGCATGCTGAGCTCTGTCTTCAGAGTACTTTTGAGAACCGTTGACAATTTTTTAATAATTCTGAAAGTTAGTCTGGACGTAGGAATTACTAAATCTATGAATATGATTTAACTCCTAGAATTTGTAGATGATTTCCTAAAGCAGAGATCGGCTTTAGGTGAAATCGCCGATCAAGCACACTCGCCATCACCGCTTTTGGAGAGAACAGAGCAGCGCGGAGGCCTTTGAGTCTCGCTCTGGTTTCTGACTGAGCTGCAGGTCCTTGGTCTGTAGATCAGTCGCGGGTTTGTGAAACGCTGCCAGCGGCTACCTCCTGTGGTGGACGAGGAGAGAGCTGTTGACTTCCCAAGTGGTGCTGCTCTGTGATCCTTGAGGGTGGGTAGTGGTGGTCAGTAAAAAGGTAGGAAACAAAAAGATTATTCAAGAAAAAGAAATGGTTTATGCATCGCAAAATACTTAGCTAATAGAGGGATTCATTTTAAAAATCTGCGGTCCGACCGGGCACGCATTCGTGTGTGAGCTTTGAGGGATTTTGAGGAACAAAAATAAAACACCAGACGTCAAGCCGAGGAGGAGAGCGAAGGTCAGGCGAGCTTTGGCAGACTGCAGGATAGACTAATTAAAAGCTTTTGAGTTTGGACTGAAATACAAATGTAAATGACTGCACTCTGGGGTACATTAAGACTTTGGAGATGTGTGTAATTGATTGGACTTGACTTTGTAGTACATAGAGCACCCTTTGACTTCAATAACAGAGAAAACAATCAACAAACCTTGTTTTATTTTACTTGTTGTAATGCTGAAGATCCAGATTCTTTCTCTTCTTCTTCTACATCACTTTCTCCTCCTGCAGAAATGGAAGTATTGAAGTGCCAACCATAACTCTAATCTTCTAAAGAGCTGCTGATCTCCAGTCTGTTGTGGAAAGTATTGGGTTGGAAGATTTAAATCCTATCCTCCATTCAGGCATCCAAAGTTGCAGTAATACAGCAAGCTTGTGGTCCAACTTCCAGATGGTTCTGTCTGCTGAATTCTCTCAGTCCATTCCGATGATGTTGTTTTGAGAATATTTTGCGTTTTCAACCTGGACACATGGTGTTTAGATGTTAAAATCCTCCTTCCCTGGACATTCTGGATGTTGTGAGTTTAGTTTATGAAACTAGTGGACATAATGTGTGACGCAAATGGGGAATTCCTCATTTTTATGTGTTTGTATGTGGGGCATGTAACAAGATTCATTTTCTCCTAGTAATGCATTTCATCTTTCCTCGTTTCCTCTGTGCTAGTGACCCATATTAGCCCAAAAAGGAGTGATCTGACTACAAAGACAAAAATCTGGCTTTGCTCAAATCTGGCTTTGCAACACAGATTTTGACTTTAAAAGAGGTACTTAGTTGAAGGTTTATAGCATTTTTAAATCCCTAAAATGCCTGGTCCTTCGATCTGATTTTACAGATAATGAATAACTTGTTTTATTGTTTCACTAAATGCTTTTGGTTGAGACGTTTACTGTCTGAGAAACAGTGTGAAAAACACTGCTGCAAACCTGAGCGGCGCCACGTGTCGAACATCAATACCCATTTTTGCCCGACTGCCGTGCGGGTTATCTGTAAAAGTGCCAAACGCATCAAAGCAGCAGAGGTGTCACGCAGGCTGAGAGGTAAAAGATTTTCCAAGTCATCAAATGAGAGTTGGATTCAAACATGGTACACAGTCTGAGTGCCGAAAAACAGAGAGAAGAAAGAGACATAGGGAGCGATATGTAAAAGAGAAGAGATCAACCGTACAGTCATGTCATAGCCCAAGGCAAAGAGCTGCAGATGTAACAAAGACTGGGCCTGCGATTGTCAAGAGGCATGGATAATGATAGCTTTGCATGTAGGGTACAAGGCAAACATCAAGGCCATGCACATCGCAGTGCAGGACTTTAAAGGCTGTGGCGAGAAACAGGGCCATGGGAGCGAAGATGGCCCCAATATGGCCCCCAGTGGCTCCCCCTGTGATGGCAGGGGCAGGTGACTGGGAACAAAGCAAATTGGACGGGTACAGTGTGGAGTCAGTGTCAGGCCTCGTCTGTCTTTCTTTATTTTAAGGGGTGTTGGAAACTTTTCTTCTTCTTCTCCTCTTTTGTTTGTTTGATCCACCCTGTCCCCGAGCACGCATCACGCCAACTCCTTCTGAGCGGACGAGCTAGAGCGGCTTACATGCAACACTGCAAATGAGAACATGCAGTACAGTGTGGAATAAATCCATATTTCTTTATCTTCTAGTACAACAGCCATATGACAGTATACCAACAAGTCCTCCGAAGCCAGCTCTACGATTTAGGATCAATTACGTTAAAGCACAGTGTGGAGGATTTGGTGCCATCTAGTGGTGTGATTGCAGATCGCAACCAACTGAATATCTCTCTCCTCTCTCCTCCCTCTGCAAGACTAACGTATCGTAATTATGCGAGTGCAAAACTGTCGTAGCGCCGCTCTCCTCGCTCCTTTTGACCACAAACCTGGATATCAATGTGACGATATTGTAGGGTTGACTAATGAGAGTTAATGACATGTGGATATAAAGACAAATAATAGACCAGTGTGCTAAGACGAGAGGATGTAGTGTGATAACGGGGATATTTGTCTGGTGGTTTCATTAGCTCAACATATGACACAGGATATAACATGACTGGATATATTCAAAATAAAACTGTTTTTCCTGCACATTTGGCCCAGGAAATATGTTTGCTCTCTTCACAGTCGGTGCATTGCTCGCTATATCATAGACTTCAGGAGCAATTAATGAAATGATGATAGAGAGCTGGAGTTAGTTCAGGCAAGCGTGCAGCATTTCCCCTCTGAGTATTTATGTCTTGATTTTGTGTGTATTTTGGTAAAGAGTGCAACTTTTCACTTGGCGGGACTCCTCTTAATGACCGTTGGCTGCCAAATGCTTCTTCAGAAGTCATAAACATCATTTTTCCACAGCCTGTTCCTTGAATATGCACAACAAAAATAACCATCTAAACTTTATTCTGTGTCCAATCCAATTATGAATACTTTGAAAAGTTCATCAGTAATTGCCCGGCACTGTGCTCTTCAGTCAGGGCTGCTGAAGGGCAAACAATCACGTCTTCTTAAACGCGTAAACGCCGAAGAATCCTGCAGATTCTTCATTTTTGATCTTCTATGGAAATTGGAAGCAGAGGTGTCATTTTTAGGGGGAGGTTTTAGATGCATTATACATATTTGTATTTTATGTGAATGATGAAGCAACGTCTCACAACCTGCTCCAAATGACAAGGCGATGGTTTGTTTTTTTGAACGCCTTGCTGTTCTAATGGCATTTAAATGACTATATTTCAACTTCACATCTTTAATTCAGGATCAGCACACTATAAAATAAGTATGTAGGTACAAGAGGCTGTTGCTGGGGGGGGGGGGGGGGATTCCCCAAGAGACCACAACGGTCACGACAAAGACGTCTGAGCCCAACGCCACTAGAACCACGCGGTGCTCTTCCTCCCTCATCTGTAGAGGGATGAAGGCTCCAGCCAGCAGGAGGGGGTCCAGCGTGACTCCCGGTCGGGGGTCCCTGTTCACCCCCCGGGCCTGTGGTTGATGTGGCTGCTGATGGTTAAAGCTCAAGCGATGACTGAGGCCTCGTCGGCTAGACGGGAGTCTGACGAGACGTCTGGGTCGACAGGAATTGGCCTCTCACATGTCTCGTTCAAAGGTTAAGCACACTATTATGGGCGTCTCGCTGAATTCAGCGACGGCGAGCCGGAGCGATGGCCTGTGGTGTTTTCTCCGTGATTAGACCGACCCGCTCATGAATCTTTGAGAGCTCGATGCACACGAGGTTGTTAGTGGGGACCGAACCTCAGAGTACGGTATGTGGCTGTATAGGTGTAGCACATGATGTCACTTATAGTTAATAAACATCTAACTGAAGATATCTTATTTAAACACAAAAGAAATCAGCCTTGATACCTTGATAAAATACTGCTTCTATACTTTAACAGAAGTGTCTATCCGTCCTATAAGACACCGAACACAACATTTCTATTAAGTATGAAGGATTCATTGATCCTTTTTTATTCATTTCACCAAATCATTTTTATTGTGTCCTCAGAAGAAGAGTGAAATATCCTTTAACAGCATTTAAATGTATGGCTGAACGGTTGGAATCACTTCATTTATACACCAAATTAAACCAAATTATTGCACGTTTTCTAATTTCTTGCCTGCGTGTGACAGAAGCCTCGGGTCCTGCACTTTGAATGTCTCCAAAAACACACATCCTCACGCTCGTATAAGCCTCTCACTTTTCATCTCTTCCTGAACGGGCACAGACACTCATTTCCTGCAAGAGCCTCAATTTCTTGCTTTACCAAACCAGCGCAAATATTTGGAAAGGTGATTGGTTACGGCTATGAAGTGCCTGCCTGGAGCCAGAGAGACCTTTTTTGATTTGAGACAAAATGCTCTATGATTATGAGCGTCTTCAGAACAAGGAGGGGAGCTCGGCAGCTAAGCGAGAGTTCACTCATGTGGGACTCCTCCGCTGATGAAAGTGAGAAGCCGCTGCACCCTGAATTTGTGACAGGACCCCTTGAAAGCAAGAACCCTTGTTTATCAATTTGCTTTCAACATCTCAGAGATGAGATGACGTGCGTTGCAGAGGAGCGGTTTGTTTTATCTCGCTTCAAAGCTCCCCCCCCCCCTCAACACAACCCACCACACTCTTTTTATTTTTTGCTTTTCTCCCCCTTCCATTCCAAATGCGAAGTAAAGGTTGACGTAAACATATGCAGAGCCCCCTTGAAGAGAGAACAAGTCGTTGGATTCATGTCTGTACGTCTGATTCTTTATCCCGTCCCCTCGCCTTTCTTTCCCTCTCTTTTGAAAGAAACATCTCTCAAGGCTTGTGTACTCACTGAAGAGGCCTGTTTTTGACAAAGCAAGGTGGAGAGCAACGCATTTAACAAGCTCCTCTCCCGCTCTCTCCCTCTGCAGCTCTGTACTTTTTTGAGAGGCCTTTCTTTCTTTGTCTTGACAGGGACAGCTCCCTGCCCATTTGATGTCGGCTTGACGGTCAAGGATAATGGTGCGTCGTGGGACCGTTGTCATCCCTGTCAATAGGATGGCCGGGGGGGGGGAAGGGGGGAGGCGGCTGTGAATCCACCTTTTTTTTTTAGCCGTACAAGAAGTGCTGCATTGTCTTCTTCGGACATCCTAGTCGGGCACTTAGGTCACTTTATTTGAACTCGAAGCGTCCTTGCAGTTGCATCATGTACAGACGTGATTTTCTGACACGCCACCCTCCAATGACTTGTCTTCTTTTGATAATCCCCCGCTCCTCTTCTCTCCCTCTGAGCCTCGCTGCACGACAAACTTCCTCTCTTCTTTTCTCTCCCCTCCACACACACACACACACACACACTCTTCTCTTCTTATTTTTTTACATTCACGTCTTCTCAATGTCAAACAAAGCCTTGAAAACTACTGATCATTTTTTTTCTTTTTTTTTGTTTGGATTGAATCTAACAAGGATCCTTTTCTCTTTGATGTAATTAAGCTCCTGAGGCTTGATCTGGGCGTCAGAGTTAATTTTTTCCCGAGCATCGTGGGGAGCTATCAGAAGACTTCAGATGTCAGGCACTCTTTCAAGCTTCACGGCACCTCGTTTTTACTCCACCTCGCATAAAAGATCGGGGGGGGGGGGGGGGGGGAGGGAGTGTAGGAAAAACAAACGGACTCGCCAGACGTGGTTACCCCCTCCCTTCCTGCTGCCCAACACCTCCACCACCCTTCCCTGGTCTAATAGTCCTCCTTATCTTGACGCCAGGATTCCCCAGGCCCCTTTTTGTGCAGCCATCAAAATTGCCCACCTGTAGCCTGAGGACAGAAGGGGGGAGGGGGGGAGGGGGGGGACTCAAGGATGGTCTTTGCTGTTTTCTTTTAATGGGAGTTGGTTTCTGTTGAGCGAGCAACCTGTGTCACTTCCACCTCCCCCATCACTAATGACGTGTCAGAGGACACCCACGGCGAGGCGCCCTCGTTTTCACGTTGCAACAAGGCGAAGCTGTCTATTGCCACCGCTGAAATTATTGACGGCAATTTGTATATATGGTTCGGTAGTCACAGGGAAGCAAGTGGCCTTCGGGGAGGTGCGAGGCCCCTCGCAGGAGTTGGTGAAAGATGGAGGCGAGGCGAGGTTTTTCCTCGCCTGAAGCTCCCGGCGTGTGCAGACCGAGCAGCAGAATAATCAACGCGGGTCAATTTCGTTTGAGCGAAGCAACTGTCTGCCTGTTTGAAGGACTGATCTGTATTTGCTACCATGACTGGCCATTGTCCTCCGTAAATTGAGTCAAAGTTCAGGGGGGTGGATTATGTTTGTGGCTTGATGGTTTGGGAAGGGAAAAGACAGGAAAAGCTCAGAGACAACGCCGTGATTTGTCTTCTAGTTCCAGCGTTTTTAAAGTCCTCTCCCTCTCCCTGAACTTAGCTCAGCCCGACCCCTGGCTGACAGACACTCAGCCTGTGTTCAAAGCGTAATCTTCAACCTCTAGGTAGCGCCGCTCGAGCTTGAAAACAAAATCTCCATAAGAGAAGGAGGAGGTGGAAGAAGACAGAGGAAAGGGGGGGGTGGTGGGGGTGTTGGAATAAAGGCACATTAGACAGACAGTTCCTCTCAATTGCTGAAACAATAAGCCCTATTTATCGCCCATTTGAAAAAGGTTTGACGTGGCGCAGAAACAGAGGCGGCTTTCATCTCCCTGACATATTAAACTGTCACAGTGCTTAACTTTAAATTAAGGTGACACGCCAGTGACTTGGGGATGTCACTAATAGTGCAATGGCGACCTGCTAATAGAAGTACAATATGACACGTTTGCTTTAACTAAAACCTCCGCTGTCAGATTACACCAGTGACATCTTAAACTTTTCATACATTAACGTGACACTTGGAACAAATGCAATTTGGCATTGAGAGTGGGACAAAAGAAGGCGTGTGATTCAAAGCGTCGTGAATGGTATTGTCACGAGGTGTCTCGGCATAAAAGGGATGACATTTTCTTGTATTAGGTGGATGTAATAAATCAGACGTGTGGTAAGCGCAATGTGAGAATCATGTGCCCTTGTTGTTTGCAACACGTCTTAAGAGGTTTAGGCATGCTGGTGCAGAGTTTGGCTAGGTGGAGTGCTTCCTCTGGTCATTTTACTTACACAACTGTGTAAATATGTAGGTTTTGTACTTGTAATTGGTTAAATATTAAGGGGACATCTTCTTTGTGTTGCTCCTGAAAGACAGAATAGAGTCACTTTCCTTTTCTCTCCTGCAGAAGCATGATAGCTCGGCCTGGTGTCAGAAGGCCTTAACCTTGGATTAGTTGACTCGTTGAAACATGTTCCCATTGTTTAAAATGTCACATGACACGTCTTGCTCTTAGCACACTGAACAATACATGTCAGCACCGTCGAGGGATTGTGGATATTGCGGTGATGAGGATGACATTTTCCTGCAGTAGGTTAATGTACAACAGGAACATGTGTTTTATATTATAAGGCGTATTGTTCTGTGTGTCTGCAAAAAGTAGCACATCAGTTCAATCCAACCGAGGTCAGGGTTTAAGGATGTGGTAGCGTCACTATATTTATCCATTAAAGGAGTCAACACTCGGTAACGGTTGTCTTTGTATTTATATCTTCACAGTCTCATGAACGAATAGGCTAACTATTCAGTTTAGCAGCTGTTTAGTTCAGCTTATTTCCGGAGTCTTGGTTAAATGGTCCTGGATAAATGAGACAAACTTCACTTCCCGTCGAAAACATGTTGTCATGAGTCGGGCATTGTGCCCGGCTCACTAATCCATTACTGGTGGAAAAACAAATTTCTTGTACTTTATTTTCTCTCCATGGAAGCTATTTTTAGACTCTGCGGTTTCTTTCCGCCAGGCTGAAAGCCATTGAACAGCCGTCGTAAGTTTCGTCTTTTACCGAGCTGATTGCACGGCTGTATAATACACTTTAAAGGGCTCGACTCCTTTCCTTGAACTGACTCCTGTGTCCTTCACACCACACATTAAATGATCTCTACAAACAGAGACGATTTTGGCCGCCTGTGATTTAAATTTACTTCAATAAAGTCCCCTTAGTTTCAGAGACGGGCCTCTGATTAGAGCCCTGACGCTGACTCAACAATCTACGTTTCCAATTAACTGAAGGAGGCCTGGGACGATATGGGCCGCTGCCCAGTTCCCCACAAACACTCAACACACACACACACACACACACACACACAGTTTCTTCTCTCTTACATACACACAGAAATACACATGCTGTGTAAAAGCTCTTGCTCACACCCACATACATCTGTATTTACAGCCACGTGAGCCAAACAGGATTGCGCACACGCCCTTCAACCACCTCACCCAGTCACGCAACTCCAGCCACGCATCCACAATAGCTGGGGTCAACGAAAACAATCGGAAAGAAAAGCTTTCAGAGCGGTCAGTTTACTGCCAAACGTCACAGTTTACAGCTTTCCATTGACCCAAATAAACAGGAAGCATCCAGAAATACTAAAAAAGTCCAAAATCAGTGGAGATAATCACAGCATCACAACAATGGGGACTTTGTGAACGGCACAATTTAATACGTAAATATTTGATATAGGAGAGGGTGTGGGGCTGTGTGGAACTGTTTTTTTTATGTGAAACACAAAAGCGCCGTATGAGCTCACTGATGAGGCAAATCCAGGTGAAATCCTCTTGTTACTGCTTTCTTCCCAAAGCTGTAGACATGTTTAATTCACCTCCATACAAAACGACATGAGCTTCTACCTGGCTACATGTGTAAAAAACCTCAGCGGACTCATCCTCCTGCTTAGCGTCCGGGCTAATTGGAGAGAGAGGGAGAGAGGGGGAGGTGAAAAAAAAAAAAACTCAGTAAAATCCCCTAATTCCTGGATTATAATTTAAAATATTCCAAAATGCTAATCAGGGAATTGCAACCAACAAAGGGATAATAAGACGGTCATCCAATTACTGGCATTTTCTCCCCCTGTTTGGAGGGGCCTGGACAGACCTGGAGCCTCGCTTTCCTTTTTAACTGAAGACGGAGCGACGCCGCTCAAGCTGTGAGCAAACACGGGAGCTCCGGCGAGGCCCTCCCTGCGTCTGCCTGTCTCACAAATATGTTAATTAGGGTCCAGATATTCACACACTTAATTAGCGGGGGCCTAGGTTGTTTCATTTTGATTGGGGGGGGGGGGGGGGGAGAGAAAAGGGAGAAAGACGGGGTGAAAATGGAAGAAAAAAAAAAAAAAAGAGGGTTTACTTTTCAATAGCGAATTTAAATATGGCCTCAAGGTGATGAGGAGGTATTGTTAACTACTGTACCCAAATGAACTTTTCTCCCCTTTTTTCCTACGGCAGAAGGGGAAAATCCAGCGTGGCCGAGATTAGGCTGTCATTTGCCAGCGAGCGTTTCCATTTGGAACATGAAGTGATTGCGCTAATTGAAGTGGCATTCATTACATTAACATATTATATGTTGAAAATGAGACGAGGCCGGCCCCTGTACCTACACACTGCACCGGAGAAGATATTGAAGCCGTGGTTAGGGTGGGGGGGGGGGGGGGGGAGTGGGGGGCTTTGTTCAGTGCTCTAAGAAAATTGCACGCCGGCTGCCTCAATTGGCATCATTAGACATGAAATTAGAAATTTTTTCGGGATGAACTGTTCACATAAAGGACTGCAGGGATTTGACACAAGCACTTTGATGTGTATGATTTAGCAAACGTCTCCTAACGTCTCTTTGCCAAGTGTGTACCCGGGCGCGATGGAGCAACAATATCAACGTTTGGCCCGCGGTCAGAGGGGTTACGCTGTACGGCTGCAACAGGGAAAAAGGAAAGAGTTGAAGCGGTGTCATGAGAAAATAAGCATTCATGAATCTGAGGAAATTAGCACAGGAAGGAGAAAGTTGCCCTGTGAAAGGCCCCCGACTCCAAAATGAGCTTTTGGAAAAAACAAAATTCAATTAGACGAAAATGCTTAACAGTGAATCTCTGTTCCTCCCACTCGCAGCCCAAAAAATGCCAGAGAGGAGAAATTAATTTCTACATTTGTGCTTTCAATTTTCTTATTTAGCTTCAATAGGGGGCAGCTCGTTATTCAATTCATCTCACAGGCGTTTTTCTTTCACACCCGGGCCGCAAATATCACTTACACACAAGAATATTATATTGCTCATGTAAATCTCTCTTTTCTTCCTTAAAAAAAAAAAAAAGAAAGCAGCTTGGCATATTTATTGGTGAGTCGTGCTGAGCCTCAACCCCCCCCCCCCCCTCGTCCAAGATACCCCCCCATCTCCCACCGCCCCCGAATCCCTCACACAAACACAATGACCCAAATACAGTAGGAGGGTCTAGACGTGGTTTTCTAAAGGGGATCCTCTCTGCCCTGTGGCTCAATATCAGCCTCAGGTATTTAACATATTCCCGTTGCTTTGCAGACGCAGGATATTTATTACAGTGTCACTCGCTGCCGCTTATTGTCCGTTAGCTTTATTATTCAAATCGGATGTTATTATAGAGCACTTTTCCTACAACGGTGCTCAAAAATATGATTTATAATTGAGTTAAAATATGTAGTAAAAAAATGTAGTAACTGTTAAACCCTCATGTGAATTTATGGACGGGTTGATGCAGGTGAAATATATTTTCACAAATGTATGTTTTTGACCCGCAAAGACCCCTAAAACACCTGCAGTCACATGTCTAGAGGTGTCCATGATATAAAATACTACCTTTTGTAACTTGCAGCACAGCTACAGTAGCAACCCTTTAATGTGCAACCGAACCACAGCACAGTATGTGCTGCAATGCTGCTGCTCTGCACTCCAAGCTGTATCTGACCCCGTGGCAGACATCCACCGCCATCCAAGTTGCGAGAAGCACTCAGAGATTCCCTGAATTTTCGGAGGAAATTTGACATCGGTCCAAAACCAATCCCCTGGCTTTAAGAGTATGTAAAACATGTTCTTTTTTTTCCTCCGCTTTTCTTTACCTACAGCTGACTGGAGCACCAGCTGGTGGCGAGCGGCCAAGACTGCAAGGCATTTTTGCTTTTACTTGTAGGCTAACTGCACCGCTGAACTGCTTTGGGATTTACTCTGCATTATAGAAATGGACTGCAGTATAGATTATTACCAGCGAGTGTGTGGGCGCGTGAGCTCGGGCCCTGTTTCTTAGAGTTTGTGTTGCACTTGGTCTCTTCATCCTATTTTCTCTCTTTTTTTATTGTTTTAATTTGCATCCTTGAACAGCTTGTAGTGACGCCTCTTGATTGTTTAAAGTAACTTCTATGCATTTAATTCCCCCCTGCCAGTTTTATATATGAGAGCAACATCTGATCTTTGTAAAATTATACTGTCAGATCTGAAAGGCAACCTCGGAAACTTCTGATTTGTTTGGCACCGAAGATGAAACAAAAATAACCAAACTCACATTTCTGTAAAACCATATGATGCGACTGTGGAGCATATTTTATAAACGACTCCAACAAATCTAAATATGCTGCAATAATGGCCGACACACATCACAAATCTGAAATATCCATAAGTTCTTCTAGACCCTGCTTTATTAATTCCTTTCATCTGTTTTTCGGGTCTATTATCAAATCTCTGTAATTTTAAAGTGCAATATTTTGAATATTTCATCAAATAGGACAACGGGAAAAGGAAAGAAGTCACACATCCAGTCAGTGCTGTGCTCTGGCGTCATTTAATTGTCACTCTTAACTTTTGAAGTCTGAATCGGGCCATAATAAGGAGGAATGTTTGGCATCAGTCTCCACTTACTACTGTATCTGTACCGTGAGCTTAAGCAGCTCAACTATAATGAATTCAGCAGTTAAAAAAAACACACGAGGAATAACAACAGACGATATTGCAGCTGCTGTACTGCAAGTTAGACCTCAAAGATTGTACAACTTGGCACAAGAGATAAAAAAAAAAGAAAAAAAGAAGAAGAAGTCGAGAAGCACTTCAGCGGAAAGTCTCAGAGACCAGCAGACAGGGAGTCTGGATGCATATTGAAAAGGTTTTATTCCGTCTTTAATTTTGAAGATTCGGGAGTACAGAAAGCACCTCTTTTTTTTTTTCCTCCGTCTTCGGGAATATGCATGTGACGTGATTGGGTTGGATTTGTGTCCATCAGCCGCAGTCAGGAAAAGAGCGCGCTCGTCTCCGCTCTTGTCAAACCGCGAGTGTATTTATACTTTGAGAGGGCAAAATAGAGCAAAAAAAAAAAAGAAAAAATCTCCTGTCAGCTATTCTTACATAAAATATTAGAATTCTCATTGTTATGAAGACTTGCGCTGAGAAAGCCTAAGCCTCTTGACTTATGAATTTTAAAAGTATCCAAAGAACTGAGAGAGGGGGAGCCTTCCCCCACTGACCTTAATCTTAAATAGGTCTCAGAGACAGGTAGAGTGATAAATGGACTAAAGTGATTCCAGTTGAAAAGAATAGGAGAGCTAAGCCCACTTTTTCAGAGGGCTTGCATGGGCTCTTATCGCTGGCAGGCGACAAACAGCTCCAAACTCCAGGTTCCAGAGGAGCGTTTGGGCGCACAGTGCCAGCTGGGCTAATGCATAGATTAGTTTACAAGTTTGGCTCCAATGCCAATTGGATTAAGCCTCATCATGCAGGGGGTATTTCCACATTGTTTGACAGTCTACATACGGTCAGCATCAGGCTGTGATTGACTTATGCTAAGTCCTTATGCCTTTATCTAAACACATTGTGACCAACAATGTCAGCGGGGTTGAGCAGTTTTCTGTTCATGACGCGTTGTGCTTACTGTACAAGGCTTTTAGAGCGGCACCTTCGGCTCCCGTCCTCGGCGGCAGGAAGCGATTGAAACCTTTTTATTCCTAAGATAGGGGCCCATCTTTTCGCCCTCGAGCTGTGTCTTTGATATCACCCCGATCCACCCGTGTCAATATCAAAATATCACTCACAGAGACCGTATCTAATGCCTCTACACTGAGCTATAAGCAGAGTTACCACTTTGAACTAGTTCACAGAAAGGAGCTGTATTGTCCAAAGTGAAATTGGTTTGGTCTCCTTTAAGACTGAGGTTTATTTGATTAAGACCGGAGCGGAGCATGAGAAATCACGGAGGGGGACTTCAGTGGCATTCCTCAGTAATATTTATACCAATCCCTCGGCTTTGTAAATCATTCATGCACTTTCTCACTCACGTTTGACTCCAAACCTTCCGAGTCAAGCGTGAATTAGGTCTCGTAATAATAAACTAACCTCCTGCTCGGGCATTGTCTCTTGTCAGATCAGAGGAGGAGGGTCAAGAGCAACTGGACCTCTAGGGCACCCCAGGGACTACCCCCCCAAAACCCCTAACAGCTCTGCGGTGGGACCGCCATAGAGGCCTTTAATTGTTATTTCAGCACCGCCCCATCTTCACCCCTCCTCCCCCACCGCGGTGTCCGGGCAAACAGAATGGTCCTGATAGCTTTGTAATGAGAGGCAGCGTCCGGAGGGAGCATGCTAGTGACTTCCAAATACATTGCCCTTGTTAGCAATGTTTGGCGCACTGCTCCGTTGTTACAGATGTCGGTAATAGAGCGCTAATAGAGATCCATTACCCTTAGGTTGGTTGTGTGTGTGTGTGTGTGTCTGGGGGAGGGCAAAGAGCCCCATAAGATTACCACACTGGCTGACCTCTGCATCCCTCTAAAACGTATTATTTCATTTGATCAAGCCCAAAGGTGTCGGCGGGTCCAGCGCGCCGGGTTTGATGAAGACGCCGATTCGATTATCCTCCTCTGTCATTTGCGATTCTGGATTATAAGTCAGCTTTTGCAGGGGGATAATATGAGC
This sequence comes from Pholis gunnellus, assembly GCF_910591455.1. Taxonomy (NCBI): domain Eukaryota; kingdom Metazoa; phylum Chordata; class Actinopteri; order Perciformes; family Pholidae; genus Pholis; species Pholis gunnellus. The sequence continues at coordinate 2,307,294 of NC_136551.1, forward strand.
AGAGAGGAAGCCGGGAAGGAGTGCAGAACAATAGAATAACAAATTGCATGTTGCCCTCAGGACAGAAGGTAGACAGAAACATTAAATTAATGAGCCCAGAAGAACTTTGTCACAAATGAATCGTGTAAATACATTGATCTTCTCTCCTCTCTCTCTAGTCTATTTCCTTTCCTTTGCTGTTTTTTTCCCCCCTCACTCCTTGCCAGCTAATGATCTCTTCCCCGACCATTTTTACATTGCAGAGGAAAAAAAAAAAAAACCTGTTCTGTTTTTTCACCGGCGCTGCCTCTGTAAACACTCTTCCTTCTTATCTGCACGCTGCCTTCTCCCCAGGCTATGGAGCAGATTTTTCATTTAGCTAAAAGCTCGGTAAGAGGTCCATGAGAATGATAATCCTACCACGGGACGCAGCTGGCGTTTCCGCGGCGCGGATGATTAGTCGGGAACGTTTTGCATTCGACCTGGAGAAATTCTCTCAGTGGGAAGTTAGCATCCGCTTACTGTCTTTTTCAGCGAGGCCCCACTTATGGCCCTCACCCCTCCCTCTCTGTCTACACACACACACACACACTCTCTCCAGAGGAGGCTTTTATAATGGATGATGAAAATCTAGCATTTACCTCCTCCTCTCTTCCTCCTCTCCAAATACCGTCACTCCTGTCGCCGTGCATGGCGCTCGTTGACCTTCGTCACGTATATTTCTAATTGCTTTTGACGGTGAATCGGCTCCCCGCTGGTCCTCTCGCGGCGTCAAAGAGCGATGCTAGATATCCCCATTTCCGCAGGTACGGAGAGGGATTCCCTCAGATGGAATTAAGGCGGCGAACAGGAGAAACGGGTCATGAATGCACTTATCTCATTTGTCTGACAGGTTTAAACGTTTATTAAAGGCCTCAGCCTTAATTCCCTCAAGCAGGTGTAAGCTTCCGTCGAGGTGTGAATTATATCCAATCGAGCAGATACGCTCATAATATGATGAGCAAGCTAAGCTTCTCCAGGTGGAAATTGAATAACTCATGGTTTCTGGGCGTAATCCATCCGTGCATTGTCAAAGACAAATAGAAGGGAAGCGTAGTTTCCTCTGTCTTCGGCTTCAGTTGCCTTTGTGCAGAAACACTTATACCAATAAACTGTATTAGTGGCTTCACGTGCCTCTCAAATTACACAAAAACAAGAGCACGGATCCCAACTCTCACGGCCTTGTCAGTGAATCCTTTCTTTATAAAGAACCTCTTAAATCTTGTTTGGCTCCATTTGGAATAAAACCCCCCCCAACAGCCCGGCCTGCGTTATTGCCATTTTAAAGCCCCACTGAAGGAACACATGGAGCTCTTTGCACTTTGGGTGCCCCAGGTCACATCACAACAGGCCCACAGTTGATGGACAATGTTCACCGATGCAACAAACACAAATGGGTATTTGCTTTCCTCCGAGCATCATCTGCCACCTGGCTTTAGTTATGAATATGGCCGTGATTATTCCTGAGAGAATTCATATCAACAATATAGAAAAAATTAATCCGTTATTTTAATTTGAAGATTTCCTCATTTTATTTGCGTATTCTAAATTTAAACACGATTCACAAAATGTGTTCCGAGACAGCGGTCAAATAGTTTCTTTGTGGAAGCTGCAATTCAACCTGTAAGTGATCAAATGATGACTCGTGTAATTCTTATTTATATCCTGTCACCACTTACGCCTTTGGACAATCTCAAGTCAACAACAGAACGCCTCTACTGCAGCTGAAAAACAGCTGCATTGAAAAGCGTTATTCATCATCTGACATGAGCTTTATACCATTTTTACATCTGTTTTTCCAGAAAAGATGTGTAGAGATCATTGTTCATGCCTGCTTCTAACGCTGCTGGAAGGTTTAGCTTGCAGCCCCTACCAATAAAAACCGTGTCCTTTTCATTGCAATAATAAACGGTATCATAGAGCTATTTTTGGGGAGATTGTGATACACGATGTTTTCTTTCGTTCGTTGCCTTAAACGCTTAGAATTGACCCGTGAGCACCGTTTCTGAAGCGATCTCTTGTGGCCTTACAAGTAGTGGGTGCCGTCTCTTGGACGTTACAGCGCTAATCAACCTGCAGAGAAATGGAAGTTTAGCAGCATCTGTCTAGTCATGTACGGGCAGCTTGGAAGTAAAAACCCAACTCGTGTTGGTATTTCTGAATTGTCTTTTAATGCACGTTTGTACATTTTGTAAAATGAATCCTCTAAACTTCTATCAGGAATATTTCTTTGGAATGTCTAGATTGAAATGTTGAAGATGTGATAATTTATTTTATCTGGAATATCCCACTCTTAAAATAACAAAATATAATCTGCAGTGTTAAAGGGCCGTTTGTCAATATTCTGAAAAACAAGACATTCAACAGAGAACACAGTATTTGTATTTTTAAACCATAAAAGGTTATGACCTAGCGTCTGTTCTATTTATTCTCAGTAGAAACGACTTGTGACCGCGTAACAAATGTTTAACTTAGGGGGGAATTTTCTGAGGAGTTCCTCCAACACTGAAGCTCCATTGTCATCCTGGGCTTAAAAAAAAAAGAGAGAAAAACATGTTGAATGAATACAATCATGTGACCAGAAGTAATGACAACCGTGACCCATTTGCACGATGATAATTAGCCATCCACAGCCACGGGGCGCTGACCTCCAAGCAGGGATGAAAACAAACCCGTGGATCTGAAGCTCTCTTTGTCACGAAGGAGAACACACTGGCATCTAACGAGAGAGCTCGCACTGCGTTGTGTAGCGTGTGTGAATATATCGTATCATACATATATGTACTGTGTGCAGCGCATGAATGGTCTCCAATGTTTCAGCTGAAATCACTCTATATGGCTCCATGAAGTCTGACCTCATCAATGAGTTTGTACCATCCTTGAGCATCGTCATCGCACTCTTGGTACAATAATGCGACACAAGGAGAACATTATTTCTACTTTTTTGATCTCCGCGTTCCTACGGGCGATGTTTTGACGCGCGACGGAAGATAAAGACTCCGATTCTTTCTCAGCCGCAGTCGTGTAATCTGTTTATGTTTCCATCGCATGTATACGAGTTCTCCATAAAGTATCGTATTTCAACATCGCTTGATTTACTCTGATGATAGAAACCTTAACAAGCTTGTGTGATCCTTGACTCTTATCATATGATCGTGATATTGAAATAGTTTTGTAATGGAATGAAACAGCAGATTAGGAAAAGTCATTTCATTCTTTTCATTTGAGCATCTCCTCAAACCTCGAGGCAACATCTGATGTGTGCTTATACAGGCCTCTCAAAGCACACTTTCTTGTCCCTGTTGGAAAGATTGAACTTCATTCGCCTCATTTTTATTCTTATATATTCGTGATCAAAGAGTTTTAATGCAGAATTTAACTTTTTAAGGGTTTAACGTGAAGTTAACGCATTGTTTCTTGCAATTTCTCTTGCTAATATTCCAATAATGTAGCTTCAAACTCATTAATTTAATATTCTTTAAACGAAGCATTTTAACAAAGTATTAATGTTGAGCTTTAAAACTGACTTTATAACGCAACAAACTTGCACAAAGTCCCAAACCGTCCCTACGTCGTCTTGAACCTCGCGTTTTGGTGAAAAATGTTGAAGTCACGTCTGGAGTTAGAAGGAGAAGAGACGAGATTAGAAACGGAGAACCTGGCGCCGCTGCGGTGAGCCGTAAGCGCCCGAGCCCGGCTTCCTCCGCCGCTGTCTGCGCTGTAAGTCGGTTGAGTATCGCACCTACCAGGCAGATCGAAAATTCAAAACACCGAGTGCCAAGATCTTTATGTGGATTCCCTACTTCCAAATAGCTTAGGATAATTCTCCGTCTAAGCTAATACCTGGTGAGGAAGTAAAGCCTGAAGGATGGGATTATTTTATATGGCATTTTTAATGTGTGACACGCTAATCACATCTCAGAACAGGAATACTTCAACCATTTAACTTTCGTCAAGGGAGGAGAGACGTTTTTTGGGGGAGTAAGCCTTCAAAAGACCCCCCCCCTCCTCCTTCCACCACCACCTCACACCGCAGAAACCTGCTGCAAAACCACGATGACAATGACACATTGTCGTGCCTTAGAGCGGGAAAGCGAGGGGGAGGGAGGACGACAGAGACGGAGTAACCTCGAGTGCACGAGTGAGGGAAGTTTTTATTCTGACTGTTGTGGTGAAACAGGGCCGCCGCCGCGACACGGGGAGTCTTTCCTAAGCATTACACATCAATCCCGGGCCTAGACGGCAGACAGAATTACTCCTCTTGTGTCCCGATAATGATTTCACAATCCTCACATACCGCCGTCTGAATCTCCTGCGGATTTGCACATAAAGCCGAGTTTTCCCCCGGATTCCAAAGTTTAACAAGGTGAAGTAGACGAGCTCCGATTTGACCACTCTGAGCCGGTGAGGGAGAGTTAATGCGTGCTCAAACACCGCTGCACGCCATGACAGGCGCCTTCAGACACGGCAGAGGAGGGGAGTGATTTGACAAGGAGGGGACGGGTGAGCAGGGTTCAGACGCTCTCGTCTCTCTATCTCCGTCATCTGTCTGTGATCATTAATGGTTAAACATCTGAAGCGTTGCTATTATATCAGCGTGGAAAGTTATTAAAACGCACACACACACACACACACACACAGCCTGCCCTCGCGTCTGTCTGTCTTTAAGGATCGCGCTCTGATAGTGGTGAGGAAATCAATGAAGGCCTGAGAGCAGCCGGTCTGGCAGACTTGACACGCAACAGAGGAAGGTAAATTATTGGAACTTTAATTACTTTGATCCGTCATGCATTGTAGCATTGTGTCAGGGAAGTCAATGCCATGACAGACGCTGAACAAAGGCCAACGCCGCATTTTCATAACATCTTCACTCCCTTTTCCTAATGCCTGATTAAAGCCGGGGTGTCGAGGACCAAAAGCCCCCAGCCCCCTGTTTTTTTTGTTTCTCCCTCTCCTCTATGCACTGATTTAGAAACTCATTTTGAAAGCTCTGTTTACCCAACTCATTACTGAAGTCAGGGATTGAATGCTGGTCTATTATGGGCCTCTGCACCACAGCTTTACAAACAAGCACAATGCACCGTGCTATCACCATTATCACATTGTATGACCGTAATGTATCGCGCTGTTTTCCGCCCATAAATATAAGTCCGTGTTTTCAGCTAAATTAAGAAGAGAGATTTTCCTCCACAATGAAGCCTGTCCTTTTCTGAGTGGCCGCACAAGAAAACAATGACAAAAAAAACCCACAAAGTAAATGAGCAAGAGTGAGAAATTCCTTTTTTTTTTTTTTACCATCAAAGGCTGTACAAAATTACTCCTTTTTTCCCCATTTCATGAATATTCTGCCACTTAGCGTTGGGATGAATCTGCAGGATTGTTCTCGGCGCTGATAAATGGCCAGCATGTGTGGTAATTTAGAAGCACGCATTAATCTCCAATCGTGGCCTAAGAAGGGAATAAATAGGAAGCAGAAAAAAGGTAATTGATATCTAGCAAATGGGCAGACCCCCGAAAAAAAAGTTATGCAGATATAACTAAGGCGATCATCTGCATTATTAATTGCACAAACTGCAATATGTGAGCCGAACGGGAGAGAAAAGTGCTTTGTTTTAATTCTTCATTCATGTGCTAAGTACGATTAAGCAAAACTGTTGTTTTGAGAAAGTGAAGGGAATAGCTCAGAGAAATTGTCATCAAGAAAGGAATGCTGCTCTTGACTGGAGTCTTAATTCATTAGCGGATCAGGGATTTGCTAACTTCAGTCCTAATCATGCACGCAGTATTCCACTGATGGGTTATATTTCCGTCTCTGAGTGATTTGTATTTTATTGTATTCTGCAAGTTTGGGATAATCCTGCACAATGTGACCAACTGGGCTTTGAGACACTTTCTCAGCGGTTAGAGGACAGCGAGGACACTACAGCTGTCGCTTCTGCTGTTGTGACGCGTCCACGTTGATGTGCTGCAGGCCGACGTTCACTGACACGAGCCACACACACACATGCATGTAGTGTGTTCTGTTTATGTGCATAGGACGAGTCTGCATACATCTTTTTTTTTGCATGCATGTATCTTTGTAATTGTATGTATTTGTAGATTTTTCTTCCTACATAACAGATTATGATTATACATACAAAACATGATCAGCTTAAATCCTCCACCAGCTGCAACATTAATAACAGCTGCTTACATGTCAATGCATTCGTAATAATAATCCTATAATTTAATCTATATTTACTGACAAAACACTCTGAAAGAAATGTCCTCAAGTGACGTCACCTGAGTCAGCGTCGGTTTATCACTAAGAGAACAATAGTCAAACAAATTAGCATTTCACATTTTGCTCTCGTCTTGCTTGTAAACGTACGCGGCTGACTTGTAAACGTTGGTTCTTGAAAGCAAAGAAGTCCCGTTTCCTGTTGGAAAAGTTCTGAGCCCAAACCGCCGCTTCTAGTGTGAAGTGAACATGGTACAAAACTTAAAATGTGAAGATCCTCAAACAGAGGGGGGAAAAAAAAAATCATACTTCTCCCTTAATTTGTATTGATGGCCTGGAAGAAACCAGCATGCTTTGCAGTTCTGTAAGGGGGAAGATGTTTAAGTGGAGATTAATTCAAATTTCTGCTTGCTCAGTACTTGTAAAACTAAAGCAATTTATATTCCTTCTCTTAACGATCCCCCTTTCTCTGATTGCGGTAATGTAATCTAATTGTAATTATGATACTATCTGAATCATGCAGACCTTAACATGATTGGAGCTACTCATTGCATTAAAAACTAATTTTTGAATAATGATGAAAGGAGCACTGGAAAATGTGGAAGTATTACATTTTTTCTTTATCTCTGTTTTGTAGGGGGGGGGGATCTTGTTCTCCCCCCCTCCCTCCCCCCAGCCTACAGTCATAGTTCTGGTATAAATGACAAGGAGGAGTGGATCCAAAGAGTGGTGGGAGGAGGTGTAGGGCTGGATGGGAATGGACCACCCCAATTAAACGTATCGGGCTCATCAGTGGCTGCAGGATAACACCGTACCGCTGCGAACAAGTTCACTGTCGTCCCACGAGGTTTAGCTTATCGCATGCATGTGCCTCCTACGCCATCTATCACCCCACAACACCCTGTTCACCTCACCCGAGAGGGGAGGAGGGAGGAGGGAGGAAGAGCTTTTCCTGCCGGAATGATAAGAGCTGAAGTAAAACAGTTGTACGAGCCGCGGAAGCAGCCGTGCTGCTGATACGGGCTCAGTGTCACCGTGACAGTGTTTGAATCTTTATATTTGAATGCAAATAAATATGTGAGAACGGACAAAAGATGTAGAGTTACAGCTCAGGCGCTCTTTCTGTGTCCTTAAATCAGCTCCTGCTGCAAGTTGCTCAGTTATGTTGAGTAGTTGATGTGTTGGTAGGAGGAGGTTGTTACCGTACAAATCACTCTGCAAAGAATAGCAGCAACAACTGCAAAAGTCTGCAATATTTTAAGAAAAACTCTCATTGTTGAAAGAGCTGCTCTGAGCCGTCGTAAATCATTTGTTTTCATTTAAGTTGGTGATATTCATGAGCAGATAAACCAAAGTATCAAATGTAGTTTTATTTTAAATGTCACCCTTTTAAACAAACAAGCCCTCACAATGAGATCATCTTTCATTGAATGTTCACATCTGCACATGGACACAGTGAATCAAAGCCCCCATTTCATTTGTACACAGAGTGATATTGCTAGAATTAGCTTCACCTTACATGCAGCAAATCATAGCAACATTTCTGCACTCGTGTTGTTGTTGTTGTTGCACCTGCAAGCCCCGTTAGCCGTAACCTCCGGGGTTTTTATCACAATATGACTCTTGTAAAATCTCATTTGAGACCCAGGAGTGTGGACCACGAGCATATTCACAGCGGTTCAAAGCAGACACGAGGCCGAGGTGAGCGAGCAGGAGAGAGGGAGGGAAGCACAGATAACCCGACAGCTTTCACACTCCTGAAGGTAAAACGTTTAATGTATGAAATGAGGTGGTAATGCAGAAGTGGCTGGCCTAATGGACATCGAGACACTGTGAAAGTCTGTGCAGCAGAGAAGGGCTCCTTAAACCATGCAGGGGAAGATAATTTACCTGCATCTTCTGCTGCTCAGAACAGGTAGAGCTGACCCGTCTGGAACAAATCGGTTAGATAAAGACCTGGAAAATGTTTATAGAATTTAAAAATGCTGCTGTAAATCTCTGTTCAAGGTAGAGAAGGTGCTGGGCAGTGAAATCTGAGCTGACTGAATACTCAAACCAGACAGGTCAAGGCATCGGTCTCCCTCTTACACAGACCAAATGCATTTTGAAACCAAAGTGCTGATAATCAATTGTAGAGAATGTTTTTCTGACCCCGGACAGCTCAGGTGCTCTGTAAGACCAGAAAAATAATCCCTTTCATGTTCTTCCTCTGCTACAGCCGTCGTTTGATAGCCGGGTGTTCTGTATGTTCCTTATATAAGTCTATACCAGTGTAAAATAATCAGTGTTTCCTTGTCCGGTTGCACAACGCATGATATCATATCATGACTTCTATCAATGCATTCACCACTCATGCAATCGTAAGGCACTTTGCGGAATTGACTTATTTTATACCGCTTTAAAATTGGAGACACAATTTGTCTCAAAAAGAGAATTAAAAAAAGGAGCAAAAATAATTCACATTTACTGTAAATGTCTGCAGATGGCAAACATAAGAATAATGGTCCATTAAAGGAGCCGCCAGACAGAATGAAAGGGCAGTAAATAAAAGCGGTCTGACGGGATGCTTTGTGGAAACCTTTCCCACGAGCGACACGTGTCACCATGCATCACCTGAGTGGCACCTGACTGAAGCAGCTGCAGCATGAAGCAAACTATCTTTAACATGGCTTAAGGATATGTGATTCTCCCCCCCCCCCCCAATCCTGAAAATCCATCTGTGCGTGTATTTTTTTTTTTCTTCCTGTTAACGCACAGCCTCACTCCGTTCGTTCAGCCGTGGCAAACACGCACAGATCTCCGGCTATTTGCCTTCTCCTGATGCCCTGTTTCGCCTCCTCGCTGCCACCTGGGTGCTCGAGTGGCTCCGAGGCGAAGATGTGCAGGATGTGTGTGTGTGTGTGTGTGTGTGTGTGTGTGTGTGTGTGTGTGTGTGTGTGTGTGTGTGTGTGTGTGTGTGTGTGTGTGTGTGTGTGTGTGTGTGTGTGTGTGTGTGTGTGTGTGTGTGTGTGTGTGTGTGTGTGTGTGTGTGTGTGTGTGTGACTGCTGAGGGCATGAGCCATATTTCATGGAAAGACCTCCCTGTGTTTTATAAGTGTGTCAAACCTCACATCTTGAAACTGTCCCCATAATCAGGAAATCACAAAGTTTATTGAAGGAAAGTGAAAGTTTCTAAATTCCAGACATCATCAATATTTCTTCCGTGTAATCGTGAATATTTAAGTACCCGATTTGTTTAAAAAAAGGCAGTTTTTATGCAACACACTGTTGATTTTGCAGCCGAGTTCTTCAAAGTAATTAAAAAAATCATTTTTAGTTTGAGACCATTGTTAGTTCTATGTGCAGTGGGGTTGTGAAGTTGATGCTGTCATGATTTACTGTCTCTGATTATTGGAAAAATAACTGATATATTAACAATACAATAAATAAGTAAACAGCAGAGAGTGTATTTCTATCTTAAATATGTTTTCTTGGTGAAACTCGACTTAACACTCTTTGACTGATCTCTTAATCGCGGCCCAGTGACCTGTCCAAAGGTTCCATTTAACAGTGATTGTCGGCGTGTCATCGTTCCCTTAACATATGGACCTGAACATAATCTCCTGCCACCGTGAAGGAGCTGCCATTTCGCGAATAAGTGGAATTCAGACGGCGATGCCTGAGCCGTAGGTGTAATTTACTGATGATACCAATCTGACCTCATTGTGTTTTCTTAAGTACCCGGGAATTAGTTTCCGAGGAGCTGTGCGGGGAGGTTTTATTCAGCGTGGAAGGGTCACAGGAGAGCCCGAGCCTTGATGAGACGGGATGATCAGGTTCTGTCTCTCTTAAGTCTCAAGGGTTTCCTCTCTTCCCAGTATTAAAGACTCCTTGATTGGACTCTGGACACCCTGCAGATGTTAGCAGCTGACAAAAAAGGGAAGTCACGTGAGCCCTCGTGGTGCCTCGCGAGTCGCTTCAAAACTGCTAATAAACGTGGGCTTACACATGCGCACGATTACATATGTTCAGCCAGAGAGATACAAAGGAATCCACGCGCAGCCCGGATATTTCATCGCTCACCAAAGGGTGCGATGATTAAAAGAATCTAAACATCAGTTTGCATGAAGAAACAATATTTGCAAAAGGAGAATGCCACGAGAGAGGCTTTGAGGAAGCAATGTTTGTACTTTCTCTGCAACAGGAAGGCCTGTGATGAATTGAAAACAATTAAAAGTGAGTTTCGGGGCCCCGTGAGTTGATTAGTTTCACCCTGGCAGAGCAGTCGGGAGGCCACGTAGGAGGAGAGGTGGGATTGAAGGGAAAAACCCCAGCGGTATCTTAGCAACAGCATCCCCCCCCCACACCTCCTCCCCCTCCACATGTCAGGAACCTTTGGCCCCCTCCGGCTCCAGGAGGCGCGGGGAAAGTTTTTCCCTAGGTGTGTTTTACACCGCTGCTGCCTCGTGATTGGCCGAGGGCTTCCACTGGCTGTCAACCGCCTCCCTTAAGGGAACCTGGCAGATCTCAAGGAGAAGGAAGAAAAACAGAGGAGGGGAAAGAAATAAAAAAAAATCAATTTTAAGCTCACATGCCCCACTGGGTGCCAAAGCCACTTCGGGGATACTGAAGGATGCCCGAGTTGACAGGATTTGACTTCCAGAGGTAGAGAGGTGACAAACTCTATCACGGGTAGAGGGTAGCGCAGAGGCCTGGGAGGGCTAACCTGTTCTCGGGGATGGCTGACCTGCCGTCGTATTGAACCTATCTATCTCTGAACAGCAGCAGCAGCAGCAAAGGTACCACGGGGGAATGTGAGAGCCAAGGGGAGGGCAGGGGAGGTGAAGAAAGTTGTTACTGGAAAAAAAAGAGAGACTGTAGCGAGGCGAGAGAGAGGGGGAGGGGCGGGGGGGAAAAGGAAAAAAAGTGGCAGAATTCAGGGGTGTAAATGATGAATTACTTTTCATCAAGTGAAGGGAAACATACTCCGGAACAATCCAGAAAACGGAGCAGGGAGACTCTGACCTCGTGCTTCGGAGCAGCCAATATCTTCATTCAAGAAGACAACCATGAAATTACACAGAAAATGGGATTGTCATGAGCGGGCCCTTGAAAATCTTGGTGTACAGTCATTATGGCACGGGAAAGAGCCTTCATCCACACATCATACCCCGTAAGAGAAGGGAAGCAGGGTGTGTATCCGCAGGGACAGCTGCTAGGAACGAGAGCTGGTTTAATGAAAAGAATGATTCTGTTTCCCCCGTTTCTTCCATTGAAACCTCATACAGTTCGTCTGCTATCACGTTTACATGGAGACACGGCGTCCTGTAAACGGCCCTGTTTTTTTATTTGCAGACGTCCACGTGCATCCTCCGAGGAGTGTTAACAAATGTTGGCGAGGCGGTGTAATTAAAGGGAGGCGGTGGTTTTTCTATCTCTCGCGTATGAGAAATCACAGACACACACACACACAAAAAAAAAAAAGGTTTGTGAGCAGATGCATGCACGCCGAACACGGCGCCTAATGAGCAATCAAATAATAATTAGGAAAACGGAGCAGAGGAAATATGAGCGAGGCTTTGAATACAAGATGTTCAGGTTAACCTCTGAAATAACTTGGAAAGGGAAGTTTTGAACATTCATAAAACCTAATGCTTTCCAGTATGTTGGAATCAGTTACTTGACGGTATGTTCGGGAGAATTTATCTATATTTTAACATATATATACGTGGCACATGTTTACTGATCGTAGTGGGTACGTTTGACTGTGTATCTGCATAATTGTGTGACACATTCATGCTAATTTATAGTCATTATTACAAACTATACAATGACTAAAATATGCGCAGAAAGAATTAAAAAAACACTGTTAATTGACTCTTCAAATACAGGAAAATAAAATGATTGAGATCTTTTTTTTTTCTTTTGCAGAGGACTCTGTTAGACTAACCACAGGGTTTTATATTCACACATACCTCACAAAATGTAAGACACGAGACAGTAAGTGACGACTTCTTTATTTGCTTATTCATTACAAGTTTCTGACGATAGTATTAATGCAGAATCCACAGTTAAAATTGTCCTTAAAACCAGTCAAACCTTAATACATAATCACTTTTATTATGAATTATATAGATGCGTGGGTTCATAAACAGTGGGAGATATGTGGCTCACATGGAGCTATACATTTAGAAGAAGACATGCATTGTCGCCGGTGTGAATGTGGTTTTTCATAGAAATATTTGGGAGAATCCTCTTCACTACAGAAAAGTGTAAACTGGGAGGAAGAGTCGGTGGGCTGGAGTGGGAGGCTATCTCTAAATTCCTCCTCCTGAACGCCGTCTGTACTCTCAAAGCACAGAATTAACGAGACGGAGAAAAAATAGAACTCCGTGGCGGAGAAGCGATGTGTCCGTGGAAAGTGTTTTGAAGGATCTGTAATTTTCAAAGTGCTCTGCATTTAAATGTCCCTTTTATTCCTAAACAGCCTTAAGACACTTTTCAAAGTGCTCGATTCACATAATTAGATGGGGCCAACAGATGACTCCCTCACTGTGCCACGCTGCCATTAGAAAAGGGGTCATTCTCTTTGCAGGATGGCTACTGTTCTCACTTGTCATTAATTTGCCACTTCAAAGCCGCGAGAGCATGTGACACCAGCGACAAATGAAATAAGTTTCACTTATCTCAAACAGCCACCATTACGGCTGCAAACTTTTCAACTCCAATCACACACTCGCTTTTTAACAGTCTGTTCATAGCGGAGCGCGCATGTCCCCCCCAGTTTAAGATGGCTTGTCAGGAAAAAGAAAAGAACTTGTATCATCTTCTCTGCTCAGTCTCCTATGGAGTGTGTCCATTCATCTTCTAGCCAGCGTTATTAGAAAGGAAGCACATCTTAGACTTATAATGTCATATTTCCAACTTGTCAAGTCAATCTGGGTCGGTGTGACGGAGCTAATTACAGTATACCGTACACGGCTTTGCTTTGTTGACCGGTCGGTTTCACAAAACACGCTTCTAAAGCTTAAATTGAGAAGAACGCTGTTGCCTTTTTAATATATTAAAGTTTACACAAATGAAACGTTTCCAAACTCTGTCACCTAGAAAATGATTCCCCGATAAAATGCATAAAAACAAAACAAAAACTACTTGGTCTTGTTTGGTAAAACCTCATGTTTGTCTTATAATAACGTTACGTTATGTAAGTTACAGTATAAGTAGACCCTAACAGTGGTCTGCTGTGTGAAAGTCCTGTTTGTTTGACACTAAATACGCAATAATTCGTATATTTAGCTAATTACTACACATATATTCTATTACATTTCCATGTGGAAAAGGTTTAATTTGATCTCATAAAGGGACAATGAAAGAGCATCTTTAACCGACAACCTTCAGCTCAATAATATGTGCGTATACCTTTTGCAGGAAATGCATCAGTTTAGTTTCTTTGTCTCTTGGAGTTGTATTCTTTAAACGTGCGTGCAGCACAATGTCTTTCTGTCCTGAACAGCGGTCTTTACACACAGCTCTTTGTTGGTGGGCCGCTGCACCACCGCGGACCAAGTTTCAGTCCCGCCAAGGTTTCCTCTTTCCTACCCGGAATGTTTGAAATGCTATCAAAGAGTTGGCGTCTTCATCAAAGAGGTAAACTTTAAAGGGTTCCACCTTTGCCGTTGCCCCCCCCCCCCCGCCTCTTCTTCCTTTAATCTGGCAGGGGTTTGGCAGTCAAAGGTAAATAAGTGTGAAATGGGACATGTGTTTTCCATCGTTTCCCTTTGTCACACATGTTCTCCTCTCTCCGTGATTAACATTCCACCTACTCCAGGTCCCCTTTCTTGGCGATCTGCGGGCCTCGTGCAGGTCGGCCTGCCAAAAACACTCCCTGGCCACCTGGAATTACAGAGCTTTCAAAGCCCACACTTCCTGTCCATCTGAAATCCATTGAGCCTATCAGAAGCCCCCCCAAGTGTAGGATGACAAGATCCTGGCGTATATATTTATTCTGGAAGACTCCGCTCCCTCTGATCGACTGTTTATTGCTCTTCATTAGACAGTGGTAATTATTGGAATAATAAGCCAACAAAGATGAACCCTCCTTGAATTGAAAAGCTCTGATCGGTGCCAGCGGCGATGTCTCAAGAACATCACGAGACGGGAAATAAAATAGGGGCAAACGGATAAACACATTTTGTTTTTAATTTACCCAGTTCTTGAGTCACATGACAAATTAAAAAAGAGATTTTCAAGCACAGGAATGGACGAGCAGACTGCTTGGGATTTCCCTCGCCATAGGGCAGGCCGCCAAGCGAGTGCAGGCCTGCCTCGGGGGCCTGAGGTTGGCAGCGGCGTGCCAGTTGTTCTGTTTACCTTCCGCCCAATGTCCAAGAGACGCGCTGTCAGAGGTCTTTAAGGAAACCGAGCTCCTCGCGCTACTGGCGCCTCTGTTTGTTTATTTCATTGCTTGCTTTGGCGTGCCAGTCACAGTCTAAATAACCAATGTGATAGACGCGGGCCGCGTGTCCCGTGATGAAAGGCTGTGATTTTTAAATGGCGCTGATGAGATTATTACTGCACTTCGGGCCGCTCGGCTGACAGCGGTAGAGCAGCGGGACCCCTGGTTTGTCATCTTTGACGGCGTTGACGGTGTTTGAGGGTGTGCTGCACATCATCTGGTAGAAGTGAGGAGAAGTGACTCCGCTCATGTAACAGTTTAACAGATCTTTTCCATATGGGGGGGGGGAAAAAAGACTTGATGTCCATTTTGTATTGTAGCTTTGTTCATGATAATTACTTCCAATGCTTAAAAGAGAAGTTCTATATCTGCAACAATTTGTTTAGTTTGGATAGCGGACTTTTCGACATACCTAAATCTGTAATCATTTTGCGCTATCATCCATTTTGTGTTTGTTTTGAATCATTTTGGAAGGAAACACATGTCTCGCATGTCCTTGAAAAGTATTCAGGAGCCGCTCGGGTCATTATTTTAAATCACAGCCGTGTTCTCTTCCAGTCGTTTGGAAAGCAAGCTGCTATTCTCTCGTCCCCGAGAGTTTACCTCCGTGTTTTGAGTCCTTGTACCTTGGCAGGAGGGTCCAACCATATGGCAGAACTAAGTGTCGATTATCAACCAATCTCATATATCACACACACATCCGATAAAGCCGGATATTCATCACTCATGTAGCACTTTTTTTTTCTCCACTCTCACTGTTAAGTAATGACAGATGAACAGCCTACCTACAGCTTCACTGATCCAGAAATATCAAATGTGTTTCAGGGCCGTGCCAATCGTCTGTCTTTTTGTCATTGACTCACAAATGTTACATGCTGGTTGCAGAAGTATCGAGTTTGACGCATTTTACATAATTTGAGTTTGTGAAACAGTACTTTCTCAAACAGATTCCTGCAGTATAATCTCTGAAACATTATGCAAAGATTGTATTTTGTATTTTATTGTGTCTGTAAAGTTACTGAAATATTAAGGATGGATTTAAAAACCAAACGTTAACTATCACTTCTACCAGGTAAGGGAAGGTTTTTACATGTTTCTAAATATAATGTAAAATATGCAACAGCCTCAGCATGTAGATGAGAGCATATATTATCATATGTCATGTCATGATGATCAAACAGCTTAATGAGTGACATAGATATGATGATTACCTATGTACGGCAGCAGAAAGGCTGCCATTGCGCCTCAGTTATTAATGCAGTACTTAATTAGTCATAATTTTATACAACTAATTTACTCAGGACGCATTAAATAAACATAGATGTCTAATTAGAATATTGTGTTAAACTTGTTGGACGGAGCGCCGGCATGTACACAATCGCAAACACACACTCGCCGTGCTGTGTTCATTATCGGGCGAATACCTTAGCAACTGATGCCGCCTTGAGCATAATAGAGTGAGAGTGATTAGCATACGCAAAGACTCATATACTTTGTGTGTATGCGTTGTGTACTTTAACGGTACACGTGTAGAATAAGCTCTAATTCCTAGATCAGCACGGAAGTAAGCAATATTATGGAGGTCAAGGGTTAAATCCCCGCTACCGTGACTTTGTTTTGTCTTTTTTATGCTGAATAAGCGTTGTTGTTTTCAGTTTATTATTACAGCTGCTTTATCACTTATAACCACAGCTCCACTACTAAGTTATTTTATATTGTGTCATGCACATGCAGCCCTCTTGGATTTGTACGACACCGTAAACACATTTATCAGACTTACTACAAATAAAATCAGACGCACTAAAGGTTCCCGGATCAAAACACAGATCAAGAAAATAGTTTCTGAGGACAGTAGCAGCACAGAAAACACCAATGGTTTGTGGTCATTTAGAAATGGTTGGAGCAACTGAAACTTAGTAGATTTCTCGGTCAAAATCCTTTAAAAAACCCATAATTTTAAGGGGTCCTTATCTGTAATATTGAAGGATAAAATCTGCAGTAAATTTAGTTTATCTCGCTGCTCTAAATCAATCTTGACATTCACTAAACATGTTTGTTTTTTACAGTAAAACAAACCTGCAGAGGGAAGCTTCAGATAAGTCCATTGTTATGTGTGCAGTTACTATACATAGCAACACATTCATACATACAGCGGCGCCCGTCCACCTTGAGTGAGTCTGGTGTTTTGCAGCCTGCAGCATTCATCAGCAGGCAGCAGCCGGCAGGCCGCGGTGCAGACGAGCAGTAGGACGGAGCATTAATGAAATGTTAATGGCTGAATTAAGACTGAAATAACCAATCTAGCCCGGACTCCTGTGCGAGGCCATTAGCATCAGCGCGCCATGCTGGGGCAAATGACAACACTACTCACCCACCCCCTCCTACCGCCCAAGCTCCATCCAGGGCAGGGGCCATGGGGCTGGGGGCCCATGCAGGTAGATGGCATTGGAGGGTGGTGGTGGGGGGGGTATGTTGCTGCAGAGACGGGGCTCCATCTGCCTGACCTCTGCTTGTTGGCTGCTGGGAGAGCGTCAACAAATGATTTACAAATGAAGCAGGGTGGGCGACGCACGATTGGGTGTCTCTCTCTGTGATTGATGAGTGACATCAAGGACAATCTCGGCCGTTTCCCTTGTTTTCATGCTGGAGTTTGTTGCAACTGCAATGTTGCTTCTCTTCCAGTGGTGTTGAGTCATATCTGATGTGAATGTGACCGAACCAGGACTGGATTTCACAGAACAGTTCCTCTGTCTGTAGGTGGAAATAGTCCAATTAACTGAATACAAATGTAAAATGTACAATGATTTAAAACGGAGAAAAGAGGCCGATGCTCATATTTAGAAAGCTGGAAGCAGAAGAATCTGTGGTGCGATACAAAGACTTATTTATTTCAGATTCTTCCTGACTTTAATATTTTGACTTGCTTCCTAAAAATGGGCCTTCAGGGCTTGTAATATCTGTCTTCAGTGACAAGGACCTTTGGTCTCTGTCTCTTTAAGAATTAACCAAGAGGTCAGCGCTGTCCCCCATCCGTCTAAATGAATGTAGCTCAAGATCACTTGGGTCTGATCTTGATTTGGATTTTATTTAATTACAAGTATATGAATGCATGTCTTGCTTTGCAGTAATGCTGTTATTCTACATCATGGGAAGTGTAATTGAGACCACACAGGGCATTACAGGGCAGCATTATGGCTGAGGAGCTGAGTGATGTGTCTGAGCGTGACGCGCTGCTCCCTGTTTCTTAATTAGAAACTTAGATCACGATGTCGGTCCAACAATCACACTAGCATGTTTCCTTTACATCTCAAGAGGGGGGGGGGGGTGTCATGGATGCCCGTCCCCCCCCCGCTCCCACATAGCAAAGCAAGTCAATAACTCTGCTTACAAACATCCACAGATACTTCATGAAGAAGAACCTGAGGAAGATACATTAGAGCTCTTAACCTGGTAATGTTCTCTAATTGGGGGAAGCTGTAATCGGTTTAAGCATTAATCAGATTTGAGCCGGTTGTGGTTAAGTGTTGTGCGAATGCGATGTTTCCTGTCGAAGTATGAAAAGAGTTTTTGTTGGAAATAAATGTGTTTGTGCCGCCGGGGGCCTCTGGAGCACATTATGTGATCGTGATGTCTCTTAGATTCAATGACCAAATATGCACTTAGTGATAGTAATGTTTGTACGGTGCGCTTTGTGGGAGATTTGTCTCTCTAAACATGCTCAGGGAGGGGATTTCATTCTGGTGAGGGGTGGCTCCACTTTATATATTATGCTGATTTTATTGACATCACATTTGGACATTTGAATAATGACAAAGTACATTGGCAGATTGGAATATCCGTTACAATTACCTCTTTAAAGGGATTAGGCAGAGCCAAATACTCTCATTTCTGTGTTATATGACATCAAAAGTACTGCACCAGGTGCACACTTGAGGTACAAGTGTTGAAGTCAAAAAGAGCAGGTTGGGTGGAAGGTTGCTGAAACAGTAACAAAGTATTGTGAGTCACCATCCAGTCACGAGGGCTCTAGTGAGGTGCAGCACTGATGTCGGGCTTTAAGATCGCTCGCAGCGTTCCAGTTCATCTCACAGGTATTGGATGCAGTTGGCGTTCTTCCTCGCCATATTGGGAAAGCCAGTCTTCATGGAGCCGTCTTGGTGCATGGAGCATCACCTCAGTGGAACATGAGAGGGCCTTCCCTAAACTGTTGCCACAGAGTTGGAAGCGTTTGTCTAACATACCGTCGTATGTTTGAGCATTCATTGGAACTAATGAGCCGAGACCAAAGCAGGAAAAACAGCCCCAGTCCAAAAGCACACAAATATATCACGACGGTATGTACCCTTCGATGTATTTGTTCATTCAAAGTAGTCGTTGAATGACAGAAATTGGCTCCCAGCTACGTTTTGACCGCAGTTCTTCAGCAGTCGGCTAACAACTCCTGACCTGAAAACGGGTGGTTTGGCTCTGCTCGCTGAGGTTTAAGTCCACCAATGAGATGATTTCAGCCTGCAGAGCCGCTCTGCCTCTGAGGAAAGTTTGCATAATTAACACTGTGATGTACAGTGTCTTGTCTTGGCTGGATGATGGTGGCATGCGGTACAGCACGCTCTTGTGAGGATCAAACTTGTGAAAGACATTCCTCCAGCTACAAATCTCCTCCTGATATACCAGCTTGTCTTAAGACAAACGTCTTTTTTTTTTGCATAATGCAGAAAGCATGTGAATATAAAGGCAGCTCTCACTATTGTTGAAATCCACAGCAGGGACTGCCGGCGCGCACAGTGGTGTAATAGATGTAACATCGCATGGCTTTCAGAAAACAAGACCTGAGGAGAGGGGAGGGAGTCAGAGGGGAAAGAAATCATATAGACGGAAAAAGAGGTTGTCACCTTCACCTTGCGTACTTGTCATTCGCCCAGCGTCAGGTCATTAAATTCACATTAGGCCTCTCTGAGGGACCTTCGGATGCTGTTAGTGCACCTAAAGCTGTGTGG
This sequence comes from Pholis gunnellus, assembly GCF_910591455.1. NCBI lineage: Eukaryota > Metazoa > Chordata > Actinopteri > Perciformes > Pholidae > Pholis > Pholis gunnellus. The sequence continues at coordinate 2,326,963 of NC_136551.1, forward strand.
CAGTAAAAAAAAATCACAACTTCCTCCTCTTCGCGATGGGGGGAAAACACACACGTAAAAGCAGCTATGCGGCACTTTGCATTCTGACACTGGATCATTATGGTCTCTCATGTCTGTTTTTTCCCTTTTTCTGGGGTCGATAATGGAGACCCGGGGCACAGGAGGGACGTTGGCGATGTCCATTTGTCCGTCCCCTGGAGGACAGAGCTGGATCCGAGTCAAAGTTTTGAGATCGCTGCCACTGAGATGGCATTAACTCTCAGTCTCCTGGGTCGGCTGCGTGAATCATTTATTAACAGAAACCTGCGACGGGCGTTTCAAAATGTCGGATCGCGTTAGGCCCGTGTCCTCGCATTATTCAAGGCAAAAACAAACAAAAAGAAGAAGGTGAGCAGGGTGGCACTTTGTCATGTGGAGTGCTTAGAGATGTCTGTCGCGGCTGAGAGGCTCAAGGTGCACGAGCCAGGAAAGGATCACAGCTTACAGCTGGTTATATGGTTATTTAAAATAAATTGTAGAACAATCGTCAGATCGGATCATCACAATATGATTTCTGCTGAAATTCTGCAGGAAAACAATAACACTGAATTGACTGTAACATGAAGCCTGCAGTACAAACTACGAACATGGAGTTCCAAAGCTATTTACTGGGCAGTTAGGATGCAAACAAAAGACTTTATTGAACTGCATTGTGGGAATTGTACATTTCTGAGTTTTTAGAGCCTGACCAAACGAAATATAAGTCAGACTATTCTCATTTGCATAGTTGATCCTCAGTATGTGCTGCCGAAGGACCACAATTAAAGATGAAAGAGAACTGAATAGCTTCATAAATACAGAATAAAGCCACACCAAGCTATCCGAGCCTTCAAATGAGCCAAGCCAGCCGGCAGCAGCCTAAGCAAGCACCAAAGTCACAGATCCCATGATGAAGAATCAATTTGAAAGAAGATAACATTTGTACTTCTTATATTTCGAGCAGGATATGTGATGAGTAACTATTGGCTATGCCCGCCGAGGTTGAACCAAACCAATGAGATCAAGTCTTTCTGGAGAGCAGCCTCCAAGAGTAAATCTCACTGATCATAATAGTGACGCTTTGTTTCAAAGCTTTAAAACTGCGAGACGATGACACGATTATTTAGGGAAGTGGCTGGGTGGAGAGATGACCTTCCACGTGTTCATCTGGCCACGTCTGACATTGGCCACCCCATTTGCCTGCATATTATTGTTTATGAACAGGAGTTTGAGGGGGTTTATAGGTTGGTGTTGGACGGACAGCTGCTGTGTTTGGCTGTTGACCAGCGGCCTAATATGAGAGGGACATTACCTGTGAGCAGCTGCCATCCAGTTGCATGAAACTGTGCCCAACAATAACCGTCCAACTGCGAATGGAGTCACTAATAATGATTTGAGCTGCTCAGCATCATCGTTTGATGACGGCTTGTAACCTCTGGTCACATCCTGTATATCTATAGATGGACAGATGAACGAATGAAGAACACGTTCTTCGCTACACCGTCTGCAAAGCTCTGGACTTTCTAAACTGGACCAGATGTGATCGTAGCAGCGCTGCAGAGTTCTGGCGGATAATACTCGGTGCTGTTACTTTTCTTTTCAAACAGAGCTTCTCTCTGCTGCCGGTTGTGTCAAACACTCAGTGTATTGGTTTATCCCTTTTGCTTCTCATTTCTCATCTTTACACATGAGTTGATCGCAGCAGCTCCCCTCCCTCCCCCTCCCTCCCCCTCCCTCCCCCCCCCCCCCCCCCCCCCCCCCCACCTTCAGCCGCGTCCTGCGAGCGAGACAGCTGTGAAAACAGTGTGGAATCTGTGCAGCCGGCAGAGAGACCAGCTCGTTGCTGTCTCCTCTGATTTTAACCAGATTTTCCAGGGATATTAGAGGAAACAAAAGATGTGCCATCCCAGCGTTCCACCGCTCAAAGCTCCACCCGATAACTTTGATGCTAGATTCCCTCTGAATAAAGGGAGAGGGGGACATTTTTGGATGGCTTCCTTACGTTTAAAGTGAGGTGACACTTAACTGGTCCATAAATTAGCATTTTTGATTGCCGTCTTTAACATACATAATAAGAAACCTCCCTTAAGATGAGATCTGAAACTGAGAAGATTGTATGCTTGTCATGATAAGACTTCTGCCAAATGGCTCCGACAGAAAGAAAATAAAGTTTTGTGTCTCTTTCCCTTTTAGCTCTATCACAAAAACAAGCCGCACATTTCACCAGCGCACGACATCTGTACAAATGAATGTGAGACATTTGTCACGGTGACATTGATTCAGAGGCAAAACAGTAAAGTTCAGAACAGAAAATGACACAGCAGGCTTCAAGACCAATAGGATGTCACTGGCTGTAGCGGCTGCTTTTAAAAGTAGAATTGCAAAAGAGAGCAATTAAGGAAATACGTTGAGGAAAAATGCTCAATTCACTGACACCAGATGCCATCGATCACTTGCCTCGATGAGTATTTATACGTGCAAAGTATCACTACTTCCAGGTACTTTTGCAAGATTCAGAATTCTTTTTTTTTTACAAGTTGTTTTCATGTTAATTATTCTCAGAACGGGTAAAATTAACCGGGGAAGTTATTTTCACAAGTTGTGAAGGTGTTGCTTGCCCGTCCAGTCAAATTCTGCAATTAGTGCCGGAGCCGTTGCTGTTGCTGTTGTACGGTATTCGTCTAACTTGCTTTGTCTAGTTTGTGAAAACCATACGAGGCTGGGAAAAAATATTAATGATGTTAAAACGTGGTGGAAGGAAAAAAATCTAATCTTATTGGATCTAAAAAACGATATGGGCATCAAGTTGTTACTGTTACTGAAAAGGTTTAAGTTGAGCTTAATATGATGAGTGACATTTTACATAAATGTCACTCAGGATAAATATGTACGTCCACGTCCAGCGACTGCTGTTGACTGTACCAGTACGGCACCAAGACACACTCCTGTAGATGTACAGCAGCAGGTGAATAATGTGATTAAGTAATGATTTGAAACCACCAGCCGCTCCACCATAACAGACCTCCTAAATAAGCAAGGACCGGGAAAAAAGATGTCAGAATCCAGTGCTGGATGGGCAGCGGCCTCATTTTATTCCAGCCCATGTATAAAACACAATGTGGGAATAGGTTTGACTGATCTATCCCATCTAATATGCGACTTTCTCCCCCCCCCCCCCCCCTTTTTTTTTTTTTTTTGCTCATAAGTTGCAAATGGCTTCATTAAAACAAAAGCACGACCATAGGGAGCACATAAAACATGCTGCTGCTACCTAATATGGTATTTATGACCAGGGCTAAATGTAGAGTGAATTAAACTTTAAAGGATTGCAGTCAGGTAGACTCGCCGACGTTTGTGGAGGAATGTCCATTAACAAGATGAAAGAAGAGGGTGTGTGTGTGTGTGTGTGTGTGTGTGCATGTGTGTGTGGCGGAGTGTTATTCCCCCATGGCCGCCGGTGGAACGTCAGCTACTCAGCGAGACGGCTGGCTGGACCTAGACACCTTACACCGCACGTGAAATGAAAAATCGACTGACGGTTTCGCCCAGGAGCCCCAGCCTCCTGTATTTACAGAAATAATTAAAACGTAATATCATCAAAAGTGACTTCTCCACACCCTCCCTCCCAACCCCCCCCTTCTTCACTGACTCTCCTTGTTGCCGTTGCTCTCTGTGAAAGAAGTTTCATCTGCTGGAGAAAATAAACCAATTAACAGCTGATGCAGTCGAGATGCCGCAAACGGAGGTTTATGCCGACCGAGGCGTGATGCAGAATGCTTATTAGAGAACAGGTTTGGGTCTAAATAATCACTAGACACGCTTGGAACCAATTGTACATTCATCAGCTCCTGGATTTCCCAGTGGGGACGCACACACACAGGAGCAGAGGCCTTGTCAGCTGCTCTGTGGATGCCTCAATCTCAACCCTCGCCGACCTGCTTTTGGTGACACACAAACAAGCTGCAAACACGCTACGATAAAGAGTGAAAGAAGTCCGTATGTCTGGGTTCTTTGGGAGAAGCGGCATGTTTTCGATGACGTCTCGTTCGCACTGATACACTCGAGCATTTTGGTAGAAGTCGAGCGAGCATCAGCCAGCTGCAGGCTGCTGATTTTCTAACTTTAGTGGCTCTGATGCATGAATGTAATATATTTTGTTCAGCAAATCTCCTGCTTACAGCAAGTCTGTGCTGGTGCAGTACTCAAGAGTTAACAGATGGAGTTTTTAAAGTCAACAGTTCTCAAGCTGCAGAGGTTATTCACACTACATTTTTGAAAATAAATAAACTTTCTAATGAGCAGATCAGAAAACACGTCTCTCTTCTGAGCTTAAATTATCTTTTAAATCAAGGCAGTAGTTTGAACTTTTTAATAGTAATGTATGATTTTTACGCTGTATTTTCGTCTTTTTGTAATATTTAAAAATACACGCTCTGCATTCTGGGTTTTCAGTATCTTGTGGGCCCATCCAGTTTGACACAATAAGCATTTTCACCATCATCACAAAAGAGAAGATTTAGGATTCAATTCACCACTTCCAGTCCACATTATCTGGATGTTGGGCACACTTTGTGGTTTAAGCTTATGAGACGGGTATGTAAATATGTATCCCAGAGCAGCTTCATGATTTTAAATTATTTATGATCTGAATTCATATTGTATATTTATATTTATGTAGTGTCAGACTGATATAGGGTAAGTCAAAATAAGGTCTAAAGAAACTAAACAAATTATTTTCCTGAAAACATATTCATATATTCTTCTTTATATTAGTGTTTGTTTGCCTCACGGCGATCACCAACTCCAGTTCAAAGTTGACCCAGTTTCTGAATTACCAGTACACATGTGATCAGTGTGGAGAACCCACTCAGTGCTGCCAGCGTGCAGATTCATTACAAAGGAAATGTTAGTGTTGAGTGACATCACCTTTTTATACTTATATATTGTTTTTGTAAAGACGTGTCTGCGGTGACAATAGCGCGACTGAAAGGTGGATGAATGAATGCATGACCTTGGCTTCCACTGCATCATGTGACAACTCCCATTTTGTCCCCTTGCTCTTGTCAAAAGCATCATATTTTATAGATTGGAGTCCCATCTTGTGACTTTGCATTAGGGATACACAGGTAAGAGATGTTTGAAATGGCCACAGGGATCATACATCTTAGATAGCTGTGTGAGCCGTAATGGCTTCCATCCTCACTCCCTCTCTCTCTGCGGTCTTCCCTCGAGGCTCGCCCACCTTTTTAACGTTTTAGCTCACAGATGGGCCAAAAAGGTTCCCCCTTGCTTTCACGTGACCTCTGTTGAATGTAAAAATTTGTGACACAAAGTGGCGCGGTTTCATATTTGTTTAGCAGCGACTGGCTCGATGCGCCAGCGTAATGGCACGGCTCCGGTATCCAGATCACCGGAGGCGGCGCATCGGGGGACAACCTGGGATCACCGTGCTGCTGATTTATGCATGAACCATGTGCTCACTTTGCTGAGACAGACGGAGCCGACGGTAACAGAGGAGACATTCGGACGGGAAGACATCCTCTTCTCTCGTGATGCCGGGGGAACACAGGAGACCGGGACGGGTGGAGGCCTTCACAAAGACATTACATATTCTCATGTTGTGTTCGGCTACCTGTCTGTCGGAGCCATCTGGCATGTGAAACGGGGAACATGGGGAAAACGTTAGTTATCATCCAGATGCATCAAAAAACACAGGTTACCAAAACGTATAATGTGTAAGGGATATTTATTTATACGACATTACATTTGGACCCTTTTTTGTATCAAATATTTAGTGGATTTTTCCTTTGAAACCAAACTTGTTGGTTTGTTTTTGGCATGACAAAACCTTACATTATATATTATTATACTTAACAGCCTTATTCTTTTTTAATTCAACACTTGACCTTATTTTAAATTGAAAACAACCGAACAACAAAACGGTTTGTATATCCGTGACATGTTCCTGTTTGCAGCAGCGCTCTCATGCCTAATGTATGAGCTCTCAGCTGAGTGTCCATCCCAGGTGACCATAACACGCTACGACATGCAGACGGCACAAACACTTGAACTAAACCATAACCCACACTGTATTAACTTCCACCTGGGAGCTCCTTGAACACGTGGACTCTTGTTTGTGTGCTCATCAAAATAGCAAAGCTTGGATATGTGAGACTCACCTCTGTGCTCCTCTGTAAGACATCTCTAAAGCCAAACGGCTACCTATGACAGAGCCGTGCTCACTCATGCGGCATTAATTCAAACACAGGATATGTGGCCCCTTTGAGCATCCCTATCCCTGTTTATCTTGACAGCGCTCTCCTTAAGCAGGCCGTGTATCCATATTTGAAGGCGCCACCGGCTGCGTAGGTAAAGATGGGAATTTGTAGTGACAAGGGGAGGGCATCAGCACAACAGAGGTACTTAAGGAAAGAGACAACCTCTTCCAGTGAAGGCAAATGAGACTTGTCATCCGGCAGTTGGTGCAGTAATTATAAAGGGTGCGTTGAATTTCCCAGGGATTCCAGGAGAATGGCATAATGGAGAGAACACTAAGAATTTTATAAGCCAAGCTGGGGAGAAATAAGACAGAAAAATCCAACATCTGCTAAAGAAACATGAAAGGTGTTTGTGATGTTTGGTTACCCTGTGTCTTATTTCACTGTGCTACCACGCAGTGATACAGACGTGCTGATTCTGCAAAACAGCGCTGGAAATGTCTGCTGTTGTCCTCAATTACCGGGGAAGTCGTTGCCTCGGTCATTTGGTGGATAGCAGGGGCACCTGCTCTCCTTTTCAGTGCTGCTGAGGTTTTATTATTGCCAAACGTTACCTCGACAGATTGCTGGAAAGATGGCATCTTATATATATATATATATATATATATATATATACATATATATATATCCCGAAGACTAACAAACGTTTTGCATGACTAAGTGTCGCTGTCGTAGTGTGTTTATCGTGTTTCGTCGTCAATTTTATTCATATAAATAGAAGGACAAGAAGGCGAGATGAACTTTGCTCGTTTGTGGAAGTTCTCTAGTTCCGTTACATGAAATTAATTCAGCAAACTTGTTTTTCCGAACTCCTTCCAGGAGGTGCACTCAGCCCCGAAACATATATCTGTATTGAGTGACCGAGTGAGGCAGTGGCCAGTAGTGCAAGATAACTTTTTGACCTTTTCCATATCATTTCTGTTATTAATATACAGTATTTTATGTTATATTTTGCCAGTTTGGACTTTACTTTAAAGCTCCAGTGGTCAGTCTTTAAACCCTGCGGTGAGGCCTGCGTCCAGGGCCTGATGAATGAATCTTAATAGCGTCTTAATGCCGTTTGAGGCTCGTCCACCTTTGCAAGAGTATCCTGCGGGGGGAAGCTCTGAATACCTGCATCTCTTGGCATGGTAATCGAGAAATTTAAAAAGGTTTTACACATCAGAACACATCATCTTTTATCAGCACTCTCAATTCCCAAATAACGATCGGTGTTTGCTTTGAAGCATGCAGACAGCGTAAACATGGCTCTCCTACGAGGTGTCCTCCAGCTGTAACGGTGTATCTCTACCTCCTCCTCTGAATATCTCCCCGGGCCAACACCGTGAACGTGTTTCTACTGCAATGTAGCTTATTAGAAAGTGGTTAAATATGAATTAAAACTAAGCTAGCTGTTTACCTAGTGCTGAAATAGACCTCGAGCCTTTTCGTCAGGGATTTAGTTTTCCATAGATTGATGCGTACTTTGTGTTTGTTTACCCTCCAGAAACATTCATGTATATTTGAGTCTGACAGTTACATCTGCTCAGGGATGCACACCGCCTCCAGCAGCATCAGTGAAACTGCCGCCGACTCGCTTTGCATCCCGTCGGTGAGCCGTGAACCTTCTCCGTTCACCTCCAGACCTCGCTGGCCCAGTCGACCCCCCCCCCCCCCCCCCCCCCCCTCCCATCACTTCAGAGAACACAGATGTAAACCTCATCCTCCCTGTCCGTGTCTCGGGGACACACCGACGCTCACCGCCGACTCGGAGGTCCCTCAGCGACAACTGTCCTGATTTTGACTGACATCAGAGTCAGTCCTCAGTCACTCTGATCCTGTCAAGGAGTCGGCTGAGATGAACGGATGGCCTATTTATACCCCAGTCACCTGATCTCTCACTCCCCCACAGGCCAGGAACATTAAATTGACAGCAGCATATTCTGAAATGTGTGATTGCCCTGAAGCCTACAGATACTCGGGGTTATCTGCTTTTTTATTTTTGAATTACCTTGATGAACGCACGGAGGACTCCTCTGCAGCCAACACTACAAAAACACCAACACCAGCTGATGGTTTCCTTCTGAGAGAGGCTCCCGGCAAAGACACATTTAAAACATGAAACCTGTTTAAAAGAGGCGACAACTTAAAATAAACCTGCAAACTACACTTTCAGTGCTCAAATGATCCATAATCATGTTTTTCAAATATTGCATGATTGTAATTTAATCTAGTTTAAAATGTATTGCTCACTGTGCTGAGGGTCCAACAACTCTAGTCTGCTCTCTGAACCTGATGAGAGATGTTTCATTTCCAGTAATTCATTCCGTTGCATCGTGAAGTCATTGACTCACCGTTTTTTTTCCTTTCTGCAGATGATTCCGTTTATGTCGTTTCCTTTTAGAAAATGTTGTATTTCCATTAATTCACTCCTTCTTTAATTCATTCACTCACTCCCTTTCTCATTAGTTTATTCCCAAACTAATCTGCGACTTCCCAAACAGATGTTTCTGTCTGACCTTCTATCCGTCTTTCCTTTTTTAGCAGATTTCTTATCTTGCCATTCATTCAGTCATTCTGTCATGCATTAAGTCACTCGCTCATTAATTAATCCATCATCGTTACTGCTTTTCCTCCATCCTTCCTTCCTTGCCTCCTAACAGACTTCCATTCTTTCATTCACCTACTAAAACATGACAAGCTAATCAACGTAGCATGAGTCCTCGTCCTCCCTCCTGTCTCTTTCTTTCACAATATTAGTCATTGTTTATTCGTCCATCCATCTACTTTAGCTCAACCAGTGGGTGGTTTTCAGGAAGCCCTGCAGCCTTGGATCTTTCCCTCCAAACACAGGAGAGGTGTTGACCGATGTTGGACAGATTGTGCTGTGCAGCAGAGAAAATGACTCGCTGTACTCACATTTACTTGGCCCTTATCTGCATGTTTGACATTCTGCCTCGGCGGCCGACAACCAGAGTGTAGGTCGAGCCGAACCGCGAGCTGTCAAGACGCGCCACTCGGCCCGTGCCATGTTAAACACCCAACATCTGGGTTCGCCGTAAACACGGAGCCCCTGATAACCAGCCCCACATGTGGCTACGTTCAGGCGGCCCGGGCCGCCGTCCAGCGCCTGGACGTAAAGGAACCCGTCAGGTCCGTCTCGTGTGAAACGGATACAGCGTCAGGATTACAATATGATATGAAGCATTTGAAATTCAGCTCTCCTCCACGTATAATTAAGGCAGGTTTCAAACGGGGCCCCCTACTTTTGATCTCCACGCCATCCTGATACGGAGCTTAAGATGGGACATTTATTTAATAACAGCTGCACCGCAAAACTCCAGCAGCTGGCAGTTAAAAGGAAACCCCTCCCTCGGATACTGTTACACTCCTAGATATCATCAATCTGTGATTCCAATGCATTCCAGGAGTTATTCTGTGATTAAGTGGTCTAACTTACACTTCTAGTGGACCCGCTTTCCCTCAAACTGCCTCGTCTAATTATACTTCAGTTCAATTTCCTTTTGACAGCCTCCTAAGATTGGGCGTGGCCCTGTTGCTTAAAAAACAACCAGCTAGCCAAGTGGCTCATGAATTTTGGCCACAAAATCTGCAATCGTTAAAGTCCTTGGTACTCAAATCCAGTCTTTGTTGTGGCCGCAGTGGACTGTGGTCTATCTGCTGCTCCTCTGGGACTTTAACGAGTTCTTTGTCTTTTATTGTCAAGGACAGACAACCCAATTTGTTTGCTTATAAATGTTTTGCTATCAAGCTCCATTGTAAAATAAACAGGATTCCAGCTCCATATGAGGAAAAGACAAGTTACCAAATAAATATTCACTATAAGCCGGTGACCATTGGGTTGTTATGGGGGAAGGAAAACATGACAACTATACGTGAGAATACATGTTTGTCTCATCGTGATGGCTCCTACATCTGTTCTAGTAGTCCATTAAAGAGTCATGACAGGATAACACATTCACTGAGCCGCATGCCCGACGGTTACAAGAGTTCACGTTACTTACTCTCAATTAAAATCCCCCAAATGAACTTGGGATCTACCTGAGCGCTGCTGCTTGGTATGCACGCAACTTCCCACAACTCCTCCGAGTCTCCCAACCCCCCCTCAGGTTCAGGGCAGATGTTCTCAATACGGAGATCAATGAGGGGTTCATTTCACCGTCTTTGTTCCCTTCTGTTCGCTTCGACAACCGTGCTACTCGCAATAATTCAAGAGAGTAACACAAATGGCGTGTATAAGGCCATGTGGTTCCCCTGATGCATGAGACGAGGAGAAAGAGAGAGAGAGAGAGAGAGAGAGAGAGAGAGAGAGAGAGAGGTGAACGTACAGACCCACTCTAATGGAGTTCATAAAAATACTCTGACAGTGTGCAGCGAGTTCCTTCTAGATTGAAGCTGCACTGAGTACGGTTTGAATGATCTCATCTAATACACGAGGTATGCGTTGTTTGCTTCTGCACAACAGGAAGTAATACAGCCAAAGTGAATACCTTGGTTTGTGTAATCAGCAGTAATATAATGTTTCCTTTCTATTTTAATAAATAGCTCAACTTTAATGGTGAAGCTTCCATCTACAGTTTATACTGTGGATTGAATCACTGTCACATGACATCGTACATTCCTGTAAATCATTGTTTGAAGAAGCAGAATTAACACAATAGTACAGTTTGCCACTCTGACCCACACATTTGTACTTAACCCGTTTGATGTAGAACTTATCAGTCGTGTATGATCTGACCCCATCGTTGCTCTTATCTGTATCCTATCCGTTACTGTTTCCACACAAGACTCATTTAAAGTTCTTCTTATCTGATGAAAGATGTGTTACCGACTGACACGCTCTGAAGCTCTGTGCATCAGCGTCCGTCGACCTAGGTGTGTGTGCACATAGATGTGTGTGTGTTGCGTCGGGGCTCAAACCTATACATCATCCCCCCCGGTGACGACATCTTCGAGCGCCGGACCGGCTCGAGGCGTCCCCCCCGGGGTCAATCTCCTAAATGAGATTTCAGCACCGCTGACCCGTGCTCTGGTCCTCTCTCACCTTTTGCCAGGAGAACAGGAATGACCTCTGACCCCGGGGATCTGCGAGCAGCCACCGTCCTCCTCCAAGTGGCGAACCCCTCAGCTGCAGCCGACCGTGCCTAAGCCGGCAAGAAAGAGTGAGAAGGTGAGGCCTCGGTGTGAGGACCACAGACCAGTTCACTTCCAAAAACGGAAAACAGGGACTAAAAACGTTTAAATGTCTTTTGCACAAAATAGCATCCACAAAATTGTCCTAAAAGCCACAGTTCTGAACTTTAAAATGTTACTTTCTGTTAGAATAAAGCGCTGCATTTATAAGATAGTTATTTTACTACCAGGTTATTAAGCCCCGTGTTGCTGTTCACTGTCCGATCTTTCCGTTAGAGCCACTACAAAGGTAAGAGTTCAGTATTCATATATGCTTATGTAATGAAATATACACACACATCCACATTTTCTATGTAGATTTTCTATGTAGTTTAACAACTTAGTTGAGTCAAATCCTTTTTGGGTTTTTACTCACATGTGCCACCATTTGTTCCTACTTGATGAGCTGCAGTGGAGTTTTCGTTTGATATGAATGTATGGGAACAGTGTTTAGTTCAAAACAGGTTTCAGTGCGTTAGATATGTTAAGGCTCCAAGGCGGGTATAATGCAGAAGAGCGTACGGTATTTCCCAGAGGCCAGCCTTAGCCTACATACTGCACTGTATGCATGAGAGTACAAGAGCCGCTCACACACACAGATCTACTGTATAGGACGGCCTTTAATGTGCATATGTGCAGTTGTGTGATTCTTTCTCTCTGACATCTTGCAAGTGCTGTATGTATGTCATTAATTGAGTCTCCAGCTCCCTGGAGTGGTTAGCTCTACTTGCACTGGGAAGATAGAGAGGGGGGGGGGGGGTGTTCTTTGTGTGTGTGTGTGTGTGTGTGTGTGTGTGTGTGTGTGTGTGTGTGCTCTCCACTCACACAAGCCCTGATCGCCTCATGATTATGCTTGATCAGTGTCAAACACAAACTACTGCAGCGGGTGCTTTGAAAAGGAATATATTGTGTACTCGGGCTTCTTCAGACCCTTAGTGGTGTTTTTACTTATCACGGTGATTTATCCAATTCACCCAGATCTGAGAAATATAATCTTTTGGGTTTTTCTGTGGTGATCCAAGCATCACAGACTCCATATCCATCCTGTTTTTTTTTTTAGAAACAATAAAACAAAAAATCAAAGTACCAGGAGAGAAAACCAAACACCTCTGGTGTTTTATTCCGAGAGAGAAGATCAGATCAGATTTTTGTTGGCAGAGAGGTTGAAGGCAAACAGTAAAACGTGTACAATCACAGCAATACACCACCTGGGAAACATGCGCTGATAAGACCAGACAGGGAGTCAATACCTGGTTATAGAGCAATAAAAACTCAGTAGTCAGTGCAAAATAAAAGCACATAGAACGTGCACAAGTTCATTTGTCAATTAAACCATAAATTATCACTTGTTTTGTGCAACCGTGTAGCTCAGTTGCACACCGGAGCGGCAGTAACATCTCTTAGAGGGTAAAACTCATTGATTCAGTTAGATGTCAGTGGGTGGAGTCTAGCCGGTAAACCTGAACATCAGACAACATCCATCTATCAGTTACAGTGGCAGCAGGCTGAGTAAGGTAACCCCGATGTCTCTGAGGCATTCCCAAAGCCAGATGGGATATGTGATTCCTCCAGAGTGTTGTGGGGTCTCTTCCCTGTTAGACTTGTCCCACAGAGAGGCATCTGGATCAAATGCTGAACCACCTCAATGGCTCCATGGCCTCTCTGTCGAGTGCAAGGATGGTCACAGCGTAATACAGTCCAACCAGAAGAACTATAACATCAGCAAAATATAAATGACAATGTTTGCAATTTATGATATTGCTCGTGGAGCTATCTAGCTTATCATGGTAGCTCCTCACAAAATCATTTCTTTGCTCAACCTTGAGAGGTTTTTTTCTCCAATAACAGATGCATTTAGTCTCCGAGTAGCTGATGAATCTATGCATAACCCTTGTTAAAGCTTCACATGGCAGCTCAAACCACCCTCCACGGAGTACTAGGAGAAAGTGGGGAATGACATGAGCTTTTTTTTGTCAATTGTGCATTGACGTGTGTATCTTTCGGTTGGTTTAAGAGAAGGAAAAGAGACAAATGAGGGCTAGTTCTGTCTGTTTTCCGGGGGCATTGAAGCCAGGCCGGGGCCCAATCAGGGGAGTGCTTCTCGTGACGGGGCGGCCCCCACCGCTGAGCTGAATGCCATAGTTGTAAATATTTGTATCTCAGCAGTGGACGAACAGCTCTGAGGTCAGTCGTCTGGAATCCCCTGGTTGTTTAGAGACGACTGTTGTTACAGTTGGGCTTTTTTGGGTAAAAAGAGAGAGACAGAGGGGGAGTGTTAGACTCCCAGAGGGAGAAAGCCGAGCACTAACGCTAAAACAAAAGAAGAGAGAGGAAAAGAAGTGTGAAGTCGGCGGAGAGAAACGCTTGTGTGCATCGACTCCTTCATACACAGTGTCACTTTTTATACCACAAATCATACAGAAAATAAAACACAAGTAACCCCTCATACAGCAAAGTTCATCTCACATGAACTGAGGTCTGACAAGCATCTCTTTCTCTGCATCCAGGAGGGGGGGGGGGTCCACGCTCCGTCTGGGCAGACACTCAAAGAAAGACCCCGCTTGACCTCATGTTGGTAATGAAACTGTTTCCGGTTGCTGTAACTGGAGATTTGCAAAGTGAGCTTAACCGCTTTAGCTTCGTTCTGCCCAGTTGCAGCAGCGACGCGCTGAGAGTTTGTCCCCTTTGTCATCCCGCTGCAGGTCTTGATGTACTAACGACATACAAGAATTCATACACACATCCATCATGTAAATCTCTCTAAGTCTTATTGATCTGCTGCCTCCGACAGAATGCCGTATCTGAATTCAGTGGGGGAAGTTCAGAGTCTCATGATGGTCTGGCTGCTATTCCTACCCCTGACAAGAGTAGAATTCATGAGGAAACACAGTTTTTTTATGTCTCACTAATGACTCCACTATGCTTTTATGATCAGACGGTGAGCCAAGGCTGAGACTGGAAGAAATCACCTCCACTGACTCTCCCCCGCTTGTAGAGAATGCAGCTGCAGCTGAAAACGAATCAGTGCGACTAGTTCTGCCTTGTAGGGATAGAGAAGTGAGCGACATTAGCGGGGGTGTCATGTTTGATTGGGGTTTATTAGCGCCGCCTGTATTGTTCCTGTTCGTCAACAGACTCCCAGGTAATGTGGTGATAATCGTTGCGGAAGCCTCCATCTGCTCGTTTGGGGGGGGGGGGGGGGGGGGGGGGGTCGGGGAGCTGCCCTCGTTTCAAATCCATTTTCCCAGGTGCTGATGGGAGGCCGCGGGGTGGAGGGGGTGGATGTTGGTAGGGGAGGAGGGAGTAGGTTAGAGCCCTCTGTTTCATTTACCCAGGAGTGTCGGCGCGCTCAGCAACCAGGTTGTCTCTGCTTGTACCGGCTAATGGTTCAAACCCAGCTGGCTTCAATTGGGAGCTGGGCTCTTGAGTAATACATTTTGCACTTTGGCTCGCTACCAAGTGTACGGCATTTCGGTGCTGCACGCTACACTGGGTTTTATCGCTCAGGTGTTTGGAAAACGAACGCCATAAAATCCATAAACAACCCGGTCGTTGCGGCTCCGGCGTGTCATTCGAGGCGTCGGGGTCAAGGTGCGGCGTATCGAGGTGCTGGTCTGCAGCCAGCCGGCGGCGAGGGGCCGTCTCCGGCTCGTCTGTTTGTGAGAGGCAATTCTCCACGCTTGTAATTACACGTCTTTAATTGATAACGCGGAAAAACTGCATTGATTTGGTGTCAGCCGAAGGAGCGCGGCGGCCCGGCCTCTAATTACTTCTCAGTTCTGCAATGTCAGGTTAGGTTTCTGTCGTCGCATCTGCAGCGAGGATGCAGCCGCCGTGATCACACCTGAGCGGTTTGCTCTTCTGTCCACTGCGTTTAACTGACTGGAATACGGAAATCTGTAACGTATGCAGTTGCACAGATTCATCATCTGGACATGCATATCTTTACACTAGATTTCTGGTTCAAACAGATGCTCGGGCTTCAGTCATTTTGCGCAAAGGGTTTAGTTAGGTGACATCATGCTACTGTCCTGGATTTTTGTACTTTCAGCGAGATAACAATAAGATTTGATGTGTTGGTTTTATCGAACTATACTGTTCTGCAAAGTTGTACTTGAAAATGGGGGAAAAGATCCAAAAGGTTGCATTCAGTTTGACCTCTTTTTGTCAACTTGTTGGTAACGGTAAAGTTCAGCGTTGTGTTGTAGAGTCAGAAGGATGCAAAAAGGAACAAAGCAAACCGACGGATGAAAAGAGCAGGAAGTGGACCGGGCTTCATGGCCCGTTGACCCCCCTCTTCCCTCCTGCTCCACAGCCTTTTAGTCAAGCCATCACTGTACATTTCCTCTTGGGTAAATCAAGGCGAGAGGAACTGTAGGCTTGTCACCCGATTCTGCATAATGCCTCTAATTTCTGGAAGTGAATGAGAGCACTTTTGCTGAGGTGATGACGGAGAAGGACCAACTGGCTTCACGTGAGACTTCCTGAGCAGCTACATAGTTTTAAGGTGGAGGAGAACTAGAGAAATCCAGAGCTCATGCTTTTTTTTAATCAGTGTTGTAATCGTCCTTTGCACAGTTGTGTAGACTAGTTGAAGGCCATGCTTCCATTAAAAGGACAACAGCAGCAGTGGAGGAGAACATATCAAGACTGTCACTTTGTTCATCCAGAGTTTTAAACCTGTGGCCTTTTCTACCTTTCAACCACCATAAACAATGATTGTTTAGGTCGACTTTATCACATACCAAGATAAAAGGTTCCTGGTTCTATTTCCTTCTGAACTAATGAAGCAAAAACAAGTGACATGTAAGCGGAATGATTCTGGCTTTTAAGATTTTAAAACTCACTTCTAAATTCAATTTAGAATCTTAGTAATTTATACGTCTGGAGAGTGAAAACAAGTATCGATCTGCAAATCTAATATCTAGCATGTCGCTAGGAAATGACGTAAATGTAGTCAAAAATCAACAAACATGTTGATGATTACAGTACAGAAGCCTTTGTTCCTTTGTGAGGCTCTTCTCCTGGTGTTCATTTGCGCGTGTGTGCGTGTATTCATGTTGTGTGTGTTGTTACACTTTTCCATCTGTGAGTGTCTGCGTTTGTGTGAGCACGCTAATAGAGAGATCCTGTCTGTGCTTGACACAAACAACGATGCTTAAAAGCAATTTAATGTGGTTTTAATTAGGTTTTAATTGCGTTACCTGATCTTAACGGACCTCGAGAGGGGAAGCAGGATGACGCTGTAATGTTCATGTTGTTATTTTTATTTTCCTTTAAACAGTAATCTGTATTAACGTGATGCTTAGATGATGTGAAAGAGAGCTCTGTCCGTCCTCTGTAGGGAGTTATCATTTATGTAAGAGCTGCAAAAGAATTAGTGTGTGATTAAATATATGACGGAGGGACAGAGAAATAGGGTGTGTGTAACTACTGTAGGGAGGTTATAAAGGATGGAAAGTGTTGCACAAGATAATGTGCATGTAAAAGTGTGTGTGTGTGTGAGAGAGAGAGAGAAAAACATGCATGTTTTGAAAGAAATATACATCTTTGTGTGTCAGAGAGAAAGTGTGTGTGTGTAGGAAACAAGTAGCTGAGACAACATTACATTTTTGGCCAGTGTGTGTGTGTGTGTGTGTGTGTGTGTGTGTGTGTGTGTGTGTGTGTGTGGTAGGAAAGGAGAGGGAAGAGTGTGTATGTGTGTGTGATCTCTCGGCCTGTAGATGGAGCTACACTCTACACTTCTCTCTCTCTCTCTCTCTCTCATCCTCCATCTGCACACAATGAATGCATTGTTTTAGCCCCCCCCCTCCCCTCTGATACTCACTCTCTCTCCTCCAACACATTTGGTATTTATGTTAATGTACACCTCTGTGGATCCCTTGCCTCCCAGTGGTTTGATGCCCTGTTGATATGTGGCTTTGGCTGTGTGTTACGTGTAGTGTGTGTGTGTGTGTGTGTGTGTTGTGGGTGGATTTGAGCTAAAGAGGGAAGCTGGAGGGGTTGAGGAGGGTTTAGGGAGTCAAAGGACAATTCCTGAGACTTTTCCTCCCCTCCAGAAACCAGAGAGAGGAAGAAAAAAGCAGAAATCCTGGCACTAGATGGACAACTGAGCCGTCAATAAAAAGCTTTAATGCCGTCCTTCTGAGGCAGGATTTGGGAAAATGAACGTATAACGAGGCTGCAGAACAGTTATGAAGGGCTCGATGATGTGAGCGTGCACACTCGGCACGACCAGGGGCCAATCATATCTGTGAATTCATGCAAGCCGTGTTTGTTTCCTGTCAACTTACGTAGCGATCATGACCCGACCTTCAACAGCAGTACGGTCGTTCCACGTTACACAACTACCTATTTGATGGTAGTTATCTGAAATTAACAGCTGAGAGTAGAAGAGCTATTCTCTGGGCTCCTTTAGTCTTCTTGATCGTACACGTGATATCTTAATATTTCAGGATATTATCATGGCTCAGAGTATTAAAGAAAGCTGTGTGCATTACAGCGGTGGTAATTCTCGCCACTCAAACGGTGTGTGAAATAGAGCTACAGTCAGGTCATTGTTGATCCCTACCTCTAATAGAATAATCAATCTTGCTTTTGGCAAGTCTGTGGGATTAATTATTAGGCGCTAAACATTCACCAGCTTTAAGCGCAGCGCCTCTACCTGCCTCACTTTGCATCCTCTTCTTTCACGTTCTCTCTGAATTGATTATCTACACGCTTATCTGCTGACAACAAGCCCCCCTGTACCCCTCCACCTTTAAAACAATAGTATCTTTCCAGTTTGTCAGTCACAGATTTATTTCATGTAGAACACTCACAGAAGGAGGATTAACGGTATCTACTTATACGCTTGTGATAAACTCTTATCTCCTACCTTCCCCAGAGCACTCTGTGGGTGCACGTTGACCTGTTTTCCTCTTCTTATTTCTTCTTCCTCCCTCCTTTCTCTGCCTATGTTCCTCAGCGATTTAATCATTTAACCATGTATAATCTGGGCCCTCTCCCAATTTGTTCAATCCTCTTGGAGTGGGCACGTTCCTCTCGGAGCAGTTTGTTTTTTTAAGACCTGCAGGAAGTGGAAAGGTGAGCGGGAGGTGAGGCAGTAATGGATGGATTTCATGGAGAAATTAGTCTAAAGGGACAAACACGCTGAGAATGAACTGCAGCGTAATTAGGCACCGGTTTATAAACGTGTCAGCGTGGAGAGTTTTTACCATTTAGCAGGTACAGTACATCACAATACGAGGATGACAAGAGGTCGAGCAGAGGATATATAAACACATATACAGTCCATGTTTATACATGTGAATATCTGCATGTGTGCTTCTGCTCATATATGTGTGTGTGTGTGTGTTCATGGTTTACATCTAGCAGGTAAACGTTCAGCAGCTGCAGCATCCTGTATGCTCAGCAGAGGTTTACACAGCATAAACGCATCACTTCCTCCTCCATTTAGCGTGATGTAAACGGGGCCGTATACCAGGACACCAGCCTTCATCCTGTAGAAGCAGGAACAGCGACGTCACCTCTTGGCCCGGCGCTCTCTGGGTGGCACTGCCACGAGGTGGCCCGGGGATTAGCCCGATGACAGTTTGTATCCATTAGGATGATGCGTTGGCCACACTGTAAAGCATCCACATCCTCTTGCGGGGCTCTTAAAAGGCTTTTTTTTGTCCTCCTGTCACACGTTCACATAGGTGAAATAGTTTGAAGTCTTTCTAAATATTCAGAGCGTTTGCTTACTTCTGCTTAGAGTGGGTGGTTCTGCAGTTCCAGGAGAATACCGCTGTCATGTAGAGTTACAGACCATTTACTTCTGTTTATGTCTCATTTACATTTCCTGCAGTCTTTTTGCAATGCTTGCTGTATGTAATTAGATTTTTTTTAACATATACATGTTTTTGTCTCTTTGTAAGCTAAAAGAAATCACCATGCAAGACCAAGCGACTGACGAGGAAAGTGTTTGGAGAAGTGGACTGTAGAAAATCATCAGTGCTGTCTTTTATTTCACCAAACAACACAGAAAATAAATCAATACCAGCGTGTCCTCATCTGCACGGTTAAGATCTACTTTAGGTAATTCAAACGTCCAATGTTAAATCAATGTTACATGTTCTCTGGTGTCAAAGTCAGATTCATTTACACCACTTCTACTTCTCTCTGCTCTGTAACAGTCTGCAACCTTCTGGCTTTATTACAGGTTTCATACGTCTCTGAAATGGATTCATTTAGTTTTTACAGACATTAAAAAGTCCCGTCTTTTAGAATAAATTGCACGGATTAGTGGCATGTTAATAATCAGATTTACGTTTTGACGCAAAGGTTCTGATCCTGTAATGCTGACATTTTTATAGAAAGTATAGTCTGTTAAATTCCCATCAAGGCAAACCCTGCACCACAACGAGTCTATTTGTTTTAACCACAGAAACATTCTTACAACATAAAGCAGCACCAACCTCTTCTTCTACTACTCCACTTTATGAATCATTTCAGGTATAGACATTTCAATTTTCTAACTCACTGAGTTTTTGATTATAGCAGAAGGTGTAGAATGACTTGTACGTGCGTTGGGACGAGGCTTTTCTCTTTTATACAACACAAATCATCGGAGAAGTTCCGTGAAAGAGTCCTTGTTTGCATTATTCCAAAACATTTCTATAGTTTTCTAGATAACCTTTTGACTTTTTCTCTTTCTTTAGGACTTGTGTGCATCTTTTGGTCCTTTCATACATAGAGCTGAGTTTGTACAGAACATATGATAATTGTTGAACAAGTGCCAACTTTAGTGTTTACAAAAATGGGCTTTGACCTCGGCGGGGTCAGAAGCGCTGCAGGGAAACCTGTGAAGGATGAGTTTGTTTTCCATCCACGAGACAAACTCCTCAGGAAATCTATGCAAATACATTATACGAACCAGCACGGATGGAAATATGTCGACATAATATATTCTAAACTAGGGCTTTAAGTTGAAGCTCTCTCCATATTTACACAGCACAGTGAGGGGAGGAATACACCTCCTATCTTAAGAGTGTGGGTAGAAAAGGATGCATGTAACCTCATTCCACATCCGACACTCGGTGACAAATACATAGTTTGGGGCAAATTTCCATTTCATGTTCGACTACACCGCACATCTCAAATTAAGAGCGCGGCATTATCATCGACAAGGAAATACGTTGCGTTAATATTCTCGCTTCACAGTTGCCAAAGAATTAGTTCAGATCTTCGCATAAATTAACGGTGGCACAGTTTAAAAATCGGTAGCTCAAGGCCATGCTCTCAGAACAAGGCGGTGAGTGCCGTGCCTTAATTCACCATTTGTTTTGATGTCTGCATTTGAGGAGTTTGTTTCCAGAACGTTATATATGCGTTTTTCACGGGGGGGAAAAAAAAAGAAATCTCATTACCTGAAGCTCATCATGCTGTATCTCTAGTAATGCAGAGGATCCCGTCTGACGAGCGCTCAACCAAGAAGTCAACTGATCTGCTAGTTTCCCCTGTGTTTGTGTTATCAATCATGTGAAAGAGATTCACAATATCTGCTCCTTCAAACAACCTTTTACTCACCAGCATGTTGCTTTCATGGCTGAATAAGAAGAGACGCCGCTTTGTTCCCGCTGCTGGAGATGTTTTCAAAGATATACATAGTATTGATGACACAATAATACATGTTATGTTTCTATTCTTTAGTATATCTCCATCCACCTCCTCACTGATGAGATGTTTAGCATCTTCACGCGTGTTCTCTGCTGCGTGCTGAGCGTTCACCTTGGAGGTGGGAAGACTTTCCCGAACCCAGACTGCTCGGCTGTCTTTAGCACGGCAGAGTCGAACACATTTCATTTTGCAGGAATGTGTTTAATTGTCGAGCAATGGGGAAACACGCAGGTGCAGAACAGCAGCTTTAAAGGTGCAGATAGGCCTGATTTTAAAGCAACACTAATTCTTACACAGCTGTAATTGTTGCTGTAACTTTAAGGTATTATCCACAGCAGACCATGTTTTCATAGAGCTTACCATCCAGCGCCTTGTCTTTGTTTAAAAGCACGTCATTGCAGAGCAAACCTCCATTCTATTCCTGAAATCAATCATCAAAATTCAAGAGATAATATAAAAATCGCAGCATTTATCAGTAGATGTGTTAATATTCACCTCAGTCTTAAAGCCCGTGATGATGGATTCATGTCATTTACATGTGAGAGCACTTTCACATCGTTACAGCCTCTCCGTTCGTAGCGCTGCCCTTTTTCAAGGAAATTCAGCAGAATAAATTTCGATTTTGATGTGATTTGAAGCCACTCTTGATGAGAATGGAGTTTTCATTTTGGGTTTCTGTGCCTGTCATGCCGCAGTAGTTCCCCTCATTCACTGTCCGTGTTCAATGTCAAGGGGAAGTGCTCTCTGTGGGGCAGCGCAGAGGTTTCTCTTCCTGTCGCATTGTGTTCAGTCCTTGACGCGACCTGTTCGTATTACCGAGCTCCACGTCTCTCTGAATCCATTTCCTGTCCAGTGAAAACCTTGAGTATTGTCGAGTTAGCAAGAGTTGGATGTTTTTATTGTATGTGTAGATGTGTGTGTGTGTGTGTGTGTGTGATGCGCTGTCAAGGCCTCGCGGTTCATTACTGTAGCTGGACGAGACGTCAGGGGACTCGTTTTTGCTTTCGTACTTTTTGTCCGTCCGGTGAAGGTAGATTAGACCTGCTGGGCTGAGACAGACCTCCAGGAGCAGGAATGAAAAAAAGAGTCCTGAGAATGTCGTAGACTGAATTTTTTTGTCTTCTTTTTGCTGGTTTGACAGACTGTCACGACAGTTGGGAGTGATGTCCGATCAGACCACGTTGGTCTGTGTCAGATAAGATTTATTCTGAAGTCTTTTGCATGTTTTCATATTTGACACTGACATCGTCGACCACTGATGCCAGTTGCATGTCATCCTCGGGAAACATAAAGAGCGTTACCACAAATGCCTCATGCAAACTCTGCACTTATTTCCTCTCATACACATGTAAACAGAGTAAGTTTCTCGTCGTCGTCCTTGTTTGTTTGGTACAAGAACACAGAGTTACACATCGTGTAGTATTTGAGATCTGCAGACTGAGCTAACAGTAATATTACGCAACTGTGACTGCATGACGGCCGTTGCATTGATGTCAAACCGGGGGATTTCTTAATAGAAAGGTGCTTCCTGTCTGTCAGTGTGTGTGTGTGTGTGTGTGTGTTATAAGAAGCAGCTACCTGCAAAAACAAAACTGTAAACTTTGGCAGTGGCTGGTGAATGTCATCTGCTTGCTTGCATCACTAATGTAGCTGGTTACACAACATTTTTCATCACTTTTACTCAGGTGTGTGTGTGTGTGTGTGTGTGTGTGTTACCGTACATTTCATTTTCAAGCAGTTTGATTTTTCACATTGTGGAAGTGTAATTAGGATTTGCATTTAAGGTTGAATTTAAAGTAATAAATGGAGTAAATGGAAGACCCTTGCATGTACTGAGATAAGTGTGTGTGTGTGTGTGTGTGTGTGTGTGTGTGTTGGTTGGTGTGTGTGTGTGGTTGCCTGCACCTCTCTGTCCTTCCTGTAGCTGTCGGTGAATAACCAACCGCCAAGCCGACACATTGCGACCAACGTGTCAGGTGCTGTTACATCACACACACACACACACACACACACACACACACACACACACACACACACACACACACACACACACACACACACACACACAGGGATTTGTGCTGTGAAACCGCTACCAAAAAGGTAATCAGCCACAAGCCTGATTGCTCCCTTCAGCTGTTTTACACTGACCAGACGCCTCAAATTACACAGTCCAATCTGCTGCAGGTCAGAGAGGCAGAGCGGTGGAGGATGGGAGGAAGGAGAGATGGAGGAAGGATAGTTTTCTTTCCTGTAAGACACGGGGGACGGAGGTCACATCCTTTTTATTTATTAGTCCGTCTTTGACAAGCTCACAGGGTGAGACTCCACCCACAAGTTGTCAAAAACAGTCTTTTCTTAAACATCAAGTTACATTACAATACGTTTAATTTAGATATACAGTACACACCAGTGGTGCATGCTAAACTGTTAGCATGGAGCCAGCTATCGCTCAACATCATGTCTTTGAAAATGCTAGCACGGAGCATCCGGGGACACATGGGCACTTTCATTGTGTGTTTTTTCATTTCTTAAGTTGATCAACCAGCCATTCTCGCCCCAAAAAGAGTATTTCTTTTTAATTATCTCAACTTTCCTCCCCAAGCTGTTCGCCTGTCAGCAACTTTAGCTTCAGCCTCATGCTCCGCTGAACACCCCTCCGTCCCTCCCCAGCAACTTTAACTTGGCAGAGGCCTCGAACTTCTCTCCGAGGGGGTTGACAGCACTTCTCCTCTCCCTGCCCCCGTCTTGACTGGAGTTAAACTCCCTCCTGGGCCCAATGAGAAGACTCAGAAAGAAAGAAATAAACAAGCCAAGTTGTTTAGCGGTACTTTGCAAGAAGTTATGACACGCTCTGGATGCATCAGTATTTGTATTTAAACCTGGCATATCATTTCCTTACCATATAGATTTGTTCTTAGTTTTTAAACACATTTATCACAAATTTGAATGCCTTTAAAGAGGCAGACAGAATGATGCACATTTTTCATGCATCTAGTTTGACTTTCCTTACATTTCAGTTCGTCTACCAGGCCTCTTAAAGGTTTTATAAACCGCTATATGCAGTGTACTCTCTGGCCCCAACAACATGCAATGATTGATATTAAAACATTAAAATCCCTTCAGTTGATTTTATAAAGGATTAATCCTGTAAACGTGTGACTTGCAGGAGGGTGAGCCGTTACAAACTCCTGCTCTGGAGCTAAACTCTCTTCAAACATTTGGTATTGTAGTCGTTTTTTAATGTTTTTAATGTGCTTAGAATGATGCACAAAATATTGAGTCTGGTTTGTAATATTTCGCTCATTGTAAATATATCATAAGCTTCAATAAAGAGCTATTTATTATTTGCATAATGCTGTAGAAAGTGTGAAATACAATGATTTAAACAACCTTAAAGCTACTTAAGGCAGAATAAAAAGGGGGGAGCTGTGAGATAATAGCAGTTTATACAGTTTGGACAGTAAACTCGACATATGCAGATTTCCAAACACCCGTCACTCGGTCCTCCCACCTGCTGGGACTTTGTGATATTCGTAGTGTGTGCAGGCATTGTCGGAGCCTAATTGGAGGTGGTAAGAGGTGCGTTTGGTTGGGCTGAGAGAGGTGGGCTTGGTGGGCGGCGTCTCTTGTCAGACGGACAGGTTCTTATGTGACACGAGCTCCGCCTCCGCCCCGCGGTTTAACACAGGAAGTTTGATCAGCTTTTTGTCACAGCATCAAGGGGGGGGGGGGGGGGGGGGGGGGGGGGAGTGGTGGCAAATTATAGAAGTGTCACCCCTCTCTCGGCGCTGTTCATTCAGGAGCGATCCTCAATTTGAGCGGTCGGGGCACATTTTCATGCAAATAACGGCGTCGCAATTTTTCCCCTAATAGCTTCTTACAAATGATGTGCTATTACAAGGAGGTTTATTTAAACAAATTTAATACGTCTTTAATCAACCCTCGCCGAGCGCCTTTCAAAAGGTCACACGCCACATCAGGACAGGCTCGATACAACCCCCCCCCCCCCCTCACACCACCACAACCACCCCTCACATCACAGTATTAGCTTAAGGATGGAGGGGAGGAGGAGGACAAGGGGGGGGGGGAGAATTATTTCACGGACAACTCATTTCAAGCAAATCTTTATTTACATTTTTATTCAGTTATTAAATTTTATTTCATCGTGCGACAGAAAGGGCGGGGGCCTCCCTCCTTTCACCTCCACACACACACACACACACACACACACACACTCACACACTCACACTCATTTGCTTATGAAGTCATCTAATCTGAGAGCAGGAGGGCGTGCATGAACCTTTAGTGTCTCGTCTGACATGGCAGGGCCCTTGATCTTTTGTGTGCAGAGAGATGAAAATGAAGGCGTGTGCTGCACTTCCACCGCTCACAGTAAATGTACGGAGAAGCCATTTAACATCATTTACAGGTAGTATAAAAGAATGACTAAACATATAACACTCAGTTTAGTGCAGCTAACAAAACAATGCGTGGAAAATACTCACAAGTTAACGCTTTAATTGAATCTTCTGGCTGTGTTTGCACCTGAGAGCATTGCTGCATTTTAAACAGCAGAATTGTAGAAAGAAAATCTGCAAAACACTTTAAGACTAAATTGTCTTTCTTGAATGCGTTCGTTGATCTTTGTTTTAACAGGTAAAAGTCTATTTGGGATAAAAATCTCTACAAAACTGTCCGAAAGAACATGAACTATTTCAGATCATAGCAATGGATTTAAATGAGTCAAAAGTATATCCGTTGGCGATATGAAGTCCTTCTTGGTGGAAGGGGAAACATTTTGTCAGCGCTGTTGTTCTGAATCCACTTTGTCAAAGCAGATAATTGCGATTGACATCCAGTTGTTGTTAAATGTTGCGTCGTTTGCTTTAAACTACGCGGGGCTGTCGTAGGAAATGACACATACTTAACGGATCCCACTGAATCACTTGTCCTTGTACTCTACGTTGTCTTCACTCCTGTTCCGTTGTTGTTTCATTACCGCTGCCACACGCACGACCCCGACCAAAGTCAATAAACAAACCCATTTAAATATGTACGCCGCCTTGCTCCTGAGATGGAGATATTTCAATATGCAAGATTGGGAGTGTGTGATATTACCTCGGCGTTATGCGCTGTGACCCAGAAGGTGAACGGTGCCTCTCTGCTCCACCCCCACTTTGCACTTTGCATATATGCAGGCTCAGAGCTACGCTGCATGTGTATTTAACATGCCAGTAAAATATTTACCCTGCTTACCGCGCAAACACCAAATCCTCTCTGCACGCGGCTTGTCGACCCGAAGGGTGCATCGTATGTTGTCGTCAATGTATGCTTTATTCAACCGATCGTAGAACTGTGTGCGTTCTACAGTCGGTAAAGAGTCACTCATGTGGAGATATGTTCTTTGACAGCATCCGAGTCGTCCATACTCTATTGAATGCCAAGTGTAGAGACTCATCTTTGTTTATAATAGCAAAGGGTGTTATAGCATTATACAAACTCAAAATACTCAAACCCCACATAGCTGCTTTGGGGATGAAGTTATTCAGGGGGCTCTGTGTGTCGGATCACAGCAGCTGTGCTGAGCAGAGCATCTTAATTTTTTTGGGGGGGTTAACCCTTTCCACGCTAATGCCTTTTTCTCAGGGTGGCATTTACACAAAATGAATTGCTTGCTTAGACACAGCTAACTAAATAAAAGACAGCGGGGGCTGATACTATGAAAAATGGATTTTCATTACTGTTTCATTGATTCTAGTAAATAAGGGCCCCGGGCCTCCACCGCAAAGGCTGCAAAACGGTAATAATTTAATCTAAGGTGACACAGACCAAAATGTATGTGGACAAAAAAAATCATCCCTGAATATTAAACAAGGGCCCCGAGACAAGAGGGAGGAGGGGGGAGAAAGTGTTTGCGGGCGCATTTAAATGTATGCAGATTGCCGTCCAACCTATTTAAAAACAAGAATTAGGTATTCCTGTCATAAATCACGTTTGCCGCTATGGATATGCCTTGTTATGCCGGTGTTTAACGGAAACCTGAAAGGTTAAAGTACTTGGTGCATTAAATTGTACAAGGATAATTAATACTTTTCTCCTGGCTATTTATAAAATATGGAAAATAGAGTCAGCTGAACTGTGACAGCACACTCGTTTGAGACGGAAGACAAAATAAAAAAAAGGAAATGAACACATTCAGGCACTTTACACACAGGATACCACGGCTTTAAAGAACAAAACACCTTCTAGGCCCCTTTTTTATGTTCATGTTGTTCTAAAGCGGTTTAATGAAAGAATATTACAGTTGGGATACGTTTGTTTCACTTGTAGACATCTCAATTGACTTTTAGTGCAGTCCAATGGCTGCTCGGCCCCTGAGGGCGGCAACGAGCTGACCAAGTAATCTCTGGTTTGTTACAGAGGTTACACCCTGCAGCTAAACGGCTCCCGTACTGCACTGATGTGTGCTTTCATTGTGTGTGTGTGTGTGTGTGTTAGCGTGCAGTGTCACTAATTAGTGCTTGTTAGCAGTAAACTAGTGCAAACTCCCTAATTTGACAAGTCTATTCCAGAGGTGTTGACCTCTCACTCACACCGGTGGCAGCTCCGTCAAACCTGGCACCTCGGGGAGCGACTTGTCACGTCTACCTGGCTCAGTCGCACCTTTCCTAACACGCTGTCAAGGTTCGGCTCATGCCTCGGGTGTCAAAATGACTGTCTCGGTACTTTTGGAGTGTATCATGCGGCCACTTTAAAGAGCCAATGTGTGAATGCAAGCGTTCGCCGTGTGGTTGTTACGTAAAAAAAAGAACACAAAAAGAAAAACAGCGGGTCATTTGGCAAACGGCGGCCCTCCGTGTGAGCCGAAGGCGTCTTGACAAGTGTCCGGGCCCATTACGCTGCGTTAGTCTACCGACTCGTGCTCCAGTGGTTATTATGCGCGCCTTTAACATGCGCCGAGACGATCATGTCAAGCCGGGGAGATAATAGCCTCAACATACAAAAGCACAACATCTGGAGCGAGAGGGAGGATTGTGCTGAACCGTAGTGAAGGTCCAGTTAATCTAAAGGTAGAAGTGTAATAACCTTGATTATGTAGGTTGCATGCTTGGTGCACAATTGTCTAAGTTTCCACTTTCTTCCGCTCCACATCTTTCTATCCGACTCGCCTTGCTGAAGGTGTTCAGGTTTCACTGGAAGAGTCCTCGTGAATCCTTCCGCTTCTTGGACTCGGACGTCCTTACAGTCGGCGCCTACGTGACGATAACGCCGCTGCTTTCTTTGCTGGCCATGCATGCAGGGATTTTGCACACTTCCCCTTAATAACCCGGTGCGGTGCTTAGTCACTAGTCGACCTCTTTAACTGTGTTCGTTACGGCACAGGAAAGAACAGGGAGGAATCGTTAAACTGATGACGGCACCGCACTCTGAGCAATGTTTCAGTGAACCGTCAAAGCCGCTCAGATCTGTCCCCGTTCACTCCCTCGCCGCAACCACCGCTGACCTTTTTCCGCATTCGCCGACATCTGAGCGCCAGCCTTTGTCCGTATCGTTCTGATGAGGCTGACTCGTTACCGGAACGCCATGTTTACAGTGACACCGAAAGGACCAAAACATATTGGCTGATCAAAACCGATACATGTGCATTGATGCATGTAGGCACGCACACAGTGTGCACACATTTAAAGTACAGAGTTAAGGAATCTAATGTCTCCACCTGCACAGGTGTTTTCACTTATTGGACCAGACCAGTCGTGTTACATCTGTCTGGGCTGGACATCTTTATATCGTACATGGAGGTCGGTCATGTAATCTTACAGTATAAATCATGCTAAAATACAGTAGAGTCCATTTCTTTGTCTTTGTGAACACACTTGTACTCTTTTCATATTCAGGTCACTCCTTCTGTGGGTGAAGTTAATAAAATATTTGCCATTTTCTTGCAACAATTAGCACAAGATAAACATAAAGCCAAATTGTTCTTGTTTCTGCTAATGGAGCTAGCCTCTGGCCATGCTATAATTATTCCTATTAGCAAATTAAGTCGTTACCTTGCCTCCTTCCTCTTTTTTTTTATCAAGCAGTGGAAATGACTGGAAAATGAACCCAGTTGATTTGTCTGTAAAGCTTCCTGACAGAGGATTTATAAATGACTACACGAGTCATTAGTCAGTTGAGAGATGTATTCACCAAACAACACATATACTGTACGTTGTAATGTTCATGGCACATACACATGCAGTACCACGGCTGCTTTTGAGTCCTTCAGGTTCTACTTTGTGAAATCCTGCAGGCTTTACAGGCCTTTTTATTCTTCCAAGATACTTTCTGAATGTATTTATTGTTAAAAACAACAGAACCAGAATCCAATTTTGCCTTTCCCTTTGCAAAACTATTCTACTCAGGTAAACTTCTACAGCAATACCATCAACTGAGAGTCACGTATGTACCTATTATCCTTTGCAGATTGTGCAACATAGTGTCTAAACATGTCGTGGTGGTCCTGCTCTAGCGGCTGGTGTGAGAACAGAGCCCCCCCAGACGTAGAACATGTAGTCCAATGTGGGTTCTAATGTCTTTGTGGTTTGTGGTGTGATTGCATGAGGAAGGAGCCCGGTCTCCCTCCCAGGCCCCAGGTATCCTCTTATGTTACAACCGATGGGAAGTCTACCAACCACAAGCCTTATATTGGGCAACTTCGGTGCGTACAACGGGACATCGCACCTTCCTCAAAACGGTCGTATCTATTCAAAGCTGTGGTGGAAACACCTTTCCTTGATTTACATGACACGTTCAGCACTTTTTCCCACAAAGGCTCAGCTTCCCCATTTCTCAATGTGGTAGACATTTCAATAAGAGGTACTCCTTAATGTGTGCACTCGTGCATGTTTAGCAGGTATTATGATTTAGTGAGCATTCAGTGTTGTCACTTTACAGCCAGATATGGAATCACAATTTTACATCTAGGTTATTGAATCATTTTTGCATGCAAAGGCACAAATCAAACTCCAGAATAGTTTTGGAACACAGCTCTGAAAACTCCCTTTGCAGACCTTAAGTTATTAATTAAGAGCGGTATTCCCTCTTAAAATGTGTCCCATAAAGGTTAATGTGTAAATTCACATCATCGTGTTGTTCTAACTCGATCCTTTGGACCTTTCACCGTCAGCGATACGTGAGCACAAGTGTCCGAGTTCAGTGAAATAATAATCAGCGACAGTATGTGCTCTTAGAGAGCATGACGCCGGGGTTCTGCTCTCTCTGCAGAGCACACTTACAGTCTATTGATTTACTTAAGTCCTCCTCACACCACAAATCAACGTGAGAATCACCGAAGCTTGAGCTCCTGATTAAGAGTTTTATGGGAAGCTTCCTGTGACTCTGTGGGCGGGGCAACGAGGATCCAAGGCAGCGAGTACAATTTAAAGAGTAATTTCTCATGTGTATATTAAACTTGATCACATCAGTATAGAGTCAAGTATAACATACATCAAGATCGTAAATAAATAAACGACACAGGAGAAATATTTATCACTAACAAGACAAAACACAAAAGGACAAAAATTACCCATCAAGCCAACACAAACCTTTAGCATACGCAGAGAAAAGCTGCACTTCTTTTATTCAATGTGCACCATTTATAAAGTCAAAACCACCTTTGACCCATGAGGAATGGTGGGTCGTATGATTTCCTCCACCTGTCCGTATCTCCGCCGTTACTCACTCCCTGTGTTGACTAAGGTTAGTGTCACATTTGATGTTGTTGGATGACCTGAGTCTAGTTGGGAAACCCCCCAAAATACTCATACATTCTGGCTGCAGCTGGCAGCTCCGCCAGCCTTTCCAGCTGCTTTGGCAGAGCGCTGACCGTCATTTGGACGAGCCGCGCTAAATCTCTCTGGCTGGAGAATTAGCAGAAGGGGGTTGGTGAACTGTTTTGGAAAGGTGAGCCTGCTGCCCTGCTTGTGAAGGGAACAGCTTCGTGTGTCGTGTGCCTGTTAGCTGACAAGGTTCTTTGTCACATAGAGTCGTTTGTAGCTTGTTGATCAGGTGTGGCATCCTGACATCCATAGCCGTATGCGTGTCCTCTCACCCTTAATCTCATGGGTTTTGCCGTTGTTTCCTGTTGTTTCAGATTGTTTTCACTCTTAACAAACCTGCAGTTTGCTTGGAAGAGGAGAGACGTCCATATTTCCAGGTGTCATGTTCTTATCACCTGGCCAAACAAACGGACCCGGAGCTTAAAGCGAAGCTCGCTGGTAAACGTGTATCTTTCCACTGATATTACAATGACGGAGTGGACTGCAGATGCATAAAAGCTGGCTCCAGTCCCACATTAACATTGCCTGTCTGCTGATAGATTGTCTCTGGCTGCATGTGCAATGCGTTAAAAAGCCTCCCGCCGCTGGTGGAAAAGACACCTGCGTGATTGATGCTCGCTATTTAGCAGCGGGAAAGAGCAAGTGCACCTCCGCTCCAGGGAGTGTTCGCCAGCACCTTGTACCGGACAGCTGTGGGTGGCCAGAGGGAGACGGAGGGAGTGAGTGAGGAGTAGAGAAGGGAAAGAGTCGGGAGAAGGGCAGAACTAAAGAGAAAAAGGTAAAGAATCGAGGGAGACAGAAGAGAGCAAGAGAGAGAACCTTAAAGAGAAAGACTCAGATGAAATGAAAGAGAGAAGAAGTGGATGTGTGAGAAAAAGAGCAAGCGACCTACATCTGTTACTCATTATCCTCCTGGCCCCCTCTCTGGTAATCGCTCCATCTGACATAACTCACAGCAGACCTCACTTTGACTACAGATGGGCGTCGATAGGAGGGGGGGGGGAGTTATTCAAGGCAAAGATGCGAGAGGTACGACTGATCTCTCTCACACTGAACACAGAGACATAGGAAGCAGAACATCTCCTCTGCCCTTGAAGTATTGTACCATTAAAAGGACCCAACGTTGGACAGCTTTCCCCATCAGTGATAATTACATTGTACTCACCAAGTTAATTGCTAAGATCTGGCAATGCCGCAACATTGCTAAACACAAGTGTGGCTGGGCAGGAAACAGAATCAGACAGATGATCAGGCAGGTTGTAAATAAACCCCCGGGTTGGCCAAATTTATTAAGAAGAGAAAAAAAAGAACAGTTTCAGAGAGGGAGTAGTACGACTGCAGATATCTAGATATCTCCTTACTTTATCCAGTGTTACCAACTGCACTCAGACCAGTTGTAACTAACTGGAGTGATCCTTTAAGCGAGGCTTTGCAGCAACACGGCTGCGTAGCCGACCTCGACCTTTTGACACCTCTTTGAGGTGGAGGCTGCAAAACAATTATAAACTTCCTCAAAAGAAAAAAAAAAATGACGTGTATGCAAATGAGAAAAGAGTATGTTATTATAATCAGATTCCCCTCAGTATCATCAGGTCGTTGAATTCTTGAGGATGTGCACAGGCTGTTGAAGCCTCTGCCTGCACTTCATCATTACGTCTTGAAATGAGATCCGTAGTCGGCGTGAGGAGCCCCCCGGGGGCCGGCGGCCCACTTGTAGCCCCGGGAAGGTCAGGCTCCTATTGTGCTCCTCGACGGTCAAGTGCTCTTTTTTAATCACCAAGCTGCTCTTGCTCAGAGTATTGCAATCATACGGACGGTGCTGTTGTCAGAGCGGCTGACCGTACGTGCACGGTGGTTTACTGGTCATTAGGTTGCCGATGCTGTGGAGGCAGATGTGTAACGTGTGACAGGTTAGTGCAGCCTTCTGCACCTGGAACATGACTTCATTCTGCCGTTTGCACCGACATGTCACCACTTCTAAGAAGATATTTATATTTATCAGCCTTCATTGGAGCCTAAATGTGCTTTAAATGCCTCGTTCTGCACCATTTCTTATGGAGGAAAACCTTAAATTCACTTTATTAACAAGCATGCAATAAAATGGGTGCTATCTGTGATGGCTTCAAATGCAAATGATGGAGGAAAGGAAGGTATTACTTTGATCGAGAAAGCTTCTTGATCCTGCTTGTGATCGGGCTTATTAGTCTCTTCTGAGAAGCTAAAGTCAGCTCAACTCAAATATCCTTTCATATTCAGTTTTTTGTTCCTGGAACTAAGACGCAAAGGCACCAATGAAGATCAGTGAGTGTTACTTGTTGTATTCAGAGGGGTACAGTCTCTTTAGTTTGTAACATCCTGGCTTTTTCATCCCGACTCTTGTGAACGAATACAAAGGCCGTTTCCTGCATTTGTATAATTCTACAATTAGTGGTTCACACACACAGAGATGCACCGCTACACGTCCACGCGGGATGATTGGCCCTCCGACGCACAGATATATCACGTTTGTTAGTCTTTGGTGATTTCTGGCTCTCATCTTTGCAAATGTACGTCTCTGGTTTCTACCGCGGTCCCGGCCTCGTGAGCTAGTCCAGGACTGAGTGAGCACACTTTCTGGAGGTGTATTTTGAAGCCGTTGCCAGCGGGTAAAGAGATCAGGCAGATATTTAACGGAGTCGGGGAAAGGACTCCAGTGAAGACACCTCCCAGCTGTACAAACACACTGAGACACACTCTCACACCGAGACAAGCAGCAGACTTTGGATGGCGGCTCCAGGTGACTGCACACCTTGACTTCCATTTATCAAAATCCTGTTTACACTGGCTGACAAGACGGAGTCGCAGAGGAATCGACTTCCCTGGAAAGATGGATGCTGCACGCTCCACAGCTGTGAGAACAGCCTGGCAGCTGTGGCCAGAGGTGATTCCCAAAGATTTGGAGGGGAATTGTTGTTTCACCGAGGTGGCAATCTGGCACGAGGTGGTTTAGAGAAACACCACTTTGTGTGTACATAGTGGAGGTAGATTGGAGGTAAGCTTCCCTTTTTTTCAGCTTTGATTAAAGGTTTTGCTGAGTGTGAAGAATACTCATACTTGGGATCCGTCCATTTTTAATAGAAGTCCTATTTTGCCAGCTAGGAAAACAGAAAGCGAATGAGTAATGCCCACCACAACATGGTTCAGATGCCCCCAGGCAAGGCACCAAACTTCACTTTGGCTGCTCCAAGTGACCTTTCAGAAGAAAACGTTTGTTGCACTGGGCAGCGCTGAGTGTGAAGTCATATATTTTTAAAAGTAGAGAAGGTCGCCTCAGACCAATGGAATAGTGGCATAATTCAGAGTGAATTACCTCGGCTTCCCCAAACAACAATTCGTCAGTTATGAAATGAGCAACCCGTCCCTGAGGCCCTGAGGCTCCGGGTTTAAGTATCCTTCACTACCTGCAGACGTTAGCCTCCCACTGCTCACCTTGCAGCATCTGCAGTTATCTCTTCTGGAATATATAATATTTTTGGTAATTTGAGTAATCTCATTAATTTAATATAATGTTTTGTGTGTTTTATTTTTACACAGGGATAATCTTTAAGACACATCTAATTTCATGCTTTAGTGGTCTCAATTAAATTTGCACAAATCAGTGGACACACAGTAACCTCAGAGCTTTCAGGGCCCCTGGTCTTCTGGGGGCCCCGGGGCAGTTGCCCGTTTTGCCTGGTTTGGTAATCCGGCCTCGTTGTGAACAGCTTCAGGTCGGCTCTCTGCATCCACAGGGAGAGAAAAGACAAACAGAAGTACATCAAAGGTCAGCGGTACAGTTTAGACTTCGCAAATTATGCTCATAAATACGACTAAATGATAAATAATCCTTTCCTGGACCACCGCTACTTCCTGTTGGTGCAGGAGATCAGCTTCACTGCCCACACAGCTCACACTCAAACACATAACACAATAATGCAATAAGGTAAGCTTCCCTTAAATACAGGAGAGGCGTATTAGATATTTTCATGGCTTAAAAAGAAAGCATAATAACGTGCTGCTGAAATTGCCTCTGGGAGTTGGATCGGAGTGTAGGAGGGTGGCAGAGGATTGTACATGTAAAAAAAAAGAAACCTTCCCCTCGCTGTGTTCCTGAGCTCAGATAAGCCAACATTTCCTCCCTGTTTGGGTTTATTTTCCTACGGCTTTAGAGCCGGGCTTCGTATCCCACGCTACAAAGCCTGTGCTCAGTTGAAACCGTAGCCGTCTAAAACCTGGACTAGCAGTGTCCTCTTGCATGACCCACACCTCCAGGGTTGACCCCTCTAGCTGATACCCCCCCGAAGTACACAGGAAGTATCTCCACCACCGTGAGAAGTACTAACATGTACTAACTACGAACACGCTTTACGTTCTGCTTGTACCACTGTGTGGTTATGGAGATGAAAAACGTGTGTCCTTTCTCTTTTACTTAATTGCTAAAAGCAAAAATAAAGAAAAACTAAATTCTAAAATAAGTCTTTCAAGTGTATCATTTTGATCCATTAAAAAACATATACGTGCAGCTTTGAAGCTTGAAGTTTGGTATGTTCATGTTTTCTTGGAGTAGGCGAATAATACTAATAAAACTTCAAAGAGTACCTTAACTGTGGTCCATCTGGGGTAACCTGGGAATGGCGTGGGTGCAATCTCACATATAAACTGCTATTTTCTTTTTTCTTTTTCCTGTTGCTGAGGAAAATAAACCACCGTGGAGCCCCTTTCCCCCTCAGGCTCTCTCCCACGTTTACCATGTTATCCTCGACATCTGTAATAATAAGGGGTCATTTGTTGTGATTACGGCTTTTATCTGCAACCTGCATCTTACATCCACAACATCCTCTCCGTTACACCTTCCTCCCTGTGCCGGCGTGTTTACACTCCCAGCGACGCACTCTTGTCTGGGGGAGGCTGCGCTTAATTCACTGGTACTGTGACGGATGTGCATATACAGTAACATTGTACAATAATATACAGTACAGTGATGGCTGCAGTAAAGTCCAGCCAGGGACCTTTAATGGGTGTCATTCCCCATCGCTTAACATTTTCAGGTATTCTATATAAGTCACATATTTTAGCCAAATATCCCCATGTGATCGGGGTGAGTTTGTGTGGTTTCGTGTCAACTTTTGTCCAGCCAACTCTTCACTGTGCGTCAGCAGTCTCTCAAAAGAAAGCGATATCTTTTGTTGGCGAATTGGAAAAACATCGGGGCGTCTCCCAGATGTGGCGTGAGTGCCGAGGAGCTGTCGGAGGACGTGACAGTATTGTGTTGGAAGAATAATGTAGCTTGTCAAAGTGGTAAACAGCGATGAGAGGTGACGAGCTCTCGTAACCGTGTCAAAATGTCTGCGGCCCCCGAAGATGAACTGGCTGTGTGAAGAGAAAATTAAGTTTCAGAGTGGAGAGAAATATCTTTGACGTTTTGAGAAAGAGCATGACAGCGACATAAAGATAACTTATTCATTTTTCACGTTTTTGTTTTTTTGCTGGTCTCGTGAGCATATTGTGTTGTTTATTAGCTTGTCTTCCTCGTGTTTTGGGATCGTTATGCGCTCGTTTGTCTTTATATTTGACTGTTTTTGTCACTTTACACACATTATGGGTAGTGTCTCTCTTTTCCTTTGCTTTTCTTGCCAGTTTGTTATGTTTGAGCCCTATTCGGTTAAACCTAGAGAGAAGCTTAGCACTCAGTTCCTTAACTGTACTGCACTCATATCTTCTTCAATCTCCATTATCCCTTCTTCCACACCTTAGAACAGATTAGTGCGTCGCCTGCTATCTCCATCCAAATCTAACCGGATTAAAGGGATAAAAAAGACACACTTTAACGTTTCCAGACAATTACCTTTTAAAAACCCACTTCAGCTCAGTTTATCCGCCTTTTTGTTTGTCAAAAAAAAGATTTCTCCCACCTTTTCCTCAGCAGATACAAATCAGCGGTAATCAGTGATGCAGTGGTGAATCAGAAGGTGGGTAAATCCAGGCAGTAATCATCCCGTAAACAGCCATCGGTATGAACATGGGTGGATTATATCTTAAGCTTTTATTTACCTCTTAAGAATTCCTATTGCCTTAAGGCTTGGCTCACCCAAATCACACATCAAAATAAACTATATTTCCTCTCTTACCTCTCGTGGTATCGATGCACATGGAGTCCTTTTGGTTTTATTCTTGGAGATATTCTGGCTGGGACTGCAGAATACATATATATTCTTTATGTTTCTATCAAGAATACACACATCTGTTTGTTGTAGGAAGAATACAACACTCTAACCTCAGCCTTCAACACTACATTTCTACTCTCAACCCAAACCAAATGGAATCTTAACTCCAAAATGAAACCTTTGAAGAAGCCTTAATGTCTCCGTGACCCCTTCTATCGCACCAATTCCATCATCTAGTGCAGAGAGGGGACAGATGAAGGTGCTTTGAGTCAGACACACACCCCTCCTCTTCCACACAGGCGCACAAAACAGCCCTAGCGCTACTTCCCTAAACCCCCATAACCATCCGACTGCAGACAGTTACCCCCCTTCATTAAAACCCAGCCCTAGGTGAACTCCTTCTTGGCTCAGGCCACTGCCGCCTCCTTCAGCAGCAGCTCAGAGACAGACGTGGGAGAGAGGTGAGGTGATGGGGAGGGGGGGGGCATCCGCCTCCCCTCCCCTCATTGTTTCATTCACTTTCCCTGCATACTTAAAGCAGCACCCGATCAAGAATAACTTCTACTTTGGCAAAGTCACAAAGCAAAACGAACAGCTAGTAACAGTAACAGCTTGAACACCAACGATGAGTATTGGAGACAAAACATCAGTGTTATGATGCTGCACCAGATTCTTTATGGCTTTCAAACGATGTCACACCCAAACTAAACACACACACCACTCGCAGGTCACTAAGATGATATCTGAAGCCGCCGAGCTGTTACACTATATTTGTAATTTCCACCAGTGAGAGCCTCAGGGCTCTCTATTACTGAACAGACACACGTGTGTGTGAGACAAACACATACTGGATCATCTTACAGTCCAGTTGATGGGATGATACCCACAGAATGCAGTCATTGGTGGCTTCTGTTCAGGACTGTCTGCAGGAAATAATGCTGTTTTATTCCACACTACATGTGTGACGGAGGAAAAGTGTTCAGTTCAAAACTTTAAAACTCCAAAGTCTGTGTCACTAGAGGCTGTGGATGTTCACTGCTAATAGACACATAATTAATGTATTCTTTAAAACGCTCTCTCCTGTTTAGATCTTCATGTTGAGAACCGCTTTGTTTTAACGAGAGAGAGAGAGAGAGAGGGGGGGAGGGAGGGAGGGAGAGAGAGAGAGAGAGAGAGAGAGAGAGAGAGAGAGAGAGAGAGAGAGAGAGAGAGAGAGAGAGAGAGAGAGAGAGAGAGAGAGAGAGAGAGAGAGCGCGTTTGCTTTTGAAGTAAGTTTGAAAAGTGAAAAAGTAGACAAACAGCACATCAATAGAGCAAGTTCAGCAAACTGAAGAAAATACAAACAGAATGAATGTGTAGTTCACAGCAGGTGGTTTGCTGTTTCTTGTCTTTTTCCTACAGGCATAAGAAACTGTATGGTTAAGTGTGTGTGTGTGTGTGCCTGCGATATCTTCTCTGTGTGTTAGCAAACGCATCGACACGCATCCTTGCATGTAAGACTGTGTGTGTGTGTGTGTGTGTGTGTTTCATCCTCTCAGGCGCTGAGGAGAGGTGTGTGTGTGTGTGTGTGTGTGTTTTTGTGTAGTATGGATTGGGTCAGTGCAACCAGGCATGTTTTCAAACACCAGCGAGCAGTCAGATCAGGGTTCCTACAGGTCTGTCAAGTGTGGAAATGTATGAAGAAAAGGAGACGTACTGGTTGTGTGCAGGTCTTGGTGGGTTTGGATGTTGCACAGGGATCGCGTGGAGGGACAGCACCTTTGAAAACAAAAGGAAAGAAACATATTCAGTGGTTTGTTGTGATTTGCTCTTGAGAACAGGGTTGTGGTCGTTGGAGTTGTGATTTTTGGACGTTATTCATAATTTGGGCGTGAGATAAGAGAGTGTTTTTGGAGCCGATGACACGGCTGCAACCGGGTCCTCCAGGTCTGCTCAATGAGCTGCCAACACGTCTCACAGGGAGGACCTCCATACTTTTTTGGGTTTCAAACCACAGTGTGTTCACAGGACCTGGTATCGAAAACAAAAAAGTTCATCAAACGTCAGACTCTGAAGCGGAAAGTTGATTTAAACTAAACATGTTTGTCATTGTAAGGTACTGGTGCCGTGTCCGTACGGGCCGATTGCTCGGCTCCCGGTACGGCTGCTCACTGCTCGTTGCTCGTTGCTGCACAGAGAGCTGATTACACAGATTTATTCAAATTGAGTGTGTTGCATGTCCAAATGAAAGCAAATTCGACGCTGCACTTCCTTAGGTCCTGAGAAATACAACTGCCAAGTGTGAAGTAGATCGGATGGACGGCTACCGAGATAACAATGTAAACACAGAGTCAAACACATTTCTTTGCACACGGTACTATCAGCTTGCTTATGAAGAGTCGGTCCTCCACACTGAATAATCAAACATGCAAACTGCCACCTTTCAAGCTCACAGAAAGTGTTTGATATCGACCGATAGACAATGCAGACGAAGTAGCACTTGAACACATTTCCCATAAGGCCTGCTTCTTCCTCTCCTGAACAGGACAGCCATGTTGGAAGTCGTTCACTCCTTCCTCCATCTGCCGCCTCCAGAAGCTTTTTAAAGTCTTCATCTCGGCTCGCTCTGGAAGAACAGCGCCCTCCTCCTGCTCTGTGCCGTAAAGCAGTCCAGCAGCCTCCCCTCCAAATCTGAACAGGTGGCTGATGATGAAAAAAAGACTGTTGGGCAGACTGACAGCTCTTTCTTGTCTTTGTTGTAATGTACCGGAATGTATTTGCTAATGATTTATAAATATGAAGTGAATCCTGGTTAATGTAGGCATCAGGTAGAAGCAGAGTCGATCTGGCCCCAGTGCAGCAGCTTAAACACTGCAGAAACACTTCACAATGGTCCCATAGAGTTGCATTGAGCGGAGTGTTTGAGAGCAGAGGGGGACTTTAGCACACCAGATGGACTCTGTCACGCTCCGGCTCGAGGCCTATCTGCCGGCCTCAGAATTTCATTAGTAGCTTGGCCCCGGTCGCAAGTTTGAAGAGCATAAGAGGTTCGATCAAAGGATTAGCAGCACATCTGAAGCAACAAATGGTCCCTCCTGCTTATTTATTTTTTATTTTTTCCTTTTCACACCATCCCACCTCCACAAAGTGCTTAGACCCTGGCCAAAAATAGAGCAGGGGGGGTAGCAGTGTGTCCAAATCATTCAAATGTTAACATAACACTATAGAGCAGGAGAAGCCTGCTGCTAATCTGGTACGAATGTGAGTAGAGATGATGCAATTCTTTGTTTGCTATACTGCAAAAATGTCTTTGATTTCCTTTAACCATCAAAATCAATACATCACAATCTAAACATGCAATTACCAACATAATCTGATTGGATTGAGCTATTTTAGCTCTTCAGTCTGACTCACTTGCTTGGAAATGTTGCTGATGAAGCTTAATGTGAGCGTTGCAGGGTAAAGTGCCCTTCAGCAAGGCATCCTAACGCTCAGTTGTGATTGTGTTAAAATAAGGTGGCGGAGGTTAAAATGCCTGTATTTCTCAGGCGGAACAAACGTGAGCACACTTCTTTGGGTTGCTGGAGTGCTTCGCTAGGTAACAGTGTGTCCGGTATTTATTTTTTCTCCACGTCCCTCCTCCTCCTCCTCCTCCTCCTCCTCCTCCGTTTGATCAATGAACTCAATTACAGCCGTGTCCTGAGGTTCCTCTCACCACGGCGCTCTCTCTTCTTCTTCTTCTTCTTCTTCTCTCTCCAATGATGCATCACATGAGCCACACCTGACACCTCCACCGGCCCCCCTAAAACTCTCCTCAATAAATAAGAGGGGCATGGCGGGATCACCCAGGCCTGCCGTTCCTCTCTATCTCTCCGTCTTCCCTCCCCGGCACTCTCCCTTCCTAACAGCTCCAGCGCCCAGCCTCCGTCTGATTCCTCTTCGCAAGGGTAGCCTCTAATAGATTCCCCCAGCGCCCATGTATTATTAATGCTTACTGCTCTCCAAGGTGGCAGTGACAAATAGGGAGCAAAATTCACTGACTAGCAGTGAATGTACTTTTTAGTCATGCTTGAGCTTCCCCTAGTCCATACTGCTGCCAGTTGGAAGATTTCTCTCTTTTCTTCCCCTCCTCTCGCTCTTCATCTTTCTTCTTCTCTACTTTTTCACCAGCAGCGTGGAGAAGTTGACCACAAAAACAACTCAAAAGGGAAAATCCCTCTGAGGAAACGCTCCTGGGAGTTCAGGCCGGGAAAAACATACCTTTGAGTTATTATTTTTTCTGTCATGTGGAGGTGTTTTAGTTGTTCCGTCCTTCCTCTTCTTGAATACGGGGAGGGTTGCATCTGTCACCTTGTCCTTTTGCAGCGTGACACCTTATTGAAATAACTGTAGGGAATGAATTGTCTTGTGATGCGACAGTTTTGCAAAGACGTCGTTGTTTGTTTGTGACACGCTTTCTGTCAAAGGGCCCGTAGCTATACTTGGTGGTGGTGAAGTCTCACGGTGACGTGGGGATAAAGGGGGTAGGCGTGCAACAGACTCCTCTTTCCCCAGCGCCACAGTTCACAACATCCCTCGAGGGACAGCATGTACAGAGGTTAACCCAGATTTGCGTGTCTCTCCGGGCCTTCACCTCTCCCTGATCGCCCACCTGGATGTGACAGGAATAGGAGCAACAAAAACAAACAGCTCGGCTCACAACCGATCACACGCTCCTGACCTGTCACGCTCTTTCACGGATGAGACAGACTTACCTGGAAGTGGTTGTGTGTGAGTCTCTGTTTGTGTTTTCATTGAATGAAAAACATATGTCACAAGGTCAACACCTTTTATCCAAAGGGCCTCCTGCTGCTGTGAGGGTGTGAGAATGGAGCTTCACCTGTGGAGCTGCACAGGGAATGCAACCTTTACTATGTCAAACTAAATCTGTTCCTTTAAAGCTTTACAGTTTGGGATTTCTTAAACAGCTGTGTAGCTTTTCATCCTTTCTCCAAAGGCGATCATACACAATTTCTTTGTTAATGTCAGGTTGTTCACAAATGTGGATCCTCAAATATAACCCTGAACTATGGCGCCATTAGAGCCTTGTTTTACATAATAACACGAGAAGAAAAGCAGAAGAAGCTGTCACCTGCTCGAACACGTATATCGTATTTTAAACTGAGCAGCGGCAGACCTTTTGTTCACAGCGAATTTTAAATATGTTGCCAGTGGAAGTAAAAAGGTCCGTGCATTTAATATGAACCCGTTAATATCTGTTTGATCAAGGTTTAACACGAGCGCACCTCCCCCGACTCTGTCAAGGCTTCGTTCACAGGTTGGCACTGGTTAAGTTGAAATAAGTAATTACAGTGGTGGGTCAAACCTTTTCTCAGCGGTTTGGAGGATGAGGGTGGAGGGTTTGGTGCTCTCTTGTCTCCGAGAAACCCCCCCCATCCTCCTCCTCCTCCTCCTCCTCCCCCGCCTCCGTCTTCATTCGCAGAGCGCCGTGACGCGAGAACCCTCTCTACAGCTGTTCCCCTGTTGATCAATTAAAAACATGCTTTGGTGAAATAATTAGCTGACATTTGCTCCTACTTAACAGATGTTTCTGTGGATTCTGCCTGTAAAAAGTACAGAGGTGGAGGAAAGGGTGTGTGTGGTGATGTGTGCGTAGTGGGGGAGTAGGGGGGGGGGAGGACATTTGCACATCTTCTGCACACACAAAAAAAAGGTTCTCCTGCTTGCATTTCAAAGTTGTGTACATCTTTTAATGCAATTACGAGAGGTGGGCCCGTCGCTGAGATGATTTGAATGCTAATTTGAGCGTTGATCATCATAGTTAACCATCGTTTACATAATTACACTGTAATTAGCATCCCATTACGGCAATATTATTGGCATTATGCAATTAATTGAACCCAAATATGGATCGTGGCATTGTTTGTTTGTTGGTGTTCGTCTCTGCTTCCATAATCGTATATTTTTTTTGTTTTGAACCAAACCGAATCCAATGCTCCTGTGCTTCGATTTCCCAAACAAGTATTTTCACTTGGCTACTTTCGGCTGCCTTTGAAGGCTCCTGGAGTTGGAATATTGATCTGGATACCACCTAGAAAACAAAAAGAAACTGTGTGTTTGTGTGTGTGTGTGTGTGTGTGTGTGTGAGAGAGAATCACAGAAAGTCCTAATCATCTTCTCCACACAGTGTCCTCCTTCTTCATCATCATCATTAATCAAATAAATAGGCTCACATCCCCTCATCCTCTGCATGACATCTTCAGCAGCCAGATGAAATTCCCTCTCCAGAGTGAGGCTAACACACACGGGGGGAGCGAGGGCGAGGAGGGAGGAGGTGCGGAGGGAAGTGCAGCCTCCCTAATGGCGGACGGCTTGTCAGGATTAGGGCAACGGGGGCTGTAAAATCTACGCCTGATGAGGTGACTAGCTCTCCCTCTCGGCTCCAGCGCCTTACAGATTTGCCCACCTCTCCGGAACTTTCTCCCCTCGCCGCCGCCGCCGCCGTGCTTGGTTGCCGCTCTCTCTGTCTCCCTCCTTTTCTGAAGTCCACTTTTGAGTGCATGCTTCGATGCCGTCCATCCCAGCCCCCCCCACCCGACTTTATGTTTCAGGCTAAATTGGCTGATTTCATTACCATTGGGATGAAGATTGTGTGAGGTTCTTCTTTTTGATTCTGAAAGCAGCTTCTCTTTAAAAGAGAAAGGGAAGAAAAAAGCAGCAGTAGGATGTCAGCACAGGGTGAAGCAGGTGCAAAAGGTTTAACCGTTGCCAGCCGAGACGCCAGGCCAACTCTGGCAGCTAATCCCCGAGGTATTTAATGAACTTTTTCTCTTAAACCGCCTCCGCTAATACTCAGAGGCCGCGCTCTTTCACGTAGCAAGAAGCACTGGAAGCCACAAAGACGACGATAACGTTCTTATACCTGTAATGGAGGTTCTAAAGCGGAGGTCCTCTATTTGGAAAAGGGATGATTTGAATTTGCAGCTCTCGTCAACCTTCGGGCTTGTCTGTTTTTTTTCACGAGGAAAAACACTCAAATATGAAAAGTGTATTATTGTTATTATTATTGAGAGGTGGATTGCTAAACCGTTTTGGGAAATCCAGTGAGTATGTTCTCTCTGTGATGCTCGCCGTGCTGGAGATGTTCGAGCTCCCCCTAACCTTTTTTGTGGTCTTATTTTCATGATTTTCATCTATGATTTATTAGCTACACACACACACACACACACAGTGCAGAAACACAAAGAAACACATACGCCAGAGGAAAGATCTCACGAGAAAGGTTGGCTGTCAGAACAATTGGGAGTGCTGGAAAATCAAGCTTCCTCGCTGACGAATTACCTTTCTGCCTTTAATTCCGGAGGTTTTACTCAAACATTAAGTGAACAGGCAGGCAGGAAAGAAGACAAAAAAAAGCATTAAAATATCCCAAGGCTATTTCTTTTTGCTCCAGACGTAGAGAAACAAAATGAACTCCCAAGTTCAGGTTGAGGCTCAGCTTAGCCTCGAGGTTCTTCCAACGAATGTGTGTGTGTGTGTGTGTGTGTGTGTGTTGTGAGGAGATTCGGTCTGATTCTCCCTTCCCTCTTCTCTCACCTCACACACACACACACACACACACACACACACACACACACACACACACACACACACACATATATCTACCCATCCTGCAATAAATGAAGTGACAGGACAATTTGCATTACAGTC
Source organism: Pholis gunnellus (assembly GCF_910591455.1). NCBI lineage: Eukaryota > Metazoa > Chordata > Actinopteri > Perciformes > Pholidae > Pholis > Pholis gunnellus. The sequence continues at coordinate 2,371,783 of NC_136551.1, forward strand.
CTTGACTTGAGCCCAGCATTCACACAGACAAACAAACATGCACCGACTCACACCCAGTTACATGTGCGCACACACTGCCTCACACTTGCACTCATTCATCATAATGAGCATAAAATCAGCACTTGGTTTCTTTATTTTACCTTACACGTGTTCTCCGTCTGACACCGTGAATATGTAGCTGTGGGTTTTTAAAGCGCAGCAATATTCAGCGAAAAGGGGGGCGGGGGGGGTGTTAGTGTTTATGCCCGTTTGTAGTCATGTGTCACGTCTAGTTTGGATCTGTTGGGTAAAGCCTCGGGGTCAGGTGTTAGGTTCAACACTTGTGCAGAAATCAGGATGACCTGTACAGCCTCGGGGCTGCAACACCAAACACAACAAACTGACAGAGTCAGGGCGCTAACGCTGCCAGGGAGGAATCACGAGTGGAGCAAGGCATTCATCTGCAGTCTGCAGGTTCAGGGCTCAATTCCTCAACATAATAAAAGACCTTTTATTTTATTTAACAAGACGTATTGTTATTATCTTAATACAGGTGTTGATTTAATTGGCAAAGGATGTCTGAACATATTTTTTTCTCTTTAAACATCAGTGTTTATGACATCAAGGAGCAAGTCTTTGAGTTGCCCCATCATGCTAAAGATTCCTGGATATTGTAGCATTTAATGCATCATCTGTGAGCGGAAGACGTGAAAGAGCTGCTGTTGCAGAACTGATTTTGTAGCTTTCACAAAAGAAATAGAACTGCACGACCTGAATTACCTGTAAAGTCAATTCACTGAAGCTTAAGTTTAAATTGGTCAAATTTAGACTGAAATGGAAATCAATCAAATGTCAAAAAAACTCGAATTGTAATGAAATGTCACATCTTCCAAAGCTTGAGACACAATGGAATCACACAGTGTCATGATCTGAAACACGGAGACAGAGAGCTGTGGCCGTATGACGAGGCCCACAGAAATGAAGAAACCGCCGGAGGAGAATGTCGTCGGCCCCTCTCTGGCCGTCCAACCGTGGCCGATCAATAGACTCGCCAAGCGTCCGACACTCCGCCTCTCTGACAGAGGCGTGCCGGAGCACGGGGCCGGGGAATAAGTCGAGGGGTTCAGGGCGCGCCGCTCCATCATGGCGTGTCACGGCGATGAAATGAGTTGTCTCCAGCCACCAGATCGATGGCTGACATAAGAGCGTCGAGCCGCTGCGAGGGGCGGATGAAGGGAGAAAGAAAAGAAGGGGAGCGGGCTTCCTGAAGTTATTACCTCCACCTCGCTGTCAGAAATCACGGCATGATGCATTACATGTGTTCCCTGTTGTGTAGTGTGTGTAAGAGGAGCACAAACAGAGGGGAACGGGATGAAAAATGTACTTTCCGCTCCATTGGTCTCCCACATACCACTGTGTTCTCACGGACAGGCGGGAGTGTCCCGGCGTACTTTACTTTGTAAATAGGCATCACTCACAGCAGAAAGATTTACATTCTTCATTTGAGCCTCTAAACATTCCTTTCATTCACAGTGAGTATGATGAAGCTGTCGCTGCAGATCATCATTAAGTAGAACTGCTAGTTAAATGTCACTATTGACTTTGCACCTTGAACTGTCACTCAGAAATCCATTGTTTTGTTTGTTAAATGTGTAGCTTTATTTCAATTCTACGTTTTTTAAGTGAAAGCAAGTAAATCACTCTCACACACACACACACACACACTTGAATGGTCAAAAACAAAGAGGGTGAAATAAGTCTTTAGTGCTAAAGACATGTGAGTAACAATCCCCTAGTTTACCCTCCGTGCATGTGATGATGAATATCGTTTAAATAAGGGCGGGCCACGCCCCTTGAATCATTTGATGACGATTGATCGTGACATGCTAATTTTTCAAGGGTAATTTCCAAAACGCGCCTCACACGTAACGTCTGGACTTATTAACACAAGCGGCGAGGCTTCGTCTCCGTGCTCCCCCCCCCCCACCTCCCTTTGGCATGCGACGTCGTTCGTCTGCTCCTGGCAATAATAAATCACGGCGTGACAAGTGCCGCACTCTTAACCTTGATGGACTGAGAATCAACGACCCCCTTCAAATAAAGCCTGATTACGCGATTGGCATCGATCATCGCTCTCGTCTTCTTCAATAAGGAGGTGCTTATTCCGCTGCTTTGACCCCGACGTCCGAACCAGAAATAAATAAATAAAATAAATTCAGTTTAGAGAAGCTCTAATTCCTTTAATGACGACAAACTGAACAGCAAGAGAAACGTGCTTTCATTCTGCGTTAGGCTCTTATTCTGTTAATACTTTATATTATTAGTCTTCCACAGAATGAGATGAGAGTTTTTAAACAAACGTGTTAAATATAAAGACATCGAATGAACACTGACCCCACATTGGACTCACGCAGCAGCTTCTCAGGTTCGAATGAGCGACGTCATTTCATTCAGATGCTGCAAACGGGCCTGATTGGATGAATGTCAAACAGCGTCCTCACTCAGGAAGTAGTGAAGGAACCAATCAGCACTGAGTACATCAGGGATCACTTCAGTGGAAGAGTACCTGCTGCGAAACAAAATGATTCATTAGAATGCATCACGTTGAACTTCAAATTCCAACAATGTACATTTATTTGATCATGTTTCAACCTTTAAAAGGGTTTGTTTTTCTATTTTTTAAGAGAAACTTTGAAATAAGGTAATGTCTTATATGACAGATAGAGCCCTGTGTTCAGAGTACTGTGTCACGTGAAAGAACAAAAAAAACGGCGTCTGTTTTATTTTTACTTTCATCTCACACCCACCCAGGGAGGCCAGGGGACCCACGGGTGCTACCTCGGGTCCGACGCGCCGACCTGTCTGTCAGTGTTACTCACAGGGGTTTGAATCGACCGTGACAGGTGCCAATCTGGCGCCGGGCGATAACGGCGTCACCCGGCCGGCGCTCGGAGGCAACCTTAAGCAAGCCGCCTTAACAGATGCAAACATTTGAAGTTGTCGGATAGTTTGGGAATAACAATGGTGTTTATTGCATTTCGGTGGATCCTGAAATGTGTCTCCTGCATTCTTTGTGTTTGATTTATGGGTTCTGAGATGAAGCGATAGCCCGTTTTGACGCTTGGATGGATTTTTGTATGTGTTTGTGTGACATTTACCTTTGCTGTCACATGGTTTATGCATGAGCTCCTGATGCCTTTGGACACAAACGGTTAAGTTGCTGTTGCCGTGTGATGCAGCCGTCATATTTACACAAATCTCTCTTTCTCTCTCGGTTTAATGTCTTTATCTTTTCATATTCTCCTAATGAAGGTTTTCTGGTGTAATGGATTATCAGTTAAATGTGACGCTGTACAAACAGAAACCTGCTCTGTTTCCCAAAGGAGACAGTTGCCATTTGTGCTCACACAACCCCCTTCCTGTTTACATGGCAGTGTGTGTGTGTGTGTGTGTGTGTGTATGTGTGTGTGTGTTAGAGGTAGTAACAGGTGTCTGGAGCACCAACACACATGCATGCATATATTAGTGCTGTACAATAGATCAAACTGTTTGGTAATCATGACTCCTTTGAGAACAGATGTGTAATATCTTCTGTGACTCTGGGGAAATAAAAATAACCTGAGTAATTATATTTCAGACTTATTTTGTTCAGACTTATTACAGAAAACCTGCATTAAGGAATGGGATGTGGAGTGTGGATTTATCTAATAACAGACATGTAGTTGCATGATGGGAAGTGCAGTATTTTTTGTGTTTTTTAGAGCTTTACCATCCTGGGGACTAGACCTCTGCTGCATCCACTTTGACCATTTGTTTTTGAATCTGTCTCCTCTTGAGAGTCCCCTAATATACTGTGGAAGTGCAATAATAATAATCATCAGGCGCTGAAATGATCCCAGTTGTTTGCTAGAAGGAGCATCTGCATTGTCGATTCCTGCCGACAGTATCTGACTAACATCTGTTGTACTAGTTCTGCATAGTTGCTGGATGGGTTTGTTTAATTGTTACCACTTCTCTCACACACACACACACGCACACACACACACACAGAAAAGCTGAAGTATTCTAGTTGTTTTCCTGCCCTCCCTCTCAGCACATTTCCCTTCACAAGCCTCTGTGCTCCTCCCACACACTGGAGATCAATTTGTCTTGCCGACAGGAATCCATATTTTTCTCATCGCAGGTACCGCTTCTTCCAGGACCCCCCACCTCCTACTCGCATCCCGCCCCTGGTCCACCCCACCATCACCTCTCTGCACCCGTCCATCCACCTCCCAGCCCTCCGATCCTCCATTCAAGTGCAGCTGAATCAGCTCTCGGCCCCAGACAGACTCTAAAAAAAAACCCGGAAAAAGGCCGACACCAGCACACATGCTCGGCCACACACACAACTGTCCTGTTCTTTTTCAATTTACAGTGTCTGAGCGGTAAAAACCTGCCGGTCCCTGCGGCTCTCTTCTAAAGGTGTTCCATCACTCTGCGGCAAAACCTGAAGGGGAAGAAACTAATGCACTCAAAAGTGGGTAGAAGAAGAAGAAGGAAAAAAAAAGCAGCAGCTTGATATCAACGGGGGAGTGGATGAGGGGGAGGCATTTTACAACACGTTTTTCTCTCACCGTTGTCTACCTTGGTCTGAGGAAAGACCGGCGGGCTCCCTCGTGGCGGCCGCCGCGATCAATACTACACAAGAGTTGAATTAGACCTCAAGTGGAGCGCATGTCTACCTTGGCGGAGGCAGGGGCCGACCTGAAATCCCTTGAACATTTACTTTCTTTCCACCGAGTTAACCAATAACTGGATGAAATGAGAGGGAAAAGAGCAGCTGTCTTTCCTGTTTCTTATCTCTTCCCCTTTTCTTTTTTTTTTTCCTCCTCCATCCTCTCCCTCTCTGTCTCTTTCTCTCCTCCTCGTCGTCGCTCACGGCGCTCAAACTCTCGGTATCTGTTTTGCTTTAAAAGAGTCACTTGAGCAGAAATGAAATGCACAATTAGCAGATATCCAGAAGAAATGGGACACACGCACATGTGCAAGGAATGCATGCATGTGTAAGCATTGTAACACACACACACACACACACACATTTGATCACATATCCTTAATTTAATCATGTACTCTCATTGACATTGAGTCATGCTTCAGCAGCACCCAGGGACAAATGTTTTTCAAAGCAAGAGGATTGTGAGACATCATTGCTTTAATGTAGACATGTTTTAAGTTATTACCGTCTTTGCGTCTCCATGTTTGTTATTCAGCTGTCACTCAAACAGTGTGGGCGGGGCTGTGTTGTATAGCCTGGTGGACATTTAGGGGGTTTTGGAAGTTTTTGAATCTCTGCCTACCGATAGACTGCATTCTTCCAGTGTCATAGCAGAACGGCCTTTAAAGAAATATATATTAATGGATTTCACTGGGATTTATGTTTCAAAAGAATGCAAATTTGTGCTTTTTTTTCTGTGTGCATGTGGCTCTCTATGATTCACTCAATACTCATCTCAGACCGTCTGATCATAAACCTTGCACAGTCCCGTCAAACTAATTATTCAATAAAAGAAAGTAAAGTGAAATGTTGTGTTGCAAATTGCATTTTAAAATAGGTTTATTGTCTGGGGATTAATGTTCATATTTATTTAAAATCAACACCACTCGTGGTTTATTTAACACTTTGTAAACAACTGTAATATATAACTCAATGTGTGACTGAACAGTGTAACACGTGAGGAGTGACACTGACTTTCCTCTGTTGGCAGGACACGAGTTTAATCACCATCATCTCACCGTCCACCTCTCGTCCACCTGGTGAATCAGGTAGGTGCCTTTTTACTACCAGATGCCTCTGAGTGAATGTGGGTCAGGAACACACACACACACACACACACACACACACACAGTCCCTCTCTCTTGGATCAATAGGAGGCACTCAGTGCAGCTGACGCCCTCTCACACCTGATACTTCACCCGAACACCCTACATACACCCCCCACAACACACACACTCCAACCTGGCGAGGGACCAATTACACCAACCGGAGGGAATTACCCAGAGTCCCCCTCTTGTCTGGAGTGATATCTCCAAGGATTACAGGTACTTAGCTCCCATTATGTCTGCTCTATTACCTGCCCGCCGCCTCTTAACACACACCAACCTCCTTTGTGTTCGCCTGTTTGCACAACAATCCCTCCCATCGGCCTGCTACCTTTTCACTTCTCAATGGCCGCTTTGTGGGATGGAGAAAGGTGTGTGTGTGTGTGGAGGCACACACACTTTGTTACTCACTTCTCTCTCCAGGTACATGCCGTCTTACTTCTCACACTATGTGCTCGCTTAGTCTCACACACACTTTCTCTCTCTCTCTGCACCACACACACACACACACACACACACACCTGCCCACTCTTGTCAAACAATCACACTTTTCAATTAAAGAAGCCCTTTTTGGTAAGCATACACACACTCATAGTGTACACTTACAAGCATGCGAACAGTTTTCCTTTGCACACACACACACACACACACTCTCATTTGTGCAAAGACTCAACGCATCAACACACCTGTATGCACACTCAGTGCTCATACACCCACTTCATCCTCACACACGCTCACTTGTACAAATTATCTCCTTGTTGCCTGACACATACGCTCATATTATCTATACCAGATACACACTTTCTCCGAGCACACACTCATAAACACACAGTCCCACACACACACACACACTCTCACTCACTCCCAGAGAGGTAAGCTGATCTCTCTGACAGACAGACGACTGGCAGCGTGGAGAGCCGAGGGCGCTGAGAAGGTAATTACCCGTGACAGACGTACCTGTGTAGGTTTCACCTCCTCCTCCTCCTCTTCCTCCCTCCTCCTCGCCTCACTCCAACCTGCAGTTATCACAGTTACCATCTCACCGCAGACACTGAAGAGATTTAATTGGGAGATTAAGGTGTTTTAGGCATCGATTTCATGTCGACTCTGTTTATTCCTCCCCCCCCCCCCCCCCCTCTCTCGTGGTAGCAGAGGCACTTTCCCACCACTGGAGGCGCTGTGCTGTGTTATGTGTGGAGTAATGGGATGGTATGGTGAAGAGCAAACTATGTTAAGAAGGGGAGGCATGCCATTAAATGTAATGTACTGTTGGGTTGGACAATTTGAATACCAGTCAGCTAGAATAAGTCTTCCAAAGTGTTTTATTTATAAAGGGGGGTATGGATGAGATTAGATGCAGAAACTGTAGAATGACTGTAGCATACTTTTTACAGTGGAGAAATATCTCGGGTATCATTTTTTAGAGGCTCTCGATGTTATTTTCATCATTGAAAATGTTCAAACAACCAGTATTATGGAAGTTAAGTTTTGATACAATGCAATTAATTTCTTTACAAATCTCTTGGAAGCGTATGTGGACGTTTATTAGACCCTGAATGTACCTCGTGTGCAGAGATTACTTTGTGATAATTTCCGTTTAAACGTCGAGTAAACAGTAAAAGCAACTTTCCTGGAAGTCACACTTCGATCCAACTGATATTTGCATGTTGAAACGGTGTGTGGAGAGAGCATGAAAACATACACCTACTCTTCCTACACACATTTACATACTGTTAATAATTTCACGTCTCTTTAAGCCAGGTGTTAAGGGGTCCCTGAGGTCGCATTTCATCAGGAATCAACAACCTGTTATACACACCAACTACCTTCCCTTTCTTTCCCGCGTCAACCGCAACCATCTGGCGTCGGGCCACGAAAATAGACTCAAAATCGTTGGTAACAATTAGTCGTCACTGTACCCGGGGACCACACAACAACCCACCTGATTTTCATACCCTGCATTTTGTTGCCCGCCTCCCCCCCCCGCCCTCATCAGGACGCTATCAATAGCCAGACACCTGTTTCCTGCCAACGCAAGCTAGGCCCTCTATGGCTGCACCTGTATGTGCTTACACAAGAGCCTCGAGAGGAGTATTTATGTGGATGGGACTGCAGGGCTGATATCAGGCTCTGCTAATGCAATCACAGGAAGGACAGGGAACACTTGACGAGTGTGAAGCAAGCCAACGGTGGGGTGAATTCACTCGAATCAAATCAGGATGTGGATTTTCAAAAGAAGCCCAAACGGGAAATCTTTTGACCCTAAAATGACTATTCAGATGATTAAAATGATTGGGTGTGCGTGTAGGCTAATCGTAGAGGAAAAGTAGTTAGAGCGTCAGTATTTGTCCAGATGCTGAGATTCCTGCTCCTCCCCTTTGGGTTTTAAACTACCAACCTATTTCTGACAATAAATAGCAACACACACGACTCATCTAAAGGCATTTTCTGCTGCCACAAAGCAAATGTGACAGCAGTGATCGACTTTAAAGATGGTAAAACCCTCTGAGTCACATCTTCAGCTACTTGACTCGTCTCAGTAGTTAACCCCTCGTTGTAGATCGTCGTTTGCGTTAAACGAAACTGAGAGCGACTCATTAAGACACAACTAGCGATGACTGTCTGCCTCGACTAGAAATGCAGTCAGTTATTCAGCAGGGAACCAGTCAGTCAGTCTCCCACGCAGCCAGCCATCCATTACCTCCAAGCCAAACAGAGAGCCAGACATCGAGGAACAAACTGCAGAGTCAAGCATGGAAGGGCAGGTGATTAATGCCAACACAGTGTTTCCCTGTTCGTGGCCAAAGTGTTATTGATTTGATTTTGGAGGGGCGAGAAAAGGTTAGCGTTTGCAGGCCGTGGTTTGAGGTCGGCGGCGTGTGATGGGAGGAGTAATGACCCCTCCCTCCTCAGCGGGAGCCACCGAAGCGGTCAACCAGGAAATGGAGACAATCCCTAGCCAGGCACCAGGCGCCGAGCGACGTTCTGTCCTTTACACCGCTGATATGTGTGAAGTGGACATTGAGTGCCACATACTCCTACACCTCACAGCCATTATGAGTTTTAGAAGGCCACAATGGCCAGATGTGGTAGTCTACAGTGTGAGGTGGAGAATATATACGCTCCTATAGAGGTGGGTAGTGTGTGTATACAGTAGCTGACTTCACCCAGTGACACACCATGAACCCTAGAGGAGGTGCTAATCAATCTTCATGGCACTTTTAGGTTTTCACACCCGTCGTTCTTTTGCTCCGGTCCGCATCAGGAATCGATCTTTCACGATGCTGCGTATCGCCTTCAGTTTGCTTCCTGTTTACTTGGACGCATTTTTCATTTCTCCAATTGGTCTTAAAACTCCCCGGAAGTAAGCGAAGAGTAAAAGTAGAGCAGCGCGCTCCATAAATAGATTAACGTGCCGCTTTTAAATTTCACATTTGAGCGACAGCTATGCGCGTCTGGTCATTCTTTATCACGTCGTTTGCATTTGTTGCTTTAAGACAAACAATACAGTCTGAAAATGAATGATGGACAATAATCTTTTCATGCACTGAAGGCCCATATCAAGACATTTCAGGATGATGTTCTCACCACAAACGAACCGTACCGTACCAGTGTCTTCATCAAGGTCTGGGTCTGCTTGTTTTTGTCCCCCCCTCAGTGTGTTTTTCTGTGTTCACACCTGCTCAAACAAAGAGGGTAAAAGGCCCCAGAACAGGACACACGTAGAGTTACACTAACACCAGTTCAGTATTTTCGATAAAGCATTGTTGAGGTGACTTCCTCGTCACACATTCTTTGTGCGTTATCAGAAAGCAGCAGTGCGTTCCTACGGTACGGCGAGGGCAGGTCGGGTACAATCACGCAGTCCCTCACCTCTCTGTCTCATGTGGCTGGAAGCTGTGATCTCGCCACGCAGCAACCACGGAAATTAAATAACTGCGAAGCATGAAAAAAAAAAAAAAAGAAGAAATCGTCAGTAAATGAGATTCATCCGAAGCAGGGTAAGACATGTTTCCTTGTACATCAGGTACATGACAAGATCACACTCCCAGATTGGATTTAATTTTCGTACCCCCGCCCTCCATCCTTACCCTCCCTCCATTCTCTGTCATTTTCAGGGGAAAAAGGTGCCGTAGCCATATGACAGTAATTAACAACTGACAAAAATATCCCCTCCCTTAACATGAGGTGGGAAATCACAAAAGCCCGAGTTATTTTCTCATTAATTTACCAGCCCTGCTTCTCTTTCTACGCCCCGAGACAGCAACGCAAGAGCTTAATGCGGCCCCGCGCTGTTTGTTTGTGAGGGCTCAGGGAGGAGTGATCCTTCAGGTTGAGTCTGGATCACATCCGGATTCAACAATTTATAACTGTCGGGATATGCTTTATCCTCTGAGACATGTATTAACTGCGTGTTCATTTAATTTAAGTGTGTTTTTTCCACCAAAAGTCACCCTGTCATCTGTTGTGCTTCAGTATTTTCCTCCAAGATTCAAACAATACTCTTTGTTTACTATGGTGAGTCTTGCGATTTGCATTACTAGACTTTTCCTCTGTCGATGGAAGATGCACATGAGAGAAAGTAGACCGATGAAGAGCACGTTGGCTGTTGCTGGTGATTCCTTTGAGCTCTCCGTGTGCTATTTGTCTCATTCATGGTTCTGTATTGTAAAGTTTTAGGGATGTTTACGCTCCGCTAAGCAAACGTAACGTTATCCAGGTGACTTCATTGTCAACATCTGCTGGTGTCCACCAGCCTTTGCCAAGTACATCCATGTCTTGTGTGTGAGGTTGGTAATGTGAGGACTCTCGGGGACAGACAGATGGTTTGATATTCACAGAGAGCAGACTCTCTCCCTCTCTCTCTCTCTCTCCTCCCTCTGTCTATTTGGCCACCTCTACTCCTCTTAACTTTCCTTCTGCCTCAATCAATAATAGGATTTGACTGATATGGATTTTTGAAGTCCACTTCTTTCAGATTGAAGATGGCACGACCCTCCTCAGCACCTTAAAGCCGTGTTTAGCACCTCTGAATGTTGTTAAAGAAGATCAGATACTCAGCTCCATCATATAAATGGACAACTTGTATTAAAAGGTCAGCATCAACCTGATAATATCAGAATGAATCCCATAAATCTCTGTTTTATGTTCTTTTCTTTGCTGTAACCGGACACACACAGAGAAACACACCTCCACACGTTTCTTCTTTAACAAGAGGGGAAAAGGCCTCAGTGGCGGATGATTTTCAGCATTAACTGAAGCTACAAACCCCCATATTTTCCCAAAATACCCCACCGCCCTGTCCCCCCCCCCCCCCCCCTCTTTGCTTCTGAGCCGCGTTGCATCAGACCGAGGGGATAGGTGCCATTACGCCTGCATATTTAAAGCCACCTAAATGTGTGGAGCAGGTGGCGCACAATGCACTCTTGTTGTTATTTGGTTCGCGCAGTCAAGATGGCAGATTTCATAATGCTTTCAAATGGCACATAACAGGGAGAAGCCTCGCAGGACTGCCAAGAACAATTTTGCCAGGAGCCAAAGTGGAGCAGCAGGCTGCAGTCCGTACCTTTTCAACAAAAGGGAAGAGGAAGAGGAAGAGGAAGAGGAAGGGGAAGGGGAAGGGGGATGTCTGAATGTCTAAATTCTAATAAACAGCAACTGTATAATCATCCGTTATATTCTCTGCAGCAATGCCAACGAGCAGTGGAACTTAGTAGACTGAGTACATGACAGGTGAAGTCCAAATATAAGAATAAAAACAAGTTTATTTATTTAGGTTTATATTGCGGTGAATCTCTAAACTCCCACGATTCATAGTGCAATCAAACGCCCCCTTCCTCTACCTCCAAATAAATAAATAGTTTTTTAAAAAATTATCTCAAATTGACAGTCTCCTCTCGGCCGGTCTCTTGGCGAAGCTTAGCTGCTCCGTGGAGGAACTCTGCAGGGACTCGTGTCTCATCCACCCGTTCAAATAAGCCCACAGATGTCGAGAGGACTCCCCCACCAACACCACCGCACACACACACACACACACACACGTTCGACCCACCTCCAACACTGTTTGTAATGAAATCTAACACTTGGAAGAGGAGAAGTGGACCGACCACCTGTGCATCCAATTGTTAGGCATTCGCAGACACACAGGAGAGAGAAGAGGGAGGGGGGGGGGGGGGGGTTAGAGGAAGCTGCACAAGAACACACACACACTCATACACACAAAGAAAAGAAGGGAATGTAAACCATTTAAAAAAAGAGAATAGGTTGACAGTGTTTTAAAGTTTTAAGTGTTTGTTATGTGCACACACACACACACACACGACTTGCACAAGAAGAGGACATCAGCTTCTCAGTTATTCTAACCTGCCTGTAAACCTTTATAAGCTGCATAGAACAGATTGTAATTGGACTATAATGGCTTTTACCTCACAAAGGTCACCAGGTTAGGATAATAAGGCCCTTATAAGGACTTATAATACTTCTTATCTAACGCTTATGACGTGGATCTTAATAGACCCTTGCAGCGATGTCACCATGTTTACAGACAATGAGGGACAACACTGTAAAAATACAATGCAGCTGGTTATAAACGGGACTTTTTCATTGAGGATAGAATGAAATTAGCAGAGGAGAAAGACATTGCACGGTCAGAGGAGATGCTTTTATGATGCACACACCTTGTAAACGCACACAAGGTGCAGACGCACTCGTACACAAGAATGGAACAATGGTTTCTTTGAAACCGAGCTGGAGAGAGAGAGACAGAGGGAATGGGTATAGAAAGATGCCAGTAAGCACACATGCACATGCAATCACACACCCCCACACAAACGCACCTACACACTCTGTCTCTCTGTTTCACACACACACACAAACAAGAAAGGAACAGCAACTACTTAGAAATGAGCCCTGACATTGCTTGTCACAGTCAGAGGCCTTGATCAGGGTTTGCTCACAGGACCTCCTACTCAGCACACACACACAAACACGCACAAGATCTGGGAGAGAGAGGGGGGGGGGGGGGGGGGGGGTTAAAAAAGCTGAGGGCCATGTTGGAGGAAAAAGGGGAACCCGGCAACATCTGCAGTCTCCGTTGTTGATAGCGTTGCTGCCAGCTTGGAGTCAGATCACACACGATGCTGTGTGTGATCTGACTGCAGTCTGGGCTCTACCTCTTGGCCAACCTCCCCCCCCCCCCCCCCCACCCCCCTCCTCAGATCCATACTTCCAAACCTCCTAGCTACCACCTGTTAGTTCATTTGCAGCGACGAAAAGGACGGCGTGATACTCTGAAGTCAGACTCCTTCTCTCCGTCGCCTCCTCGCATCTCTCTGCATCTCTTTCTTCCTCGGCGTCGATCCCTCTCTCGGAGGTTCGATACACCCACGACAGAGTTTTCCCGGACTTGGAAGGTTCAGGGCGATGTTTTTTTTCCCTCCAATCTTCCCCCTGAGTTGAGGCTTTGATGTGAGAAGACTGGAGTCACAAATCCTTGTCCATTTACCATCAGAGATCATCCCCTAACTCGCGGCTTGGCACAACCCCACATGGCGAGCGATTTGAGATACTTTAATTAGGCCAAAATGTGTCTAAAGATGCAGTTGCGCCCCCAGACTTCCAGTACTTCCCTTGCTAAAGAGATAAATAGACTAAATTTCTATGTAGCTGAGATTTTAGAGGAGTATTTTCTATCGTTTCATGTCTTTCAGCGGTATGTAATTCCCTGCCGGAGGGCCACATGTGGGTGTGGCTCACATTTTTGGAGCGATCATATTGGACGTGATGCCTCGCAGAGGCTCAGCTGATTATATGATGATTTGGTGAAAATAAACGCTCTCTATATGTTCTGTTGAATATCTATATATAAATGCAGCAAACCATGGTAAAGCAAAGGCATCCTGACGGTTTACCCTTTCCGTAAAACAACACATTTCTACAGCATCCGTTGCAAACATTACTTCTAGTTTACCACTTTCTCTAAAACTGACTTCTTATTGTATTTACAGACTTAAATTTGACTTTCAAACTATTTTCCAGGTTGCTTAAGATGTTTAAATAACCATTCAGACGGCATACTAACCGTGTTTTAGCGTCTTTTCATTGCAAGTCTGGGATTACCCATCTGATGAACTCTTAACACTGCACTTGTTAAGGGTAAATAGAGAGATTGAAGGAAATAATTAAAGCCAAAAGTTAAACATATACTTACTAAATGTGGTTAAACGCGTCCCCAGAAACTTCAAGTCCTTCTCCTGGCACCACAGAGGAAGTTCACAACATTGTTTCTCCACTTTGAGTTACAGTCTTACATCCATGTGGGTTTCCAGCAATAGATCGCACGCTTTTTTGTGTCAACATTGATTTTTCTCTCCCCCTCCACCCCTCTTTCCTTTTAATAGAGGAGTGGATGCTTCAAAGCGCCCCGTTTGCCCAAAGCAAGCTTGAAATTCTTGCCTCTCAAAGCGCCATTCCGTCTTTGTAGTTAGGATCCCCTGTCTCATCTGGTGAGGGCGAGGGAGAGACGGAAACTTCTGAAGGTACCAAAGGTAGCACATGAAATCCCCCCCATGTAGGTGTGTGAAGTTCTGATAGTTGTGTCCGACTTGGAATCGATACGATCCCCCCCCTTAAGCCTGAAAAGTATGTGTTTGTACAGCGGAAGACAAGGTATTTCCAGACCTTAAATCAAAGGGCTCTTCTTCACAGATTCGGCGCCAGACAACTTTCTCCAAGCCGGGCCAAACAACAGCGCAACAACTTCTGAAAAGTGTTCACAGAAGTCTTGAGTTGTTGTTCCATGCAGTCTTCTCTGCTGTGTGCTCAATTACAAGTTTCTTTCTCGGTGCCGGGCTGTCGCCCTCTCTGTCTCTCTCTCGCTGTCTCACTCTCCTCTCAGACTACTGTGAGGTGTTAAAAAGGAACCAACGGGGGATCTGTGCTCCATTATGCAGGTCTGTTCCTGTGCTGTCTGTTGCCGCCTCTTCGCACTTCATATTGCATTTTTGCCCGTCGACACACACACACACACGCACACGCACACAAGCGCACGTGTGCAGAGGGAATTGAACTTTTGGCTGCCTCTGCACATCTTGTGCCAGGTGTAAGGCTAAGAGGTGCCTAACTTCTTCTCCGCCCCCTTAGGCCATGCAGGCATGTTGGAAAAGAAAGGAAAGTGCTTGTGTGATCCAGGCATCCATTACAGGATGTGTGGGCGATGCTGCTGCTTGGTTCTTGTTTTTTTGTTTGTTTGTCTCTGTTCCGTTTTCGCAGGAAAGGATGGAGCCTAACTGCTGAAGTAAAGGTGCTACATGTAGCCTGGCATTGCAAACGATCGATATATCGTGTCCGATTAATTGTGATGTATTGGTGTGATGACACCATCAGAGGAAAGAGACCACGGTGGAGATGACTGATGATGGTGTTTGGGATGATTGCTTTATTTCAATCAACCGTCTTCTGCCTTCTTGCCACCAAGTTCAAGGAAAGACTTTGAATTGTAACTTCTTTTCTTCTAATCCTGAAGAACTTGCAATACAATACTTCATTTTTTCCATTTAAATTATTCTATAACCAGACCAAACGCTCAACTACGTTTCACCGACCAAAACGCTGTTCCTCAGAGTGAAAGTTCTGGTTCCCTCTTCATGTGCTTGGACTCTGTGGTGCTGGCTGCAGTGAGGTCTTCATTGGGTCCATGTTTCTAATGAAGGGCTGCAATTAATGTTTATTTCTACACTGAAGAGAATTCATTCATTGTTAAATCTATGAAATGGAAAGTGGACTTTTTTGCCCATCAAGTATTTGCAGAAGCCAACTTGACGTTTTCAGTCAGTTTAGTAGACGGGCCAGTAAAGGTTGAGTATTAGTCCTTCATCAATAAACTAAGTAAATGATAAATAAACATAATTATCTGCTTATTGTTTAAGCATTACTCTGCTGCGTGTCCACCTTTGCATCTGTTGACTGATAAATGTCAGCTTATTCTTCCATTGCACAAATCTAAACTCTTCAAAAGTAGTGAATTTAAATATTGTATGAACAACATTTTATTATTAACGTCTGTTAACGTCATAAAGCTTCATCATCCAAAGCCGAACCTCACCTGCCTGATGGACGCACATAAAGTTACGTACAAGTAAATATCAGCCTGGAAGTGTCATTACTTGACACTGTAAAAATGACTTCTTTCAGATTTAGTGAGGCAACCCACTTCCAGCACATCTTGTATAAATACATATATCCTCAGTGTTCTGTAACCGGTTTTGTAACTGCATCTCTGCCTCCAACTTGAGCATCAAAGCACCCTGGAGGATTCCCTGTAAAATGCACTTACGGTTTCAAACTCACACTGCGAGTGCTCTTGAAGCACAGTATCTGCCGTTCTCCCTAAGCTGCACCGCCAGGAAATGAAAGTCGACATTGACCACCCTGCCCACATCCAAACCCACTTGTACGACTCAACAGGAGCCGCTGTACTCCTCTGACCCCCCCAACCCCCACTTCTGTATCCCTTATATGAATAATACATGGCGCCCCCGCTACCTGTTTCTATGTGTACATGTGGGGTCGCGCAGGCCGAGCTCTCGCACACAGGAAAACATGCACACAGTCGACGCAGGAAAGCAGCCAGCGAGCCTGGCCTCTGAGGCCTGACCCCGCGCAAGTTTGGCACACACACACGTACGAACCTCACATGCACGGACATGAACACACACGAGCATTGACATCTACTCTGCAGCCACAGACATGAATGCTAACACACTTTTACAGACATGTACACACACACACACACACACACACATACACACGCTGGCAAACAAAGCCCACACGCATCCACTGTGTACCTTGGAGGCAAGGTTGGGGGTTGAAGTGAGCACTGCTGGCAATAAGGTGAGCAGCTGTGCAGTGCCGTGGATGAAAGACGAGCATCAGGAGGCCTGCACTGTGTCTCTGTGTGTGTGTGTGTGTGTGCGTTTGAATGTGAGTGAGGAGGATTTGTGTGTGTAGAAACTGAATCTGTGTGAGTTGGTGTCTTTCACGGAGGCAATATGAGAACAGTGTGTGTGTGTGTGTGGCTTTCCAGTTTGGTGTGCTGTCAAAGAATGTGTGCATGTGGAGAATAATTGTCCGTCTTTCCTGAGTGCTGATTGTAATTCATTCTCTTCTTAAACGCAACCTTGTTTCTTTGTTTTGTTTGTGCAGTGTGTTAAAATCATTCCATTAGTTTGTTTATGTGCAGAAGCATCTCTGGTTCTTCCACTTTTACTCAAGTTTAGTACTGAAGTACACCGCCTGAGCTGGTGCTTGTGCTCCTCCGCTGTTATGCTACTTTATTTATGTTTAAGATATGATGTAATGTTTCCTTTAGTGAGCCAAAGGAAGAGTAGTAGGCGCCTCGGTCGTGGCTGATGTGGATCCTGATAAATAGATAACTATAAATGCGTGCACATGCAGCATTTGGCAGCACGAATTGTGAGCAATAATGATTAATTTCAGGTCACTCAATTCACCTCAACTCAGCTGTATTTATCTCTCACTTTACACAGCACATAGTCAGAGGCATCAACTGTCATGTGCACAGCGGTTTGGATGAGGCGGCAGAAATCAAAGCTCTGACACGGCAGCTTTCTGACAACATGCTCCGTCTCACAGAGCTGCTGCACGGTCAAAGGTCATCTGAGCAGGAAACACAACTTGTTACATTCTGAGTAGTAGCTTTCTGGACCTGTTTGGACAGAACATTATAATACTTTGCTGCTACTCTGGACAAATGTAAGTACTACGCTTATAGATTTCAGAGGGAAATACTGTATTTCTACTCCTTTAATTAAAATGTATCTGACAGCCATTATTACAAGTGACAATACATATCATCAACATGCTAAATAAACTAGCTACGACATCCAAGCTCTGTATATACGTTAATGCACCATATCTAACAAAGATACATCTGTTTACTATTGAATACACAACATGTTTACACTGGAAATGTTCTTAATAAAGCTCCCTCTAATTATTCATGTAAATTTCTGCTTAATGGATAATCGCCTGCATTAATAGCTTCCGACAATCACTCGGAAACACTTGCACGTGAGTTGCTTTTCATTTCTGTCCATATTTCCGACATCTTTCATTCAGTTTGCAATACTGTATGTACATGTGCATGCATATGGTGTGTGTGTGTGTGTATGTGTGTGTGTGTGGGAGTGGTGCAGGGATGGGGGGTGGTGTGCAACGCCCGGAGCTATTTCCTCCTTCCATGCACCCTGAATCCTTTTGGAAAGGGAAGTGGAGTGTATACAAGTGAGATGATCAAATAAATCAGCTGGATTTGTCTCCTCTGTCTGAAACATGAATATTAAGCACATTAGGATCATGGGAGGAAGTAAATATGTCACGCCTGTAATCTCCAGTGATCTCCTGGTCAGTTTGTGTTTGCGTTGCAGGACGAACGAGGAGTATCTACTCGAACGTGAGAGGCGTTTAGGTGACGCTCTCATCCAGACTGACTCAGTGATTGTTAAAATAAATGCAACAGTACCCCACCCCCACACATGATGCAGTCTCCCTCTGGGCCAATCAGCAACAAATATGTCACTTTGTGCTGATGTGTAATCGTAGTACTCCCCTGTGACAAATAATGTAATTTTGAAGAAGCCAGAATCCATCGTTTTGTCAAAATCTAATCAGAAGTGTTCCAAATATAACTTATAGATTAGTAAAGTACATTTATTGGAGGATGAATGGATACATAAATGATTTGATCGAGCCTGATATGGACTGCCTTTAAACCCTACGTTTATGACATGACAAGCAGCCAGACTCAGCTCTGACCTTTGGTGTCCGCATTCATTTCCATCACTGATTGTGCTCTGCTGTGTTACTAGCTCGTCTTTGCATTCACGAGATTTGCAGCCACACAGATGGGTCAGTGTTGTAGGTGTGAAGTACATATAAAGAGACACGGGGGAAAGGTGAGACCAAGATGGACGGCCGTATGTTGGCATGCAGAGCTCATTAGCGGGAACATCCAAGTTTCCCTCCTGCGCCCAAATCACCTCTCTCCTTCAAAAATAGAGAATCAAAACGAGAGATACACAAGAAAGGAGGACAGAGAAAATAAGATTTAGTCTACCATTCGATATTGAATAAATAGAAACAGATTAACTACCTTTAAGGATAAAGATTAACCTTGCAGGTTGAAATTCATGTGAACATCTCATTCCTAATAAACATCTCTTCTAGATTGATTCAATTGTTACCCAAGAAGAAAAGATCAGATGTTCAAACAGGCATAAAGAACCCGGCTCAAACAAGAGAACAGACAGTCTGCACTCCAGAGTATTTGCTTTCTCTTTGTGTCTATTTTCTCCCGTTCCCAGTCACTCCTGGCTGGCGGGTTCGCCACACAGCAAGGCGACCTGTGCAACACCTTTCACAGGCCAGATGGCGGTGTCGAAGGCGACAGGAGCACCAGAAATCTGCCAGAGCAATCTGCTGCGAGCAGGTGTCGGCTAATTGTCTCAGAGAGCTGAGGCAGCGGCGGGCACGTGCCAGCGCTACCTGAGTGGAAACAAATATCTTCATTTACCCCCGCTTTGTCGAGGGAGCGTACCTCCAAGCTCCGAAACATAATAAGCAAGCGGAGGGCGGTGGGCTGGAGCAGGCAGCCGAACAAGTGTACCTTTTGTCAAACAGAGAAAGAGCCACAATGCTGCTTACAGCTACTGGTGGCAACACACTCTTGACAATCCTAATGATGCTTAAGTGGATACAGAAGGAAGAGAAATCAAACTGGCAAAGGGTAAAGGAGGTTGTGCACGAACGCGGTCCAATATGATGAAGTTTACAGAAGTATACATGTAAGAACTTGGGATGCGAGTACATTTCTGCAAATGTATCTGTCGAGGCATCCTGTTGATTCACTGCGATTGGCCGACAGTGTTTGAATTAGGTCTTTAAAGCTTTACAGAATATTTGCTTTCCTATGCATCAGCTGCACTGTATGTTGTGCATAAAGCCCTAAGATGACATTGTTTTAAGCCAGTGCAGCTTTTCTCTTATTATGCCCGTTCCCGTCAGCCCACGTTCACACATGGGTAAGGAGAACGAATTCCACATGCGCTCTCTCCGATTTATTCAGGTACCGGCTCGCTGCTTCATAGACTCTGACATTCCCATTGTGTATTTAAGGGGAAAGGGGGGGGCTCTGGGAAGGGATGTTCAGTCTGACAACAGAGTCTCTTCTCCTTGTCAAGAGATCCTTCAAACAGAGCCGTCCGACCGTAGAAGGGGAAGCAAAGTGCCTCTAATTTAAGTGCTCCTCTTCTCACAGACTTCTCTGTTGCTCCCAACTTGTGATATGCAATGAATCTCACCGCCAGGATTTTATTTAGTCAAAGAAAGGTTTTCTGAACACCAACCTCTTTTTTTTAGCTATAGACCTTGACTTTGAAACTGCTCACTTGGCTGCTCTGAGCAAAGCTGCACCAATGCATTGAATGTAATGCAGCTTGATACAAGCAAACTGGATCATCTCTCCACCCGCAGATGAAAACCCATCTGAAAGTGACAAGTGTACACCTCTTAGAAGCATATGAGGTCAAGTTAATACACCAATAAAGTTAATTACAAAAGTAAATTATAAAGCTTTTACACGATCCCACCAGGAGTGCATTGAACGTCACAGTTAGATGATATGTAACGCTGGAGTGAGTGGAAATTTCGTTAGAGCTCTGGGACCGCCGCTGCCCATTGCATCAGTCCAGATGCATCCTACAGTGCGCTCCCCGCCATGGGAGAAGCGAGACCGACTCTATTTATAAATCTCAAATAAGAGTTGAGTCTTTAAAAGCTTCCCACGATACCGATTGATCCCCTGACCCAGCTCTCTTCAGGCTTTCCCCTGGTCCATTAAGAGCTGTGTCACCAGAGGAGTTATAGTATTACCATGTGTGGCCTCTGTTGTTTCTGAAGCAGGAAGTGCCCAGTCAGGTTTAAGTGTGCTGTTTCCCCACAAGCCCCTGTTGAGATCTGACTTTAACCCTACTTCCTGCTGTTTGCAGCTCGTAGGCTAAACAGCCTGGGTCAAACCTCTACACCCTCCCTGCTTTCATGCTCCCCACCTCCATGTACTGCGACGTTTGAGCATCTTTCTGCATATTGCAGCTTATATGGACAGGAGTAAGGACCCCTTCTTCTATGTATACAATTTAAAAATAACCTTAGAGCTCTTAAAGATGATCATATATTATTATTATATAGGAATATATATGCTGAAGTGTTTGCATAATGGAGTTTACCAGAGGAGTCCAGGCATGCATTGTGAATTTTGGGGAAATTAAAGTTTATAGCACATTTAGCATCATTTTTAAATAATCCAGCGATTTGGGGAAACCCTGTCCACCATTCATCCATTTACAAGTGTTTTTGTATCCTTCTCTTTGTACATTTGAGTGTCATTTTACTAGGACACCATAAAATGCAGTGTTGATCCAGTTATTTTACACCATTTTTTTTATATGACAGGCTTTATTGTGCGTTATGTTGTAGTTCATTCCTCAGCTCCGTACAACAGCTAGCCGGTGTGTAATTACAGCTTGTAGCGAGCAGCCAGACGGAGCGATGCGTGCATGAGAATCTGTGGGAGCGCTTGATTTATGAAGCCTTGCTGCGCTGTATCTGGAGTCCCAATCTTGTTGCTCCCCTTACCTCTGGGACACGACGCCCAAACATGGCGGTGATTAGTGAGGCGGAGGGTGATTTTCGATGCCCAGAATCACGGTTTGGACCGTTAGTGTCTCACTCTTTTTCCTCCTCTGTCCTCCTTTCATGCTCTCCAATCCACGATAAACCTCCTGAGTATGTGCCCGAAACGTAATAATATCCACAGCAGCGGCAATAATTCTTGACCCAGAAGAGAAAGAATAAAAATGCAGAAAACAAACAAATCCTCACAGAGAAAAAAGACCCCAAATTTCGGAGCCTCACATGGGACTGAATAGTTCTGGCTAATTTGCAGAGAAATGTTTACTTAGACGGATACTTGACAGAAGAAGATCAGACCGGGGTTCAGGACATAGACATTAATAATAGTTCTATACAAACAGAGCTCAGGATATTTATAATGTGTAAACCATTAAACATCTCAATCCAACAATTCAATGGTCCCTCAGAGAGATGACTTTGCTGCTCGTATTTGCATATTGATTGTGTCATATTTATACATTTATATTAATTACATGAATAGTGGCATTGTGTGCGCTATTATTGTTTCAGTACATGTCTGTATAGATCTGAGGATAATTTGTCCTGATCTTAAATGTTTCCTACTTCATTACATGTATAATTTCCCCGGCATAGATCCCAGATTGCATGTTGGTTCCAAGAAACCCAGTGGACATGTGAAGACCGTAACTCACAGGGACCTAAAAGAATCACGCATGTGTGATAGAACTTTACCTCGTCGTTGTAACGCACTGATTTCATGCTAAAACGAGCTCATATACAGATTAAGTTTGCCGGTTAATCCAACCGGCCTCCTGGTTTTACATCCTCAGGCACTTTTTCAATTTAACCCAATTTACATTTTCTAATATGTTTCTTTTCATAATTGAAGTATGATGACGATGCCAGAAGCTCGCCGGACGGCACAGCTGTGTGTGCCAGCGCGCTCGGCTGGAGATGAATCAGTGTGTTTAACTGTTTGTCCTCGCAGTACCTTCGCCGCATTGAAACAAGTCGAGTGCATCAATCCAATCTGGTGTCATCTGCCTTCGCTCGGCACAGGTGCTGCACGGGAAATAAAGTGTTAGAAATCTGGAGAACAGAGTTTTCTGTACACAGTAGTACACAGTACTACTACAACTCACTCACAGTCATGCAACTCCATGTATTTGATCCATTTTATCCGTTGAGCAGCAATAGCAGCAATGACCAGCGCCTTCATGAATTTTAATCCGCTTAATTGCCGATGCATCGTCGTCGCCATTTGCTCTTGTGAAAACAGAGATTAAAATATATTTGTCACTCATAAAACGTATCCACGTCTCTCGCTTTGCCCTTTGAGTCGCCCCCCCCCGCTTTACGAATCGCTTGTGGCCACGAGACCTTAACAGACCACGAGTCGGACATCAAACAGCCGTCGGTCTGACCTTTGATCGCCCCTGAGGGCACATTTGACCAGACGGTTTAGTTCAAATCAGCATTTGATCCGTGGGCAGAGTCATCTCTGCGACAGAGTGATCTGACGCTGTCGGTGTCGAGGCTAATAACGGCTTTGATACAGGTGGAGCAGAGAAGGAGTTGAGCTGTAATTGTCCAGGTTGTAAAACGTTTGTGTGACCTTTTCATCTCAGCGCGGATGAGTCCCGACTTAATAGCGAGGAAGCGCAGATGGAAATTGCCTCTCGGCGTGTCCGGTGCAGGTAGAGGAACCTAAAACGTTACGAGCTCTCGTGCTCCTTAGATGCAGAAAGCTCTTAAATGTCATTTTGGTGATCATCAGCAACATAGATGATGAAGTTTCCTGAGCATGTGTTGTAAACTTTATGGACCATCTTGATTGTCGAATGCTTGCTTGCTTGCGTTACAATACACAACCCATTAACTGAGACATAGCAGTTGTCTCAGTGCGCTTCAACCCACCTACCCTCACACATCAAACTCATTTCATTTCTTTTTTGTCAATCTTTACTTGTTCACCCTGCCTTGAACGGCGTCGGATCTCCCCGACAATGTAGTAATCAGGGTTTCAATTGATTTCGTCTATTTTGCCAGGTTTGTTAAGAGCGTCTTGTAAAGACATGAGAGTTGTACTCAGCGTACGATGCTGGTTCAGCGACAGCTCTACAGTCCACCCCTACTCAATTTGACTCCCACTGTGCCCCTGAACGACGTACACTAACTCTCTGCACTTCCTTCCACAACGATTTCCTTCTCTGGCCTCTTAAGAGCTACATGGCGATTATACAATACCTCACAGTTGGCTGGGAGTCGCTGCGCTTTGTGTGACTTAAGAGGCAAGGATGGAATAGAGTCAAACAGTCATTTCACTCTCCGCTGACTCTTTGGCCCTCAGATGAAATGTGCTCCTTCAGTAGAGCTGGCTCCTTTCCTTTCCAGCCCACTTTCCCTGCTTCACTCACACTCTGGGAGAAGTTATGTGGTTCCTCTGCGTTTGGGCTAATCGGAGAAAATGTAGAAATGGCGAGGTGGGCACACAGATAGGCCTGGTTCTAATTACATGCTTCTATTTGGACTTTCCTTAAAGAGTCCTAAAGGACTATGAAGTTTAAATTCCAGTCAGAAACTTTGTACAGTGAAGGAGGGATATTACCCTATAAAATGACACACCACTGAGCAATGTATTTAAAGAATCCCTGTTATTTCATCAGCAGTCAGGGAGGCGTGCACGCTTAGAACCCCGTGTCCTGCAAAGTACATTTATAATGCAACTCATTTGCACCAGCTAATAGGCTGTGGAGTTTATGCAATGTTCATGGTTTTGTCATGGCTTTGAAGGAAACAAAGAAAAACGAGAAAAGCACAGCGGTTTTTATTTAGTTTCATAAGGGTTCTTAGAAATTCTTGACTGATAACTCATGAAGGAAGTCATCGGGGTGAGCAGGGATCCCTGTCCACTGCACGTACGATGTCTGCACTCATTGTAAACCACGAAAAAACCTTAAACACACAGATTAAAAGAAATGTAAAGGCCATAATCTAGAATTCTTGAAAATGAGAAAATGGAGATGAAATTGCCGTACTTGTACCTCAAGAACGTGTCTCTTTTTGTGACAGTCTCACCTTTTTTAAGGTGGTTTGTAGCAGCTTCAAGGTGTGAAAAGGAGCAAAAAGGAAACAAAGTATTTCTGGCACCAGTTTTCTCCTTTATGACGTCACCTTTCCGTTACCTCCTGCTGTAGCAGATACACGCTCTTCATAGATTTCCTGGGCTCTTGTTTAGGACTGTTCCAAGTGCAACAATTAGAGATGCACCTGAGTTACCTCGTCTGACACCTCCCGGCCCGTAGAAATGACTTCCTATTGATCTCTAGCGGTCTTTTCTGTGTGAGAGCCTTTTAAAACAGGAGCCCCGTCACCCGACTGCATCACCCATTGACCCTGCAGCGCTATGGGGAATTAGCATGACTCGATTGTTTAGACAAAGGTGAAATGTTTATTCCTATTAGCCGGCTTCCGCACAAGATGCAGTATTGACCCCCCGAGATGGTCTGATCGGCTATCACAAATTACAGCCGCTGTGTGGACGCCGCTCCGCTCCGATGCTGCCGAGGCTTCGGCGAGCGGTGTGGGGGACATGCAAACACAAACCTAGGAGGAGGAAAATCAATGGAGTCTAGTCAGATGTTAGGTAAGTTGTCCCCGACATTTGCTTTAGGGACAGTCACAGTTGTTTAATAAGACCCTGAGCCTCTTGAATCAATGAGAGCCTTCCATTTCCCCCGTTTGGAAATCAATGGGCTGCTTGATGCAACACTGCTGACTTCTCGAGAGTCGTCTTCATCGCCGGACCGCTCGGCACATTTCTGCACTTTGCGCGTTGGTTTGGATTGTGTCCGTCCTTCTAACTGCCCATGTTCCCTGTTTGTTTTTTGTGGCGGGAGAGCGAAGCAGCACGTTCATGTGAATATGAAAGAAAATGTAAATGATGTTGAGTGTTTGAGCATCTCTGACACACATAACCTTCACTCATACAGACTCGCGAGCGAAGCATAACATGCTCTAAATGTCATGAAATCTGTGGTTTACTGTGTTTTAATTTGTCCCTGGTTCTAACCCTCCTCCTCCTCCTCCTCCTCCTCCTCTCCCCCTCCTCTCTCACCCCTCTGCCCTCCCCTGTCGTATTGATGTGCGCCCCCATGTTGAGTCCCCTGCACTACCAGGTATGACTAACTGCTATCTTGCTCCCGCGACTCTTTTGTCATTTATCTTGCTCCGCTATGCCGGCCGGCTGACTGCACAGCACGACAGCATGTGGTGACAATAATTTGCACTGATCGGACCCCTCTGCCTACCCTGCTGTTACAAATGGCAATCGATTATCATGCGGTAGTGCTATCGACTGTCCGACACTCCTGTGTGTACGTGTGTGTGTCTGTGTGTCAGCGGCCAGGTTTGTGTTTGTAGTTGCTGAAGTGGAGCAGTGCCTTCTGCTGCTGCACATTCGTCTTTTACTGCTGTTACACATCACGGACACGGTCACACGTTCATCTTATTTGAAATATGTCTGCTGAACTGTAAATACTCAGATTAAGAAGTACTTCCCGTACTATCCCTGTACTTGACACAGGTTGTTAGTTAAGGCTTGTGACATGATTTGGTGTCTGATTTTACCCCTCTGATTAGATATTGAATTGTGTAAACCCTCAATGAAAGTAGAATATTCTAACTTCGATGCTAATTTAATCATCATGACTTAACTTTTCGTGGGATTTATTCGTAGACAAACTGAACGTTTTCCACCACTTGACGACTTCACTGCTGATTTCCTCTCTGCTCCGATCGCCGCCACCTGTCTGCTCTGAGCTCATCCGCCGTCACGGCCTCGCTCTGCTCTCACCACAATGCAACATGTAAAGATTGGATTGCATCAAAGCTTGCGTGTGATTGTAAAATAGTGTTCTATAACTATTAGTTTGAATGCCGTTAATGGTTCGGGCCCTACGGCTGCTCTCCACGGTCTATATTTCTGTATCTATCCACTTCTCCAGCTGTGTGACCTGAACATTGGTGTCCTACAAATAGAGTGTGTATAATATTGATGACCGGGATATGTGCCGTTTAATCAGCACTATCGACCCGCTCGGCACTGTTGCCTTGTGCAGCCGGGGTGGAGGAGCGCTTAAAACAAGAGGGAGCGTTTGATTCCCCTGTCGGAGCTACATTAACGGCGCCCGGGCCCTCCCCCCTCATCGCTCCTCTCTCCACCTCTCCTGTAACTGCATTGTGCTTTCGCTCAATCAATACTTGCAGCAATTGCTCAAATTAAAAGGAAAAAATAGGTTTGCTGAATCCTCACCCGGTGGCTTCCTGCGGACTCCTGGCGGGCGCTGCGGATCGCAGAGCACTTACAGGAAGTGGGGGGGGAAAGGTGTTCGAAGGGCTGATTGATGGGCTGTCTCAGCACGGCGCTCACCCACTCAGACTCCACCAGACTGCCAACTCCCTCTTTGTGCAAGACTCTCCTGATCCACAGCTCCTCCATCAGTGGAAACACACAGGAGCTCCTAATTAACACATGTACAAAGCGGCCATCTGAATATTTTCGAAGGTTTACCTTGACTTTCATACGACATCTGCGGTTTAACTCAAAGGCTTTTTATCCACATTCATAACGGGCCCACTTTGTTGTTGTCGTCCTGTATCTGCAGGTTTTCAGGCATGTTTCAAAGGCATCGAAATGTCAATGTTTGGATATATATGTGATTTGAAGGATACACTTTCTCTTTTCCTCTCTTCCCTCTTCTTTTTTTCTTACCGAGTCTGTAACCCGGTAATCACTCTGCGAATACCTTTTGAAGTCAGAAGAAGTTCAAAGCGGGTGTCAGTGAGGCAGTGGAAGACGACCCCTTCGCGTTCCAGTCGTTTTATGTAATTGGTGCTGTCTACCGGCGAGGCTGAGCTGAAGGAACATGGCCTTTATTAGTACAATCGCAGGCAGGTTGGGCTTACCAACAGTAATATGTTCCAGGCACCACAAACACACATGTACGTGCATTCATTCATTCACGCACGCACACACACACACACACGGTGCATCAAACAGACGGTGTCAAATCACCGATGGGTGGGTGTTTGGCTCCAGAATGCAATTACTGTGGTACGAGGAGAGATGCATTCGTGGAAAACACATTTGGTGCAAAAAAAAGTTGAGCTGGTTTTACTTCGCTCTCGGTCTCCCAAGGTGGCTCAGGTAACTTTTGATTCGTAGACGCTGCTGCTGATTGTGTGATTTGTTCTCTGAAGGAACTCATAGCGGTCATATGTGCTTTGAAGAATGCTTCGTGCCAAAACCCACCAGCATCTGTTGTAAAGAAGAAGGATGGAGTAATGTAGTGTCTCTAACATTTTCAGGTTTTACATTTCTTCCTGTTTTTATACTTTTCTGTCGCTGTGGAGCTTCTACAGTGATCCACTCAAACACACGTGTGTGGTTTATGTGTCTTCCTTCAACCCTTTAATAATACTCACTCTCAGCCCTGCAGACCAGCATCCGGAGGGAAAAAAGAAAGCATCACGAGTCAAAAGGCCCATTCCCCAACCCTCATAAATTGCACGTAACTTGATTACAATGAGACGATTATACCTTATTAGCAAGGATATTATGGCGTCTTCTTACCGGGCCTCATTATATAGACTCGCATCTGTGACTGAACGTTAGCACTTCCTTTTTGCCAGTGTGCATGTGTGACCTGCCAGCCATTACTGCAGCTGGAGGAAGAGGTGGGGGGTCGAGGGCTGATCAGGATTCATGTGGTTCGCTCTTTTGTAGGCAGATACATTCAGAGTCTCTGTGATTTGACTTTAAACCGCGCTTATATTTCATGCATTCATCTATGACTCGTATCCAGAGCAGTTCACAGAGAACAGAGAGGGCTTAAATGAACAGGAAAGAAAAGCCTTTATAGCTGGAGACATTAGAACCACAGTGGTGGTGTGAGGGATGTGATGTACCGACACTGGAGGTAGTGTCATCTGTCATATTTGTCTTTTCAAAAGGAAGAAAAAGGTTGGCAGCATGAGATGAATATTTCAAATGTTGTAAACATCAGGTGTGTTGAATGACTGAACAACAACAGAATCCCTAAGCATGCACATTCACTAAAACTGTTTGTGATGGCGTTTCACTAGAGCTGCTGCTGCTGCACTGTGCACCTGCTGAGGCTCAGTTTCCAACGTTAAAGGCCCATTGCACTGGGCAGCTTGCAAATCTAGCTATGTGTAATTGTCTGAATGCAAAGCAGGAGTCTGCTGCAGAAGGATGTGCATGCTCAGCAAACAGTCCTGGGATAACTAAAGGTTTAAAAGAGAAAAAAACAGCCAGATAATAGCCGCCCATGATTACAGAGGCGGTTTGCAGCGCAGTCCTCCGATGGGCGCATATGTGTCGTGCAACTGCTACACCGCCAACAACAACATTCCCCTCCATGTCAGACGCCAAAATGAGAGCAACTGCCATATAATCTGTTTTTAATAGATGCTAATGCAGGAACACCTGTCATAGCCACGGCAGCGTTTTCCCCCAATATAAGCCTAAGAAGATTACACGTGTTGGGAGCAGGTATTCCTGGATTAATTATTGACAGACTGTGAATTACGTGTTGTACCCAAATGTATTTTGGTAATGTGTTTGTATACAGTGTGCCTGTGGTTGTAGTCTTAGTGAATTCTCTCCTTCTCCCATAATAGGTTGCACAAGAGAGAGCAGACTCATTTGACTTTCATTTACAAATATGGTCCTCGTTGTGATGAGGCTGCTCATACCTCATGCACTAAAAGGCTTTAAATGCAATGCAACAAATACAATATATAAAGTCTGTGTCTCCAATTCCACTTTAGTTTATCCTAACGTTGAGTTAAGGGTACTTTGAGTCACTCAAACTTAAAATGCAGCAAAGAAAAGGCTCATGTAGATATTTTGGAAGGCAACATTGAGTCATTATTCAAATATGCGTTGTATTATTATTTATTTTGTATCTGAGGAAACGTTTTCCATCCCTTTCTTTAATTTGTTCCTGATTTTAAATTACCTTGCGTCCTCTTTAGAATCTAAACTTTAATGCATCAACCCCACCACCTCCTCGCCTCCTCACCTCCTCCCTCCTTCCTGCTCAACTTCCCCCCTGGATGACAGCCAGAGCCGCAAATGAGTGAGGCTCCACCTGACAAGCCACCGAGGGGGGGGGGGGGGGGGAGACGGGTATAGGTACAGCAGAATTGGGGGAGGAGGAGGAGCAGAGAGGGGGTCTGCTATTTTAGATCTTCTAAGGAGCTCATTAAGCGAAGGTGTGATCAGCACGCCTCGGCGTAGGTGGTGCTACCGGCTTCCGCACCTTTGCTTGCCACACCGCAAGCGAGTCAATTTTATTCACTGTTAAAGGAGGAGGAGGAGGAAGAGGAGACAAGCGAGTGTGTGTGTGTGTGTGTGGCAGGTGGTGGGAGCACACTTAGCCAACAGGCCCTTTTCTTTTCCCTCTCCATCTCCCAGAAGACTCACCTCGACTTTCAATTGTCAGACTTGTTAGTGAGCCTGTCTGACATCGGTGCCGTCAAGTTATCGGCTGGATTGCGCTTCACGACGTGCCGTATGATAATATTTTTACCTTTTCCCTGAGCAAAGAGGCGGCTGCTCCTCTATGTGTGACTCCCTCACGTCCCTCCTTTACCTCCACTGGAGATTTCTTTATTTGACTTGAGAATCTGCTCTCGCCTCGCAGCGCCATCCTTATTCCCAGCAGCACAGGAATCACGCGCCAAGGAGACGTTGACGGATGTCTTCTTCCCTCCGCCGGAGAGCTGTCGCCCCGGACAACGCCGGCGATGACGAGGGAGCCTCTGACACGCTCTCCTCCAGCTCCCGTCTCTTGACACGAGCCTCCTGCCGCCATTGCCAGCGCGGGCCGCCACCAGGGAGGATGCTGGGATACGCTGCAGTGATTCACCTATTACAACTGGCTTTGGAAATGTGTCGCGCACACACACACACACACACACACACACACACACCTCCTGGATAAGCTGCTGCCAGGAACAGCAGAGGGGGCAGGCCTCGAGTGCACAGAGCAGATGTACGAGACAGGAGGAAAGAGAAGAAAAAAAAGGGGAAAAAAGAGACAGCGAGCGTGTGTTATTCTGCAGACAGCTGAGAAATACACACCGATGTCTAAATCTACCTTCCTCCCACAAGCACAATGGAGAGATTACTCGCAAACTGCCAGGTAGACAACAAGACGTGAGCCGTCAAACCCCTCGTAGCTCACCGCCGCGAGAGCTAATCAGGTTTGAAGCACACCCAGGTACACTATCTTTTGCTTTTGAGTGCACACGTTTCTCGACATTAATCCCCTCTAAGCCTTTGCAGCTAATGTAATCTAATTAATGACTTCTTTTTTTTTTCTGAGCCTGCTGCAAACTTGAACTTCACAGACGACGTATCCATGTTTTCCAATGCATTTAACTGAGGTGTCGGCCCACTAAGGCACACACATTTGGCTCGTGATTGCAGCACAGTTGGTCCAACTCTTTGCAAATAAGCTGGCAATTAATTAACCTATTTAACAACAAATCCCAACAATACAAAATATCTGTATTATTTTAATATTAAAATCCCTTTTACTCCCTAAAGTGTGCAGATTGCTGCTGGTCTCTTCTTGCTATACTACTAGATGTACGTACAAGTCCAACTGTAAATGCTAGCAGACATGATGTCCCACAACATCTCCCAGTGCCAGTTAAAACTGCTTTTACAGCCACTTCCTGTCTTTTAGTTACTTCATTATCCATTCAGAGACAGTAATGGATGTCAAATCAACACTTGATATCTGATTGCTAATGGTTTGGATACCTTCCGTCATCACGTTGCGTGGACGGATGAATCGGTACCAAAAAGTTTCTGTGTGTTGTTTATTTCCAGAGTAGTAAGCCGTGTTAATTTAGAGCCACGGGGCCAGAGGAGCTCCTCGTGCTGCAAGTACCAGGCATCAGTTGTGCTGTAAATATAAATAATTGAACACATTCAGATTAGGTTCTGTACCTTAAGCATGAGGTCTCTGAATATTTCATTAAAACGTGTGTTTTCAAATTAGCCTGA